>NW_024580667.1:26033685-26240203 GCF_017639235.1 Corvus kubaryi | reverse complement strand
GGGGCGGTCCGGGGGCGGTCCGGGGGCGGTCCGGGGGCGGTCCGGGGCGGTGGCCGCGACTCCCGGGCGAGGCGGAGCGCGCTGCCCGCCCGCCCGCCGGGCTATGTGGAGCGGGCAGGGTCGGCTGGCGGGGAGCGGATGGAGGTGAGGAAGGGTGGTGGATGTTGTGGGGACAGTGCCTCCTTCTGTCCCGGAGCTGGCCTGGGCTGGGCTGGCCTCGGCTCGGCGCGGCTTGGCTTGGCTTGGCTTCCAGTGCCGCCTGCGTGACGGGAAGGAGAGGGGAGGGGGGTTGGGCTGAGGCGGACAGGTGTGGGGGCAGCTGCGCTTTTCCTTCCCCGCGTGTCTCCTGTCGCGCTGTTCGCCTTCCTTGGTTCCTTGGGAAGCGGGGCTGGCGGGGTCCCCTGGGACGGCGCCAGTCGGGGTGCCCTGGCCAGGTAAGGCTGCAGTGCTGACAGCTTCCCCAAAACCAGCACCGAACCCCTGGGGTTGTTACTTTCAGCCGTGTTTTGCGGCCGTGTGTGTTTCTGCAGGGTATGTTGGCACAGTCTCCCTATCTCTGTGGCTGTTGGTTTCTCAGCTTTTGTGGCCCCAGATAGCTTCCTTGGAAGTAATTTTTTATTTTGCGTTTGTGTCTGCTTCCTGTTGTGTATCGGATTGTACGAGCCCAGGTAAGAAGTACGATGTACAAATGAAAGTTGTAGGAGTGCTAACGCTGCCACATTTTTTAAAGTGCTTGTAACAGGAAGCGGGATAAGGCTTGGCGTAAATCTTCTTGACATGGTAAAACACTACAAAAGCTATTTCTGTATTTATTTATTGCATAACGATGATCAGACAAGGGCTCTTTTTTAACTGTTTGTATGAGAAGAGCAAGTTTTGCGTGAAAGAGATGCCTGTATCAAACCCAGGAAGGAGCTGCTGCTCTGACAGTCCCAGACCTGTGCTGGTCACAGCCTTGGTGGTGCTTGGCAGCAGCCTGGGGAGCCACAGCTTGGTAGGAGTGAGCTATCTGCTAAAAGCTACCGAGCTGAATCAAGGCTCTGGTTTGCTTCCAGCAGTAGCTCTTAGGTTTGTGGAGTTTTCTTCAAGGACTCGAGCAAGCTGCTGGATGTGTTTTGTTTCTCTTCTTCAGAAATTCAGCACCGTGCACTTATTTGACTTGGACCATTTGTATGTGCTTAGCTCCTCAAAAGACAGGCTGAAAAGTCTTGCAGAGAAGTTATTTTAGAATGCAGAATCCTTAATTCAGATATTTTAATTCACATATTTTAAATTAATCCTTAAATGAGAAACACCTACTACTTCTTTTTGGTAGACAATATTACTGATTTCCTCTCTCCTCCTGAGATTAAGACATAATTTTTTTAATGCTTTACATCACTATTTTTGATAAGTACAATTTTGTCTGCATGAGCCATTCAGGTTCTCTTAAATGCATCTTAACGGTGTGTTGAAAATGATACTGGAAACTTAATAAATAATTTGGATTTAAATAAAAAATGTGCCACATTAAAATTCTTATTACTTCATATTGACAGGTATCAGGAGTTGAAATGACATAGAAAAGTATTCAAAGCATGGACTGTGAAATGAACTCCTACTTGATACTGAAAGAAGGTACTGTTTCCAATTTATTTGAATAGTGATAAGATCTGCTCTTTTCACTGTGGTTTGGATACACTCATCTCCAGTTTGATGTGGAAGAGAATGAACAGGTTGCACTTCACTCTTGTAGAGTGAACCACTGGTGGCTGATTAGGTACTGCTACAGATACTGTTTTTGTTTCCTTCCTCCTGTTCTTCGGTGAAAGTGGGGGCAGTTACCTGAACTTGAAGAAAGTACACTTTCTTCAAATTCAGATTTAGAATGGTTAATACTGTCTCAAAGTTGAACTGGAATTTAGCTTGCAAAGACCTAACTGTTGCAGGCTTCTTTGTTAATACTTTTTGACTGCATTTTGATGTAGCTTCATCAGAATGTCCTGGATAATGGGCTTTTCTTCAAGATTCAACTTTTCTGTAGTTCTGCAGCTTGCAAGATTGTCTGGAAAGGAGATATAAGGGCTAAAGTTTGTGGTCATCATGTCAGTGTCAGAATACCCTTATTATAATGCTTATTATTATCTTTCCCTAAATTTAAGTATTCTTTGTTTCCTTTTAGTCATTGAACCTGTCTTACAAAGTTGCTTGACACATGTGTAACATTATGTCGTTTTTGACAGAAACTTTTTTTCCCAAAGATATTTGCTAGAATTCTTGATCAGTCTCTACTGCAAGTTTTGTTGCTCTTTTAAGTCATCTCTCTAATGTAGGCAGGGGGATGCTCTTGCTTTTACATTTAGGATGTCTGTAGAAAATTTAGGTTTGTATGTGTATGCTGCTGTCCAAATGATGTGTTTTGTAAAATCTTGTTTTCCTGTTCTCTGCTTTTTACAGGTAAACTGAAACTTCAGAAATGGTGACCTGCTCATTGGCAAGTTACAGTAAAAGCACACAGAAGGCAACTAAATAAGGACTGTGGTGCGAGGGTTTCCTCAGATAAACTGTCCAAAAGAACTATCTTGGAGGCTGTTATATTAAATTATTGCACTATGTAACCCTCCCTAATGCAGCACTTCTGCATATGAAATGCTTCAAAAGAAGGAACTGGTGTGGCTTATTTGTGACTGAAGCGAATTACATTGGACATAAAAGTAAGTCACAGCTTACTTTTTCAGGGGATACTTCATCTTCTTCCTGCCATTTGTAGCTGGGTGGAATGCAAATATTAACTAGGACCTGTGCAATAAATGTTTTGCAATGGACTGCTACATGTGAAACCAGCTTGCTTTAGAGTGAGAGGCAGCAGCATGCAAAATAATCAAAAGCTGAGGAAAGGTAAGGCCACTAAATGCAGATCTTAGCCTACAATGAGCTGTCAGAGGGGGAAGGATTTAATTGTTGGCCAGCTGGTTGACAGTAGAAGGCTTGGGGAGATCTCTGATGACACCTTACCAAGAAAACACTGGTGCATCTGAGAGGGGAGCAGGACTTGGTTAAAGTTTAGAGTTTCATAGAAGCCACTTTTGGGCCATGAGGGCAGTGGGTGTGTGTTCAGTCATGTCTTTGTTGGAGAAAACTGAAAATAAGACCTGAGGTGTGAATTGAAACTACAATTCTTGGACACTTTCTTTGTGTCTGACCACAGCAGTTCATATTAGCTGTGATTTCCACAGACATTCGACTTTAGATGCCAATTTTAAGTGGCAGATCATACTGGAGTTACAGTATGCTTGTCCTTCTGCAAAGAACTTCAAGTTATTGCTCTTACAAGCAGTGCTGCCTCAGCTGTATAAGAACAGTTCAAAGAAGGAAACTTTATACTTCTCTGTGATTATGTCTCTTGTAAGTATTTGGAAAGAAGAGTGTCTTAAGCTTGATTTTTAAATTATGCAGTATAGCTTAAATCACTATGCTAGCCTAATTTGTCTGTGCTTGAGGGTTGTGGGGTTTTTTTTTCGTTTAACTATGCTGGTAAAAGAATATTACACTTATGCAAGAGTTATTCCATTGGAATAGTTCTAGTTCCAGGAAAAGTTCTAGTAGAAAGCTGAAAACTGAGCAGCTGTTTGTGAAGGCCAAGAGTCTGTAGCTGAAATCTACCAAAGTTGAAATTACCAAATCTGTTTTCCCCTCCCCACGATGACTAATGCTGCTTCTGATTTTTTTTTTTTTTTTTTAAGGAGTAATGCAGGGTGCAGAGGGCAGTGCAGCTTGAACAATCTTACCACACCAATGGAAAAAGCTTCTGGTTTGCAGCAAAATATGACATCTGTATTTTTGCTCATTGGTCATCTCATTGTACTGATACCTCTCTTCAGTGCTGGTAGGTTAAATACTTTGTTGAAATTGCCATTTTAAAAAAGAAAATCTGCAAGAGATGAGTTGTGTGTATTTAATAGGAAAGAGTTACTGAGAATAAGTAGTGGGTTTGGGATTTGCTTTTGCTTTAGCATATTGATGATAGCTGAATGCCTCTGCTGGGATTCAAATGGCACTAGGAATGTCATGGACAAATGGAGATAAGTTTTTTAAAATCTAGGCACATAAATTTAGGGCACTGAGACTTTGATTAGCCTCTCCCTGTTTCTTATGAAGAAAGCCCAAAGTGATTTGCTTCCTCGACATAAGGTTAGCTATAGAGTGCCTTCTTTATGAGACATTCTGTATGTCTGGTCCTGAAAGCAATAGGACTGAGTTTCCTTTACAGTTAAATTACTAATATTTTTAATGATAGGTCTAGTATTTCAGTAAAGTTTAGAACTACATAAATTAATGATGCTTGTCTTGCTACTCTTGGCATAAGCAGTCTAATATTAATGTCTCTGGATTAGATTGAGCTATATGGAGACCTACTTGAAGTCTTTAAATGGGAAGGTAGTGATATTAGAAAGGTTAGTGAAGACTTTATTTATTTTGAAATTGAATATGTTAACTATGTATTTGTACAGTCATTCAGCAGGATTTGTAAAATCAGTTCAACCAGATGTTTTGCAGTTTCATAAAAATTCAGTGTTGCACATAAAATCACAGAATAGTTTGGATTGGAAGGGTCCTTAAAGATCAGTCAATCCACCCCCCCTGCCATAAGCAGGGACACCTTTCACTAGACCAGGTTGCTCAAAGTCCCATTCAACCCGGCCTTGAACACTTCCAGGAATGGGGCATCCTCACCTTCTCTGGGCAAATGTATGCAAAAGATTGAAAGTTTTATAATCTGCTTTATAGCCAAATGGCCAGCTCTGTGCTAAAGTGGTATTCTCCAATAAGTTTTTGTTTACAGTTTGGGCTCTTGATGACTTTTTGCAGTATCTCTCCTTTTTTCTCTGACTTTTTTTGGCTGATGTTGAAAGAAGTGCTAGCTAGGCTGCATGATTATGTCTTGTCAGCTTGTTACACAGGCAAAATTACAAAAGCTGTGTTTATATCGGCCTTTTTTGTGATGTTCCTAATAATGGGCCTTCTGGTTAAAGGTTCAGATGTAGGGAGGAAATAATACATTATAGTCTTCTTAATCTGAATCCTATTTCTCTATGAATTTTTTTTTGTATTGTGACATATTGGTTTACAGACCCTTTGATGTATTGAGGTCTTGATCTCATTCCATACTGTCCATGCTGTCTTGTGCTTCTGTTTTTGGCCCCACAGTCATAGTGGCAGGAGCTCTGCACTGCTACTGTTTGTGCTGTGCTTTACATAGATAGTATTTACTTTAAGAATCTGGCAATTCTGCAAAAGTACTAGCATGGTTAAGTAACAAGGACATGACAGGTAGGTTGGGAAGCTTGGAGTTGCCTGATGAATCCCATGGATCTTCTTACACTCTGCTTTGCAGTGAGGCTGTTTGACTTGCATGTGCTTGTTGCTGGATACCTTAACAGAAAGTTGTGGCTTAAGCTTGTAAAATACGTTTTTATGTTCTCAACCAGAAGATGGTAACAACTGAAAAATAATAGCCTTGTGATGTTTTAAATGATAAATTTTTACAGGAAGTTTTTCTAATTCTGTGTAACTTGGAATGGGTATTAATACTTCTAAAACAGAAAAGCGTACAAATTAAAAGCACTTATCATTTAAAATTTTTTTCTTTTTTTGTTTTTTTTTAGCAAAAGGGTGTGTTATTTGTGATTACTTTGTGCTTGTTGGAGAGCCTACAGCTATTACTTGCCCAATAATTACATTGCCAGTGCTTCACTCTGATTACAATCTGACATGGTATAAAAATGGTAGTGCTACACCAGTGACCACAGAGAGAGATGCCAGGATCCACCAGCAAGAGGGCTTGCTTTGGTTTATTCCTGCAATGCTGGAAGATTCTGGGCTTTATGAATGCAATATAAGGTAAGGAAGGAAACAACTGGATTGCAAGTGTGATAATTAATTTGTGGGACTTGAGTGTACAAAACTTCTTGTTTTAGGTAGAATGCTTAGATCAGTTAAAAGCACTGTTTTGACCATGCTTTTTGTTTCTGCATGATGCCTGTGTTTCTCTTCTATTCCACACATTTAGCACTGCGAAAGTGGTTCACACAGAAGACTATCTTAAAGCATGATGATACTAAAAATGGTCTGTGGGGGTGGTTGTTTGCTGTGTTTGTTTGGAATGAAGTGTAAGGTCACAGGAAAATGTCTTAACTTCTTTGGCTTTTCCTGTGTTCAAGTTGCTGTTTAATACTGACAGATCAGAAGAACACTTTAGTTTCTTTGTAGGACAAGGCTAAATGCAAGAAAGTTCTAAGAGGAGCAAACTCTGCATTTTGTCACCACACACAGACTTTCTGGAGAGCTTAGCCACTTTTTGGAAATCTTACTAGAAATCACAAGTTAAAAGGCAGAAAACATTTTTTATATTTTATTTTAAAATATTACCAAATGTTACTGGTCAAAAATGAGAATGCATTTAAAGAGCAAAGCAGTGTGCTAGACAGCTTTAGAGACAGTGAAAATAATGTGTCTCTAGTACTACTCAAATGATCTGAGTGCACAGAGAACTAAAAAGGAATAGATGATTTGAAAAGAATCTATATCTAGCTTTTTTAGTACTTTAAGGCTCTTGCTAGATCAATAGCTAAGATTAGTGCACTGAACTTCAATACTTAGGTATAAATAGGTCATCAAATCTTTTTTTACAATGGTTGAAATTCACTGTGCACTGAACAGGAAATTAATTTTGGGAAGATGTACACAAGATGTTCCTTTCCTCCTGGTGTTGCCACAACACACTGAGAACAGCCAATCCAGGCTTTTCAGGTGGCCCTAAATTTGTTTTAGTAGTGTGTAGTTATGTATACTGGTGTGCATAGAGTGCACCAGTTATGCTGGAGGGGTTTGGGTTGTGAATGTAGTAACAATGATCATCAAAAACTTCCAATGTCACCTGCACACTCCTTCACTGGAGTTTACCACAAAACCAAAATTGGAAGTCAGAAGACATCCTTTCAAAGCTACCCAGCTGCATAATTTTAATTTAGTCATTCCTGCTGTGGTTCTAGTTACTTGAGCTATGAGATGTGTTCCTGTGGGCACCTCACATCCCTGGCTTACATAGTATCAGCAGAACAAAAAACTTGCTAGGGTTCAGTCATTTAACATCAGTCACTTAAGCCTTAACTGCAGCTCTGAGAAGTCCTGACAGTCTGGTGTGTCCAGAGAAAACTCCATTTCTGCTCACAACACAAACTCAGAGCTTATTTCCATCTCTTCATCTGGAACAGGGGCTGAGAGGCTGAAGATGGTGTTTACAAGCTAACGGAGTATAGCTGGGGTGTTATAGAGGCAAGGCTGGTGGAGATGCTGAAATACCTCTCCCTGAGTTGCTGGAAATAAGGAACCTTACTACTAATGACCTGACTTGTCTGCTGTTCTAATTACAGGAGCCTTAACCACTCTAACAAAAGAACCATAAATTTAACAGTTTTTAAGAACGATAATGGTTTGTGTTTTAATGGAAAAATGAAGTTTGAACAAAAAGTGACAAGCATGAATACTGGGAAGATTATATGTCCTGATCTAGAGCAATTTAAAGATGGAGACAATAATCAGCCTGAAGTACACTGGTATAAGGTACTGAACATCTGTATTTCATATATACAAGATACAAAATGTGTTATTTAAAATGTCTTACTAAGTAACTGTGAAAAGCAGCTTTTGGAAATGAAGGTTTATTTTCTCTGCAGTTTGAGTAAGGCATGAGTGTGAGTAAGATTTGTGAAATTCTGGTTCATCCTTTGATTATCTACTTATTATGTAGATAATAAGTTTTAAAACTTGTATGTTTCTCTAAATAGAAGGCTTTGCATAATTATTTCAGTTTCTCAGAATGTTAGGCATGTCCTATCTGTTGACCATGCTGTGGTATTCCTATGCTGCTTGCTTTGGTTCTACGAAAATACTCTGTGCAAGCTTGGAAACATGTATTTTGTCTGTGTTAAGCTAAAATTCTGGAACTCCTAATTCTGATGCTGGTATTAAAAGAGCTACATGGGCCTATACATGTGAAATAACCTTGGTGCTGCACCTATACATCTTCTGAGGTGAAGAGATTCTCCACTGTTTGTAGGTCAAGGAAGAAAAGGAAGCTTTTTTCCCTGAATTTGCATTGCCACAGAAATGGTGAAACACCCAAACAGCATGAGGCACTGCTACAGCAGCTCTTTCATCACAAAGAAGTAGGGGTGCAGGCATGTATTCCCATAAACTCTGCTGCATGTGTAATAACTTCTACTACACCTGACAGCCTGAGAGAAAACTGTCAAGCTATTGATGAAGGCAGTGAACTAAAGCACAGCATTTGAAAACTTAAAGGATTGGCTGCAGTGATTTTTTTAAAAAGTGCAAGTGGACCAAGATGTCACCAGACTTTGTTAGACTGTAGTGATGCTTGGAAAAGAATCCACACCATGACTTTCAAAAAGTCAGTATTTGCGAAGTATTTTAACCATCAGTAGAGTTCAGTAACTGATTTATTTGTCACGTTTTTAGTTCCCTTAAGTCAAAGGTACTTTTGGTGTGTTTAGGAGTGTAAACCTGGATTTCTTGAAGACAAGCGACTTCTTTTGGCAGAGGGTGAAAATGCTGTCTTGATTCGGAATGTAACTGTGCAAGATAGAGGAAACTACACATGCCATATGTTATACACATATATGGGAAAACAATATAATGTTTCAAGAACCATAAGTCTAGAGGTTAAAGGTGAGTGCATGATGTTATTCTGTGTTTGGCTCTGCTGTAAATATTTGTATGCAGACATAAGATACTTGGCATGTTACTTTTCAGTTCTGTGAAATTAGAGTTGTAAATCTTCTTTAATTTATTCCTGAACATAAAATTGAAAGGCAATGAGTCATGTTGCTACCCTTGAGCATTGCTTTTGAGGACGGATTGTCACGGGGAAATGAGTAATTCAGGGTTAGTAATCGGAATTAGAAGAAAGCAATGGTTACTGGGGCGGAGGAATTGGTTTTGCCAAAACAAATAGTGCACCGTAAAAGTAAATAAGCTTAAACATAGAAGCTTTTTTTTCTGAGACTATCACAGCAAACTACCTGCTTGAAGCCCTGTTGGTGAACTTGCTCCTCTGTTGATGGGAAAGGAGATGTGACAAGCTGTATAAGTAGTATAAAGTGAATAAATGTTCCTCTTGAAAGGATTGGCTTACTGTTGGCACTTGTTTGTGCTTTTCTGCTGTCTCACTCTGCCAGTAGTGTCATTTATTGCAGTCACCATTGTGATTATGTCTTTGTGGGCAATGTTGCTGGTGACCTGACTAGTAACATGATAATAGTCCTATCAGAATAGTTGTCTGGAGACAGCAGGTCCATCTTTTTAGGTTAAACCAAAATTCTGACTTTATATAGGTGATACAAGAACAGTGGGTTGTTGGCAGCCCATCTGTACATCATGCAGAATGATAAAATTCCAGCCCAGTTTAAGTATGGGTTTGTTTAAAATTTTACTTAAAAAAATATTCACCTTATCTAGGAGGTTATTGATACAACCCTTTTTCTTTACCTTATTTATCTCTGAAAAAGTTAACTGCATTTTTTGGTTTTGTCTTTGTTTTCTGGTTTGGTGTTACTTTTATATCTACTGCCAATAGACTTGAGATTTTTTTTTAAAGCATTTTTAAGGTATTTTTTTTGTTAACTTGGGAGCTAAAATAGAATAGCTCGGAGAGAGTAGAGCATATATCTTATGAGATATTTCTGTTGTAAATTTGAAACTAGCAGTAAGTATGGCACTACAGTAATACCAAACCATAAAACAAACCCATTGTAAAACCAAAACTATTGTCAGTTGAACTAAGTTGTGGATCTTTTCCTGCCTGAAGGTTTTATTTTTCTCTTTGTTTTGGTTAGAAAAACCACTGCAGATACAACCAGAGTTTATTTATCCAAGGAACAATACAATTGAAGTAGAACTTGGTAAGTAGTGACTATTTAAGAGATCATTAACTGAAACAAATAAGCTCCTGATCTTTGTGAAATAATATGTGAACATTTCCACGGACTTCAGCAAGACTGGGAGATAAGCATGTGGATTGAGGATATCTGGAAGACAGAGGGTAGATATTAGAACACGATTCCCACAAGTGATTTGCAGGGGGAAGTAACTGTGCCTAAGATTGGAGTCTTTTGACCAGCAGTGTTGTGTGGGATGCATTTCTTTTATTGATTTATTTTCTGTTATTGCCATCTGTCCTTTTTACCGCTTCTCAGTGTTTGTGTCTTGACATATCCTCAGTATCTGTGGAAATATGGTTTGTGTACATGTAGCACGTTAGGATAGTTTGCAGTTAACCAGTCCAGTAGCTCTTTCTCTTCCTGTATGTTTCGGGTCTCCCTTCCCTCTCCACAACCTGGATTTTATTCCTTGTTTTAGGGTAATACAGATTTTGGATACTGATCTTTTGTGAAACAGTGAGCTGCTAGTTTATGCATATCCCAGTGATGCCTTTTCCTGGTCTTAAAATCAAGAATTAAACACGTTTAGAAGGGGAAAAGGGATTTTACCTTGGTATTTATTTTAGGACCCTTAGGTGCACTATGTCCAGGTCGAATGCACCCCAATGCACACTGCAATGCCCACACCCACAACAGATCTGCTACAACATTATAGGTCTTATTAATCAGCATATCTATCAAAGATTCCCCAATGAGAGGCTCGAGTGAGCCCCCCTCTCCAAGGAACCTTCCCCTGGATGGTTCTATCTTGGTTTACAGAATATGTTCTGGAGAGGACCTTGGGGTCTGGGGCACACTGATCCCTAACTACGAAGCTTCTAAAACGTTTAGTCTCCTAGCTTGACAAGTAAGTCCAAGAATGTAGGCAAAAAGCACTAAGAATACAGAAGTTGTAAAAAAGTATAAAAGGGGTGTAAAAGAAAAGGCAAAAAATCATCGTGGAATCACCAGGTACTGTTTATCTTGGAAATTTCTTAAATAAGAGATTCTGGGTATAAAGAATAAGTTCTTCACAGGGAGGATAGCTGGGCAGTGCAGCAGGCTGCCCAGAAAAGTTGTGCTGTCCGTCTTTAGAGGTTTTAGAATCTGACTGAATAAATCTCTGAGCAGCCTGGTCTGACCTCAGAATCAGACCCTGCTTTGAGGGGGAAATTGAATTACAGACCCTTTCTTTCAACCTCAATTATTCTGTAATTCTCTGAGCCAAGTATATGGTATTGTAGTCTTTTCCTAAGCAAAGTTATGTGTGTTTAAAGTGCACCACATGTCAGACAGAGTTGTGTTCTACTGACAAAGTCCAGAAGAATGAGATTGGAGCTGTTTGAACTGTATTTTTTTAATCATTTTTTACCAAAGGGAGCAGTTGCAAACAAAATATTTGATTTAAAAGAGCATTGACTGATTTTGGGGAAGTGTGATTGGCTATTTACTAGAATTTCCTAGTACAGGAAACTGTTTTGTTATCTTTTGAGGAATTAGATCATTAGAGAATCTCTGAGGAAAGGTTGCATTTGGACTCTGACATGACATGGGAGGTCAGGCCAGAGCATTGTGGATTATTCTTATGTGCATCACAGTGATGGAATCTCACATAATACAGCTACTTCTACTGCTAATTTTTCTGACATCGAGCTTGTAAATACTGTATATAACAGGTGTTGTTTTCTCATGTTAAAGCTTCATGTTTCTTTTCATATCATGTGAAACATTTTTGTCTGTCCCAAATTCTAACTTTGAACATATGGTATTAAACTGGACAGCACCGAAACACTGGTGGGTTTTGTGTGTATGTGTGTTTGGGAGTGTTTTGGGGTTTTAGTGGGTGTTTTGTTTTGTTCTTTTCTTTTTGGCCTCAATAGCTTATGAAAGGTAGCTTACTCTGAAGTTGGGAGGTTCTGGTGAGGATCAGTAGATTTTGACCAGAATTGTGAATGAGCTTTAATAGAAATTATGTTCTTCCAAAGTCCAGAAGGCTTTGTTTTGAACAGGGAGAATATTCAGGATCTGATACAAACAGTATTATTTTAAAGGCTTGCAGTCCTGTGGTCTTCAGATGGTTATTTAATTCTGTTGAAATAGTCTAGTATGGCTCAGCAGCCCCTTCTTTTCTGGTAATTACATCTTCTCTGTCTTCATTACAAACAATACATGCCTGAAAAACTTTCAGTTCTTTCACTATTAAGGAAATTTTTTCACCAGGTCTTGGATTAAAATAGGGAGACTTTCCATAATAATGTTTTACCCCATATAATCCTAATCTTTGTGTGAAAACTTCCCTTTTTCTTTGTAATTGTAACTGTGGAAGAAATGAAGCAGTGTTACAATTGGGCTTCCCTGTAGTGTATCTCCCTCCCATTAAAGTATCATGTAAGTCTGATCCCCAGTTTTGACTGGTTGTTAGTTGTGACTTCCCATTCAATTCAGAAGAGTTCTTACTGATGCAGCCTCTACTCAGATGGAATCTGATCTGCAGGCTCTTAAATTTACTGAAGGCAGTGTTTAGGGTTTTTTTAAATCCTTGATAGTATTTGCTGAGCAGTCTATTAGTCCAGGGGCTGCCTGTGACTCTCAGCCTAAACCATTAAGATTAGGATGTGTTATGGGACAACTTGTTTAGTCTCCTTATTGTAGAATTTGGTCCGTATTTGTAAGGCTTGGACACAACATTAATTAAAAATTGTATTGTTGGATGCCTTGGACCACCTAGGATGAGCAAACCTTGATTACCTTACAGACATTAGGGTAATAGCCACAGGTGAGACTAAAAGGAGACTCCAGCCACAAAGTGGGTTTATTGTGACTGCTGAGATCTACAAATTATTCCGTATTACGTGGGGGGACACTTTTTAAAGGAATTTGGTGAGATTTGTTTTTGTTTATTTTAAATTGGCATTGCCATTCAAACATTCAATATTCTCTGTCCAGTACCTTCATTGGGGTACTGGGTGAAAAAAAAAAAATCCCCCTCTGGCTGTAGGGCAGAATCTCTAAGCAGCTGCATGAATGCTTGTGTGGAAACACCTGTACGATTTTTGAATGAGAAATGACAGGAGAAGTTGGTGTAGAAATTTAACAGTACATTCATGAATGTGTGGACATGGAGAGCATGGAACACTTGAGGGGTTTTGGTTTTTTTTTTTTTTTTATAATTGTGCAATGCACTAAACCACATCTTTAAAAAAATTAATTGTTGTGGTGGAAGGATGTGAGGGAAGAGATCGGGAAGCATCTCTGATTTCTGTGTGAACTCTTGTTCAAGTAACTGCTTTGCATGTGAGCTAAGAGTTTATTCCATACTTTTGTTAGAGACCATCTCTTGGTGGAAGCATCTAGATGTGATGTGGTTCTAGGAAATGAAACACTGAGATCTTTACATAGGCCAGCTGAGAGAGCCCGCCTTCTATCAAATCGTAACTTCCATGGGTAAAATACAGAAGGAAAGGAATCCAAGAAAGCTGCTTACCTTCCTGTACATGGAGCTCTCTGAGGTACATTGGCAATAAATATACTTTGCAAATTGGCTTGCTTAATACTGAGGTATTCTGTAAGATCTGGACTATTGGTGGCAAAGGAGCTGAGTGGCAGGTGAGCTTGCTCGGGAAGTAGAGTGTGACAATATTCAAAAACCATCCCAGTGGACGGTGTTGGCCAAAAGACTGATTTGAAGTAAAGATGTATGGTCACTAAGAATGGGATTCAGCTCCCAGATGTAGTTGTCTGCACACAGGAATGTGCATATGATCTGGGGTCCTTAACTCAGGCCATGATCAACAGGGGCTCAATTCAGCTGGCTACACATAGAGTGCAGTTTTGGGTGGTCTGGATACTCTAGCAGTGCAGATTTCTTGAAGACCTGGAGTACTGTCTGACAACTCGATATGGATACCTTGGATGCTGGAGAGCATCTCTAATGTCACCACAGGTGTACATGCAACTGATTTGAGCCCTGGAGATCTTTCAGTGGAGTCTGGAGAGCCATTCAGTTAAGGTATCTGCTTTAATGTGTGTGGACTTCAGCAGAGATGAACTCTGTTGCTATCTTAGACATGTAGCTTACACATAGATGTGAACATTTAGACACCTACCTTTAGGGTGGAGTTTATATCCAGATCATAGACACCCAAATTTGGATTACAAATGGATGAGTTTTAAGGACTTTGCTTTTTGTAAGGTAAGTAGGTTTCTTTTATATCCCTATGTTTCCCAGCTGTTCCCTCATCACTTGATTCTGCTTGTCTTACAAGACCTTCAGTTGTTGTGTTTACATGTTTCTTTGTAGGCTCTCACGTAGTCATGGAATGTAACATATCAAGTGGCATAAATGGCTTGATTCCATTCTGGCAAGTTAATGATGAGGATGTTGATATCTTTGATAAAACCTACAGGGAACAGTTTTATGAGTAAGTATCCTTTACACTGAATTTGTAGTGCATTTGTAGGTGAAGTAATTTACAGTGAATTCATTATGAAGTAGACTACTAGTCAAATGCCAGTAGTCATTGAAAGGCTAATTAGAAATCTGTATCAAACAGTGTATTCTTACTGCTTGGTTTTAAAAGAACAACATTTTATTGTAAATAGTGTGTCTGATACAAATGAAATGAAGCAGTCATATAGACTTTTATAATGCTGTTGTGAAATATGATGTTGTAATACTTGCTTATGCATTTGTTCTTGTATGGTTTTTTTTTTTTTTTTACTAATACATCAAGGTGTGCCCTCTATCATTAATATGGGAAGGATAGAGTGTTCCAAAATAAAAAATCGCCCAACTTTTTTTATTTGTGATGGTGGTCCTTTTTTAAATACAGACACAGCTGCTAGTCCTCAAGAACACAAGGCAGAAGCTCTTGTTGAAGGACATTTAGGTTCCAGTGTTTGACGACCCTGAAGTAAAAAAGTGTTCAGGTGGAATTTCTGATGGGAAAGTCATTCAATTTGTTCTCATAGCCTCTTGTCCAGTCAGTGGGCACTACTGAAAGGAGCCTGGGTCCCTCTTCTCCACTCCTTCCTCCCATCAGGTATTTACAAACATTGATGAGATCCATCCCCTGCCCCTGAGCCTCCTCCAGGCTGAGCAGTTCCTGCTGTCTTGTATGACAGATACTTCAATTCCTTATCATTGTCACATCACTCTACACGACTTGCTCCAGCAAATCAATCCATCTCTTGTACTAGGGAGCCCAAAACTGGCCCCATTACTCCAGGTGTGACCTCACCAGTGCTGAACAGAGGTGAAGGATCATTTCCCTTAACCTGCTGGCAATGCATTTCCTAATGCAGTCCAGGGTGCCTGGGATCTGGTTATTCCTCCTCATATGCAGGATTTGCATTTTGCGTTGTACTTCTTGAGATGTTTTTTTATTTGTCCATCCTATCAAGGTTCCTCTGGATGGTAGCTGTTGTATCAGACATCCCTTTTTAAGTCACCTGCAAAACTGCTAATGGTACCCTCTGTCCAGCTCAGGGAAAAAAAACAACAACCCAACCCTAGAAAAACCTAAAACAACTAAGCCCAGTATGTTTTTAGTTCATGAAATTATTAGTTACAGGGGTATATTTACTGTGCTTCACTAGCTTCCTTGGTTTATAGAGGTAAAAAAATAAATGTTTCTGTATTTGTGAATAGATGAATCTGTCTCATATTAAGCATAGATACTCAGATACGTACAGATGTTTCCCTTTTACCTTTTTTTAATGACAGAGAGGGGTTGCCTCATGGACTTGCTGTGTCTGGAACAAAATTTAACATTTCAAAAGTGAAAGTAAAGGACTATGCTCACAAATTTTTCTGTCACTTCATATATGGTTCTCAACAATTTACAGCCTACATCAAATTGGAATACCCAGGTAAGAGATCTCTTCTTGATAAAATGGTGATCATTGACTTAACTCTCAGTTAGTTTGACAATGCCTTACTTAGAGTTAAAGCTGGGTGGTGTACTTTTATGCAAAATAGGCAATGCACCTCAGTACCTTTGTCGTGAATTTTTTGTCACATTCTTAGCAAAATGAAAGAAAATAGTGCTTTTGATTTGCTTTGTCTTCTCTCATTCAGTATTTTAGGAGTGAAAGTGGATCTGAGCTCTAACTTCTTACATGAGTATAATTTCTCTGTAAAGATTATCAGGGTCAGATTTAACCTCAGAAATTTTTTAATATGCATTGACTAAAAAATGCAGTTTGTGGAGGATGTTTGTTTTAAAGGACACTAAATGAGTATCATTGAAGGGGTGGAGACCGTGGCAAGTTAGTTGATCTGAGGAAAACAGCAGGTCAGGAGATCACCTCCCCACCTTTGGCTTCCTTCCTTTCTCACTGATGGAATTTTGTACAAGAATTCTCACTCTACTGCTGTGCTGGGTTATATATCAATATTTTATTTTGGTGTTTCAGCTGAAGAGTAGCCTCATTTATCAGACTGTTGAGGTATTTTTTCTTTGAAAGATATAAGTAGGCTTGTCAGATAACAGTAATGGCAGAAAACATACAATAAACAGTTTGTCCTGATCTTTTACTCCTTTATAAAAAAATATTTTAATGATTAAATGATTTTGAACAATTCTTGTCTTTCCCTGGTTCTAGTTTATAATTATACTTTGTTTATTTGTTTTCTTTCTTACTCTATGCTGCTGCAGCTCGAAACATTCAGGGATACTTAATTGGAGGAGGAGTTTCCTTGGTATTTTTAGTATTTTTTACTCTCTTTATCTACAAGATCTTCAAAATCGATATTGTGCTTTGGTATCGGGACTCCTGCCATCCTTTCCTGGGTAAAAAAGGTATGCTTGTGTAACAGTGCTGAGCATTGTTTTGAGCTTCCACCTTCACTTGCAAAACAGTGAGTTACTCTCATGGAGCATGATTGGTCTTCCTTGGGATTTTTGGAAGGGTAATGTTTTTAGGATGTTTAGAATTAGTTCGGATGACAAAAGAATCTACAGGGGAAAAATCAGCAACTTTCCTGGAACGCAGAACTATCATAGCTTTTCCTTAAGACCCACTCCAGTGGTTTGAATACTGTTCTGACAGCAGTTTTTCAGGTGACTTTTCATTACTATTCTTACAGAAAGCAGTAATACATTAGAATTGTTAAGTGTTTTTTTATTTTCCATAGATGAAACAGGAAAATACAACTTTATTTTGTTTCCTATTTAAAAGCACTTCTGATTATTTTGCTTTCTGGAAATTTTGCTTTCCTGGCACTCAAAAAAATGGGGTGTTGTCTATGAGAGTATGCTGAAGTGTGGGTAATTTCCAAACATTTGAGAGGAGATACATGGTGAAAGAAACAGAAAGTATCTTCTAGAGGTATTGAAATTATCTTAGATTTCTTGGAAGTCTTTTAAATTTGGTCTTTCTGAAAAGTTTGATCCAAAATATCTAATACAATTTGGACCTTGAAGTTTAATACTTTGGTTGTTTTTGTTGTCATGTCCTAAGTGGTTGCTGTGGTTTGAAACTCCAGGTTGCAACACCACCTATGAGTTGTATGGCAGCTGGAATTTAAAGTATCAGTTCTACCACGGGGTCCACTGTTTTGCAAATAATTCAGCAATAACATTTTTTATTTAGCGTTCAAAAAAGAATGTTACAACTTAATTTTGCGGGTCTCTTTTGCTTATTTGGATTCAGCATCCTGAATTCTAGAAGGCTTCGTCCTACAAGTATTTCAGGCTTGGTATAATTATACATGCTTAGCTGATATAGCAGGATTAGGACCTAAAACAATGGCTCAGGTAAGGGAAGACCCCCCAGAGTTTAGAGATTTTGTTTGTTTGCTTTCTTGCTCTTGTGTCTTTGGAATTCATTTTTATGGAAGTTCTATTGCTCACTCTGTAGTTTCAGATGAGAAGATCTATGATGCTTATGTTCTGTATCCAAAGAACAGAGAAAGCTGCTTGTATGCATCAGATATTTTTGCTCTGAAGATACTGCCAGAGGTCTTAGAAAGACAGTGTGGATATAACCTCTTCATACTTGGGAGAGATGATTTACCAGGAGAAGGTAAGTTAGCTAAAGACAAATTTGACTTGAGTTTTCTCGTTGACCTGCAAATGCAACTGAGAAACAAGCAGTCAGTCAGATGGGATTCTAAATATCTCTCACCGTCAAATGAACTATGATTCTCTTAATCCCTTTGATGAAGAATGAGAAATAAAGCACTGGGTGTTCCCGTGAAGTCTGCTTATCTCAGCCTTTGCCTTGTCATTAGTTAGCAAGTGTCACCTGCACTTTCAGGTTTTTTTCAGTGTCTGGCTAGCCTAGACATCTGGGCATGGAACGATGCTGGGGGGAAGAGGAGTCAAAATGGTGGTTGTGAATGATGACTAATGGCAGGAAATATAGAAAAGTAGGTCTCACAAGTGGTATAAAAAAAACCTGCTGCTTTAAGGGGCCATTCAACAGGATGACATCTCTACTAATTCATTTTTATTTTCTCTGAGAATTTCTGTAAAACTGGCAGGATGCAATACAGGGTTTAATGAATGTTTAGATAGTGCAGGTGGGAAAAAAAAAATAGAAAGTAACACCAAGTTATCAGGAATGATCAGCTGTATCAAAGGCTACTTGTCCCTAATAGAAGTTCTTAGAAAGCCCTGCCTTTCTTGGAAGGCTGTAAAGTCCTTGTGGAGGTTTCCTCTGTGTACATATGTACATCAAATTTAAATTGTAGTATCTGACACTGAAAATTAGAAAGTCTATCCCACCAGCTGCTTATGTGAGGTGAAATGATGATGAATGGCTTTTGAATTCTTCCGGTCTTATGACCTGAAAAAGATAATACTGAGACTGAATAAATTTTCAGACTAGCCTGAAATAAAATTTTGTATTTAAAAAACAATTCATAAATAAATAAACTTACATGAGGTAGTCATGGCTCACTTTTTTTTTTGTTTTAACATTTGAAGGATTTTGGTAGTGGTTTGAGAAGGAAGGATTCCCCGGGAAGTAGAATCTAAAGTGCTTTAGCTGCTGCTTGCAGCTTGAAAAAAATGCAATAGTCTGTTCTCAGGGTTTAGCCATAGGGTTTTTGTGTATTTACCATACATTTTTTGTATTTACCATATTTCACTGTTTGAGACGTAATTGACTGGAATGCCATTGTTGGGGGGAATCATTTCTTCCACTTACATGTAACAAAACCAGTTGAGCATATCAGAAGACTGTTTAAGCTAAAAGGTCCTGTGGTTCTGGAACTTGTGTTTTTTGCATATGTACCTATGATGGTAATAAAACAGCATTAGCAAGGTAAGTAATAGAAAGTTGGTAGCTGTTCTCTGTTTATGCAAAACAAGGATATAGACATAGAACCTGATGGGGTCAGATTGTGGTGCATTGGGCAGATCTCTGTGGTTGGCTAACCCAAGGTAACTGCTTGCATGCTCATATCCCGTCCCTATTTTTGATGTAAAGTGTGTTGGCTTAAATATCAAACAGTGAATGAACCAGCTGTAGAATATTGGTAACAGAAAATGAAAATGTATAACCTTAATTTTGCACAACCTTTTTCTCTACAGCTGTGATCAGCGTTGCTGATGAAAAAATCCGTCAAAGTAGGAGAGTGATAATTGTTTTAGTACCAGAGTCCTCCTGTTACAGCATTCTGGAAGATGTGTCTGAAAAGCAGCTAGCCATGCATAGTGCTCTTATCCAAGATGGCATTAAAGTAATTCTCATTGAACTTGAAAAAATACAAGATTATGCAACCATGCCAGAATCCATCAGATATATTAAGCAAAAGCACGGGGTTATCCGATGGAAAGGGGACTTCTCAGAAAGGTCCCACTCAGCAGGTACCAGATTCTGGAAGAAAGTGCGTTACCAGATGCCATCCAGAAAAAGTGGCTCTTTATCAGGATTGCATTTGTTACCAAAAGACTTGAATTTGCCTTAAATAACAAAAGAGAAATGACACTTAATGACTGATTCAGTTCACAGAGCTGGTGATGGATTGACTGAAGGTTGCATGTATCTGTTTTGTGCAATCTCATCCAAATTTACTGGAGTGAAGGTACTACAGCTTCATCTACAGATGTGAATGTTTTTTACTTCTGGCTGGATCAACAGAACACCTTGAAATACCATCAGTAGCACATGTAGGAAGTACACAAGTACTTTCCCAAGAATGATTCTGTGAAATTCCCTTGTATTAAAAATGGAAGAGCAAAAAACTGTCAAAAAATCCAAATCAATGAAGAAAATTTGATTTTTTTTCCCCCTGCAATTAAAGTTTTAATATGAAGGAAATTATATTAATTATAATTGTGATATTACATGATGCACATGGTTGGTGCCAGTAAATGTTTGTTTCTTTTTTTTTTTTTTTAATGAAATGACACAAACCTTTTCTTTGTTACAAGTTTTATTTGCCTTGTTCAGTTTGTGGAAAGATAAATCCCCGTGTTACTGCATCAGTGTGTTATCGTCCAGGAGAAAAGGTAAGAGACAATCCCAGCCCTCCTGAAGTGCTGTCAACCTGCTGTTGACAAAGCTTAAATACTCTTCCCTGATCTTTTTTACATTTGAAAGAACAATGCCATTTTTAGTCACTTGTCACATGCAGACATTGTAAAAATACCTTTGTAATCTGTATGGAGTCAAAAAATTAATCTCCAGAGAACTTTTTCTTTCCAGTTAAATGGCTTAATATATTTATTTACCCAAGTGGAACAATTGGCTAATGACACAGAGTTTGTCATAGGGGGTACAGGATGATTGACTTCATCTACCTTACTTTAAGGACCATGTCAAGGGGTACAGAGAGAGAGAGAGAGATTCCCATTTGTTACCCCCTGCAGCTGCTTGCTTTTCTCCTTTCCCTCTGCTCTGATATGTAAGGAATCTGAGATGACTGTGTGCTGGAGGCTGCAGTCAAGGCTTTCCAAACAAAAGGGAAAGGAAGTTGTGTAAAACTAAGTTGTTAAAACTTAGTGTGTATGTTGAACCCTTTCTCTCTCATTTTGAAATATTTTTAATAGTATGTATGCCCCAGCTGTTAACTCTAGAGTTACGTTTGACTTGTGTGTAGGCAGTGAAGTAGTTTGCCATGATCAGTTCTTTTTTTGGGGCAGGGAATTGATTTGATTTATTTAAAAAATTAATCAGGCCTCTTTAATGCTATATTTATAGCTATTAATTTTAGAGAAACAGGAGATGAGAGCCAAATTGCCCATGTAATTTCAGTCTGTTCTTGAAAGTTATGCTTTTAGATTGTGAGATCTTGTTGGATAGGGAAGCCTCAGGAATTGACTGTTCCTGCCTTTAGCTGCTGCTTGCAACTCTGAATTTCTGTGTGTCTATCAGCTTCTTTCTTGCAGCACCTTTTTCTCTCCCCCCATTCAAACTCCAATCTATGTTTTCTCTTGCAGCTCCTTTGAAACAAGCAACTTGCTTTTGTGTCAAACTCCATCAATTTCCAAGCTCTGCTTGAAGGCTGTTGCTGATACAGTATTAGGCAGAAATTTTCCCTCTGGTATCTCCACTTGTTTGTCTGAAAAAAATAATGTTCTGCAACCTTTGGAATTCATCTATTAATTTACACACTACAGTGTTGGCTTCTTTCATGGCTCAAGCAATTTTCTTATGCCTCTATCCTCAGCTAAAAAAAAGTGTTCTGGCTGATAAGTGACAAAACCAGTGGAAATAGGTTCTTCTCCCACCTAAATTGCTTTGGTTTCCTCAGTATGTGCTGGAAACTTGAGAGACAGTGCCTTCTGAGCTTTGTGAGTTGTGTGTATGTTTGGCCAGAATGGAATAAGAATCTCTTTGTTTCAAGAGAGGAAGGGGTAGAAGTGCATTTGAAATGTCAGTCTAATTCAAACCCTCATGGTACTGAAGTGTTTTATTGATGAATGTCATTTATGTACATGCTTATGCAGATGCTCAGTCTGTTCTCATTCTGTGTTTTAGTCACAAGAGAAGTGTCAAGGGAGGATCAGTCCTAGTCATGAAGTGCCACATTTATTTAGCTGTTGCACACAGTCTGCCTTTAAATATGGTGTGTGTTCAATGGCAGCCTATAGTAGGGTAAAACAGCCTTGAGATCCATCTGAAGTTACTGAACACCATCTGAACGAGTCTAATTGTTATGGTTCCCATTGACAGAAGATTTAAATAGGACAGAAGCTGTATGGTTTGGTCACAAAACTCTTCTGCAAGAAGATCCCTGTATCAAATGTGAAGCCCAGACACTGGCATTATGTTATCTGTACTCTGAGAACTAGGGTGTAACACTGACTTTGTGCTTTCACCTTGACAGCTCACAGTATGCAGGCCAGCCAACAGAGTTCCAGTGACCTCAATCCTCCTAATTACTTCTGCTGACTGGAATAGATTGAAAGGAAAACTGTTACTTGTTATCCTTACCTTTAGGAATGGAAATTTATTTTCTGAGCCAAAATAGTGTTCTTTAAAAAAATATTTGTTCCTTTTGGTATATTTATACAAAGGATGCTAAAGTTTTCATGTGTGTTTTGTAAAGGCACTTTGAGGAAGAGTCCATTTTTAAATTTAATAAAGGCACTACATATTTTTTTCATATGGTACTGCTCTTTCTTTTGCCCTCATTTCTCCACTAAAGCATGCTGAGAATGGACAATGGCAAGCAGCAGTTGTGACTCAGAGTCTTAACAAGACTGCTATAATAGATCTTCATTCAGGCTGCTGAACCATTGTCAATCTGGCTATGGTACAACGTTAGCACAAACCACCTCACCCTGCCTGGGCAAACAGAAGCTCTGAGCTTGGCTCTGCTCTCTCTGGTACTCTCCTTGCAGCAAGGTGAAGCTAGAGCAGCCCCAAGGCTGCTGCATTGCTCTCTGGGACCAGCATGGTCCTCAGCAGTGCCGTACTGAGCAGCCTTCTGCTGCAGCTGCTGAGGAGCTGGGGAAATGCAGGAGACCTCAAATTGGGAAATGTCAATTGCTTCTCAGCAGTAGTGGAGAGGCAGCCTTCTCTGCCCAGCCCCTGGGGCAAGTGCTTGCTCTCTCATCTGCTCAAGGAAAGCCAGAGCCTTGGCAGTGGTGCTGTAGGGGTTGTGTAGCCCAGAAACCAATTGTATCCTGGGCTGCATCAAAAGCAACGTGGCCAGCCGGGTGAGAGAGGTGATTCTGTCCCTCTCCTCTGGTGAGACCTGACCTGGAGTGCTGCATCCAGCTCTGGGGTCTCCGACACTGACCTGAAGCGAGTCCAGAGGAGGCCACCAAGTTGGTCAGAGGTGAAGCACTTCTATAAGGAAAGGTTGAGAGAGTTGGGATTGTTCAGCCTGGAAAAGAGAAAACTTTGGCATGACCTAATTGTGGCCTTCCAGGGCCTGAAAGAGAACTTACACAAAAGATGGTGCAAGACTTTAGAAGAGCATGTAGTGACAGGACAAGGGGGAATGGCTTCAAGTTGAAAGAGTGTAGGTTTAGATCAGATATTAGAAAAAATTCTTTACTGTGAGGGTGATGAGCTGTTGCTGTTGGGGGGGTCACGACTGTCTGTACAGTGCCTCTTTCAAGGGCCAAAAAGCCGTTTATTGTTTATTAAACAAAGCAGCCTCTTTCATACACCTTTTGTATGTTATCATTTGTGCTACAGAATCATTGGCTGCTAAACTACTACAATAGACTCATTGGCTATTACTAACTACAGCATACTATCATTGGCTACCTATAGCCTAAGCATTCAAGCACTCAGGAAAATAACAGGTGCAGATATGTTGCTGTTTTCTCCTTCTACTGTTTAACTTTCTTGCTTCTGTTGATACTACAATCTCATGGGTAAAAACTAATTGTTTTTCTTCTCACAGACTTTTCTCACAGTCCTTCTCTAGCCAAAGTACCAGGCCTGAGCCATAATTTTACAAAGGCAACAAGGCCTTCATTTTATAAGGTTTTACTTAAACGCCATAGTGAGCCACTGGAATAGATTTCCCAGCGAAGTTGTGAGTGCTCCATCCCTGGAGTTGTTCAAGGCCAGATTAGATGGAGCTTTGAGCAACCTGGTGTAGTTGAAGGTATCCGTGCCTGTGGCACGGGGTTTGGAACTAGGTGATCTTCAAGATCCCCTTCCAATCCAAACCATTTTTATGATTCTGTGAGTCTAAGTAACCTGGCTGACTTGTCCTTGCCTCACCAGCTCGAGTCTCGGACAGGCTCGTGCTGATTGCACAGTGGCTCCGGTGCATAGGTATGGAGCAGTGCAAAGGGGAGTGCTGTGCTCTGTCTGCACCTGCCTCTTATGCAGAGTGGTTTCACTGCAGGATTCAGGTTTTCAGAGGGTAAGAGTGGTTTGTCCCAAGTTATACCTGATTTTTTTTCCCTTTTGTCTGAAGTTTCTGACATGATAGAAAAAAAATGTAGTGAAACCAGAAAAATGAAAATGTGAGAGCGAGGGGAGGATGGAGGCAATGGTAATTATTCTTTTTTATAAGATTTCTTGTTTTGTGTTAGTACAACAGACAGCAGGGAATTTGATTTTAAATGCAATTCTATTTCCCTAACCTTGTGCACTGATTTCACTAAAAGTTAATGGTGAAACAGTATTTAGGAAATAAGGATGAAATAATAAAAATGTGACACACCAAAATGCTTACTTGATGGTTTTGTTTTCATTATGTGACAAGCTGTAACAAAATATATTTAAATATCTTAGCACTTAGAAATACTGCTGGCTTTTGTCATCATAATATTTTTTATTATGATCAAGTGATACCAATACTGACAAGCCTGAATATTGTGTGTCCTTACCAGTAGTGTTTCAGAGATGAAAAAGAATGCATTTCCCATTCACTGATACAGGGTGTGAGACATTAATCTGACTGCCTCTACCTAATTTTTAGTTATGGGATTTATTTTATAATGTTTAGACAGAAGGAGAAATGAATAGTAATATGATTTTTTTATGAACAGTAGTGTAACTAAAACATTTTTAATCATTTAAATGCATTGTGATTAAATTGAAACTATATCCATTTTCTTTTCAGCTTCTGCTTAAATTGTAAATGCATCCTACTGTAAAAAAAGCAAAGGTCTTACTTAAGTAAGAGTGACTTCTTATATCAAGCTTTTGCACTTCATGGTGGTTTACACATGCTAGGTTATCTTCTTTGCCCTTCTTCACTTTCTGAATTACATTTAAAAAGGACACCTTATTTTTTTGCCATATAAACACACAAATGTAGGTGATAAAGTGATCATTCCCTTGGCTAGAATGGCTCTAGAAGGAAAGGTAGCTCAATGTATCTGAAGAGCATCACTGAGCCCCAGGAACTTTCCCACACACCTTGTCTTGATGGACTGCCACAGCTCTGCAGAGTTTGTAGCAGGCTTCTCAGCACATTGTAGGCAAAACCAGCAGTTAGCTACGATACGGAAAGTAGGAAAAAAAAGGTTTTTAGACATGTTTTAATGTGGAAAGGATTGCTATTGTTACCAGCAAAATTATTTTCTGTATTCCTGAAGGAATATTACAGATTTTGAATTAAGTTATTTGTATTGTCTATGTTTTAATAATTAACTGTTATTGCATTT
Organism: Corvus kubaryi; assembly: GCF_017639235.1. Classification (NCBI taxonomy): domain Eukaryota; kingdom Metazoa; phylum Chordata; class Aves; order Passeriformes; family Corvidae; genus Corvus; species Corvus kubaryi. The sequence continues at coordinate 26,214,684 of NW_024580667.1, read as the reverse complement.
AGAAATTCAATCTGCCTAAAGACAAAGGGTTTCTTAGATTGAGAGAGGATCTTGTTCTGACTGATTGTGGGTCCCTAGAGGGCAGTCCTGGGCCACCTACTCTGAGGTAGCTGATGCCTGGGATACCCTTGGGCTAAATTATGGGGAAAGAAAGGCAATCAGTTAGCCTTCTTTGTACAGGCAGCAACAATTTAAACTTTATGATAGACTGGATGGTCTGTAGCAGCAACTTCAACATTTCTGAACAACGTGTGGCAACAGCAATTTTTGAACAGCCTGTGGATTAAGCTTTTCTGGACAACATGTGGCAACAAAGAATTAAACTTTTAAGAAGAGGAAGAAAGGAAGAAGGAAAGATAGTGAAATAGAGAAAAAAGATCTGGGTCACCACCCAGAGTTCCAGTGCTGTCTCTGGTCCGGTTCCTGCAGGTGGTGGTGCAGGGATGATGGGTGTACACCCTGCCCCTCTCTGTTTTGCTGTTTATAAACCAGTCCTTGCCCATGTGCATTTTATTATTCTTGAAATTTCAGAAGGAGGTTGGGGGGAGTCTCATGGTTTCAAATCCCCTCCCCTGACAGATGCAAGTGCACTGCTGTCTCAAACTTGTTTTTAGAAATAGTTACCCAAGATAAGCAAGTTGATCCCAGAAAAGCACTATCCTGCCGCCACAAGACCCTCTTTTTTTAACTGCACCTAATCTAGTTGGCATGGAAACATTCCTTTTCTCTTCTGCCAAATGTTTGAAACATTAACTTTTTCAGGTTTTCAGTTTCTCACACTGGTATGACTGAAAATGGAGTGGAAGGAATTTCTTAATGAAAATTACATATAGTTGCTTGGGAAAACGATATAACATTACATAAAAGTTATTAGTCAGTCTTCAGTCTTTGTGTAAAAAAGTGATGCAATTCCATGGATTTTCTATAATTTCTTTATCTAAATCCAAATGTTTGATGTGATGATTCTCTGTATTCATGAGGAGATGAATTGAAACACCCAAGAAAATGGTTTTCTTCAATTATAGCAATCCTTTCTAAAATACCAAGTTTTAATAGAATTACTAACACTTTGTTAATAGTTTTGTGTGTTTAGAAGCACATTCACTTTCAAATTCAGAGCCCAGGAACCCAGATATTACCCAGCTGCTCTTTAGCTGATGCTTGTTGCAAACATGTAACTATGGGCCCGATCCCGAGTTCACAAATAGTCTATGAACTGTCGGTCCAGTTGCGTTCAGAAGAGACAGCTGGATTCATCAATAACACAATTTATTGACTGCAACATCTATGGTTCTTTTGGATTGCCAGTGATAAATGCATTGACTGCAGAATAGCTGTATATAGCACTAACAATATGATTGCAATCACAAGCTTAATGTCCCTGGTCAACACTCAGCATAGCTGAGGACACAAGACTTACCAAAAGATATCCCTTCTGGGGAGGGCAAGGAGGACAAACCTGTCAACCCATCCCTGCAATTTCATGTCAAATTCTCATCCCCCCACTTAGATATGAAATTGGGGTACATTTTATACCTTATTAACCAGTATTTTTCAAAGTGCTGTGAGTGGGGCTGCAGTCAAACCTTACATTCTCTGTTGTCGCATTGTACAGAATATTTCTCCACAGGAGGTGTACTTGGTTTGTACAAAATATCCCTGGGTATCAGGTAGAAGAATGAGCCCCTGTGACTTCTACTCACTCCACATGCCTCCCCAATGACATGGCAACACAAATCACAAGATCTTCATCTGGTTTCCATGATTACACTGTGGGTCCTCTGACATACTGAGCTTTGCATTATCCAACAGTGCTCTTGCCACCAGTTACTCTTTCCTAGTCAAGTGATGTTGGTTAGGAGTGGAAAATGAAAATCTGAGGTGAAAATCACTATCCTGGAACTTATATCAACATTTAAAAGTTCTCGGATGGCAAGTGTGGTGAGTAGTAAGCAGGTTGCAGTACGTGGTGGTTCATAAGGCTATGAATGTGGGCAGTTTGGATGCCCTCCTAGTACTGCACATCACCTTCGTTGCCTCAGGGGTGGAAGGAAAGCAAATTCAGGCAGGTAAGTTTTGTGGGGATGAGCAGTAGTGTAAATAAAACTTCTGTGAGCTGTTTGTGACTCCAGTATTACAGGATGTGTGAATTCTTCAGTGCAGTTGAGTCTAGCAGCACAGCACAGCTGTATCCTGACCCACACTGGGATGTCAGGTGGATTCAAACCTCTTCTTTGGCTTTCCATGGAAGAAAACCCAGTCTGCAGCCAGGAGGGGGTCATGAGCATGCACTGTAGCAGAGCCCCAGCATGCAAATGGTCAGTGCTTTGAGAGGGTGAAATATTAAGAGAAGATCCAGTGCAGACCCTTGACTGACACTGAGTTAAAGTTGCCAGCCTTCATTTCCCATTCCACAAAGACCTGTTCTGTCAGAAGCTGCTACTTCGTTTCTCAGTCCATCTTTTCAACTCTTGCTTTATTCACCCAGGAGCCCTCGATGTTGTTCCTTCCCTGAGCAATCTCTGTTCTGCCTAGATTACCAGTGTAAATATAAATATTGTTACAGTTTCAGTGTTATGGATTTTTTCCAACAAACCTCTGCTATGACTACAAACTTTGAACAATTAATAACAGAAACCAGCTGTTTGTAAATGTCTTCCTTAATGTTACAGGAATGTTTTCAGTTGGATTATTTACATGCAACTGAAAAAGGCACCAGGAGTTACAGAAGCCTTGAAGCCATATCAGTACCATGTTGCTCCTAAGAACAGATAATTATTCAAACATTGAAGGGTGATGGTATTGGTGCTTGCTTGTTTCTGGCTTAAAAAGGAAATAATGGAAAGTTAGTAGCTGGATTGAGATGATAAACTAATCAGCAGATGAGGTACTAACCGGTCAAAAGGCTACTTGTCTTTTTTACCTTTTTCAGTAATGGAATAATTTGAACGTTCGTCTACTACACAGGTAAGGTATTTCACAAAAAAACTTTATCTTAATATCAAATAATACTGTTCAGGTGTTTCTAGTCACAACAATGCTTCCTCCTTTTCTGCCCTTGTCCATAATAATTTTGTTAGATCTCTTAGGGATTTTTTTTGTTCAATGCTATATTCAAACTTAACAGCCAAAACAAATAGAATGATATTTTTTAAATAGTTATACCAGGCACAAATAACAACAAATCATCTGCAGACCTGCCTTTTTTTCTTTTTTTCTGTTCATTAGCAAAACAGAATGTCACTCTATTATCTGCTGCTGAAATTTCTAGCCTAGTGCTGTCTCCCACTTATTTTGGTAGATATTTTTAGGCTAGTGCTTTTTTCTCAGATAACATTTTGTGTTTGCATCTTCAGGAGGCAAATGATCTTATTTTTCCAAGAAATCATATTATTGAAATTAAACTTTGTAACTACAGTGGACCGTAAGGGAGAAATGCCAGAGAGGAGACATGTCTGATGGGGAGAATGCAAAAAGATTTCTGTTAGAGGAAATTTAGTAGATGCTGGCATCTGGTAGAAACTTGTTTTAATGACCTACAAGTCCTTACGAAGATGGTCGAGTAATTTCTTGACTGGTTTTAAATAATAAAAAAACCCACTACAAGTGGAGATTTGACTGTCTCTGAATTGCCCAAAGAAGTCCTTTCAGGAAGTTAGAGACCTACATTTCTCCATTCCGCATTTGCTTGAAAGTTGCAGTGATTGGTGCAATACTTTCACTATGTCTTGCTTTTCCTTTTCTCGTTTAGCTCAAAGTTCCTGTGGTTAGTTGGTTGTAGGACTCCTTGCATTTTTAACTGTTGCAAGATGGCATTGGACCCTATCATCTGCCTGCAGAAAGGGGCTATGCTTGTGTAACTGCACAGATAAAGTGCAGTATGCAATCCTAGGACTGCTAAGAACATTTTAACACAGTAATTGTGAAGACTTGCAGGAGACAACATCACGGAGGATTTTGTTAGGTAATTTCCATGTAATCTTTTTACCATCTAAATTGTAAGGCAACACACTGCCTTCCAGTTTTTAGAGGACTTCATCTCAAACCTGATAGGCACAATTTTCTGACAGTGAGTGTCACATGTATTTGATTATGAATGCATTTTTTTTCCTTGTCTGTGACCAAAAACTTGGCTGTAGATACCTGTGCAACGTGTATATGTAGCACCTAGAAGGCCCGAGCTTGGAAAACACAGGACAACAATGGGCTTCCTCTGCCCTTTGGCTAGTTCATTCCTATCTCAGGTATCCAGTTATATTGATCTCTCTGTGAGTTGCTGTGCTTCATCCTAACAAAGGAGTGTATACTGGATGTATTGTTTACAGGCAGAAGTTGTAGTCTGTCTTCAATTTAACCTAGACAAGCCAAATTAACTTAAAACTTTCCTGAAATGTAAGCATCTCATTTTCCCTACTATGCCCATAGTTCAGTGAAGTCTCTTGGGATTTGTGAATATATTAACAGGACAGTGCACAATATTTCAGCTGAAGGTGGGCCAGTACCTTGAAGATTGTTGTCAAGGTCCTAAACAGAAGATGTGTGGGCATGCAGAAGTTACTGATCCATGGGAGAGCTGATGCAAGTGGGTGCAGGCCTGAGCTGTGCTGGATGTACCACGTGCTGCAGGTACAGCTGGAGCCAGCTCACCTGTGTGGAGAAGCTTTAGGCAGCTCCCACTTGACACCTGGCAACAGCTCCACCCGCATGTCTCAGCTTGACTCGAAGAGAAACAGCCTGTTTTCATACACCATCTTTTTGTGTGGCAGTAAAGATGATGAACAGAATTTTCTACTTCTGAGGACACCTTGTAAAAACCCTAAAGCCCTCAGTGCCGGCAAATGTCCCCACAGATGGGATTTGCATGGTGTGGCAAGCCCTGATTAGAGGTCTGTCTGAGACAGCACAGCTCTGGGTTCCCAGCATCAGAAGAGACATAAGGTTATCTGTGCTATCTCCTTTTACCTTCTCAGGTTATCTCAAATAACCCAAATTTAAATCAATATCCCATGGAGTCTGAGCACCTTTCTCACTGGAATCTACAGTGAAGACTTGCATCAGTGCACTGCAGGTGCCTTTGTTACTTCTCAGTTCACCTGATTTAAGGCAGCATTTGCTATTCCCTTTTTTTTTTATTTAAAAGATATACTTGTGAGTCATAGGAATCTTGACCCACAATTCTCCTTAGTCTGTGATTCTGGATGGCAAATAATTATTTTTGTGTTTACAATTAAAGAAAATAAAATGGTATAATTTCTGAGTGCAGGACGAGTAAATGGGTAAAAATCACTATGAGCCAAGCTGCAGGGTCACATATTTCAAACTATTGTGCCATTGGTAAATTACATAGGAAAACTTCAATTTTTTTTGTACAAGGGCTAATGAAAACATCAATATGAAGGCCATGGCTAATCCCCTGGCAAGTTCTCTCCATGGCAGTAACTACTGCCACACCTTGGCTTCTTCCTTTCCAAGCATCTGCTGTCATCTTTTGCTAGATGGCTTCCCAGTTAGCCCTGCAGCTCTGGCTTTGCAGTGTAGCTCAACTTTCTCTGCTCACCATGACAACTGGTTACCACAATGAAGGCAGTAAGGATATTGAAACAAAACAACAGACTAACATGATGCAACCAAACACTGCAACATTACTTTCATATTTTCAATTTCCAGTTTTCCTCCCCTACCTTAACCTTTCTAAATCAAAATTTTTGATTACAGTGTTTTTGAATACTTCTTCCTCAATAGAAGATTCTTCTGTTCTCAAATCATGTAATACATACATGTTTTATGCGGCTTTAACTGTATCTAAATAATTACCTGCTATTACATTTCTTAATATTTTTTATTCTTGTAGCTTTAAAAGATTTGTACATACAATGATAATCTTAATGTCTTCATCAAAGTTACCCTGTGCAACGAAACTTAAAGTAGAAATGGTATAAAAACATACATAAAGTGCTTTAAAACTCTGTTTAATTTGCCCTGCTCAGTTTCAGATGAGAAAGCTATATGATGAATACCTACTGCTGCCAAACCCAAAAAATATGATTGTGGCTAAAAACCACAGTTTTGCCCTAAATATACTTCTGTCTGTCTTAGAGATGTGGTATGACTATAGTCTCTTCTCATGGAGAAGGGATGATTTACCAGGCACAGGTAAAACATGAGATTACTGAATTATATAATTGCCTTAAAAACTCCTAACAACTCTGTTTGCTTGCCATTGGCACTTTTCCAAAAAAAATCAGGGCAAGTATTGTTCTGATTTTTGCAGTTCAAGTCACTTGGTGTGGAAGACCTGGTGACCACACAAGGCATGTTTGAAAAGACATAATTTCAGACTAACTGCTGTCAGGCACTGCTGATAGGTTGCCAAGCTAGCTGGAGTTTATGTTCAAGTTTTGCCTCATCTGAAAGGAACTCATTTGATGGGCTCCAGGATTATTTTGTGACACAAGTGCTCTCTTGATCCAAACAAATAAACTAATGCAGCCACATGCCCCAAGGAGATGATATACGTGAAAAAGGAAAGTTGTCAATTCTGTAAATCGAGAAAGACAAGTGATCTTGAAAGCTGGTTCAAAACTACTGGATGATGTAGGAAAATAAGAGGTTTGTGGTAATGAAAGACAATGTTCTAAATTCATCCCAGGCAACTTCCATCCCATCCCTCCCTAAGAGAAGGCTCTCTGATTTTCTTCTAAGCATAACTCAAAAGGATTGAATTATTTATTGCAGACACTGTGCTCCCTTCATTGGCTATATAACGTTTATCAAATAAAGAAGGCAGGTGCCACCACCTGATGGAAAAACGACTTCTCAGTGATACCTTATTTAGCGTACACACTTTGTAGAAATGCTATACACCAAATGCTATCCTCAAGTCCAGTCTCTTAATTTGCACAGAAATCGCCTTATCTGAACTTTTCCTCAGCTGCAGAAAGATAAGGTACACCATGATCATCGCTCTGCTGCAATCAATTTTAAAAGATGGCACTGATGAACTTTATTAGAGCCCTCCTTGCATGAATTATGACTGCTTATTGTGTTTTAGAGATTTATGAGGCAAAATACTGCTGAATGTTCTCATAGATTAAAAAAAAAGTAAATTTCACTGCATAGATGCATAGATCTGATAAGGAGGATGTTTGGATAATGTTTTGCTTAGCATCATCTTCGGTGAATTTGCTAATTCTTGGTCTGCTTTGAACTGTCCCTGGTGACCATACCAAATGTTCATGCAGACTAGTATTAATGTCCACTTTCCTCAGACAACCCACTTCTTTGTTTTCTTCTGCAATTTTTGTCTTGTGGGTTCCATGGTCTATGAATTTTTGCTGTTTCATGAAATGCAGCCGTTTCATTTCAGCTTTACTACACTTTTTTTTTTTTTTTCTGAATTCTGGTTCACATTCAATGAATAGTTGAATGATTGAATAGCTCTAATTTTACCTGCTTATTTTTATAATATTTTAACAAAGTGTTTTATACCAGAAACATTTTTACTAGAGATATTTTTCCCTATTAGTAGTATTACAATGAATACAGGAGAAAAACCCATCACAACTGCATACAGCAGAACCTCTACCACGTGTAACTCAAAAAGAATTCTTAAAAAATCTTTATTTTTTAAAAATCAGTGCTTCTAGAGCAATGAAGTAGACACCTCTCTTGCCTTTATGATAATCAGATTCAGCTCACAGATTTTTTTGGCGATGCAAAATACAGAAACTAAAAATCTTGTAAAATCTTGCATAATCTTGCATTGTTTGACCTAATACTAGGAGTTAATGAGAAACATTTCCAAAATTAAATACGGATATAAGTGGTGACCAAAGAGAGACAAGCTGACTACATAAATCCTGCTGTGTTTGCCAAATCAGGAATGAATTAATTTTCTGTGTACCTCCCAACAGTTTCGTGCCTGGAAGTGTTGCAATGTGCCTCCAGATAGCACTACATACCTTGTTTTGATGGAAGACAGTATATGCAGGCATAGCAGGGCGTAATCTTTCATCTTTACTTATCTGCAGCTACCAAGCAGTGGGCAGCATGTTTGAACGTGTTTCCATTTGGTAAATATAATAGTACCAGAACATGCAATGAAAGAAGTACCAGAAGCAGAATGAAAAAACAGACAGGGACAGGACATGCCTGGATTATTCTCCACAGTTTTTGCAGAATACTTGCAATTTGCTTAGCAAATGTTATGATTTTTTATTTTATATTTTATATTTTTATATTTATATTTTGTATTTTTAACCATAATGAGAACATCTACCTTGATAGTTCTAAAGGGCATGATTGCTACCTGCTTTGTGAGGAACGTTAGAAAGAGCTTTCCTCTGCCTTAATATCTAGTTCAGTAGTTAGTCAACAAGTAAGTGGCAGTACAGCATTAAAATTGCCCATATTTGATTATGTGTTTAACAAAATAGTTTGAGGAACTTCTGCTTTGAGAAACTCTGGCTCCAGCTGTGGTGTGAGAGTGAAGCAGAGAACTAAGAATCACTAGAATCTAGAGAACATACTGTTCCCAGAACAGCCACGAATTAAGTAATCTCCATAAAATGTCAGGACTGCTTAGCAAGATTTGTAGATAAAAGCTTAGTGACTAAATGAGACTAAACCTGTACGTTCAAGCTTCCAAATATCTCAGTGACAGTCTGGTTAACTCAAACCAAGCAGACAAAGCAGCCTACTGAAGAAGCAAATAAATCGGCTGATGTCCCCGAGATGGTGCTGCCAACAGCGTCCGCAGAGTCTTGAAGGGCTCCTTCTCTTCCAGTGGCACAGTCTCTTCAACTAGGGTGGTTTGCAGCTGTTCGTACTTAAAAACAAGCAAGCAAGCAAACAAACAAACCTCAGTCACCTCCGATCTCGCAGTCTTTATTTGGAGGGTGAGTCCAGCCCGCAGCAGCGAGGGGCTGGGATGGCTGGCTGAGCTCAGTCTTTTTTCGACAGTGACTTTTGCTCAAACGCTTTGTTTTTCGGAACCTGCGTTTAATCAGCACCTCTTACCTGCGCCGGGGCGGGGCGGGGACGGGGGATGGCCCTGCCCTGCCCCGGGGCCACCTCACCGTCCTGGGGACACCCAGGTTTGCAGGCGGCAGGCGAGGGAAGGAGAGGCGTCGCTGGGAGGAGCCGTCCGTGCCGGGGCAGCGGCGCCGCCGTCCCGCGGCTGCCGGGGCTGTCGGGGAGGCGGCAGCGGGGCTCCCCCGCCCCCGCGGAGCAGGTAGGCAGCACCGGGCATTCCCCGGGCCCTGGCCCGGCCCCGGCACTCGGCGTGCAGCGGCGGGGGCAGCCGAGAGCCGGGGTGTCCGGGGCGGCAGCGGGTACGGGCGGCGGGGGCCGGGCAGGTGCGGAGCGCTGCTCTCCGTGGGCCCGGTGACAGGCGGACGGCGTCAGCCAGGCGGCACAATCCGGGAGGAGATCCGTAGGGCTGCGCCGATGGTCGCGCTTGCTCCGACGCCCCTCTTCTGGGGCTGGGAAGTGGCTCGGACCGAGGTAGTGTCTGCTGGGGAAACTCGGGCCTGGAGACAGTTTAGGAGTAGGAGTGAAACCTCTTATTAAAGGTCAGCCCTGTCCGTAGCTCGGTTCCTGACAGAAAGCCAGCGAGCCCCTGTTCTTCGCAGCTGCCCCTCGGCACTGAGCCTGGCGGGTCACCCTGCCCGGGCCGGCGGTCCCTGCACCGCCCAGGAGCCACAGCCCCTTCCAAGGGAATCATTCCAGGAATACGTCGCAATTTAAATGAAGAGTGTTGGAAAATGATTTCTGCCGTGCCCGCTGAGGGATGCCAGCGTTTCACAGAAACACGGCTATCGTGAGAGTCGCAGTACTGTCGCTACAACCCGACGGGGCTAACCCAGCTCTTCCACACTGACTAGGTATGTCCAGCGAAGGAATATATGTATTTGTTGTCATCATTTTTTTCTAGATCAAAAGTGAGACACTTGATTAATCTCTCTAGAAGAGGCATGGCATACCTTGCAGTTAATAGAAGCATTTATGGGAATATGAATATATGTATATATTTATGCATTTTTTATGATTTGAAATGTTCCTAGGCTTATGTACCAGAAATAGTGTGATCCTCTGATTTCCTGTTGGTTCTCCCAGTTCTCAGGACTGTTGCATGTTTGAATAAGTTTGTGCTTTTGAATAAGAGATTCAAAGAAACCTGCCACAAGTTTGCCAAAATCAGTGAAACCTGTGATCCTTTGAAGTGCCGAGGAGGTTTTTTTTTTTTGTTGAGTAGATCAGCTTTGAAAGGACTAAAAAGCAGATGAAAAGGTGTTTATGCCGATTTAATGAGAAATTTTCATGAAAATTATGCCTACATGCCATCACGGATGCTGTAATTGTAATTTAGATGTGTGTATCATTGAAGACCTCTTTCAGACAGTTGATGGGTTTTTTTAGGGGAGTTGGTTGTAATAATTTTTTTTTAACTGCAATTGATAAAAATATTTCCTTTCAGGGTGAAACTTTATGGACATGGCTTCGCATACCTGGAATTTTTTTTCCCCTCTGGAAAATCTGGGCAAAGATCACTAGAGCTGGTCTGTCCTGAATGATAAAGCTCCACAGGTCGATTGAGTGCTCAAGATGTGGACAGAATGGCTGGGAAAAGGGAGAAATTTAGCTGTTTATCATGGCAGAATGTGGTAGGAAAAACATTTGCAATTGATTCTGCAGTCATATGTATGTTATGTTAATCATTATTTATGTGAATGCATGCACAGAGAAGAGCCTAATTTTGCTATCGTGTCTACCTTCCATAGAAATGTAAATTTTTCATTGTGAGAAGTGAGAGACGAGGAAGTGTCCTCAAAGTAGTCTGTGTGTATGGTTTTACACAAGGCTGTATATATGTTTGCAAGTCTTCTATGTTGACAAAAGAGCAAATTATAAATTTAAATAGAAAGCAAAAACATTGAAATTCTAGCAGGATCCTGGAAGACTTTCTTTTAGGATGTGTTAAAATACTACTTCTGCATCTGCTGAATCTATTGGTGGGACAAAAAACTTCTTGAGAGAGCTTGTGTGAGACAGAACACTAGAGCAAGGTAGTGTTTTAATAGAACAAAGTTTGTGAAAAAACAGTGATTCAGAGAAGTCATAAAGAAAATACCTGCTCATAAGTGGAGTCTATTCAATCCTGTTGTATCTTTAAATTATTTCCATTACAATATTTCCATCGTTTTTAAAATTAAAAATGATAGATTTTTAGGATTTACCATGCATCACAACTAACGGAAAAATATTACTGTATCCCACAGCCGTAGGGAGGAGGAGAGAGATCCAACAGGCAGGAATTGTGCAGCAAGATTGATTTATTTAATTATTTTACAAACTCTTTTATAGACTTTTTTCTTCATAGTCTAATTGGACAAAGGATCAGCCACCCCCTGGGTGGATTGGCTAAAAATCCTAAACATCCATTGTCAAAACATTTTTCTACTGTACCATAAACATAGTTCTACAAGGTCGCAGGTGTTCATAGTTTATAGAACTTCTGCTAATCTCCTCGTGAGAGAGAAAAGTATCCCACGGGCTTAGAAAGAAGCAAGAAAATTCTTGCTAGCAGCAATATTGTATCCACAGAAAAAGTTGTAGCTTTTGTACAAACACGCATAACCTACCTCCAGAGATTTTAATGTTTTGCGTATTTCTATGCTCAAGATTCTTTCATGGACTCATCCCATCTTAGGCAAGAAAATACCTGCCTGGTAATTTAAATAGAAATTTGCAAGGAGGAAAGAGAAAGGGAAGAAGGGAAGCAGGCTGTGCAAGAAGCAGTGTGGATGACTCAATGCATGGCACGCTTCTGAGTCAGTCTGGTGGAGCAAGACATGACAGCCGGAAGTGTCATCTTTGACTCTAGTAGAAAATGGTGATCAGCTAAATGTATGTCACAACAGGGTGGGAGTTCTCCTGCTCATCCTTCAGCTGGAATGGTTGCACTTGTCCTCTCACTGTGCTGTAAAACACTGTGGTAGGCTGAATAGAAAAGAAAAACCAGTAAGGCAGGTCAGATTAAGGATCAACTTGTCCGAGACATGCCACTAATAGATCCTTCTCCAAACACATTAGGGATCAGAGGACTACTAAAGAGTCCTGACAGTCATTCTCAAGTATATAAGTAAGCATGTAAAGGATAAATGCCTAGATTTTAGGTGAAGAAACATCACTGCTAGAGTCCCAAACAACTCTTCTGCTCAGCGTGTATTTTGATGATAGAGACAGAGGGAATCTGTTTCAGTGGCAGAATTTGCCAATGATACAAAGCTATTCAGGCTAGAATATGGAGGTGTAAATTGCAAAGAATGGCAGAAAGATGTTATGATAGTAAATGACTGGGTAATAATGGCAGAAGAAGTTTGTTGTGGAGAAATGTAAAGAAAATTTAAAATGAAAACATATGGCCAAAATCTTAACAACATGTGCTCAACAGCTGACTGAGTTTGCCTCATTCTTGGCACTCAATGATGAGATCTTGAAACTTTACTACGTAGGCTCATGGGAATATCAGGTCAATACTCAGTAGTACTCAAAGAACAAAGATATGGTTAGAAATCACTAGGGGAAAATTCCATAAAAAACCAGTAACTGTCTTAGTTTATAAATCCATAGTGCCTTATGTTTTTAAGACTGTATGCTACAGCCTGTCCTCCCCATCTCAGACAGGCTGTAGCATAACTGGATGCAGTACAGAAGTGGGTAGCAAAAAATGTCACAATTATGAAATCAGATTCCATCCAAGGGAGGGTTAGACAATCTAAGACTGTAGCTTGGGAAAGGAAGGGGCAGGAAGGAGTGTGCTAGAGATGTAAAAAAATCAAGTGCTTGACAAGCTGAAGTAGGAAATGTTCACTCATTTTTTTTCTTCTGGTGTAATAATTAGGAGCTGTCAGGTAAAACAAGCAGGTAACAGGCTCAAAACAAGTCAAAGGCAATTCCTATATTTCATGGGTCCTCTATTAACTATGTAATTCCTGTATTAATTGTGTAATATGTTAATTGTGTAATGCAAATGTTTACTTTAAATTGTGGAAATTCATATTGGGAATCACTATTTGAAAGTTCTCTTTCCATTTCTGCAGGGAAACACGACAGCAAAAACACTGTTTTCATGTAACATTGCAACAGCATTTCTGTCTTTAATTATTGCAAGTAAGTTTATTGGTGGCTATGGAAAATTTTGTTCTGGAACTGTTTTTTTTTTTCCACACAAGTAGTACTAACTTTCTGTGAATATGGCAGTAATAGTAAAATGTACATGCATGCCAATGAGTTTTTTTACATAGTCCCAAGAGCAGGAACCTCTCTTATAAAACATGATACGTGGTATTTTATGTACTAATGTATCACAGAATCACTTAGGTTGGAAAGGAACTCTTGGCATTATCTAGTCTAAGCTCATAGGGTGAGGCTTTTGAATATCTCTGCAGATGGAGACTGCACAACTTCTTTGGGCATCTTGTTCCAGTGTTTGATCGTCCTTACAGTAAAAAATAGTCTTTTCTTGTGTTCAGATAGAATGTTTTATGCTTTGGTTTGTGCTCATTGCCTCTTGTCCTGTCAGTGGGTAAAGCTGGCAAAGTCTGTCTATTTGTTCTTCGTTCCCTCCCATCAGGTATTTACACACATTGATAAGATCCACCCACACACTCCTCAGACTTTCTCTTTTCTAGGCTGAGCAGTTCCTGCTCTTTCATCCTCTAATGAAGTGAGAGGTGCTTTACTCCTTTAATCATTTTTGTGGCCATGTGCTGGACTCTCTCCAGTAAATTCAAATCTGGCAGGTCCTAATGCATCCCAGGACCCTGTTAGCCTTTTTTTGCCATGAGGGAGCATTGGTGGCTCATTATGCTACCCTTTAACCCCATAGTGAATATGTGCCAGTTGAACTCTGCAGTTCTGGTGTCTCCATCTCAGAAATATGGTATCAGAAGAGGTGGAGTGACAGTGTTGTCTGATATAGGATGGCTTCCATATGGGAAGTCTCTAAATGAAGGAGGACTCTGAGTTAGAGACAGAAGCAAGATGGGATGACAGTCTATAAAAATGTAAATACTGCAGAAGAGGCAGATGAGAGGAATTTTACCATTCCTTAAAACAAGAAATGCATGATAGAGAATTTATAAAATCCAGCGAATGTTTTTTCATGCAGAAGGTAAGAGGAAAGAAAGGGGCCGAAATCAAAGTAGTATAGTATTTGTTGTGACCTCTCTTCTGCACATTTGGCACTGGTTGCTATCAGAGACAGGATATTGGGCTAAACAGACACTTGCATGACTGCCTGTGGCAGTCCTTATATAATAACAAAGCAAGGAAGTTTAGATAAATATATTACTGACTTGGGAATGTGACCATGGTATCCAGAGTTGGTGCCTTTTTAGTCATACTACAGGGAAAAAAAAAAAAAGCCCAAACAGAACTCTTGGTGTTGCTCTTTCCTGCATGAGTCTGTGTCAGGAGTAAAGAAAATGAGCTCATTGGTGATTGTAATGATTCCTCTCTAAATGTTCATAAAATAAAGGGTGAGTTGAAATTCCCACAGCAAACTTAATATTTGTACAACACAATCTTTAACTTCAGTGTTCTCTTAGGAAGTTTAGGTATCAAAAGCATAGTGTGTCTTAAAGGATTACTCTGACCACAGTTAAGTGAAGTTAAAAAATAAAGACATTAAATGTGAAATTTGTGTGCATGTGTGTGTTTGTGTACATGCCCATGAAACAGAAACACAAGTACTTTAGTAGTTTGCATCTGAAAAAAAACATGCAAGTGACAAGTCTGCTGCAAACAAAGACAATCTACTGAGTGTAAAGATTGCATTCAAAAAACAGCATTTCATTTTAGTGGCATAACTATATCTGTGTGCCACTGAGTAGTACTCTCTCAGCTGTCAAGATAAGGGATTAAAATTGTATTTTTAGTAGCTGACTTGAGAATGGAGGTGAAAACTCCAATGAATTTTATAAATATAATCAGGAAATGAGTTTAGTATATTTGTGTGGGGTGTTTGAGTTTTTCTTTAATGTTTATCTCTTTCCTTTAGAGAAATGTGAAGCCTATGATGTGATGTTGAGGCAAAGTCTTGTGCTTGATGGGCAGCCTCTTGCTATTAAATGTTCACTGGAAAAGAGCTTGAAAAGTGGAGACTACAACTTAACATGGTATAAAGTTGGAAACCAGACAGCTGTGCCTAGAGACAAACTGTCTAGAATTCATCAGGAGAAGAATTTAATTTGGTTTCTTCCTGCAATGTTAGAAGATTCTGGAGATTATGAATGTGTCATAAGGTGAAAATTAAAAAAAAAATTATTTTTACAGAAATGAGTTGCAAAGTGAGTAACTTTTAGAAAGCAAGTAAAATTTTGAGGGTAAGAGAAATACTAATGAAGAAGAGGGAGTGCATCTACAAAAACTAACTTAGTTTGGGGAAATTAAGACTAGTTTTGGGGTTTTTTTCCTTGTAGGCAAAAGTAAATCTGTTAAAGAAACTGTAAACCCTTTTTCTTCTCTTCTCCAAAAAGAATGCCATACATTTTTGACCTGCAAAATATGCGAAATAGGTTAATTTAATTATGTTCTATTAATCGCAGAAATTTGACAAGCTGCAAGAAAATGTGTACAAAAGTAACAGTTTTCAAGAGGATTGATGGTTTATGCTTAAATGAAAAATTTGCTGTAGAGGAGGTGATATTCACATCATCATCTGCAAAGGTTGTGTGTCCGCACTTGGATTATTTCAGGAATGAGAAGATTATTCAGCCTGTTCGTTGGTATAAGGTGAGAACATGGTGTTTTGTACTGTCTTATAGCTGGCCATTATTTAAAATAAAAATCACTGATCTTTGAGAAGTGGACCAGAAGAACTAAAGGTTTTCTGTAAATTGGAGAAAAATGCTTTTAAAACAAATTAGAAGAGGATTAGGACTTTCTATCTTTTAAAGGTTTTTTTGATTATCAGGGCAGAAATTCAGCTGAGATGTAGGAGTGATGATGAACCACGTACCTCCCAGGTGACATCTGTTTACCTGCCAGGGAAAACCTGCCTTGTGTGGAAACAGATTTACTATGGCACATCTATTAGGTGCTCAATACCGTTCTACTAAATTATTCTATTTAGTGTTCACTCTCTCTTAAAGGCTCTTTCTGTCACAAGAATGTAGTGCCTTCTGCCAAATTCCTGCCTCAGGCCCATGCAGGCTGTATCGTACCAGTAGTACTGAGGTTCCTTAAAAAATGAAGTCTAATTATTGGGTGATTCTTCATTGATGAATACTTTTGCAAATACTGACAACCCACATTTTACTTTCTTTTTTCTCTAATATTGAAAGTTGTTTTCCAAAGGGAATGAAGCTGGATATCTTTAAATTAAAATCTCAGCTGAAGTGAAGAGTGCATTTCTTTATATTCCACTGCCCTCACTCTTCGTCAGCCTCTGCAGGCTATCCATCCTTATGCTGTGGTCCATTGAAACTTCAGATTGTATTAAAGAGAGAAAAACCATGGAAATATACAGTGATATGAATTAACATAGTTCTCTACATGCTTTTAGGACTGCCAGCTGCTGGAAGGAAAAAGGTTTGCCCTCTCAAACCGTGACCTTATAATTTTTAATGTGACTGTACATGATCGAGGAAACTATACGTGTGAAACAGCATATACCTACAATGGGAAACAATATAACATTTCACGAGACATCAGTCTGATTGTAGAAGGTGAGTAAATAATTTCACTCTGTGCTCTTAACAACTCCAAACTTTTGTCGCTAATTTCTAAAGACTAAAGTGGAAAGACCTAATCTGTGGATTGGAATGCCTAGGGCTACTGTTTTTCACCTAAATGTAAAGGAAATAAATGCTGACTGAGGGTATTTATATTCTGTCTGTTGTTGAAGATCTGTTCCCTTTTTCAAAGTTGCAGTATTGTCAAAGATCTGCTATCCAGACCAGTTGCCTAAGTCCCTGAACAGATGCCCTGTAAGGCTTGGTGGCACAATACTTTCTACTGTGCCCTCTATCCTGCCCATCTTATTTTCTCTTTCACATCATCCTCCTAATGCAAGAGCCTTGCCTGTTTTTTCTGTGTGCATATATATGCATACATATGTATGTATATAGGTGTGTGTGTATGAATATATATGAGCATGTATCATTCATGTATATAATGTCATATGTATATGATATGGATAAACAAAATTGAGGAACATAAGGTTGGATCAAATGAAATTATCATTCTGGTCTCAAAATTTGTCCCTAGAACTTCTCTGTTAATGAAATTTCAGCTTCTACCTCTCAGTAGAGACAAAATCATATCACTCCTTTGCTGCAAGTGACTGGAGGTAGCTCAGTGGTTTTTGAAGACTCCAGCTGAACAAGTTTATACTAATTCGAGGTCCAAATAATAATGTGGACCCA
This sequence comes from Corvus kubaryi, assembly GCF_017639235.1. Classification (NCBI taxonomy): domain Eukaryota; kingdom Metazoa; phylum Chordata; class Aves; order Passeriformes; family Corvidae; genus Corvus; species Corvus kubaryi. The sequence continues at coordinate 26,197,252 of NW_024580667.1, read as the reverse complement.
TTTTTCAGAAGGAAAAGGGAAGAATACATTCAGGATAATCCTGTATACTTTGCTAGGGGGCTCAAATGAGATGCTTTATGATTGATATGTTTGCTTGGAGGGTGTCGTATATGTACTCTTAATTGTAAACATCTAAAAGTAGTCACTGGTGTTATAGTTCCTTATAGATAGCACTGTGGGAAGAACTTTAAGGTACTTAACTAGAGTATAGAAATGAAATTTCCCCTTATGAATAGCAGAAGTCTAAAACAGATGAACTGTACTCTAAAAGTACTTGGCTGCAGTTTGTATCTGTGGGACGCTTGGTGACAGGCTATCCAGACTGTAGACAGTTAATACTCTAGATACTCATACCCTTCTCAGCAGCTGTGTATGCAATATTACAGAGTTTTTATGCCATGGAACAGCCAGACCACCACAAGTGTGTGGAGATTTGTGGCATTACATTTTGGAAGAGATGGAGTGAAGGATAGTTTAGCTTCAAGTCAGAAATAATAACTACCTGAGATGTGATACTTTCAGTATTGAGTGATATTTTGTTATAAAATGGCTGACAACCTTGTCTTTAGTAAGGGGGTGTTTTTAGGTTGTACTTGGGTTATAGAACATAGAACAGACTTAACTGCCCCTGGTTTTCTGAAAAGCACTTTCTTTCTTTTGCTTAGTGACCCCACCAAAAAAGCCTCCAGAAATATTTTACCCAAGAAACAACTCCATTGAAGTGGAACTCGGTAAGTAGTTTTATCTGTCAGAAAATATGAATTTGTATCCTAGTGAAAATGTATTCTCAAGGAGTGTCCTATTCTGTGCTTTCTTGGCTTTATTTTCAGAAAAAACTAGTTCAGTGACCAGCTCAGTTTCCCTATGTTGTTCTCCCAAAGGAGGAATGAGGGGTGAGAGGGAAAGAAATGATGCATGTTGCTTACAAAGGCCTAAAGAAATTTCTCGGATGCAAGGAAAGCTGTAGGGAACCCAAGTGATTATGTGTCACATCTGTTGCTTTTCATCACTGTGAAAGAGATTCTAAGAACAGGTCCATCTCAAATCTGCAGGCAAAGTGATGCCCCAGGGGAAGCATCTTCTTCCTGGATTCAGCTTCTTCCATCCTACCATTCTCTTTCTGGAGCTGCAGATCACTGAGAATATAGACCCTGTGTTAGAGTAACTTTTCTGAAGGGGTTTAGTACCATCCTTAGCTGGTGTGTGTGTGAATCTGTGGACAGAACTGTATAGACTTTAACTAGGTTATGGAAATTAACTCTTTACTTTGTAACACAATTTTATAGGCTCACAGGTTACTGTGGATTGCAATACAACAGGTGCTGATGGGTATGAGGTGTACTGGACAGGCAACGGTGTGTATATTGATGTATTTTATATGAGCAGAATTTTTGCAAGTCCCTATGAGTAAGTATATTTTCAGATAAGAAAATACTGTGTTGGCAACCAAAGTCGAACTTCCTCCCTCTGACATTAAGACATTTAGCAGCATTCCTCCCTTGATTTAAATAGCATTCTTCTTAAAAACTCCTAATGATTGCCTTCTCCGACTTGCTTCCTGCTTTGAAATAGAAACTTGAAGCATAGTAGGCACATGGGCTTCACATGGGATTGTGCTTTTCTTGCTCATTGTAAAAAATCTGTCTTAATTTCCAGTGTTGGGAAAAGGTGTTTTGTTACAGTCCCATAATTGTAATACAGTCTCTTTTGAGCAGGCTCTGACCTGGCAGAGACCTCTTTTGGTCGGATCAGGCGTGTTCAGGTGCATGATCTTCAGACTGTCTCTTTCTTCTGTGTTCCACATCCGCCTCTCTGAAAGGTTGCAAGAGGACAAATCTGTGCTATACAGGAAAAATTGAGATTTCTAGGTTTAAGAGCGTTAATTTAGAGAAATTTAACTGAGATCAGCTGAAGAGCTAATGGAAGACTTAATTGAGGGCATTTGTACTGAAGCTTAGGGGTCAGAAGAGAAAAGGGAGACAGATTTCTGGTGACGAGCTGGGTTTTGTGGGACTTGGACTGAGTAAAGTATATGAAGGGCAAGTGAGAAACAAGGCCATGGTGAAAAGCAGGTTAAATGGAATTAGAAGAAGAGAAATTATACCTGACTGGAAAAACAAACCCAAATTGGAGCAAGAGGGAATCTGAAATTTTCTTAGACATTACAGGCTTCGATCTAAAAATTTCAGGTTTTATTGCCAGCCCTTATGGTGGCGCTGTGAATAAAAAAATGTGATAATTCTTGTAAATTCTGGAGCACTATCTGTTACCAAAAAATCAATTAAGGAAAGAGAATAATGTCCTCCAAGTAAGAATACAGTTGCAAGAAATAAGTTTTCATCATAAAAAAAGGGAGAAATAAAATGTTGAATTATTTGGGTGCTCACCAAGAGAAAACACTATACGAAAGTATTATATTATACATCATAAAGAATTGTAATGCCATAAACTATTGGGCCGTAATGCAGAGATACATGGTCACTGAATTGATATTGTAAAAGCAATGTTACTTTTTGTACTTCCTAGCACTTACAGGGTCATCTTTGCAACCATTAGTCATTTGCACTGGTGATGTTGGTTCATTCATTCCCTGTTACAGTGTTCAAATTACTGCAACTCTTTGCTTAGAAAGTGATTCATGTGGGCCTATGTATGCCCTTTGTGATATGTTTCAAGCTTTTATTTTGTGTTTTAAGTGGTAACTAGACTATGCTTTCAGGAAAGAATAGTGCTTGACAAAGTAGACTAGTTAGTTATTTTTGCATTTGAGGTCTGCTGTTAACAAGGTAATGGTGTCCCTTATTTTGCTGGTGGTTAAAAAGTTTAGTTCTCACACTAGTCACATGTCATGGTACACAGCTAACTGAATGTGCTGTATGAGCTTTTTTTCATCCTTGAACAATGCGTGGGGGATAATCTGTGTCTCTTAATGGTGCAGCCTGAGACAACCAGCTGTTATGAGTCTGTTCTGACCCATGGGGGTGAAGCACGCTCTAAACTCCACTCCCTGTGGCTGGAATCACGTTGTGAATTGGTGTTGTCTGCCACATGTCACCAGTTTTGATGTCCTCCCTGTCCCAGAGCTGCTGAACACAAGATGATGCCTTGTCCAGGGCCTCTTTCAGTGTTGTATTCTGTTGTGAAGTATCTCTTTCCATCTACTCTCACAGAGATTGGGAAGTCCATAACAAGAGTTTATTTAGGTTTGTAAGGCATATTTTTGAACTTCAAAATATAGAAACACAGGGGAAACATAGCTGCAGATAAGATAACATCTTGATATCTTGATGCTTTCTAAAGCATATGCTAAATGTCAGTACGAGGAGAGGTCTGACTGTTTGTGTTTCTTTCATATTATGTAATTTTTCATCTGTTGTGAAGTGCTGTTGACATTTGCAGAAGGAAATAACCATTGTTGTGCTGCAGATGTCAGAGATGAAGCCATTCCAGAAAGGGCTGTGGTTTTATGGTTTTATTTGTCACCTTTTGGACAGGGGAGAAACTTCTTACGATGGGCGCCCCATGCATTCTGTGAAGCTAATAATTTCAGAAGTGAGCAGTGAAGATTATGAGCAGCCATTTGTCTGTCAAGCTTCAAATGCCTTTGGGCAAGTTGCATCCTATATTATAATAAAACACAAAGGTAAGAAATACTGTTATTTTTGAGGCCTGTGACTATCTTTACTTCCCCAGAAGGTGTTTTGATACCAAATTGTGGTGTATCAAGTTAAAAGAGAACAGAGGTGTTACAGTTTGCAGTATGCGTGTACCTGTGCGTAGGGAAGGAATCACTATAATATTGTATTTATCACTATTTTAAAAAAAGGTAAATAGAATGAAAAGTGTAATATTCAAATTTGTATTGAATTTATGTGAAAGATCAGATTTGGACAAATTCAACATTTAAAAAAAAAATTTCTTCTATTTTTGTGCAGTTCCCGATATACAAAGATGGCTGACTGGAGGGCTTGTGTTTTTGTTAATTTTAACATTTATTACTTTAATAATCTACAAGATGTTCAAGATTGATTTGATGCTTTGGTACAGTAATTCTGTCTGTGCCCTTACAAGTAAGGAAGGTATGTGAGTGTGACCAGGTAAGTAAGTGTAATTATCTTATTGATTTTTTTCACCTGCTATTACTTCTGAGAAATAATTATTTAGTACAATGTACATGGAACTTCCATAAGGAATTTTCAGATATGCACAAAGAAATTTTGTGCAGGATTTTTTTTCAGTCATATAGGTAAAATAGATAATTATGCTTGAGGTAATAAAAACTGTGTAATATTGAAGACAATCATAGTGAGATAGGTGAAAAACAACTATAGGTTATTCCAAAATAAGCATGTTGCTTTTTGCGTTTCTGTAGTTTCTTTACATGCAGATTTATGGTCACTCTGATGATGAACAATAGGTGTCAGCAGAGCTACATCCTGTAAACTGGATGTTTAAAGATGTGTATTAAGTATTTATTTTGAAAATCAGACTCATTTGTCAGAGATTAATTTTGTTGGTTTTTTTTCATTTTGCAGTTTCTCTCTGTTACCTTCACTTTCCTTCTAAATCCTGTCAGTTATGATGTTGACATATCAAAGAGAAAATATACTGCTAATTCCATGTTCTGGGATTCTTCTAATGTGTTGTAGTTCAATGTACTGTAGACAAATATATTGGACAGGTGTGAAAAATTTGAAATAAGTGCAACATCATAGATATATTTCATACCAGTTCTCAGAACTAGACAGTCTGAAGTTCCCCATGTCTTGAAAGTGAATGGATTACATACATTAAGATAGTTAATGTTTACTCATGGCTGTCCTAAAAGTTTTCATGGAAAAGTAGTTTCAACTCCTGGTCAAAAGTTCAGTTGTACTATATTACCGCATTAGAGTTCTAATTAGAAGGAAAAAAAAAAAAATCAAAGTTTTTAACTTGTTGAGTTAAATCTGACTTTGGCTTGGTTCTTTCAGTCCTGCTTGCTATGCAGCCTTAACTCTCAAAACCTCAGAAGCCGTCTGGCCTTTTCCTCCACCCGAGAAAAGCCCCTACAGGACTATTACAAGAAAGAATTGCCTTTTTTCCACCTTCTCTTGTGGTTAGTCAGAAGTGGAGATAACTACTGTTGAGTTTCTTTCAGGAGAACTGGTGAAGACAGTCCTGTAAGAGGGTATTTCTTAAATGTCCTGGCACCTCTGGGGTTGGGAGCTCCTTCCTGCAGGTCCCAGGTCCTGCATCCAGTTCACATGGGGACTCCTCCATCCCCATGATGGGACCTTTCCCATCAGATTCTGTCAGATTCTGTGGCTGATCATCTTTATTTTGATTCGTAGAGCATTTTACTTCTGTGAAGTTATTCTGTCAGATGGGTGAAATCAGCCCACATTGCTATTTCTAAACAGTCCAAAATGAAACTTTGCAATGAAGGCATTTTTCTGAGTTTTAGTTTTTTAATAGAAATGTTTATGTTTGTTTTAGATGGTAAAATCTATGATGCATATGTCCTGTACACAAAAAGCAGCGAAGGCAGAAGTGTCTGTTGTCTGGAAACCTTTGTTCGTAGAATACTCCCAGATGTTTTAGAAAAACAGTGTGGATATAACCTTTTCATATTAGGAAGGGATGATTTACCAGGAGAAGGTATGCTTTAATTTGCAGAGTAAACAGGTTGCCTTTTGACACATTGTTCTCAGGTTATAAGTTTATCTATGCAATTTAAAACCACATTTTTGGAAAAGAAAGCTGTATTTGTTTAGTTTTAATGGATAATTTACTCAATGCAAATTTTTTTCTTTTTCTTTTTTTTTCTTACTGAAAATTCTGTTCTGGTGTTGTGAGGGTCTGTGCTTTCTTCTTAGTGATGAATGAATGAAGACTTAATAGCATTAATAATGTTGTTGAGTTTTTTTGAATGATATCTTCTGCTGAGGGCAGGAGGAACCAATTTTTTAGTAAGTTTTATGTCATGTAATCGATCACGAATCATGTATCATGAATGGCAGTGTGAAGATCTTGAAGCAGCCACTGCTCTGATCTAGCCACAGCTTCACGTGTGCAATTTTAAAATTAAGAACTATTTTCCACAATTGTAAAGTTTCTTTGCAAACTTTGATTGTTCCTTCATCACTTACAGCTGTGGTCAGTGTTGCTGATGAAACCCTTAAGCAAAGCAGAAGACTGATGATTATTTTGGGATCAGAAACATCTAGCTGCTGCCTGTTAGAAGACACCTCTGAGCAACAACTAGCTATGTATAATGCTCTCATCCGTGATGGGATTCAAGTGATTCTTATAGAAATGGGTGAAATACAGGACTACACAATCATGCCAGAATCAATCAGATACATTAAGCAAAAGCATGGAGCTATCCAATGGAAAGGGGACTTCTCAGAGAAATCTTGTTCAGCAAATACAAGATTCTGGAAAAATGTGCGCTATCAAATGCCATCCAGGAAAAAGGTACCTTATTCTGAAGTGTATTTGTTGCCCCTAACTTCAAACAGTTCTGCAGCAAAAGGAAATTAAGAAGCACTTATTTAAATAATAATGAGAAAGTAGTTCTGAATTGGGATGTTTCTTTCACAGTCTTTATATTACAAAGTAAATGTTTTCTTTGAGGAGTAAAAACTTCTCATCCCTTCCATAAATTACACCCTAATAAAAACCTCTGTGCAACTTTATTTCTGTTATGGATTTTGGATAGTGACACAATTTGTTGTGTTAGTCTCCATCAGATATTAGAAGTAAACATGGTGATGTTTTAGGCTATTAACTAGTTGTGGTCCACATAAATGTTGTATGAAGAAACAGCTATGAAGTCCCTTCTTTAAAAATTAAAAATGCAGTTGATAAATTAAAAGTCTATTTCTGTCATCAGCATTTTCCTAGTCATTCTGTTCCATTTCTTGTTGCCTTTCCATAATTGTCTGACTTCCTTATTGCTGCAAGAATCTGCACTGTGCAAGTTTTTCTCCCAACCTTACCCTTGCTTCTTGAAGGGGTTGGGGAAAATACATGACATAGCAGGTGTATTTAAAACTCACAACACCGAATGTGTTTCTGCTGAACAGTTGGTACCAAATGTGTTCAGCAAATGGAAGGGAATGAAATCCGTGGATTTTTAGACATTTGTTGAACAATTCTGTGATATCTGGTATATGTTTTCTTTTTAAACTTAGTCTCTTGTAATGCTTAGGAAACGAAAATAGTTCAGATTTCTTGAGAATGGGAAGCTTTCTAGACTGTGCTGCTACTCTGGAAACCAGATGTTCTCATGCTGTGTCTCAACTTTGCTAACTGCATGCACAGAAACTCACTGAGAGTCTATCAAAGGACTGTGCTTGGGCTGGGTATACTGGAGAGTGGAAAGTGGCCAGTACTGAAACATGACCAGATGCTAATGGCAAGAAATTATATCATGTCTACATGTGAAAAAAGAAGTTAGAGGCATGTGGCTATATCAAACTGCTTGGGAGTATCTTGGTATTTCTGGACCCCAATCTACTTTCTGTGTGCATCACTGTGAGAAAATGACATGCTGCTTCCTTTTCAAGGTGGTCTGATGCAGCAGGAGTTTTCATGCTCCAGCTTTGAAGAACATTATCTGAATGCAGATAAGAATTTTGTTTGCTTTTTAAAAATTGTTTTCTGAAGTCAAGTAGGTTCTTACCTCATGTTTATTGCCAGGATAGCATCTGTCACTGAATTCCTTTCAGCTGAGTCTCAGAGGTATGTATATCTAGAATATTCTTCATTGGGCTGTATTGATGGGAGAGAAAGCAAAATCTAGGAGTGGGAATATATAATCAAAGGGAAAGATTTCCAATAGCATTTCATGGTACTTTTTTCTTTGTAAAGGGGTAGTAAATACTCCTTACTTCTCATTCTCCTGGCTGTGGGGTTCACAACTGTGTAGTTTTCCAGAGCCTTCACTGACTAGAGGCTTGTTCTGAGGTGTCACCAGGAAAACTGGGAACAGGATAGATCCATCAGATGAAACACTATTGTCCTAGTAAGGGTTGAATCAGTCTTCTTTGGAAATGTGTAATATTTAGGCTGGAACTTTTAAAAATAAATTTAGGGACTTAGAGAATTCAGATAATCATAATTTTCAAGTGTTTAGACTTAGCAGGCTCAAAAAAAGTATTTAAAATTAGTTTCCTTCTTTTTTTAGATTTGTGTTTAAAAACAGGACCCTCTTATTTTCAAGGTAGAAGGAGAAAAATAATAAGGAAAAGATGTTGAAACTGTGGTAGTTTTTTTCAGCTTACTTATTTCATATGCTTTGAAATAAAAAAACTAAACAAACTAATGACTAGGATTTCCAGTACTACATAAAAGTAAATTGATTTGCAATTTGTGCTGGTATTTTTCTTTTTTTCTTTCTGTGAATGTGCTGTTATGATTTCTGGCTGCTTTTTTTCATAGTTCTTTTCAGAGGTTGGCCACAGTATTTAAGATAAGAATTTTCCCATTTCTCCACTAAATGAGACTCCTAAAGACTCTTAAGAGAAGACAGATGATTGTGAGTCACCATTGATTTACCTGATACTTTCTTTCAAACAACCACATTTAGTATGGTTATGTAGACATTTGAGTCCTTGTGTGAAAGTGAGTGTGAGAGAAAGGTTTTGGTTATCATGGTTGATTGTTAGCTAGCTACTTCAATGTAGCACGACATGAGATGGCTTATCCTTTTATCAGGGGGCTTAATTTTGAAGCTGAATTTTGTCTCTATTTTCTCTCCTTGGAAACTGTTTTTTTTGCAAGTCACATAGGAAAACACACTATTTTTTTTTGGTGGTACAATAAAAGAAATCCCATAGAGACAGATGTGCTGGTTGCTCTTTATTAAAAAAACCCCAATAAATCCCAACAACTCCACAAATGATTAGTTGGCTAGAGGTTTGCTCCTGAAAACTTGGCAGCTTCAGAAGGAAAAGGCAAATGCAGTGTAATCAATGGAAGAGTATTTGTTCACCACTTTGTAGTAGATATATTTCAGTTTGTTTATGCCGACAGAGAGCAAAGTCTAAATGGTATGTGGCATAAGATACACTGAAAGCATTCTCTGCACCGTTTTTAGTTTTACAGCCATAACTACATATTCATTCTGTTGGCTTGCTCCTGTCAATTTATTTGGTACTCCAGATTGCACTGTCCTTTCTTTGCCTTGTGATTAACTTGTTTCATATTTGCTAATTCCACTGCATCTTTCCATCCATACTGTGAGGCTGGTGCTTTCTGGGATACTTTTCCTCTGTCATGATTTTTTCATGATCATGTCCTGCTTTCTTACCTCTGTGGTAACTCGTGCTGAGATGTGGCCTGTTTCACGTTCTAATGTACACATCTGTTGTGGTTTAACCCGAGCCAGCAGCCAAGCCCCACACAGCCACATGCTTACTCCCCCACCAGTGGGATCGGAGAGAGAATCAGAAGGGTAAAAGCTAAAAAACTTGTGGGTTGAAATAAAGACAGTTTAATAGGTAAAGAAAAAGCCACACACACAAGCAGAGAAAAACAAAGAATTAATTAATTAATTGTTTCCCATGGGCAGGCAGGTGTTCAGCCATCTCCCAGGAGAGCAGGGCCCCATCATATGCAGTGGTTACTTGGGAAGACAAACACCATCACTCCAAACATCCCCTTCTTCCTTCTTCCCCCCCACTTTATACACTGAACATGATGTCGTATGACCTGGAATATCCCTTTGGTTGGCTTGGGTCACCTGTCCCAGCTGTGTCTCCTCCCAGCTCCCCATGCACATCATCTATGACCGTATTAATTAATGGATAGCGGTTTATGTGATCGGGAGGAAGATGTGCTCTGAGCTCAGAACAAGTTGTTAGGACATAGTAGAGTTGATGCAATAGCCCCAAAGAGGACAGCCCTGACTAGCTTTGCTTTTTTGTTTTTTTCTTTTATCTCTATATTGCATCTTAGGAAGTAGAACAGTGCATGAACAATTTTACATTTTCCCTGTATCTTGGTGGCTTGAACTTCTGCTTGAGGGGTAAGCCCATCCTGCCTCTTGTTCAGGCACTACGGTAGCTCAGTGACTCTACTTCCTTTCATAGCTGCAGTTAGCTTGAAGCAGGCAGCATACAGTTAATATTTATGGCATCTCAGCTAAGGAGAGACCTTTTTCCCTAGAAGTACCAAGGATGTATTATGTTGTAGAGCTTCAGAATACATGTAAGTAAAAACAGTGGCTAGCAGCTTTCCTTCAGGGTATTTCCAGGTCTCAGGTTTACTCAGAGATGCTACAACTCATGAACACAGGAGCAATAGCATTTCCTCCTCTCATCTTTACAGTCATTATTCTCAAGAGTAAGGGCAAAGCATGCCACTTGATGTGCATGTTTATTCTCTTTTAATTTAGGATAATATTAACCAGTGCTTGATGCATTTGTTGAGACAAACTGAACATTAGTCTTTAAAAGTGAGCTAGAAAGTAGTAGTAGTAGAAACATTTGCTTCCTCAGCCCACTCTGAGATTGCTTCCCATGTTGAAATCAATTGAAAACAAGGAGTCTGATTTCTGCTGTGCATCAGGGGGCACAGTTAAAATGTACAGCTTATGTGGCCCCTCTGACAGACCAGCTGGGTCCCTGTGGCATTACAGCTGAAGCTAGAGCTCTGCTTGGCCCTGACAGTGTTTATCAGAGGTTCCTATTTCACCCTGAAGAAAGATAAAAAGGTCACCAGGTCATTAAGGTGATTTTTTTTCTCCAAAAATGTTGATTTTGAATTACTGCTCCAAATCAGGTGACTTAGATGTGTAAATATTTCTGGTTCATTTCTGTTGCCAGATCATTTGATCTTGCCCTAGTTTTTTTTTTCGTGTTTTTTTTTTTTTTTTTTTTTTTTTTTTTTTCCTGGAGCACAGCAGTGGCTGTAGTAGGAGGGGAATTTTGAACACTGTCTCATAATTATTTTTCTTTCTTTTTGATTAAATACTTTCCCTGATGGGCTTTAATTCTGCTAGCAATTATTAAAATCCATGCTCTTTCTTTCCCTTATCTCACTGGCTACATGCATCAGGGGAGTGCTTCCTTTTCCTGCATTGCCTATGGTAACACACCCCAGTGCTGCTTCATCTTGCCTTGAGATTTGCTCTTTTGCACATTCTTTCTCTGTTTAACTAATGTCCCCTGGAAGATGTGAAGAGAACAAGTCCTTAAGAAGGCATTTTCTTTCTTTCTTTGAACACATTGTTTCTAATATCCACATGGATTGTTTGTTTGTTTGTTTGTTTTCTGGTGTTTTTTCTTTCCTAATATGCATAGCATAACTATTTCTTCTGTGCCATGGAATTGGGGACTTGGACAAGCATTGAATTTGGAAAGAAATTCAAGCTATCTACTCTTATCCAACCTCTCACTCCTATGGAAGCACACTAAGACTGTACCAGCTGGATCTGTACTTTCTAGGTAAGGTGTGAAACAACTACATAATTTCAAGTGGAGCATAGCAGAAATGGCAGGACAAATGCATCTTTAGGACCCTGAGGTCAGCTCAGTTGGTCAGAGCATGGCACTAATAAAGCCAAGGTTGCATGTTTTATCCCCATATGGGCCATTCACTTTAGAGCTGGACTTGATGATCCTTGTGGGTCTCTTTCAACTCCGAATATTCCATGATTCTGTTTAAAAACACTACTGAGAGGTAAGGGAGTTTATAAATTCTTTTTCTTCTGAAATGGCAACTAAGCAGAGTATTTGGGAGTTACAAAAAATAACATTCATCTGTCTCTTTAAAACAGAAAAAACACTTGGCAGTTAACTCCCCCACATATTGCCTACAGGAGCAAACAGGGAAAAAGCTAAAGAGCTGTCTGGACAGGGACACTCACAGTGGGAAAGAACTAATGTGCCATATGTCCCCCTTCCATCTGTGTATGCTCTCTTCTGGGTCGTGACATCTGGTTCTGCTTGATATCTGGCTCTGATTCCTGTATTTTTAAAGTAAACGGGACTTAATTCTCCTCAGAGACTGAAGAGAATAGACCACATGCTGACTTTTAAAAGAAAAGCCAAGTTTTTCATAAAAATATGTCTCCTCATCCTAGATCTGAATGGCTTGGTACACGTATGCATTTAAATGAGCCAAGGATGTGCCAGCACCGTCTGCTGTCACTTTTAAAAAACTGCTAACTTTGGCATATTTGACATTTTCAGAGGGTTGGGCCATAAAGTTAGTTGGGTACCTAAATTCGATGATGAATTGGCTTATTATTAAGGAAAGGATCACGTCCAAGAGAGCAGACAGCTGAGGATGGGAAAAGAGTGGGTGTTCCAGGGTGAGGGGTGGTGAGGGATTAATAACATCTGCCATAGAAGCTGGCTGTGGGGAGCCTGAAACCCCTGGAGCCGTGAGCCACACCGGCTTGTGCCGTGCAATGCCTCCACCTAGTGATGCCTGAGACTGAAGCTCTCCCCTTCTGGAAAAAGCCCCACTGTTTATATAAAATCATAAGGAGATTCTGCTGCTAATAATGCCAAGCCACAGCATTAAAGAAAAATAAGCACACCAAGAGGGAGTAAAAAAAAAGAAGATACTTTGACAACTGCCGTTCTGAATTATACTGTAATTATTATTTTTAGTGCTTTTCCTGTCCTTTTTAAGGAATTTAGTGGAAAATGAAATTTTTGGCCTTTGAGTCTGGCCTTAGAGCTGATTGGACAATGGGGAGTAGTAGAGCTCTGTAGAGCTGTGTTTCTTTCACAGCCTCCAGCGTATGTCAATTAGATCTAATTGAGCAACACTTACTGTTAGTTATTCCAAGAAGAAGACTATGATTGGAGACCATCTGGGGTCTGCATTCCAGCAGATCTGCTGTGCATAATGGCTGGAGGATCATTGCCTGCCATATGCTACCCAGGCAGCTGAGAGTTCTACAATTTACTTGACGTAGTGATGTATGAGGATTTAGTAATTTAATTTAGTGATCTAGTCCCCTGAGCTGGGGACAAGTGGATCCAATGGTCACATGATGAGAAAATCTTGGAGTCTTGGATGCTGAATTGTTTATAGGAACCCAAATGGACAGTAGGCCCCTGGAATCCTTGAAGAAGAATTGCCTCAAGGCTGCCATCAGAGAGGAGCAGTCAGCGCGTAATGAAGATCATCTGAAATGGAACATCACAGCATTCTCTGGAGCAGAAAGCACTGGCTGCCTGAAGTGACCAATCCCCAGTTTCTTTGCCTTGGACTGTGTACTCAGTTTCCAAGGGACCTTGCAAACTCTTTTTTCCCTAATGATGTTTAGGGATTTTTTTTTAACCCCCTAGTTAATAATCTACAGCCACAGGGTTTGTAAGTTGAAGAGAATTTGCAAAATGGAAGTGATTGGGAGGTTTCAAAGTCTATCTAGGACCTTTGTCTGTTAAAGTATTATTGTTGTTGTTAATTTTGACATTAGTAATAAGTGCAGCCAAATCAAAAATCCTGCCATGGTTATGGCTCAGGCAAAATGATTCTGGGTACCAGAACTAATGGTGAAGATGAGACTGCAGAAAGTGATAAAGCAATTAGCACAAGAAGGCTGGGGCAGTGTGATTCATAATTCAATAGCTCTCAATAGTACTTGATTTTGTAGTGAGCACTCAGATGGTAATTCTTAAAGCTTTGTAGTAGCATACGCCTTAAGGTACATGAAGGTCCCCTGATGACTGAAGGGTCCCAGAGCCACCCATATGCTCCATGTGTAGACCCTCAAAAATGCAGTACTGCCAAGACTGACGTTTTCTGCCCCAGCTGTGGGAGTCTATGAGCAGTCACTGGTATCCTGGGGTAGGCTAAGAGTTGTGGAAGAGAAGGCCTTAGTGGGTTTGGTGAGGCTTCAGGAATCTGTGAGTCAGGCCATGCATTTGTTTCTCTTCTTCATTCTATCTCTCTTCCTTGAAACCTACCAGAAAACATGGCCTCTAGCTGGCCTCATACTCAGCATCACACAGCTGTGTCTCAAAAAACAACCACCTTACTCATATGTCTGCACTTGTAAATTACAACAGCCCCTAGCTGGAATTGGACTAGAGCACTTGGTGGCTATTTCCACTTCTAGAGTAGGTGGGTAGTATGAGATGGTCTTCCATAGGAAAGGAAATGAGAATTGTTGGCCTCATCATAATGGGAGTTAAATCAAAGTATGCACTTTGCTAAAGAAAACATGTCATTTTGGAAAATAGTCATATGACTTCTTTCGAAGCTAAATACCATGTCAACTAAGTAAGATGCTAACTGGAAAAAAAAAATAAAATTCTTGTCATGCTTTGAAAAATTTGACCTGGACCTGGAAGCATTATGAAGTCTTTGTGGCCTGGCCTGGTGAAGAAGGGAGGAGATGAGGAGGAATCAAGACAGCAGCACTATACATAATTACTGATTAAGATCATATGTTGAACTTTGAGCTACTTGTGGGACACGTGAAGCAGGAAAGTGCCATTTTATCTTTGTACCTACCCCTCTCTAACCACAAATGTACTTAATATGGACGTATTCATTACTCTTGGCTTTTTTCTTTGACGATAACTCAAATCAGCCTGATGATCTTTAGATTTCCTGAGTGGGGCCACCTCCTGGATCACCATGTTCCTTTTACAAGCCCCAGTGTCGTGGAAATTCCCTTGCCTTACATGCAGAGTGGAATTTTTTTCTTCGGCTAAAAGCTCCTGGTTTGGTGTCAGCAAAGTATATTCAAGCAGTGAGTACAGAGCCCTTTTGAGGTGAGCCGTGGCAGAAGTTATTTATGACCTACACTGAAGAGCTGCACCTGTATTTCATAAAGGAGTGCAGGATATACCCACCTGCAGGTGATCATAAAAGCCTCAGCAAGGAAACCAAGGCTCAGCTGCTGCGAGTCTCCGCGTTCCTCCAGCTGGGGGTTTGTAAGGGCTGGAGGGAGATGTGACAGCTGCAATAGCTCCAGCTGACCTATTCCCTGGGCCAAGAGCTGTCTCATGGCCAAAGGATGAAGCTTGCTTGCAAGGGCTGATGGGGAAGACAGAGGAACAACAAACACTGGAGAGAAGTATGAGAAACGCTCTGCAGAGTCAGGCCAGCAGCTAACCCAGTGTCTCGATTTTGAAAGACAGGTGTCTGCTAAGGAAGGCAAAAGCCTCCCTTGAAGTGGCAGATGTAACCCCTTTCCCTCCAAGTTATTATAATTTTGAAATCAAGGGCCTTTAGGCAAAGATGTGGGAAAATAGGAATAACAGTTCTTTACTATTATATATATAACCAGTCAAACAAACAACAGTAACTCTGGCAGTAACAGCAATCACAAACCCAGTGCCAGCCTTCTCGGCTGTCGGGCCCTTTCCCCTCGGGTGCAGTTCCGCTCGCAGCCGGCAGGGGCGCTGGCGGCTCCCAGTGAGCAGGGCAGGTGCGATGGTTCCCCCGCGGCTGCAGGGGGCGCTCCGGAGCGAGCTCGGGGAGCACGCGGCACTGATGCCCTGGGATCCCGGGGAAGGATGGAACAAAGGCTTCACAAACCGCTGGGCAGCTGGCCCTGTTGTCCGGCTGGACTCTTGGGAACAGCAGGCTGGAGCAGCAGGCTGGAGTGGCAGGGACGAGCGCAAATCCTGGAGGCCAGACGAGATGTATCTAAATGGGGAACCCCCCCGGAGGTGGGGCAGGCAGGGCAAGCACGGCTACAACGTAGCGAAGGCTCAAAGCAGCAGCGGGGCAGGGCAGCCACAGCCCAGTCTCCAGCAGGGCAGGGAAAGCGGCTTTGGGATCCCGGCGTTGTTCCCAGCAGAAAGAAAAACGGCCGAAAAAAAAGAACCAGCAGCTCCTTTCTCTGCAGCTTCTCTCTCCGAACGCTGAGAGCGAACTGACCCACACCCAGGTGAAACAAAGGAGTAGCCAGGCCCACCCCACCCCCAATGGGCAGCTCTTTTGTCTTTCTTAAGTACAGCCATTTGTCCCCTAGCAACATGCATATGGGAAAAAATTCCTTTAACAGGAAAAAAAAACTGGGACTAAACTAAAACCCCAACACTCAGCCAGGCATTCTGTCTCCCAACAGTGGTGAAAGCAGTTGCTGAAAATCAGACTGTTATCTCAACAGCTGCCCCAAGCTGCTGGGCTGGCTCTCATATCTTGAACTCCACTGAAACCCAGGGATCAGGATAGCATTCTGGTATCTGAACCCTGAAGTTTCTTTACAATTTTGCTTATTCTTTCCCTCTGTAGCACTAACAGAACACCACGTGAAATCTGCAGGGTTTTGTGTAGCTTTTTTGGCCTGTGTTGCTCCAGTCTTTCATGGCCTTTCGCTACTGCCTGTAGCAATAGGTATTGAATGAAATTGCATATTTACATGAGATGCTTTTATCATGCTTACCCAGCAAATATTTAGACTTGGGCATGCTGTTGACTTTCTTTCTGGAGAGTGAAAAAGAGGTTTTTGTGCTTCCTGCAATGTCTATTGCTATTGGTGGGAAAGAAGGTCCCTGGGGTGAAGTATCAGAACCTAAACACTGTTCTGTTAGCCTTGAAAACCACACAGAGCAGAGTTTGTTTCCATTCAGACATAATAATGAATTGGTTTCTTGTTATTGCATAACACAATTAACCACATCCCCAGAAAAACAGTAGAGCTGTCTATCCTTATTAAGGTTACTTGCAACCTTGGGGGTTATTAAAACAGTCAGCTTTCCCTTGAAAACATAATTCTTCGTTGTTTCTTGGTTGGCAAACACTCATGCAACAGGAGTTACAAGACCATGCAGGCATCATGCTGGTGTGGTCATCCAGTGCAGCCAGACATCAGGAAATTGTAACACTATTTTGCTATTGTTCTGGTATGGTTTGACAGGTGCTTATTCCCCACCCTCACTAGTTTGGACTGTCCTTCTCCCTCTGTCTGCCACACCCACTCAAGACTGTCCTGTTGGGGTCCCTTCCCCCCTGCTATGTGGTCCTAGGAGAGGGGCCCTGGGCGGGGAGACACGGGGTTTCCCAGCCCCTGGTCAGTCTCATTCCCCGTTGGTTGTTTTGTGTTCCCCTGTGCAGGCGACGACCCTCGGGTCCCACAATTGCCACAGTTTCCTCGGCATCCTCAGCCATGCGGCTGGAGAAATAAACATCTCTGAAAATATCTACCAAGAATCGGTCCATATATATTCTTTTCCATGGGCCTCGTTGTCTGATACACATGTTGCAACAATCCCCATTGCAACATTTGGTCAGAGAATGCGAGCAGAACGATCCCTTGGAGGACAGTGACTGTGATTTGTGAGTAAACTCCGGATTTCTCTTCTTGTTTTTGTTTTGCTATTCCATCTCTATGGAGGAACTGTGGAAAAACGCGTGGCTCTCCAAGCTGCATATGGACATTTATCTTAAACTTGAAAAGATTCTTGAACAACAATTTGTAAATTTTAGCTTAATTTAGGCTCAAAAGGAACTGAAACACTTCCTGGCATGGTTGTTTAAAAACTTCTTCTATGTTTCTTGGGACTTGATTCTTACCAAAGACTTTTGGAAGACTGTTTGGACCCAGTTAATTTCTGAGTCAAAATATATGCCGATGGAAGAATATTTTTGTGAATATTATTTGATTCCTGAGACTATTGAACAATATCAGCTGTGTCCTGGCGAAGGGAAGCGTGCCTCAGGGACTGTGCTACCCAGGCCACATGGACCGAGCTCTCTGTGAGCAGCAGCGAGGCAGTTCCCGCGGGTGGAGCGACGTGAGCCACAGTGTCGGCAGCGGAGCGAGGCACGGCGGGAGTGGCACGACCTGGTGGTGCCCTCCTGGCCCCGCGCAGCGTGTGGTGGAGCGAGCCCTGTGAACGCCCAACTGAGAGGGGCGGCGCGCGGGCGGCGGCTAGTGGCGGTGGCGGTGGAGCGGAGTTGCGCCCAGCCGAGACGCGTGCTGGAGCAGGGCGTGGGGAGGCCGTCACTCGGGGGCCTGGCTGAGATGGGGGTGCAGCACCAGGCAGCGGCAGCGCAGCTGAGAGCAGAGGCAACAGAGGCGGCGGCGTGCGGGGAGCTGAGCGGCACGGCCTGGCCTGGCCCGCGTGGCCCCGAATACGACCCTGGGAAGCCAAAACCCCGCGGCAAGAGCACGCAGGCACGAGCAGCTCTGATGGCCCTGGCAGCCCTGGCAGCCCCGGCAGTTTCAACACGGGAGTGAGCGAAAGCAAAAACACAGCAAGACAGAAAACAGCAGCTACTCGGAAAAAGGAAAAGATCATTGTAGCTAAGGTTTTAGGAATAGTAAAATGGTATAATGTTAAACAAAATTATGGTTTAATAACAAGATGTGACAACCAGGAAGACATATTCATTCATAGAACTGCTATTAAAAAGAATAACCCTGAAAAATATATCCTATGCTTAGGAAATGGAGAAATAGTAGAGTTTAAAATAATCCAAGGAAAGGTTTACAAGCAGCAGATGTCACTGGGCCTGGTGGTGCTTCTGTGAAAGGCAGTATATATGCTGCAAATCATAGTCATGTCAACCAATATCCCCATTATAAGCCCTCCTTACAGTCTCCCTTTCCTAATCCCACCTTTCCCTTTTACCCTATGTCCTATTACCCCCAGTGTATACCCAATCCGTTTTTCCACCCATGGTTTCCCTCACAAAACCATGCCTTTACCAATTGTTTCCCCAAAAATCCCTTTCCAGTGCCGAGTGGGGGATGACAAGGGAGAGAGAAAGAAATTAACTATTTTTGTTTAGTGTTCCAACAGGTACATATGGAAAAAACCCTCTCCTGCCTCAGTTTCCCCGCAAAGCATGCTCAGAGAGTCCTGTCTCCCTTCTGTCAGCCTTAAGATGTTCCAGAGAAAAATTCCATTTGGACATTTAAAGACTCAGGAGGGTGGCTTGTTTTGTTTTGAAGCTCTTCTTGTTATCTCATGTTTATCCAGTTGTTTTCAATGTTAAGTTTTAAATCTCTTTTGTTAAAAATAAACGGGTGAAATGTTGGGGTCCCTTCCCCCCTGCCATGTGGTCCTGGGAGAGGGGCCCTGGGCGGGGAGACACGGGGTTTCCCAGCCCCTGGTCAGCCTCATTCCCCGTTGGTTGTTTTGTGTTCCCCTGTGCAGGCGACGACCCTCGGGTCCCACAATTGCCACAGTTTCCTCGGCATCCTCAGCCATGCGGCTGGAGAAATAAACATCCCTGAAAATATCTACCAAGAATCTGCCTATATATTCTTTTCCATGGGCCTCGTTGTCTGATACACATGTTGCAACAATCCCCATTGCAACGCTGTCCCTTCTATTGTGCCAGCACAGCTGCGTGTCCAAGAAACCTGCCCAAGAACCAAAACAGCTGAAAAATTACTGTGCTTTTGTTGCTCCTCTTGGCCAGTTAGTTCTCAGGCAGATCTGCTTTCTGAATTCTCTGCCATCTAAAAGCACACAGTATTTTTTTTTCCGGCACAGGAGAGTCGGGGAAGGCAAGGATGGGTGTTTAGGATGGCCTGGGATGCACTGTTCCTAAACCACAGGCTTGGCCGGGCTGAGCAGCTGTTTGATGGTCTGTGTTCTTGTAGCTACACATTCCCAGCACTCAAGTGTGATCCTTTGGAGACCCTTCTGTAGATTGCAATACCACGCCAGGAACATGCTCAGATAACATCTCTCTTCTCTGGCCACACGTTTGGGTTTTAAGGATTTTTCTCTATGCATTGCATCTGATAGAGTTTCAGTTGCTCTGGTCAAGGGGTTGTACAAAAAAAAGGTTGTATCCCACAGGAAGCAGCATAGTCTGACACAGCAGCTTCTCAGGGAGGGTATTTTATGCAACCAACACAACTTTTTTCATGATTATTTTCTCATTCCTTTCTCATGCTTCAGCACTCAGTTCTGGCTATCCAGGACATTAGCAGAAAAATATGATGGATCTTTAGGAAAGAGATGACAACACTGTGTAACTCCTTGACAGAGGACACTGCACAAGTAGGAAGTCCACATGGTTCCTGCAGGGACCAGCCTTTGAATGGGAAAAAACACACAAAACCTAACAGGACATTCCTGGTGCTGAGAGCATTTGAAGGCTAGAACAGTACTGAGGTGGGGTTATAGTGTATTTTGGATATGATTTTACTCTTTGTTTTTTGTAAGAGTCCTTACCTCAGAAGAAGTACTGAGTTAGATGGTCTGAAGCAGCACAGCTGTTTTCATATTCCTATGGGTTTGAACTATAAAAACAATACAAGGATGGAGCTATTCCATCGAAGTTTGCTGCCACCATTCTTTCTCTTTTTTTTTTTTTTTTTTTCTTTATATTGTGTCATTTATTGATAGCTTAATTTATAAATGGCAAGTCTTGGAAGGAATAATCTTGTCTGAATTGTAGACTCATCAAAATTCAGCATTGTCTACTTTTGTCTATCACTGCCTGTTTCTTTGCGTCAACAACATTTGTTGTCATTGTCCATTATGTTGCCCCAATAAACTCCACAGTTGCTTTTTATCCTCTTGTAAATTTGACATTTTGCCATGATTTCAGTAATTCCAACTAGATATTTGTTGTTTCAAGATCTAGTATTTCCGTTGTTTATTGCAGTAAATTTATTTGTCTTTTCAAGATTTAATGGACCATCTGAAGAGACTCAGTGAAAATCACCTGAAACATTTTGCAAGCACAAGTTCTATTTTTGTCATCACTATTCTATTGTCTTAGTCTTTGGAACATAAATATTTATTTTGTCTTCATGCAGGTGATACTTTTACTGCTTCCCATTGGGCATTACATCTAGACTTAAACTTCTGGGTTCTTCATCCATCTCATTAATTTACCCAGAATTTCAGTCAGTAGAAGTTAACTCCTTCTTTCCAGACATTGTTTGACTCAAATGATCAAACCAGAAGAAATAGGAGGTAGAATATTTTTAATAAGAAGATTAACTCAAAGACTTCAGTATCTCCCACCTTTTTTTTTTAAGATTATATAATGTAGCAATTGCTTTATAGATATGTTTTCTTCATTGGTTTGTGAGCCAGAGGGTTGCTGTTCTACTTAGGACTACATTTAAACTGTGTCTTTCCAGTCTAGCATACGAATTCATAGAAAAAGGATGCTTTTGCTAGTGATGTAGAGAGAGATTAAATCAATTTTCTGTTTTTATTTTTATGATAGACTGCCATTTCTGCTGAGCTCTTAAAACTCAAACTGTGGCTATCCAAAGGTCAGATCTGACACCTGAGGTTTTGCTGGGGCAGAGAACCAGCTTGACAGAAACTTTAAGCTGATTTACCGGTATTGATAATCTTTGTGATAACACAGCAGGAAGAGAGTCTGTGGAAAGATTGTCCACACATGCACTCTCCTTCAGAAAATTTCTGGTTGTCTGAAAAAACTAGTATAAATTAATTTGCATGAACATAGTATTGCTTCTGTGATATCCTGCAGTTAGAAGAGTCAGTGCCTATGGACAATGTCTTTGCATGAATTTAGGCACACTCACAACCCCCAAAGGGAAAGGGATGGTCCAGTCTGCTTAATGGCAGAAGGTGAGGACCTTTAAGACATTCAGAAAGAGTTCTACTTTCTAGTTTGGCTAATCTTGATTAATCCTTACTGTTGAATTTAGAGGTAACTAATGGGAAATGCTTAATTCCACCCCCAGTCATGATGTAAACTGGCCATCTGTCTTCTGAGAATAGGGGTTAACAGAGCAGAAACAGCTCTGATAATACAAAAACATGAATGCATACTGCGCCCCCACTCAGTTCTTCATTCTCATCCTGGCCTTGTGGTTAGAGCAGTCATTATGAAACTGGTGACCTCTCTTGCCCTGAAGAAGAATGTGCTCCCTCAGCTTCTCCTAGGACACTTTCTGCTTCTTCTGAGGTACCTGGGCCAACTCGTACCAGTTTTGCTTGTTGAAAGTAAATGTGTGAGAGCCCAACACACTTAAAAGGAGTCAGAGCCTCAGAATATAAATTTCTTGTTAATGTCCATCCCCTAAATGGCTAGAGCCAAATTCACTCTTGGCCATTCTCTGTTTTCCTCATGACTTATAATCTCCAACAAGTAGCATCCCAGTTTGAGGATACAGGATGGAGTGTTCTTCCTGAGTTGTATAAGCCCTTACAGACCTTAGAAGTTGGGTCCTCTGGTTAACTATTATGACTGAAAGCCTTGTCTGGGCATTGTGGATTCTCAGTCTGAGCTGTAAATCACTTTACTTTTATGAATCTTGTTACTGTCTGGCTGTGCAGTGTCTGACCCAATCAACTCCCTGTCACTCATCTATCCTGTCACATCCACAGCAGTGTGGGATTGTCTGCACTGAGGCTGCTGAGGCAGTATGGACCACCCTCAGCTTGGCCTAGCCTATGATGAATGTGTTACCTAGTGTGCAACTCCGTAATGTCACCTGAAGATGTCAGAAAATTTATTTAAGATACAAGAACCTCAAGATCCTCACTGAGCTAATCAGTGCTCTGGACATAGGGTGTGGCCCTCACCTGAGCAATTATCTGAATGAAACATTCAGGTTTGGCGGCACTTGCTTGGGAGTCCAGTACACAGTGCACACTTACTCTGTGGAATCAAGAGTATGTGAGGGCCTACATGCTGTGATTTGTCTGTCTTTGCAGGATGAATATTCACTGAAATCATATGCATTTTTTATATTTCTTTCATAATTTCTATTACTTACTTCTGCATTAGGGATGTTTATATAACCCTGAGAGATACCAACATGTCCACATTAGGTAAAAAAAGAAAGTTTACTTGAATTTTCCTTCTTTTAGACTTACTTGTTTCAGCTGCTCTTTTGTAAAGATGAAGGAGGTGAAAAATGGTTTATCTTTCACCCTGAGGTATAGTTTCCACAGCAGCAGAGGGACCCAGAAGTGCCCAAATCCACTCCTTTTGCATTCATGTTTGTTCCCCAAATTCTCCACTTTAATGCAAACAGAGTCTGCAGTTGAGATGTCAACTCTGTGTAATGTGTCTGCAGTCTAGACCTTGCCTCTGTGAAACAATGGTCCCTTCATATGTCACTGGCAATTTGAGCACAAAGCAGGTTTCATTTCCTTTTGCACTTGCATGGTGCTGAGTGACCAGTCAGCAAAACCAAGAAGGGGAAATGACGATCAGTGGCGCAATGCCTGTGATGGAAGACCTGTGATGGAATGCCTGTGATGGAATGCCTAGAGATGATGGCTCATCTGATTTCTGATGGCTCTAGAGAAGTGCTGCTGAGCAGGACCTAATGTCCCACAGGTGAGTGAACTGAGGTTTCAACAGAGCTTGTGTGGTGCTGTGGTACTTAAGTGGCTAGTAAGAAACACCAAGGAAGAGACTGCCAGAAAATCTCTTCCCCAAAAAGCCTTTGACACAGCACTAAAGCTGGAATTTGGAATGGGAAACCATCTGTTGGTACAAAATATTAGGTTTCTTTTCTTAGAAATGCAAAATCTTTCCATTTTACATTTATTCTCAGTGCTCAAAATCCATCAGTTTAATTGTCCCCTCTCTGGAGAAGCATTTTTCCTTATATCTTCATTACTACATGTTTCTGAGCCACAAAGAATGGAAATTTGTGGTTGTGAGCTTTTCTTCCCCCTAGAAGGTTTTTCTGCTCCAAAGTAAGAACAAAGGGGAGGAAAGGAGCAAACCTTTTCCAAAAGCACAACTTGAGACCTCACAGGAACAGATCTCCAGACTCTGCGGGAACTCCTGGTTTCATGGAAAAAAAATTATCTTTTGGCTCTTAGCAGAATTATTAAACACAGTACTTGTGAGATGAAATGAAATAACTGACAAAACAAACAAAAAAAGTAAGTTCAAGTGAGAGTTACCTAGACTTTTGCATTTCTTCTGTTTCTCCATTAATGTAAGAAAATAAAAACTATCAGACTAGCTTGCACATGCCATCCACAGATCTTTATCCTACTGCTAACCAAAAGCACAAGCCATCAATAATGGGTGAAGGAGAGGATGGTAAACTGCCAGTTTCAACCACGGGGGTGGACATCCTCAGTTTAAAGCAGCTTTTCCAACAGCATCTTAAATGGTGATCAGTGTGCCTCTCCTTCTTGAGTCATGCCTCTTGAAACCAATTGTGCATTTACTTTACTAACAACTTCACATGGCAATTAGTTTTGGGTTTTACTTAGGTGAAAGAGTAGTGTTTTCTTCTTTAACCATATGTCTGATCATTTCCCTGTTTCTTTTTTTGTGAGAGGTACTGAAAAATAGTTTCCAGTGTAATTTTTCCTAGTGCAGAAAGTCCTCTCCTTTCTCAGCCGCAGAGTGACAGACAATGGTTTTGGTTTATTCTTGTAGCAAAAGCCCTCTTAACCTCTGATATCCTCACTGCTCTTTTCAGTAACTTCTTTTCATACTACAGTATCCTTTTTGTCAGTGGAGTTGAGAATCACACCCAGTGCTCAAGATAAACATGTATTGCATCAGTATAATAACACTTCCTGTTTTGTTCTCTTCTTTTGCTAGTAACTCTTCACAAACTCTTTGCCCTCCTGGCAGCTTCTGAACATCAGGCTTTTTTCAGAGAAAATTCAAAATTACCTCAAGGTGTCCTTTCCATGTAGCGAAAGATGATCACTTTGTATGTGTTGGTAGGATTATTTCTCTGAGAATAGGGCTTTGTGTAGCTCAGTGGCTAAAGAAACAAAATAAAGCTAGAGGACACCTGATCTCATGGCATTTCCCATGAAAATTTATCTACTGTCCCAAAGCAATCATTCTGGTACAGAACTGACTGGCATTTGAGTTTCACAGGATCTAGGAAACTTCCAGTGTTTGGGCCCCATCCTGGAGCCTCAGTCCTGGACTAGTGTGTCTGGAAGACACAGGTAGATAATATGGCTGTCAGGTTCTGGCTGTGAGGTTGAGATGTGGTGGAGGAGGACCGAGAGAGGCACTTGCTCGTGTCTCACAGTGCAGAGCACACTCTTCACTGCTGATGCGGGAGGTCTCAGACAAGCTTGTTTCTGCAGGCTGTCAGCTGCAGAGGATAAGTTCAGGAAGTTTGGCCTGTGGTCATGGGCTCTGAGAGCAATCAGGCAGGAGTGCTTGAAACCTTCAGCTCTTTGAAAACACTGAGGTCCTCAGAAGCTGCTAGCAGCCTGCAAGCCCTGATGCTGGCTATGGAGACAAGGTGGAACAGAGAAGCTTCCAACTGACATTTTTGGATATAAAACAGACAAGAACTGACCTCCATGTCTGGCTGAATGCACACTGGGGACTTGTATTTCTAGGGTAAACATCGATTAGCTGTGGGCTAACCTCTTTATAGAGGAGGCAGGAGCTTGGGCTCCATTACTTCAGAGGGCTCATTACCTCAGAGCCTCACAGAAGTCGTGGACCCAAAATATGAAGAATAAATGACTTTAAAAAATGTTTGTCTTATGTTGAGTGACTCCATCATTCAGCATTGTTTATCCTGTATGACTGTGGATTGCCTATATTATAATGCTTACATCCTATGAGGAAGCAAATGGGGTAGAGTTTCTACTGTGTCTTTCCTGCAATGTCTGCTTCTTAGTGACACCTTGCAGGCCAAATTTTTGTATACAAGGACTCACAGATCTGCGAAGTAGCCCTGGTGAAGACCTGCCTGTGTTTGCAACAGGCCATAGTTACATACAGGTTCTTTTCCATTGTCGTGGTTTGACACCAGCCCAGTGCCAGGCACCCATGACAGCTGCTCGCTCACCCTCCCCTGCCACAGCTGGGCAGAGGAGGGAAAAGGAAAAAAAATTAACAAATGCTTTATGAGTGAGATAAGGACCGAGAGAAACGCTTCAAGGGCAAAACAGGCTCAACTTAAGTTGTGAATTTATTACTAACAGACTCAGAGGAGGATAATGAAGTAAAATAAGCCCTTAGAACACTTTCCACCCCCTAACCCTTCCTTCCTTCTCACCGACAGCACAGGGAGACAGGGCATGGGGGGTTGGTCAGTCCATCACCAAGATTTCCTTCCGCTGCTCCGGGAGAGGAGTCTTCCCCTGTGAGGCTGTGGGGTCCTTCCCATGGGAGACAGATGTCCATGAACTTCCCCAGCATGGGTCCACCCTCACAAGCAGCAGCCACACCACCTCTGCTGCAGCGTGAGCCCCTCCCACGGGCCCACAGCCCTCCCAAACTGCTGCGCCGGGGCTCTCCCTTTCCACGGGGTGCAGCCCTCCAAGGACAGGCTGCTCCAGCCTGGAAGCAGGGGACCCTCTCTCTCCACCGGGTCCCTCACTGGATCACAGCCTCCTCCAGGCATCCACCTGCTCTGGCGTGGGCACCTCCCTCATGGGCTGCAGGTGGATCTCTGCATCCCCCATGGATTCCCATGGGCTGCAGGGCGACAACCTGCTTCACCATGGTCTGCACCATGGCCTGCAGAGGAATCTCGGCTCTGGCGCCTGGAGCACCTCCTCCCCCTCCTTCTTCACTGACCTTGGTGTTGCCATGTTGTTTTCCCTCAGGTGTCCTCACCTCCTCCTCTTCTCTGACTAGAATCCAAAATCTCGTGACTTTGTTTTGATTTTCTTCTTAACTATGTCATCACAGAGACATCACCAACCTCTCTCATTGGCCCAGTTTTGGCCAGCAGCATGTCCATCTTCAGAGCCATCAGCCATTGGCCCTTCTGGACATGGTGGGAAGCTTCCAGCTGCTTCCTCACAGGAGCCATCTCTGTGCCTAAGACCAGGCCATGCCAAACCAATACATCTATGTAGAATCCCACAGAAATTAGGATTTTGGCCTCGGGAACAATGGAAAAGTGAGCAGTTGATACACGAAGACCAAGTTATGCAGTGGTAGTAGGCATGGGGACTATGGATAAAAATAAATAGCTAATTTTATATTGATGGGAAAAGAAGATTGGCTCCTGGAACAGCTCATCTCCCAAGAAGACTTGCAAGAAATCATGTGGAAAGCTGAAGGAAGGCTTTTGATAAAGAAAGGATTCTTGGTTAGTGAGGGAAGGAAAACATTTTGTTGAGTTTCTATTTTCATGGTGGGGAAACAAGCCTGAAATCTGAGGTAACAGGTGCTAAAAGGCGCTCTGCATGCCATTTGGTATCTCTACAGTCTACAGAGGTAGGCAATGGTCTGTATTCCCAGAGTTTCTTGAAGCTGGCCAAACTGGGAACATACAGTACAATAAACAGCCAGTTTTCTGACACAGTCTATCCTAACTTCCATGTGACTAGCTGCTGAGAGCCAGGCCCAGAGAAAGTTTTCAAGTTCATAGCCCTCCCTGTTTTGACAGGTGCTCTAAGGTCTAAGAATTAAGTGCTCTAAGGATTTCTGAACTCTAGCAGAGGAGTCCTTGGGGTTTGGATGCCTGGCTGCTTCAATTCTAAAAAAACTAACAAATACATTGTTTTTTTTTATTATAAAAAAAAAATAATGGGTGATGTTTCATTTTCATGAGAAGTCTTGTTTTTCTTTCCAAAATACTTTAAACTTTCAGGGAATGCAAGCTCCAAGTTGCAACCAGATCTGATAATAAAGACAATTAGATAATTATGAAGAAAAAAAGCTCTTCTAAAACCCCACTGCATAACCTAGAGAAAAAAAATACATTTTCCTAAATAGTAGTATCATAAAAAAATTATAACTAAGGCTCTGCTTTTGCATGCCGTCAGTATGCCATGACCCTCTTCTATCAGTAAGATATTAACTTCCAGTAATCCATATACATTAAGGAACAAACAAGACTACTTAGTAAGAAGTCATTATAAACAATATCATTTGTCAACAAATTATCTTCAGTAACTTTCCAGAGAATCCAAATTAATTTTAGTTGTGTAAATTAATAAGAATTGTGTCTTATGCATCTGAGTTATGATTTCCAGAATGCCATGTATGACTTCGTAAGAAATTGTGTAGAAAAAAACCTCCTTGTTCTCAGGGAAGAGGTCAGATAGGAACAACAATGATGTGCTAAATAATTGTTTCCACAGTAATGAAAAATGGAGTCAGTGCTGTGTGGGAGGAGGCCAGCTTCCCAAGCACTCCGAGTGGAGTGTTGGCCATAAGGACCTGAAACTTCTGGAATTAGCCTATGATGCTGCACCAAGAAATGGCCTCTTTAACTTAAAATTTGGAAGATTTGACTTGTGCACATCTTGTTTCTGCCCTGAAGTTATTTGGACACAAGAATGATGGTTAGTTCAGTGTTTCTTTTGTGTGCAAACTTAGGATAGGTTTCTTGCCCAAAGATAACTGCCTGTTCAGACTCATCCTCACCTCTGTAAGGCATTCTGGCATCTAAGGACAGGACCATCTATGGGAATGGAAGATTCTGGAGACTCAGCAAAGTGTTTTAATTTCTGTAAGAGCAACAGATGCACTGCACAGATCCTCTCTCTGGTGGGCTTTGTGGTCTCCCCATGGGGATCCTGCTGGTGGCCTGGTGACATTCAGACATTCAGAACAGCTGCTGTTATTTTCATTCTGGATGGCTGTATCCAGAACCTGCAAGATGGCAGTGCAGCTGCTTTCCTTTTGGGGTAAGGCATGGAGCAGTGAAATGTAGAACTTCTTTAGAAAGGGAAACTGTTTTTAAGACACAAAGGCTTTGTTAGTGATGTTATGATTTTTGTTTGAATATTGTCCTTGGCCTGACAAGCATAATTATCAGAGTTTCATATTTTATAAACTGCTGGTGGTCAAATAACATAGCAAGTATCAATGTGCAACCCAAAGGAAATACTTGCCATTGACATAAAAAAGTGCAGATGTGATTCTGGCTACTTTAGCCAATTGCTTCCTTCAAGATAGTGACCTCTTATTTTACATCCTCTGGATTTTAATACACTATCTGGCAACTACAGTGGATTTGAAAACCTTATAAGATATTTAATATTTCTGACTTGGTGGGATGAAGGAGAGAGATGAATATGGTAAAAATATTGATGGCTTTGTAAAACTTAAATTCTTATTAATCCTTTGTTGTCCACATGCTTGTCCTCACTTACTGTTGTGTGGGAGCCTGCCATGCTGGTTCACCTTGCCTGGCCACCAGGGCCCCACCAAGCTGCTCTATCACCCCTCTCAATAGGACAGGGGGAGGAAATACTACAAAAAGTTCATGGGTTGAGAAAAGGACAGGCAGATGACTTACCAATTACCTTCAAAGGCAAATCAGACCTAATTTGGGGAAATTATTTTAATTTATTGCCAATTATTAACAGAGTAGGATAGTAAGAAAAAACCCCAAACTAATCCTGCTACCTCCCAACCCCTCCCTTCTTCCCAGGCTCAACTTCATTCCCAAGTCTCTTACCTCCTCCTCTCAAGTGACACAGGGGGATGGAGAACAGGGATTGCAGTCAGTTACTAAAATTTTGTTTCTGTAGCTTCTTCCTTCTCACACTACTGCAAAGGGGGTGTCCCTCTTTCAGGAGACACTTCTTCACAAAATTCTCTGATGTGGATCTCCCCATGGGCTAGATTTCTTCACAAACAGCTCCAGTGTGGGTCTTTTCATGGGCTGCAGCCCTTAGGAACAGACTGCTCCAGTGTGTGTCACCTTCCAGAAAGCCTGCTCCTACAGGGGCTCCCCTGTGGTCGCACTTCCTGCCAGGAACCTGCTCCAGCATGAACTCTCCACGGGCTACATCTTCCTTCAAGGCACATCCACCTGTTCCAGTGTGGCATCCTCCATGGGCTGCAGGAGGACAAACTGTGTCACCATGATTTTCTCCATGATCTGCAAGGGAATCTTTGCTCCAGCACCAGGAGCACCTCCTCCCCCTCCTTGGTCACTACAGGGTTGTCTCAGCCCTCTCACAGTTGCTGTGGAGCAGTTTTTACCCTTTCTTAAATATGTTCCCACAGAGTACTTGAGAATGTTGCTGATGAGCTCAGCTGTGGTCGGCATGGTTCTCTTGGAGCTGGCTGGAGCTGGCTCTGTTCAACATGGGGGCAGCTCCTGGTGTCTTCTCACAGAAGTCACCTCTGTACCCTCCCAAGCTTTGCCAAACCAAATAAACTCTGGTTAGGAATGTATCCACCAACAGTGTCTTGTTGGGGTAACAATCTCAAACTTCTCAATGAAAGGAACCATCAGAACTATCTGGGGACCAGCCCTTTCGTCACCCAGAATGTGGGTAGTACTAAGACTGCGTGATCAATGGTAGAGGCCAGGGGAAACTTTTACCCTGAGAGAAGTCCATCTCTATTAGAATATTATAAACCTTGAAAAATCTTTCTAATTTCCATTTTACACAAAGCATGAGGAGCCTTTGCTAGCCATGAGAAGGGCACCATGACATTGGGGAACAGGAAGAACACTGCAACCGCAGTAGGGTGGATACCCATCAGCTAAAAAACATTAGACCTGACACAGGTGAGGGCACATCCAACAGCAGCTTCTCCTGCCATCCCACCATTTGCCAATTCCACCAGAGTTCCCTGGGTTGGCCTCAATAAATGTAGATGGTGAAACCTTTCCTGTCAGGGTCACTTGTGTCCGAATATTTCTGTACTGCGTCCATTGACAGTCTGTAAGGAGGATGCAAAAATTGTACCCAGCAAATATTTCCTGGCTAACAAAATTAGGTAGTAGGCAAGCAGGGCTAATGTGCTACTAGGCTAAGCACTGCTTATTGGAGTAAAGTGAACTCTGATGGTGCTGAATTTCTGCTTCCCTATCTCTGCTTTTTATCTTTGGACTTTATCTTTTTTCATGTCATCATTTTTTCTCTTGCATGCTTGAACTCTTAAGATGTCAGTAACTTCATGCAATCTGGGTTTTCACTTTTTGTATCTTGTGTGGCTTTAGCTTGCATATTTTTCACAGCCTAGGAGTAATTTTGCCAACACAATTGAGTTAAGTTCATACACTCATGCTGTGCCAAAACTAGTCTTTGAATCACCAATGGCTGAATCTCTGGATCATTGACTTCTAGCGCTAGTAAGGACCTGTGGAGCCATCAACATTCATTCATGATACCAGTACTAAATTTTTTCTTAAACACTGAGTGGCAGCTGCACTAAGTTACCAGCAAATTTCCAGTGCTTCACTACCTTACCTTTTAAAAGGTTTTTCTGCAGTCTTGCTTATCTATCCCCTGCTTCAGTTCAAACCCATTACCTCTTGATCTCTTTGCTTTGAGAACAGAAGACTCCCTTGCTTGCTGTAGTGCTATGCATACAGGCTGCCAAGGGAGAAATTAACTCCTCAAAAAAATCTCTTGACGTATTTCTGTAAGCTCATTTTTCTCTGTACTTATCAGTAGGACTTTGTTTTGGAAGATGGGCCCAAAGTTACAAGGCATTCAGCACTGATTTTAGTTTCTTATGAAAGCTGCAGAATAGCTTTTGCTCAGCTGGCACTATCTTCTTTAGCCAGGAGCTCAGTTTTCCACCTGCACCATGATCTGGGAACAACCTGGGCATGGGAAACAGACTCCAGGATTAAGGGCTCTTCTGAGGTATGAGCACCCCTGATCTAAGTTTCAGTGGAGTTTATGATAGAATAACCTTTTATGTGTCCAGGCAATTGAAGTTAGCTTTACCTCAATATATTTAACCTTTCCCTAGATGAACCTGACATATTGTGGTTAGAGGATATTGAACACACCACTGAATGCAGATGGTTACTCCAGAATTTTCACTGCAGTCTCTCACATCAGGAAACGAGGAAGACCTTGATTCTGATGAAACCTCACAATCTTGAGCAGGGAGTAATTTGTGAGCTTTTGAAGGGGTCTGAACTGTTTGACCAAAACATTGTGGGATTTCATTGTTGCAGGTTGTTTGGCTTAGTTTTTTTAGTTCTTTTGCATTTTCTTTGTCATATGGGAAGTGCAACCCCCAGACCACTTCGAAGGAAGTGCTGCACCAAGAACTGGGGAGACCATGGGTGTGACACAGGTAAGATTTTGCATACTGGCATATAATTGCTACATCTTTTTGAATTGGAGTTGTTGCATGCTGACAGTAGAGTCCCAGGAATACTGGAAGGGACAAATGGTATTCACAACTCTGCCAGGGAAGGAAAATAAAAGTTTGAATGACCATAGAATAAATCTTTCCTTCAGAGACTTAATTTAGCTGTTGGTGCAGATAACTGTTTTTTCAGCACCTTCTTTGATCAGCTTAGCTTCAGTGAAGCAGTTTCCTTCACTGAAAACTGTTCCTGATTCTCCAGAGACTTTTCAAGCTGTTCTCAGGGAGCTGCTGCTTGATTAGGCCAGGCAAAGCTGTTACTTGTTTTCAAGCAAAATCTGTTTCAAAGTGCCTTCTGCCATCTGAGTATCTCTGTCCGCCCCAGCCAGAATATTTATTGCACCATAATTGTGCTAAAAAGGAACAATTTGCAATGAAAGGAAAACCTATGCAAGTGGTAAAAGATTGTTTTGGAACTATGAGATGAATTGGAACTATGAGATACTATCTCTGATAGGTACTTAAAGTAAATTGCTACAGTAATTTGCGTGTTCTGCTCTATTCAGTGGGAGGTGCCTCAGAATGAAGCTGTGTATCTTACTGCTACAGATACGAACTGTCCAAGCCAGATAAAAAGAGCTCACAGTAATATCTGGTACAAACTAAGCAGAGAAATCGCTGCAAAAGACCCATCCACAGAGAACGAGCCACTCCTCTGCTTTTTGAATTTTCTGGATGGTAGGTCAAATTTTTATATTGTCATTTAACCAGAAATAATTGAAGTATTTGATAAGAAAGTTTATTTCAGTTCACTTATGTGCTTCTTTATCTCAAGAAATAATATTAGATTGAAAGAGTGGTTATGCTTCTATGATAGACAAACAGTGTTGGGACTAACACAAAAATTTACCTTCTAGTGAAGTGTATTTAGAAATGGATTTTGCCATCAGTTTCCTGGCATATGGTTTTACTAATTAGTCAAAGACACAGAAAACCTTTACTGTGCAATTTATTTTTCAGAGTTTAGCATATTTATGTATTTTTTTGCTTCAAAATATTTTTTAAGAATAATGTGTATATCACTTCTAGAATTTCAATGATTTAATACTGAACTTCCTAAATTTTACACCTACATCTGTAACTAGTGTAATTGTTAACTCTTGTGAATGTTAGTTCACAAGGGATAAGTTCAGTTTTACTGTTGCAATTTTAATAGGATGTTTTCAGTCAGAATGGATTTTTTTGTTTGCTAGAAGAATGAAAATCACTTTCAAAATGTGTATAGGTTGTATATATTAGTAAAGAAATCTCACAAAACTGCTCTTTCATGGTATGTTTACATTGTAAAGTCTTAAGATTTTAGGTAGAAAAATCTTAAGATTTTTCTTTAGGTATTTCCAAGTTTTGTTAGCATGCAAGATAATGTTTGTCACTTATATAAACAATGTTATAAACATTTTGTTGGCAAATACATTTTTTGGAAAGAAAATCAGAAATATGTTAGTAACACAGTTGCCTTTGGAGAAGCAATGAGTTAACCCCCACAGACTGCTGCTTCTGAAACATACATAGTGGGTTCCCTCTTCCCTCACCTTCCTTTGACACTGGACAATTAGGAACTGCATTTTGACATACTAGGGTAGTTATCCCAAATTTTGGATCTAGTGTTTTTTCAGCACCACACTAAAGTTTTCATTTACAGAGCTTAGGTTTACACTCGTACCATGTAGTCATTCTAAGCTATAGGAAGAAGCTGTAAGGCACTATAGAACCAGCCCTTCTCTTGCTATTTTCTGTCTAGAACTGCAACTTCTGCTTCAGTTCATATTGAGGTAATTCAGTGTTTGCTGCTGACTTCGGAAAATGAAAACAGAATCACTTTGCTTTTTAAATTGCATGAGCTCTTTTGATTTTCAGGGAATATTCTGCTTTAATTAGAGCCCTGCATATTGTACATATTCACACACACAGCCTCCAAACTCTACTTGAACTGCAGCCAGTACACAGCAACTTAAAAATGGAGAGAAAATCAACAGAGCGATCATCAAATTTGTTGGGGAGCATCTCAGCTCAAATATTTTACATTCTTTTGGTGCGGGCTGGCAGCCCAGTATGTGTAAGGTCTCTCAAAGACATATTTTTTCAGTAAACAGAAGGCTAGCTGCAACAACTGGCAAGTATGGGGATAGGAAATGATGAGTTTCTTACTCCTGAATCCTTCTGGTGCTTGTTAGAAAAGTTGGTGAAACCAAGTAACTGGCTGTCTCCCTTCCTGGACAAAGTTCTATCTCAAAAATAGTGAAAGCACGTCTTCTTGCAACTTTCTGGTAAACACAGCCTTCCATTTCTAGGGCTGCAATAGCACTGGCAATAAGGGATTTGCCAGTGTCTCCAACAGTGGTATTACTTGTGGCTATTAATAATAAACACACACAAATAAAATATCAAATGAGGAAATAACTAATTTCAGAAAGACTCCAAACTTAGTCTATGAAATGATTTTTCTTTAAAAATCAATCAGTTTATTTTTTGTCATCTTGCTGAGGTATCACTCACTTAAACAAAATAGCTCTAAAAATAGAAGGGCAGTTAATGTAACTGCTGGCATACCTTGTTGGAGGCAAATAAGTTCCTGGAACAAACCCAAACAATTGGTGGGAAAAGGATTCTAGTAGAGAAGGAATACTCTGGATATTTTTGCTCCCTGATAGTGTTAGAAATAACTTCTAGGAATAAGCCTCATACTCGAAATGGTGAACAAAGATGAATGCTTTTCTGTGCTGATGCTGTGAATTTCATTGTGTGCTGTTTTGCGACTATCTTCCTCTCCTAAAAGGTCTGTCCAGTCCCAGGTCACTCACTAACCTTTTCTGGGCCACCTTGTTCATTCCTTCCAGGGCAAAACTCCTGATGTTAGTGTTGAAAAGTACCCTTTCAAAATCTGTTCACCTGGCCTAAGGTTTCTGTAAAATTAAAGAATAGATTTGTGCTTGTATGTGGTGCTTTTCTCCAGCAATAATGAAAGCAAGTAGCTCCTCACACATAATATTTCTTGGAGCTCCTGACTGGTCACTCACTTCCTGCAAAAGGCATGGCATCGGTTTTACTGTGACATTAATGCTGAGATGCTGCTTTTTTTGGTCTAAACCTCATCTTTCTTGTGATTCATGAATATCCCTGCACAATACCTACAATTAAATTCTCATGCTTTTCTCTTCCAACACTAAGTTTTGTTATTGTTTTTTCAGAGTTTAAGTATAATCCCCTGAATATTATTAAACCTTCTAAAAGAAGAAACTTCCTATATTAGTATAAAGCCGATGATATTTCTGAAAGCTCAAAACTGAGTTTGCTCTGCATTTCAGACTTGGCAAAAACATAGGACTTGATAAGGCTTTTCAACGTTTATTTAGTCTGAAAGCTTTTGGCACTGAAATAAAAATTCCTTGCAGTAAGTGTGATGACAGTATTTACACTGCTTGCCTGTTTTTCACTACTCCCCTTGTGCTCACTATCTGCAAGATAAAATGTAGTTCCCTTCTACTGCCTGTAGTACCCTGTGACTGCTGCTTACTCAGACACGACAATAGAACCCGCTGCTCTGTGATCTGCAGTGAAGAACTGCATTCAAGGCTTTTTGTTGGTAAGTAGAATGCTTACAGCTATGTAGTATAGCTGGATTGCATGCCTGCTGTCTCCTGAGATATGCCTGGGTTAGGTCAACTTAATGCCCATGATCAAATGGTCAGCTTTTTTAATAAAGGGGTTTGCTGGAGAGGTCTTGGGCCACACCATGAGGTGTAAATTACAGCTGGTGCATATCAGTTACACACAAATGAAAACATCAGTGAGATGCAGGATCTGCCCTACTGCTGTTATATGAGTACAAGATATGCTCCTTTACCTACCTTTCCAGTCCATCTCTTCAGCTCCCCTTCAGTTTAGCATTGTTTACAACACTCACCTGGTTTTGCTCTTACTGCTAAATTCTTACCTAGAGAAGCTGTCACTAAAGATAACTCCCTGTTCACAAAAAGACAAAAAAGTATAATGCACCTAAGCAATTGATAGAATGTAACCTTAATTCAAAAACATTATAATATTTTCATGTATTTTATATGTATTTTTATATTTTTAATATTCAAAAATATTTTTAAACCCAGGATCTGTTCTTTTCTAAGTTGTGGTATAGTTTTTCTGTGCTTGACTGTGAAGAGAATACCAAAAAAAAGCAAGCAAGCTAAAAGAGTCTTCTGCCTGAGGAGCACCACAGCAGAGTAATTCCCCGACTCTCACTAAACTGTCATAACTGTAGTTTCAGTGATGATAGAACAAATAACATCACCTCAAACTGTAAAACCACTGCTATGTACACACACACACACACTGTACAGAGCAGCTCACATGATGCACTTTATCACTGTATGATATAATTTTCTGTTCAATTTTCTGATGTACATTGATACAGCATTACTGATGCAGTCAGAGTATATTCTATGACATCAATGTTTTTCTTCTTAGTTTAGAAATACGATGGGCCATATAGATTTGATCATCCTATCTACCTTCCTCTCGGTTTCCATGACATCTGAAACATGTAAGTCACGTTTTAAAAATATTTTCTGGTAAGGTTTGTTCTGTAGAAATGCGTAGGCTGTTTCCAAATTGGTGGTTTTATTTTTAAGCCTAAAATTAGTGAGTTCACCTCAAGCCAGAAATCACACCTTAAAAACTAGATTTTGATGTGTTTTCTCTGCATATTAAAATGCACCAAGCACTATCCATTTCTATGACAGCAGGTCTAGGTTCTACTTCTGCCACTTGGCACCTCTGCAAGCAGAAAGAAAAGGGTCTTCTTGAAAGAATTTGAGAGTAGGTGGTGCTCCAGGTCCCAGCTGGGCACAAACTCCACGAGCATGCTTCAATTACACTGAACAGTGCACATGCATATGTACCCTGCTGAATCAGGGGTGTAAATGGCTGCTGTGCTCCATAGAAATGCTCTTTAATGTCCCAAATTTGGGGGTGAAAAATGCAGTGCAAAAATAATGTTTCCCCTGCACACAGGGTATGTTCAGAACAGTAAACTCTTTCTGGTGGGACAGCTCTACTGTCTCAGCTATATAATGCTGACCAGTGACACAGTGTTTCACAGCACTCATGTACTTCTCTAGCTGAGATGCTGTTTTGTCTAAAAAATTCTGTAAGATACGATCTCTAAATATTTCTCCATATTGTCAATTTTACCATATGAATGCTTGAATGCAAAGATTCAAGCAAATTAGATTTATTAAGATGCCATATTCTGCTGAAGAATTTGAAGATGATTTTCACTGATATCATTGAGTTTAGATGAGGCCTTTCTTTTTCTATGTCTTCCCTCTCCACACTATTTTTCCCAAAAGAAAACTGTATTTCCAGTGTGTTCCACCTTTGGTGGGGCAATGCTGCCTTTTCTGACTCCCCTGATATGTCCCACTGTCTTTGCAAGGCTTGTGGGTGGGAAAACTGTTAAAATGATGGGGTTGGGGTTACTCAAACCTCATGTGGCTAATTTAGGTGCCCAAATTAATAAGTGAGATGATGCTTAATATCAATGGAGATGGATCACTTTAGAAAGAACCAGAGCAGAAATGTTCATGTAGCGAGACTCACCTGATTTGTGCACCTACATGTCTAAAGCCAGCTGGTGGCAACTCTACCATAGAGTGTCATTTTTGATAGATACTGTCTATTTTGGTTCACTGTTTGGTTATCTAATCTCATTTTGATGCTCCTTTATCTACTGCGGTTCCTCTGCCAATCTCCATCTTTGTCCCGTCACCATCCTTGCTCATACTCTCATCTTTCTTTTCTCAGAATGCAATTTAACTTTCAGATTAGTGTTCATTTTCTGAAGCCAGTACAATATTCAGGTACCTGAGCACTTAAATATTTGTCAAAATTGCTTGATTCTAGTTTTTCTGGACCAATTTCAGTATTCAAAAGTAGAAGTATACTCAGTTAAAAAAAAATTAAAAAATTTATTGTCTCACTCCCAAATTTTCTTGTGTGTGAGAATATGTAGTTTATTTTTCTAAGCTTCTTATTTGTCTCTTAATTATTTCTGGCATCTTTTCACCTTCCCATCTTCTTATCAGATTCTTCCTTTCAGGCTGTTACATTGTTTTCATTTTTTCCCACCCCATTTCCATGAACTTCAGAGAGAAGATGTTCCTTTGTGGTTTTATTTTATTCTTTTTTTTTTTCCCCCCTCAGGATCTAATCTACAGACTTCCTCCTATGTTTTTTTTTTTCCCAAGAAAAGAAAAATCAATTTTCTTTTTCTGTATTAAAAAGGCAGAACAAAAGCACTTATCTATTGTATAAATAAGTATTCATTATACAGAAGTAAGGAAAGATAACTACATTAAAGCCAGTATTTTTCTTTGT
The DNA here is from genome assembly GCF_017639235.1 of Corvus kubaryi. Lineage (NCBI taxonomy): Eukaryota > Metazoa > Chordata > Aves > Passeriformes > Corvidae > Corvus > Corvus kubaryi. The sequence continues at coordinate 26,158,969 of NW_024580667.1, read as the reverse complement.
GTTTTAATTCGTGTTTTGAATAAAAACATCATTTTAGACAAATATTTACATAATAAGCTCATTGTAAGAAATCATTATTTTTTCAATTAAATTCTCTTGCTTTTTAGTGTTTGTCTGCTTAGAATCTAGGGATTTGTTTGCTTGTCTGATTGTTTGTGCCCCCCACATTGATTACTGTTTTTGGAAAAAAAATGGCTCCATAACTCAAGGTAAACAAAATTTTTATTGAAAAACAATCTAGTGAAAATAAGCTTGCTATGTATCATCTCTGAAAGCCCAAGGAAGGTGGAGGCACATGACTGGCTTACTGATCCAGGAGTGCCAAGTTCTCTGTCTCAGTGGACAGATTTATCTGAGATGTTAATCTTTTGTTCATTTGCAGTTGATTCTATGGAAGGTGACGCTTTAGTTATAAAATGTCCCAAATGGAGTTCGTCTATGAAAGTCACCTGGTATCGCATGGATACTAACAAAATAATTCCTGCAGAAGAGGAGGGATCACGAGTGTTTTCCATAGAACGATTTCTTTGGTTTCTGCCAACTTCGAGAGAGGATTCTGGAAACTACACTTGTATAACACATTTGTAAGTGCTGCATGGAAAGTGGAAGGTGTAAGACTGGCAAGAATATATATTTTAATAATATATTTTAAATATTATTTGTGGAAAAGATGCCTTTTTTCATAAGTTTTCACCCTGCGACTGCTATTTCTTATGGCACATCATTAAAATTAATCTGTAACTGAATACTATAATCATTCATATGTTTATAAAATGACTTGCATTTATTATAAATATTAATATATTCCATATAAAAATGCAATCACTGACATACCTTATCCCATTTTTAAAGTTCAAGTAATCGTACAAGATCATACAACATGAGTGTGCAAGTGCATTCATACAAGCCAGGAGAATGTTTCCCAAGTCAGATTCGTTACCCAAATGACACTGGAAGAGGAAAAATTGTTTGTCCTACCATTGATAACTATAAGAATGCTACTATCATCCAGTGGTACAAGGTAAATAAAACCCTGATAGTACCAGTGTAGGCCAGAATACTGTGAAAATCTCTTTGCAACCAAATAAATTTTTCTTTTCCAGGACTGCAAACCTCTTCAAGAACAGAGATACTTCGAGAAAGAAAAATATATTTATATTGAGAACCCAAGAAAGGAGGATGATGGTTACTATACTTGTCAATTTATTTATACCCATAAAGGAAATGTATTTAATGTATCAGCAACAAGAATTTTCATAAGTGAGGGTAAGACAGTAATTCTGCATCTTGCTAAGATAAAAAGACTAATGTCAACTCAGAGCAGAGGAAATGCCTTTTGTACATTAAGGAAAAAAGGAGTTTTGTTTGGTTTGTTTTATCATCTTACTTAAGGTTTAGATCAGCTTTATTAGATGAATTTTGTGGATGGCCATCCAAATAGAGCAAGATGGGGTAAAGTCAGACCTGGTCACATTCAGTTTTTTGTTTAAAAGATCCTAATGACTCTTGTTCTGGTTCTGTGGTTGGCAGAGTTCTTTGGTAGCACATTTCTGAAATGAAGGATCTCCTCAGAGAGATGCTACAATGCTCTGCTTTCTGTTTTGTTGAGGGCAGCACAATTTATAGCTAGGGAGGATTATCTGGTGATCACTAGGTAAGTCATGTGTTGATGGCCTACAACTTAATGCCTCTTGGTCCATCTCAACTATCTAACATTTATTTGATAGTAGGACTGAAAACACTTTTAGATTTGTCTTGAATGAGACAAAATGAACAAGATATATATAGCCCAGTGATTACTATGTCTCTGTAATTTTGAGCATGGCCAATATGACTAAGGTGTGTGGACTTTGGGTTGCCTCTGGGATGCAGTCTCCTCAGGGAGGCTTTGTATTTGGATGGTGGTCTGGGGAAGGGCACCCAGTGATTGGCAGTATCAGATTGCATCAACTTGCAAAACTTCAAAATGCATCTTCAGTTCTGCAATCAGATCAGTAAAAAAAAATCAGAAAGACCTTTTCTTGGGCGGTGGTGGAGGGCTTGAGTTTGGCTTGCGTGGTTGTTTTGTTGTTGTTCAGTTAGTTAGTTAGTTAGTTAGTTTGGTTTTAAGAAGTAATGTTAGTTTACAGATTGAATATCAGGCTTTTTTGCTCTGGGGAGGCACACAACCTATGGGCAGAATGCAGATTTGGAGTGTTGACTGCTGTTTTTGCTGCTGTGTCCAGATGTCAGTAGCAGAGTTTGTTCTGATTATTCTGAGCTGGACAGAAGAGAGATTTGAGCAGAGGCCTAGTTCAGTAGCTGGGAAATGTGTCTTTCCTCCTTTTCTACCTATTGCTCTACATGATCATGCTCCATGTGATACTGTTCTGGCTAACAATTTTTGTTTAAATGTACTTCCATCAAAGCTTCTCTGACTGGTCTGGAATATTGTTCATCCTGGGTTGCAACAAAAATTTCTGGTTATTATTTGGCCCAAAGACATTCAAGTTTACAAAAGCCTTTGTTACATCTAGGCAGATCTTGAGCTTGAAGTTTATCTAACTTTCTTTGGAAGTCCTTGCAGAAAGAAGAGATTGCAACATAACATGTGAAATCTGGTCTGGGTCTGGCATGTCTGCTCCAGGTTTTGCTAAATTCAAAGTACTTAATGACAACTTTGAGTTTTTATCAGACCTTAAAATTAGTATACTGATGAGTGGAGCTGTTATGTTTTGTTAATACTAGAGAACTATGATATACATTCCTGTTGCCTTGCAGATCCACACTCATTCAGAGGACTTTCTGCCTCTGAATGCTGGCAGCTAAGAACTTGGCATAGTCAGATAGCCAGGAGGTTACTGGCTCTCTCCTGACTTCTATTTTTATCATATCCAGTCAGTCTGGGAAGCAGGAACTGAAATGGGTTCCTGCAGATTTTTTAGGGAAATATGGGTTTCACAGAGATGCCTTGAGATGGAGAAGCTTAATGAGGAAAAGGTTAGTAAGCAATGTGTTTGGAGTTAGGATACTGCATAAAAGTACATATTAGCTATTTCATATAATGGATGTGAGTAATTTCTCAAATATCTCTTAAAAAACCCGCCAAAACAGCTGAGAAAACACACAAGCCTATAGAAGCATTTGCTCCCCCCCCCCACTCAGCAGCTAAAACAGTACTTCAAAGACTGATTTTTTTCCTTACTTTCTATGTACACAGGTAAAAATTAAATAAATGGGGAGAAAATACTGAAAATATTAACATGTACATACTCCCCAGAAATATTTGGTTGTAGGAATAAAGCCAGATGATCCCTATAGGTATGTGAAACACTGTTAGTTTGCAATTCTGTCTTGTGTACAGATTACAAACCTTATCTTACAAAATGCATTTTCACAACTTTCTAATATGTGCTTTTTTCCTCTTAAATTTCTAAAGCAAAATACTCACCTCTACCACCTCAAATCATATTTCCAAAGAATGAAGATGTAATAGAAGCAGAGCTTGGTGAGTACAAATTTTAATTTGTTTTTAAATTAACATTTTGTAATGGTTAGGCAACATGGGTATCTTCAAGAAGATGTAATGATGGAACTTTCCACACAGGTTTGCCTCATAATATTTGCCAGATTTAACTCACTCCAGGTCCAGGGATGTGAATTTAGATATAACTGATGGGTTGTTTAGGTATTAAGTGAAGTTTAAGGAGATTTAAATAACCTGTTCTACTCTCACTGGGATAGACTAGGATTATTCACAGAGTGAATCATTACATCTCAGCTGAAAGGTGACAGCTTCCATCCACTTCAAAGAAGGCTGTAGCTAAATCCCTCGAAAATGCTTGATGGTACTCCTAAGAGGGAAGGATGGATGGTTCTTGTGACTAGAGCTACTCCTTGTTACTTTCAGTCCCCATGTGGAGCAGTGGCTGTGTCTCTTGAGGAATGAAGGAGAGCAAGGAACTGGTTGCTGGCCTTGAGGCTGAGGAGCACTGCCTGTCCCATATCCGTGTTGGCTAGCAGCAATCAGACCAGACTGCTTGGAAGATACTGGGAGGGCTGAAGGACAGGACCAAGCAGTGAACTTAGGTGTAGACAGTTGGACAGCCCATGATGTAGAGCTTGCTCCTGGCTCCCTTCTGTTTAGGGCTGTAGATGTTCTCAGAGATTCAGATTCATTCTGGGTGACTTGCACCATCAGGACAAGGTGTTTCCGGTAGGAGTGAGAGTTGTCTGGGGTTTTTCTGTAGTCAGTGGAGAAAGGTGGAACTCTCCAGCAAGAGACTGAACCCATGTGAAATCTAAATAGATAATCCAGGATGCCTGTCTCCCAGGGCAAGTGGGATGAAGTTGGGCCAGTGACATAAAGGATTTTAACTACCACTCCACTGTTTCTGTCCTACACCAAGACTGCTCTGGTAGCAGATACTACAGGGGTCCACAGCCCTCTCTGTGCCATGTGCTGGGGCTCAGAGGCTCGCCGTGTTGACTCACATTCCCATTCATTTTTTCCTCTTTCCCCCAGTTGTTCTGTCACTCAGAAATGAGATGGTCTCTGCTCCAGGACAAGCTTTCTCTAGTAAGATGGTCAGTGCCTAGTGCTCTGTGGGCTCTGCCTATCACTCTGGCACTGCTTACATGGAGAAAATTCACTTTATTTAAAACCCACTTGCTGTACTGGTTCTATTGTCTCCTGTTTGCAAAATTGAAGGGATTTCTCCATGGTCCCTAATACCAATTCATGATCTAACCATAAGATTTGATATTATCTAAGACTTGCTTAGATGCAGACTTACATGGAAACAATTTAACATGTTTTAATTTTACCTTCTTTCAGTGCGATGGTGACCCTTACTTTGGAATAAATATTTCCGAATGGGAAATATTTGATAAGTAATTTCCTGCTTTAGTTTTGCTTGGACTGGTTTACTTTACTTTTGTCCAGCTTGAATAAAATCCAAGATAAGGCAGCACTAAAAGTCTTATGCAACATAATAGATATTGAAATTTAATTAGGTTATTTCTCTGTACATTTGTCAACCAGCATATTTTTTCTATGTTCCTCAATAGCTGATTACATGTGTCAAGCATCACAAGTAGAGGGTACGTTGCCTTCATAATAATAAATATAAATAATTACTTTTGTAATCCTTGGTGTGTTATTAGATCTGTTGTTGAAAAATTCATTTTACTATTTATTTTTGTCTCTTCTATGTACCATTCTGTCAGCAGTAGTTCAGAAAAAATATGTCAAAATTGTTATGATAAAATTCACAAGTTGTATGAAGATTTGTAGAAAAAGATGTTATGAGGAAAATAAAATCATGTTTTTCATCAAGGAATGTTTATATCTCTGTATCTTGATTAGGTGCTGTTTTGTCTCTGAAATGTCAGGCCCACCTGGGGATTAAGAAACAGCCACTGGCTGCTGTCAGATGGGATGTGAATAATATCCCAGTGAAAAGCCTTGTTTTTTATAGATTTCATGAAGAAACTCATTTGTAAGTGCATATAACACAGATTAATTTTTCTTCTAAGCAAACTGTGCCTAGCCATTAAAACCAATGGTACCAGCTCTTTCTCTTTCTGTTAGTTTTGAAGGACGTGAGCAAGAATACTATGAAGAGACTACTTTGAATATAACTGAAGTAAAAAAAGAGGATCTGCAGTCAAATTTTACATGTATAGCATTGAACACAATGTACAACACAAGAGTCACGGTGACATTACGACTCAAAGTGCAATCTGCGGGTAGGACTTTTTCATTTTGATCCTTTACACTTTGCACTCAGTTTGAAATATGTTGGTGAGTTCATTTTATTATTTGTTTCAGACAGTAAAAAAGTTTCAGTTCATAAGAAGCAAAACCAGCCTGCTTCTTCCCTACATGTTCAAGCCAGTTGCAAAATTCTTGTGGCTGAGTCCTTGGGGTAAATTCTGTTGGGGAGAAAGGGGGACGTTATTCAAAGAGTATCAGTGAGAGATTAAATACTCATGACTGTATCAGCCCTGTGATAAGAATATCTTGTTTCTAGGATATTTGTCCACTGCGACAAATCAAATATTTTTTTCTGGTGTAAAACCATGACAGAAAATAGGCAAACTTTAAAAACAAGTGTTTCAGCTGCTGGTTTGCCAGTTTGTTTGCCTTTCTTACTATACTGCATCCACTGTTGTGCCTTTTTTTTGACTGAATGTTGTGTGACTTACCTCTTCAAAATCTCTCTTTATCTGCTATGAGTGCTGCTGTGTTCACTTTGTGCCACGCAGAGGTGTGAGTAGCACTTCAAAGGCATTTCCTTGGTTTTGTTTTAAATTCCTGGTTCTAATAGTACTTGAAAGAGAAGGAAAATCCAGGGCAGTAAATGATAGGGACAGGGATAATCTTTGCTCATATGGGAATTTTCTTTTCTAATAGGGATAGCCAGATCCCTAAGCATTGTTGCCAACACTCCTGAATCAGAAAATGCTATTTTGCCTGTGAAGGCAAAAGAAGAAGCTGTGATCAATGGTTTCCTTTTTCATCCCTTCAGATATGCTGAACCACCAGGAATCGTGGAATCATAGAATGGTTTGGGTTGGAAGGGACCTTAAAGATCATTTAGTCACAAACCCCCTGCCAAGGGCAGGGGCACCTTTCGCTACACCAGGTTGCTCAGAGCTCCATCCAGCCTAGCCTCAAACACTGCCAGGGATGGGGCATCCACAGCTTCTGGACAACCTGTTCCAGTGCCTCACCACCCTCACAGTAAAGAATCTCTTCCTAATATCTAATCTAAAACTACTCTCTTTTCTAGAGGACTTTGAAAAGAAATGTCAAGGCCTTTAATAGGGATTGGTTTTCTATAAGAGAGTGGTGGGAAGAGTAAAATGAAGTGTACTGTGATCACAGGATGTGCACACATCCATGTCCTGCCATATTCTCAACTGCTCATGATGTTCTACAGGATCATGACTTCAAAGCCTAGACATATTTCCTTCCTGTAGCCTGGACTGGAAGGGACATAGGTGAATTGTAACAGCAGAATAGCACCCAGCAGGAAGGTGGCAGGAAGTGTTTTGGTTGGATAGGCAAGTTTGAGTGCAGCTTCACTCAGGAAGCTGGAAGCACACCACCTCTGCACTGAAGTACCTGAGTGTGGGAGTGTACTTGCAACGAGAGGGAAGGAAACTGAGTAACAGTGTCTGCTCACTAGTTCAACAATACAAGTCCCTGACTGGCCCCGTATTACAGACTAGATGAAGGAGACCATATAGCATATTCTGTATTCATCCTATGAATCATTGAATCTGATTTCTGTTATAGTCAAATCTTATTTTGTTTTTTATTCATAGGTCTTCAGTAAATGTTCATGAAAGCTCTTGACTGTGACCCTGCTTTCATTGCTGCCCTTTTTGTATGGATATCTGTGCCCTTGTCCTTGTTGCTGCTGTTGACAAGATGTCTGCGTCTGCTCCTCAGCACTGTTGGTGTCAGCAATGCTATGTCCAGAAGTGGCTGTGCTCTACTTTAGTTTTCTTCACTCACTCCTCACACAGCTGAGCAATATTTATACTAAAGCAATGCCGCTTGTCTCTGAGAATAATAAAAATGCTGTAGGATTTTCTTGTGCCTCTCATCTTGTAAATGTGTAATGAAGATGTGCACACTCCTTCTTTTTTGTGTTTTGTGTGTTTGTTTTTAATAGGAAAAATTTTTTTTTCCATATTTTTTTTCCAAATATGGATTGCTCCTTAGTGTTTCCCTCAGTACAACTTGTGTCTGCTAGTTACTATCTCATTAATGTTTTTTTTACAGTCATTCAAAGCAGAGATAAAGTTCAGCCCAAAGCATCAGCTCTATTCTTTGTCAAAGATGTTTAATGCTAAAGCTAAGCTTTTGGCTCATATTTGGTAGACTGATGTGGACAGGAACCCTAGACCCAGATCTCTGCCTTCACTCTCTGGAAGTGCATCCAGCTTAGAAGCCAGAGAATACAGAAAAAACTGCTGCTCTTCTGGAATTTGTCAGGAAGTTGCTTTCTGACATGTTTTCTCCGGCCTTTCCAATTTTATTCTTTGTGAGCTGTTAGTTCTGTATTCCCATTGCTCTTGAATATAAATAGAAGATGGCTTACTCATGAACTCAGCTGCTAAATGATGCAGTAAAGTCAAATGAAACAACAGGATCTATTCAACCTTGTTCAGGGGCTTGTGGCACTTGCCCCCATTGTGCCGAATGTTCACGAGCGAATTAAATTAGTGAATGTTTGGCTAATTTATTCCAGAGAAATGAGAGGTTAAGCCAGCATTACTGGGAATCAAACCTGCTCGTCCAGGAAGCACCTCTGTGGGGCTCTTGTCTGACATGTTACAAACTGCATAGGCATGTCACTTCTTTTCCAGCCTTGGTCTAATCAATGTAACCCCAAATAGAAAGAGTGTTTTTTAGGTTCGTAATTGCAGAAGTTGGTGTTGGAACAGGTTTCCTCTCTAGATGTTTATAGACACTTCATGCAATACACCAGTAATTGTAATGTTACGATGAGCACACTGTTGACAAATGCATCAGTAAGAAACAACCTCAAACTCTGATGCTTGAGTCATACCCACTGGGTAGTGGAAGGGGTTTCCTTATTTTGTGTGCGTGTGTGTGTATTGACCAGGAAAACGGATCAAATAATAAAATTTGAAGGGGTCCACAAGGATGAAGTTCCTTTGTAGGCATCATGTGACAGTGGTAAAAATATGGCCAAACTTTGCTTCAGAAGGAACTGGTTGTTTTCTTGCCCAACCTTATTGGAAGGTGTTTCCCCCGGTCTAGCTCTGGTGAGGTAAGCTTCATCACAAAGTTTTTTTATTTCTTTCTCCCTTTAAATGCCAAAGAAATAAATGTAAAGAATGTGAAAATCATGTTAAATTTACCTTTCTTCCTACCAGAGGAAAGGGAAAATGTACTTGCAAACTCCTCATTTATATACCTTTTCTGCAGAATTTCTCAGGCACACTTTCCACTAGACCAAATTTCTCAGCACCCCATCCAAGCTATTCTGGAACATTTACAGGAATGGGGCATCCACAGTTTCTCTGGGCAATCTGTTCCAGTGTTTTACCACTCTCAGTGTAAAAAATGTCATCCATATATCTAGACTTAATCTATCCTTGATAAGTCTTCATCTCTGAGGTAAAGGTGGTCAGATTCTAAAGCTCTTCCATGAGCTGGAACTAAGCTCTTAAAACTAGTGGAACTAATTCCATGAAACTGGAACTAAGGTGGGTGGCTCCTTTCTTTCCCAATTTTTCTTACTCATCATTGCTATTATATGCTCCTTGACCCTCTTGAAAGGAAAAAGCATGAGAGAACATCATCTGACTTCAGCATAGTTTATTTTATTTTTGTGACCAGGACATGTTCTGTTTTCTTGCTTGTCTAGTGTCATCTTAGTTCTTATCTTTCAGATTTCATTACTTGCACATGCTTTTTGTACCGTTTGTGCAATCATGCCAGAAGCCTCCACTTGTCCTTTTGTAGACGCATGATTTCCATGCGTAGGCTTAGATGTCTTACAAAATGGTTGTGTTATTACCAGTTTTAAAAAGTTACAAAATACTTAAACATCATTGTCAGCTGTAGTTGTTAGTGTAAGTAGGTCTGGATTCAATGAAGTGAATACTAATTATATACTGTATAATATGCTTCTAGTTTAGAGGTCTATGTGTTGGCTGTGCCAGCTGCGGAAGGGAAAAGCTTTGTCATCTCTGTTTTGAGCTCCCAAAAGCTGTAATAGAAATAAAAATATGAGGCTAAAGCTTCAGCACACAGGTTAACTTCTCTGTTGCTAACAACATATTCCTCTACTTTGCAGAGGTTCTTCCTACTGTCCTCCTGATTGCAGGATCTCTAGTTCTGCTAGGTGCAATAGCAATCTCAGTTATACTTTACCAGTCTCTCCGAGCTGATATTGTCCTGTTGTATCGGGAGATATTCCAGCCCAACTCAGTCAAGGATGGTAAGTAATATTTGAGAAAGAAAGTTTAAAAAAAGGAAAATGACAAATTATAGAGAAAGTAATTTATTTGATAGCTGCTTACTAACTCACAGCTCCTGAACCGGATTCCTCTCTCTTTTATGCCTTTAATAAGGAGAAGTCATACATAGCTCTGCAATTGCTTTACATTCCCTTGCTTCCTGGTTTCTGTAGTGCTGAATTGCATAAAAGAGGGATTCAGTCCTGGTTTTGTAGTTTTTTAAATGAAAAGATTTGCCATAAAATATTGAGCATTGAAAATCTGATTTACCGTGCTATTAACTGTACTTGCTATGTGCTTTCTAAAGCAAAGGAACAAACCTGCTGGTTGACATGTTAAAGGCACATGTTAGAGCAATACAGTTTTTATAGGCCAAAAAGAAAAATACCAATAGTGTGGAAGACATTTCTGGAGGAATACATCCCTCCTAACGTTATTGATGGAATTCAGACATCTAAATTTAATTGCAATCAAGGTGCACACATGCAATTTTTCATCATAGGCATGAAACCTGGAGATCTGTGGCTGGGTTCAGCTGTCTAACTGTAAGCAGTTGGTGCTGCCTTATGGCTTAAGTGAGACCTGAACCCCTCTTCAGGGGGCAGCTGAAGGGCAGGCAGTGCCTAATGACATGATGAGGTACATATTTTTAAGGGACCAAATCCAGCTAAATGGACAATATTTAAATCTGAAGCTGGCTCTTACCACACATGTCTGTGTGGTAGATATCTACAGCTGATCTAGTTGCTTCTCTTTAAAGAGGAAAGAAGTATGCTTTTTAGGGCAGTTTCCATTTAAGTATATTTTAGGATGAAATGAATCAGACTCTGGAAATGGACATTTCATTACTATTACAGAATCACAAAATCACAGATTCACAGAATCAGTGAGGACCTCTGAGATAATCGAGTCCAACCTATGACCAAACACCACCACGTCAGCTAGACCATGGCACTCAGTGCCACAACCATCCTTTCCTTAAACACCTCCAGGGATGGTGACTCCAACACCACCCTGGGCAGCCCCTTCCAATGCCTAATCATCTTTTCTATGAAGAAATTATTTCTAATGTCCAACCTAAACCTCCCCTGGTACAGTTTGGCATTATGTCCTTTTGTCCTGTCGCTGGTTGTGACCAATAGGCAGAGTTTTACCTATCGGTCACAGCTGGTTGCCTGGGAGAAGAGGCGGACCCCCACCTGGCTACAGCCACCTTTCAGGTGGTTATGGAGAGCAATAAGGTCAGCCCTGAGCCTCCTCTTCTCCAGACTAGATAACCCCAGCTCCCTCAGCTGCTCCTCATAGGATCTATTGCCCCAAAAGAAAGGATATGGCTATCTCCACTGGAAAGAAAGAAACATTTGGGATTAGAATAAAAATGCTGTAATGGAAAACTTAATTGAGAGACATGAAGCAAAGAATGAAATAAATATTTAACTTTGTGCTTGGTTCTGACTCTAAGATTTTTTCCTAAGTAATGGGGTTTTCACTCAGGAGTATGATATGTTGTGGGAATGATGAATCATTTCTTCACGATGGAAGAATTTAAATGGAATATCTTGTCCTGAGAGACAAAGCCTGTTAATAGCATATTGTATCAGTGAAATAACAAATGCTGAGCTTCATTGCTGTATCATGCTAATACACATAAATCAACTGAAATCTTACTCCATATTCTTTGGGATACAGCCTTCACAATACAAAGGTCAGGTTCTCCAAAGCTACAAACACACAGGACAAAACAATTGAGCATGGAAAACACCAAATATACACAGTCTTTAGTTTTCAAACATGTACTGGATGATATATGTTATTCAGATTGGCCAGAACTTCTTCTTAGATCTCTATCAGTAATTAATATTTTTATTTCTCTCCTACTTTTTGCAATAGACAGCTCTAATTCATATTAGCACAACACTCCTTCTTGTTTTGCCTTACAGATGGGAAGATATATGATGCGTATGTTATCTACCCCAAAAACCACACCAGTGAAGCTAATTTTGTGGAATATTTTGTTTACCAAATCATGCCAGATATTCTAGAAGATAAATGTGGATATAAACTGTGTATTTATGGGAGAGATATATATCCTGGAGAAGGTACGTTTCAGATCTGATAATACACTGAATTACTTGTCAAGCTTGACCAAATTGTGATTCTAATCCCTTTTAGGTGTATAAGAGGTCACTTTACATCCCTGACCTTGATGCTCATCTCCTCAGCAGCCATCTGTCTGCTCTTTCAGGCTAGGTGAAACGAGGCAAAGAAAACTACAAGGAAGGGGCACAGACTTCTTATCATCTTGGCATGTGCAGGAAATATGACCCTGAGTGTGACTCTTCTAAATATACATTCGCTCTTTGGAAAGTCTAACTCTGCACAGCCATTATCTGGGCAAAGCCACAACCAAACTGTGCATGAGTTGGCTTAGCTGTCTACAAGACAAGGAAGAGGAGAAACCCACAAACTGGGTTGAGGAAATATGTTTGCTGCTATCACTTGAGAGTTCTCAACCTTTTGTGAGGGCATTAGAGTCGCAGGAAGTTCAGCTTCTTTTCACTGACATGTTCTATTTTCCCTTCACACAATTCCCAACATTAGTTCAGGAGAGAATTGGTATGCTTTATACCTGCTTTCTTGTCTTTCAGGATGAAATCATGTTATTTAATCTGGGCTAATTTCCATATAGACACCCTTCACATTATTGTATATGATTGCTGTCATCTAGGTGCTATCTGCTTTTCTCCAGAGCTGATTTGTCTGTTTATCTTGTGCTCTTGTTCTTCTGTAGACCACATCTTTTCTCTCTGTCAGTGAGCAGGCATGAAGTCTAAGCTGGTGCATTTTCTGTTTCCCATTTCTGAAATCATCTGCATTGGGCCAGGTGTCATTCATCTGACCTGAGATCTTTGATGCCCTTCTGTTCTGGAAAGTTGTGAAAGGGCTGCCTGGCCTTGGGAAAAATTAAGGTAAAGAAATGTTGCAAAAATTGTTGAGCCAGAGCATTCCCAGATCCAGCACAAGGAACTAACTGTAGCTCACAAAACTGTCAATGGCAAAAACTTACACCACTTGTAGTGGTCTGGCATGCCCCAGCAAAGGAGAAGAGGGTACATGTGGAGCTGGCTGATGCATGTGCAAATCAGTTGGTTTGTTAAATAATTGTTGCATAGAATTTCCTCAGCTGGGCCACCACTTCTTTTCTTTTGGCCCAGCATCACATGTTCCCACCAAAACAACTCCAGCTTTCAGCATACAGACCATCAGAACCTCTTATAACTGGGATGAGTGTTTCACTGGACAGGCATTCATTTACAGTCTACCTCCCATAGACATCCCAGCAGGTCACTGAGAAAAGCAGCTCCCAGAGGCTTGATGTGGAGATTTCCAAGCTGGCCCAGAAGTTTCTTCCATAGCACACTGGCTCTTGAGCTTCCGACGTTCAGCACCTCCAACATCACAGTGACAGTGGCATTTATCAGGTGTCCCTAATATGGCAGTGGGTAATTCAAACACCTTCAGCTGTGCTGACACACAGATGCCCTGCAGTTCTCGATCTACCCCTGCAGGGTGAAGACCAACATAATGCACAGATTAGCATATAAATTAGCACACGATAACTCAGGACAATTAACTGTAATTAACTCTAACCCCACCTGTAAATAAGCCTCTTAGAAGCAAGTCACCCAAAAGTCTCCTAATGACTAGTTTTCATGAGTAAGTATTGTAAGATCATTTCTAAGGCATTAAACTTAGCACAGCATGATTCCTTACATGGAGGCTGTTGATCAAACACAAATTTGATACAGTCAGATCTACTAAACTTGACCTAGGTCACTGGACTAGAAATTCCTAACAATACTTAAAAGCAGTGAAAATAATAATTTTTCAGTCAAAGAAAACATTTGAAATGAAAGCTGTATGTTTTGGGCTTTTTGCTTTTCTCTCCCCCTGCCCCATCTCCTTTGGTTGGTTGGTGGTTTTTTGTCTTTTGGACCGGTTTAGGGGGTAAAGTCTTTTTCTAATAAATAAACTGTACCAGACTGAAGTGAGATAGAAGTTATTTCTGCTTACAAAGCAATGAAAATGGAGTTTTCAATCACAAAAGAATTTAAAAAGAAATAACACATTGTACATTGCTAGATGCAGCCAGTGCAATTGAGAAGAGGATGCAGAAGAGCAGACGGCTGATCATCCTGCTAACACACCAGCTGATTCATTCAAAAGAAGATGCTTATGATCAACACATTGCCTTATACAATGCCCTCATTCAAAATGACACAAAGGTGATCCTTCTGGAAATGGAGACAATTGGGACTTATGGGAATCTTCAGGAATCTCTTAGGTTTATTATTAAGCAGCAAGGTACCATCAAATGGAAAGAGGAGCACACAGTGCACCCCCAGTCCCCCAGTTCTAAGTTCTGGAAACAGGTGAGGTACCATATGCCACTGACACGCAGGTCCTCACACTCGGCTAACGCCAGGTGAACAGTCTTGGAAAACAGTGCTGAACTATTAGGATGGACTACAAGCCCACAACTGTTTTTCCTTTCAGAAGGTATGTGATTCTACGGTCTGGAAGTCTGGCTGTGTTTATTGTACTTTTTTTTCAGTCCTTCAATTGAGTAATGGTAAGGCAAATTGATGGAAGAAGTCTAGGAAACTGAGGGAAGATTTTATAGTATGGTGTGAGAGTTCTGTAAAGCAAAAATTCTAGATTTTGTGGAGAACATGTCACGGGAAACCAAATGTACCTGTACTATTTCTATATATAGTTATATATAACAGAAAGTTATGATTGTGAATAACTGAATGCCTTGCAGGTTTACTTCACCTTTATAATGCAGTTGATAAAATATAAATGCCTTCTGTATTATTTGACTAGAAAGTATAATGTGTATTTTGCAACTAGAAAGTATAATGCTATGCTTTTGTTAACTTTTTTCCCTGACACTTATTCCTTTTTGATTCAATAGTGATACTCAAGATGAAATTTTATTTTTCTGAGTATGGATGTCTCACTAAAGGCTCTTTTGAGACTGATATGAATACAGCATTAAAAAAATGCAGTTTTAAGGGAAATAAATGCACTAATATATATAGGTATTTTATATGCATTTTAAAATATTTTATGTATCTATTAAATTGAGTCTCTCACAAAGGGGAGATTTTAAATCCTTCAGGTACAATAACCATGCTGTTACTCTAATTATTATCTCCAGATAGAAATAACATATTAAAATTTAGGATTTTGGTACACTGATAGCACTCCTTTAAGCTACTGAAAATATTGTAGTGCTTTTTTATAACAAGAAATATCCACCTTTTTTCCATGCTTTGGCCTCATGTGTAGTTATACTTTCTTCTGATAGGAAATAACCTTAGATGTAAAGGTCAGAGCCAAATCTCCTTCTGGTTCAGGGTAGTATGAACAAGATGTATTCTAGTATAGGTATCCCTGCAAACTTTAATCTTTTTAGCTTTTCAAACCCAGGAAATTCTTACTGTCAGAGAAGGCTTAGTTTTCAGCTTTAGACTTGCTACAGAACGGACTCAAAAAGTGAAAATTAGATGCAGAACACTTATTGTTACTCAGTCCAGGATTACAGAACAGGAAAGTTCTTTTCTTTTCCTGTAAGTTTTTATTGAATATTGATCTTCAGACTTATGGAGAGCTATTTGGAACAGAAAAAATGTGCATAAAATATATGTATATATATTTTTCAGCATTCAATTAAAAGATCTATGGCAACCTAGACAGTTTTTCACTAATGAGTTGTATTTTCAAGTGTTCATTCACTCATCACTCACTTCACCACAACTATAAAGCATTTAATGTTGCATTTTGTTATTGCCTCATTAGATTTTGTGCAGTGTTGGGTCCTGTTCCTAAAAATACCTCAGGATAAATCTTACTGTCTCTGGGGAGGCTCCACAAAATGGATTCATGCCAGCGTGAGACTTGGTTTATTCCTACAGTACCATTTCTTCCCACAGAGAGAATACTAACACTAAGGCATAGTAAAAACAGGAAAGCCTGTTGCTATAAACTATGAAGATTTTTCACATAAGCTTCTGAGCGAGACAGAATATTCACCTCCAAGATTATCACAGGATAAGTTTTTAATATGGTTTGAGTCCTGGGCATGTAATGAACAAGAAAGGATGACAAGTGAGAATCTGGGAAACGAGAAGCTTGGGACGAATTTTAAGCTGGAAAGGGATGAGGAGAAGGTACAGTGAGGAAGCGCATGGGATCAGCAATGAGCCAAATCACTCTGAAACATACTGATGTGTCATTAACTTCTGTAGTCAGTGTAGTCATTGTGGTGAAAAACAAACTCACTACATGGCTCTTGTGGTGATGCTACTTTTTTTCAAGTTTTGTGGTCAGCCCAGAAAAAAAAAGAGGAAAATTGTAGGAACCCAGAGTGCAGAGAATATTTCTCTGCCTGTTTTGAAGGGTTTTTACCCCCCTGAACAATACTGTTTTGACCTTCGTTCATGGAAAATATTGCCAACTATCAGGCAAGAACTAGAAAATACAATGGTGTGAATTAGTACTATGTAAGATTGTCGCAAGGTGAAAAATTTAGATGTTTTGGGCTTCTCTTTGTAGTAAATAGATAAGAGCAAAAAACATCAAAATGGAGGATTGTTGTTGTTCTCCAAACCTGCTTCTTCTTCTTCTACTACTCCATATTCTGCAGTAAAACTAATTTGGGATGATTGGACAAAGAATTCCACAGTTCCTGGCTGTGTTACTGAATAATTGGTAGGAAAGTGAAAATAATGTACGTTTTTAGTAACCATTGGTTAAATTATCTTTAAAAGGCTGTGTAAATCTTGATAATTGGGCTTTCTGCTGCATTCTCTGCTCTGTGATGTGTCTGGGTCATGCTAGTGACTCTGTTTCTCTGATAAGACTTAATAAACAACTATCTAGCAGCAGTGAAGGCTGAAAGTCTCCATTTGTTTCTCAAACTAACTCCTGGCAAGGACTTTAAAAACTCTCTCCCATCAGGAGAGATTTCATTTATGCCACAGGCTGTGGCAGAAAATAATTCTTATTGTGGTTGCCAGCAGTGAACAAAATGGCCTTGACAGAAAGAAAAGGAGCAAATTCTGAGAGTGACAAAGAACATTTACAGGACCAGGGGGTGAGTATGTGACCACAACAATGACTAAAAAATGTTGCAGTTGTCACAGTTTCTTTTGTTATTCCTTGGTGTTTAGTAAAGAAATATGAGATATACATTAAAATGGATGTCTTTCTACAGATGTTATCATATTTGTGATGTTAGAGAGAAAGCACAAAAAGTACTGTGGAATATTTTTACAGCATCTTTACAGTGTCAGCACCACTGAGGCCACATCAGGAGTCCTGTGTTCAGTTCAGAGCTCCTCAACAGGACATGGACATTCTGCAGTGAGTACAACAAAGGGCCTTGAGTTTGGTGAAGGAATTGGAACATCTTTTCTGTGAAGAGAAGCAGAGAGAGCTGGGACTCTTTAGCCTGGTGAAGTCCCTCATCTGAAGGGAGGATACAAAGAAGGGGGAGTCAGGCTCTTCTCAGTGATGGCCATTGACAGGACAAGAGGCAATGGGTGAAAACTTAAAAAAGGGAGGTTCCCTCTGAACATCAGAAAGGGTTTTTTTTATGGTGAGGGTGGTCCAGTACTGGCACAGATTGCCCAGGGAAGTTGTGGAGTCTCCAGCCTTGGAGATACTAAAAAATCTCCAGGGTTAGATTCTGGCCAATCTTGGGCAGGGGGGTTGACGAGATAACTTCCAGAGGTGCCTTCAACTCTCAATCATTCTATGATATGCAACTTACACAGAACTTAGATTTTCAAAAACACTTTTTTGATTAAAATTGGCTATTTTTACACTAAGAAGTCTGCCTTCACAGAATAACAGAATGACAGTCTGCTCTGTGCAAAACAAAACAAAAACAAAACAAACAAACAAAAAAGTCTTCTTCCAACATAGAAATAAATAAACATAGAAATAATAACATAGGAATAAATATAGAAATCTTATAGAAGATTCAGTTTGGATGCTTTAAGCTTAAACTAAACAGCACCAAGGCAATTTTGTTGCTTAATTATATTGTCCACAAAGAGTTTTAATGTTCTTCAGTTTCTGCCCTGTGCTTCTCTGGTTTTGGCACCCCAAGGTGGAGAGCAGATTTGCTTTAACTTCTTTAATAGAGCAGAGTCATCCTGCCCTCTCCTGGGTGAATAGGGACCCAGAGATTCTGACCAGCTAGAAATCCTATAGGTTTGAGATTTTATGTTCCTACAGCTCACATGGTTGTGAAGCCCAAGAGACTGACCACTTAAAGGAAGTTTTTAGAAATTTTTGGAAGTTTTCGTAGCAAGCTATTACTTGTAGTATATGCAACATTAATTTCTTACTTTTCATTGGACAAAGCCTGTTTGAAAGATGATGTGTAAAATTGATAGTATATTCAATTGAATGTACAACTGTATGTTCCTGATTCTTTCAAGGGTTGGAAAACTACAGCTGTTGTTTTAGATACATATCATGCATGTCCAGCTGTGTTTTGGACAGTGGGAGGACACTGGATGCTGCATATCTTATATTGAGCAAGGTCTTTGACACAGTCTCTGTTAGATAGACAAATCCACAAAAGTGAGCAGAAAAACAGTGGGACTAAAGTCCCTGTGGGACCAACGCGTTGTGACCAGCGTACAAACCTCAGCTCACAGCAAATCACTAGAGACATCCCTCAGGGAGTGATACCAGTACCAGGACTGTTTAACATCCTTATTGATGACCTTGACAATGGGACAGACTGCACAACCAGTGGATTTTTAGACAGAAAATCAAACTGTGGGGGGATACTTGACCCACTGAAGCACAGGGCTGCTGTTTTGGACAGCAACAGGCTGAAGAAATGGACTGATGAGAAACTCACGAAGTTCAGTCCAAGGCATGTGCAAAGTGCTGCATCTGAGATGGAATAAACCCATTCAGCAACGCAGCCTGGAGGTCAACCTAACACAAAATAACTTTGTGGAAATAGACTGGATGTCCTGGTTGACACTAAAGTGGACATGATTCAGCAGTGTGTCCCTGTGACTAAGGCGACCAACTGCGCCCTGCACCTTACTAATGAGAATGTAGCTATGGAAAGTGGTTATTCCCTAGAATGCAGCATTTGTGAAGTCATCTCTGGGGCACTATATAAAGTTTTGGGCTCCCCAGTACAAGTGAGGTACTGACATATTGAAGTCCAGGGGAAGACCACCAAGAGCAAAGATCATACAGGGAGAGGACAAGAGGCCCTGTTTCCATCTACAAGAATCTAATGAAAAGACAGAGAGAATGGATGGAGCCAGACTCTTCTCAAAGGAGCACAGAGATAGGACAAAAAAGTAACTGGCAGTAATTAGAACATGAGAAATTTGTATTATGTATTAGGAAAAACAATTTCACCATCTGCATGGTCCAAAGCTGGAACATGTACCCAGAGAAGCTGTGGAATCCCCACCCTTGTAAGTGTTTGTGTCTCAGTTGTATGCACCCTGAAGAGGGGCTGGACCTGAGGACTCCCAGAGGTCCCTTCAAACCTGAATTACCCTGTGATGCTGTGATATGGAGGAAAGTTTGAAAGTGTCCAACTTTAGTATTTTAATATTTATGAGAAACATATGAGGCTCTAACAGACACATTTTCAGTTTGTAACCTGCTTTTTTGATATCAGGGGAAGATAATGCTGAAAAACTATTGAATATAATTTAACCTCTGCTAAGAATTAATATAACTTGTATATAGAGATAATAGGAGTAGTTTAAGAAGGACTACTGCCAGCTAACAGCAAACAGGTTTAAACCATGGTTACAGGAGTTGGATGTGTTGCAATTTCTGACGGAAATAGTTTCAGTTTTTCATTTAGCACCTTGGTATAGTTTATGTTGGATGGAAAGGAAGTGAAAAACTGTGAAGTAACAGGTCTTCCCTGATTGATCAGGTTGTCAGAGCTTCCTTCAACAATCTGTTTTCCAATATTAGTGCAAACTTTCATGTTCATCATGGCATTTTCAAAATTAAAATCTAAGCTGTAGCTATTTTTAGTCAAGTTACGTATCTATTACCAGACTAAAGTTTCTCTATTAAAATTGTATTAGTCAGAGAACTAAAAAGTGTGAAGTTTATTCTCCTTTCACATATATTCATGTATCACAGAGCTAGCTATGACAGTTGAAAGGACCAATTGAACACAGCTCTTTCTGCAATGCAGATTAAAGTTCAAAAAACTTGTGTTTCAAAAGAGTATGAAAGCACATGAGAGAAAATGAGAGAAAAGCTCACGGAAAATATTGCTGTAAAAGACTAAGTCAAAAAAAAGAAGTTTCAAAACTGTCACTATGAAGACTTACTCTGTGAAAGTAAAAAGCTGATGACATTTTACTTTATGATTTTATTTGTTGGCTGCTAAATAGTTTCCAGACTTTCTTATAAAATCATTATCATCTTTATGATATCTATTTTCTTTTTGGTTTTAAAATCAGGTACTAAGTCATAGAACCAAAAGCACTGTAAAATACCTTTTACACATTTTTAAAGTAGTTATAGTTAGTTTTATCCTTAGCTTACTTTCCTGAAATTGTGCTGATTTATGTTATCCAAAGGTCTGATTGTTGTTATATACATATTGTTTCAAATCTGTGATGAGGAAAAAAATGAGATGAGACAGTAAAACACTCCAGGGTTTCTTTGCTTCACCTCTGCAATGAAAATATGCAAGACAGCCAGCTCTGTGTAATCCCTCCCTCCTTTTTAGTGTAACCTGTTTGTTTTATGTCTAACGTGATCCCTCTTGTTGCAATTGGAACCTTTTGCATTAGGAGTTGTCCTGGGTAAAAAACCCAAAAAATAGCTGTCACCAAGCAAATTTCTGAAGATGAAAAGGGTGATATGAAAATAAAAGAATTCCTGAGGGAATGACTTTTTCCCACTGTTACCAAACTAACTTTATTTAGAAGTATAGTGAATTATTGAACAGTACTTAGCAGATAAACTGTCCATGTAGTTAACAAAGGCAAGCATTCATTTACGCAGGAACAGGACTCAAACAGGAAATATGCCTGTCAGAAACCCCTGGTGGAACCACAGTTCCAATGTATCAACGTTTGGCTAACAAGCCAACTCAACTAACGGCATGATGGCTTATTTAGAAGTGAATACATACACTCACTTTGCGGTAATGGAACTACAAAATGTTTCATGTCTTGAAAGTTTTCCTTATTCTCCCCATGAAGGGGATGGTAGCACAGAAAAAAATAGCACTCAAAAGGGGGACATTTCTCATAAAACCAATATAGAATCATGTCTTTTGCCTTGTCTATTTTCCTCCACACCATATTTTGTAATTTTTTTTTGTGGGATGTAATTTTTTTTTCTTTTTTTCTGTGTGTGTGTCTTTTGAGGTCTTTGCAGAATATCAACCTTTCAGTTTTAGCTCTTTGCACGTCCTCATTCTCAAACCAGGCAGCGAGGTGGGGAGGAAGCCGTAGCAGAGATCAAAGTTGGTATACTCAGCCCAATATACTCGTTCGTAGCACTCCGTCCTACCTCCACCACACTCCTTGGAAAAGTCCTACAATGGGCGCTCAGCAGAAAGGCGGAGGAGGAGGCGTTTCAGCTGAAGACAACGGAAGACAATCACCTCCTTACGGCTTTTCTTCCCCTGGAAGGTTGTGAGAAGGAAGGCACACGCACACACCCACACCCCCCTCTCCGTCTCCTAGAAGTTGATCATCACTCGCTCTGCTGGCGGGGCGCGCCTCTGGGTTTCCGAGGGCTGGGTGGCAGCACAGCCCCCTCGCCAAGCCGGGCGAGCTGCCTTGCTGCCGCAGCCAGGTAGGGCAGGGGCGGCGCAGGGCAGGGGCGGGCAGCGCTGGGGGAGGCAAGGGCCGGGCGCGGGCAGCTCCTTCTCCCCTCCCTCGCAACCGAGCGCCTGCCCCGGTCAGGGCATCCCTGCGGGTGTGCCCCGCGCCGTCCTCGCTGGCCGGGGATCTCTCCGGGGCACCCTGCCCGTCCCCAGCCCTGCCCGTCCCCTGCCCGGTCTCTCTCCCACCCAGCCACGCTTCCCTGTCCGCGGCACTGCCCGGCACTTCCCAGAACCACCTGGCTCGGACGCCTCTCTCCGGGGTCCGTTATATAATTTTTCCTCATTATAGAGCTGCCATAAACAGGTTAGCCCTGAAAATGACTTATTTCAACACACAGTCCCTGTCGCCGTGTCTGGGCTGTCTGCAGCCCTTTCCCTCACACCTGGGTGGCTTTGGAGGAGGATGGGCTCCTTCAGCGCTGTTGTAGGTGGTAGGAGCAAAAGATTATGCCGGAAACATTTGTGTATCAGCTCTCAAATGTCTCATTTAGAAAAATTATTAATATTAAGGACTTGCCTTTACCTTTCCATTAATACCAGCAGAAATGATTTTCTCACATCTCCCTCTTCTGTTTTCCTTCCTGCAATCCGCAGTTCTCTTTTCCTTTTTTCAGAAGGTTTTTCAAACTGAAATATCTATGCATTCACCTGCTGAGAGAGACAACTCTCTGTTTCAGTGATGACTAAAACTCAGAAGAGTTGTAAGTTCAAGTTGCAGCTCTCTGGAGTTTGGAAGACTCCCTCTCCTTCCACTTTCCACCTGGCAAGACTTGCATAGTAAGTAAACAGCTTTGCTTGTCTTCTTTGAAATTAAGACAGATTTTCATTTTTACCAAGAAATTGCAATCCTGGCAGAATGGTGCTGGGATCTAATATGTCTAAGACGACTGTTTGTTAAACATTTTTGTTTTCTTCATGAATGCTGAGAAAATTATGGCTCTGTGTAGTAATATTTAGAAAATACTTAAATTCCACAGGAATTCCTTAAAGAGGAAAGATTAGTGCTTTCCTCCCTTGACCCGAAGATGATTGTTAGAGCAGTCTCATGTTCAGAAGAATCTGTTGTGTTTTTTTAAAAAAGGAAGTCACAACCCTTCAGGACCAAATTGAGTTTTCCAAAAGTGTTGATCAAAATGAGTTACTTATCCAAAACAGAGGATCAGTCACTTCTGTGTATCAGCCCCACTTCATTTCAAAATCTTCTGGTGATTCTAGAAAAGTGGGGAATAATTTTAAGGCTGCTTAAATATATACAATTTTCTAATTAATGAGATATTGGTAATGCACTTTACAGAATTTAAACTTTCAGTTTGTTTAAAGTTTTTGTTGGTTTCACAGTGGCACAAGCATTTTTAAGAACCATATTTTATTATTAAAATTCCATCAGTGGTTTTAAACAGGTATAAAATTTATAAAGTGTGCTTAGAGCTATTGTCACTTTGATCCTTATAGACAATTGGTAATTTAACCAATTTTCATTGAAACTGTCATTTCCCTCTATTGCCTCAGCATTCTGTCCTTTAATACTTCTGTACTCCTTTATTAGGCAGAGAATTTTTGCTTTTACTTTAAAATAACTCTCAATTTTTTCCGAAAATTAAAATTCTTATTCTGTTTCTCAAAGATTATCTTTGTATTAGCTGACTTTCACTAAAAGCATTTTTCTTTCTTTTCATCTTCCCCCCCCCAACTTTTCATTGAGGAGTACTCAAACTGTGTGGCTCAAATGTAAACACTTTTAGCCTACAGTGAACAATTTCAGACAAATTGATCAGGTTCAACAGCAATGAGAGAGTAAGATTAAGGTCCTGTGTCTTGCTTTTCATTAGTCGTGAATCTTAAACCTGGTCATTACTAAATAGCTTCCATTATACTGTGTGCATTCAAACGAACTTCCACTGTGTGCTGACGTGATATACCAAAAAAGAACTGGATTTAGAGTTAAAAATCTGGTGATAAATGGTTTTATCTTTATGTAGTGGATCATAGTCTTGTAGTCTCTAACAGCTGTATTTCTTCTGAATGTGATAGGATAAAAAAGGAAAAAAAAGATTAGAGAAATTAAAGAGAGAGGCCCCTCTTTCCTTATGAAGTATAGGAGTTTGAATCTCCATGCGTAACAAGGAACTGAAATTGCTTGTTCCAGTACTCAGCATCCAGTCTCTTTTAGCTTTCTAAATCTGGATTTGCCTACCAGGCTGTCTGAAAAAAGGGATGTGAAACACTTCCTCCATCTCCTTACAGTGCTTTATGGGATGATGACACACTTGTAAAGAACTGAGAAGAAAGATAGGAGAGGGAGAGCAGCTACTCAGTTTGGTGTCATTCTGGAATACTGTGGGAAATGCAGTACCCTCTTGCCTCCAGACTCTTCAGGTCACAGGAACTTTCTGACTGTAAATCTCAGGGCAGTCTCTTACAACATTAAGTTTGTGCTTTCTCAAATTGCAACAGATTTACTTAATAAAAAAGACATGGATTGCTAATGACATTTCTTTTGGCAGATCTCTTAGATCTCTGGAGTACATCTTGTGTGCATGTGTCTCACTTGTCCATCCATGCTTGGGTAACACTGAGCAAGGTTGTCTGTTTTAGGTTCAGAGGCTGAACTGAGTTGTGTATCTAACCTGTCTGTTTTGTAAGCAAAACTGAGGCAGAGTCTCAGGAGTAGCTCTGTCTTTGGTTGTCAGTTAACCTGCTGTTCTGAGGAACCTCAGAAAGTGCTCCAAGCTGATCTTATTTAGTGGTGTTTTTCACTTGCCTTTGAAATCAGTTGACTACACATGAAGCAACTGAATATAGGCTGCTTCATGTCCTTCCCCCCAGTGGAAATGTTAGCACTCTTAGCTGGTGCTTATTGCCTCCACGGACCAAATTGTGAGAGAAATTACATGTCTCATTGTTTTCCAGCAGGCTCAAAGTTACCCATCAACATATCCAATCTGCAACATTGTGCTGTTCTCACTGAAGACAAGGGAAGTTTCCACTGGCTGTTTCCACAAGGTCCAGTCTTGCAAAGTCGTTCTCTTTGTGGAGAAAAAAAAGCACTGTCCTATCCTGTGGTAGGTATCTACTGGCTTGGGATTTGAGTGCTTTTGTAATACTGCAAAATGCATGCATTAAATAAGAAAATGGAAGAAGGAAGTCCTGCAGTGCTTTCTGAATTTGAAGTGAAATTGCAAAGAAAAATCTAGATACATTACCTGATGTATGAAAATAGCTGTTATGATAAAAATATGTAACTTCCCATTTGGAAATCCCTCTTCAGCACCAGGCAATAGTTACAATGCTCACATGCTCCAAGGAATGTTTTACTGCACTTGTGATGAACTGTGAATCTGTTTTTTTTTTCCTTAGGTTTTCAGAACAAACAAGAGAAATTCAGTTTCTTTTCTTTTTTTTCAGAAGTGAGAAGTAACTCAAGAAAATGACTCTGATGATTTTTTTGGTAATGTTTGTCATGGAATCTGCCACTGGTAAGTAAAAGTCTTCAATTCAAAAACAGAACCTTCAAAATATGTGCCAGCATCTTGACAGTTGCTTGGAGTAGGACAAGTTTTGTGTTTTGCAGCCAAGAACAAAAACTTAAAGGTTTGGCAATTTCAGCCCAGCTCCAGACTGGGGAAATTTGGTCCCAAATACCAAAATTATGAAATGAAAAAGCAAGGATGCTACCTGGAGAAACCTGATGATGTTGTATGTGACCATGACTGTGTGAAGAGACATAGCAAGCAAGAGAAAGAGTCTGCTTCTTTTTGTGCCATTCAGAAGTGTGGTCACAATAGGTGCTAAACAACAATAATCTCTGAGAACCTTAGGAGAAAGAGAGACTGAAGGCTGATTTTATTTTTGACTCTTAATGCTAGATCATGGTTCCTTTTCTGTACTTTTCATGACTTCTGTATTCAAAAGCAAATTTGAGAAATTTGTGCGGAAAGGCAGACTTAAAAACTAAATTTTACACACATAATCTCGTTCCAAGGCAACTTTCCAAAGATATCTGAAGTTTTTCAGAAATATATCTACATAATGATTCTGTTTTAATTAAGAAGATAAGGAAATACAAATGTTAATTTATAGGATCTGTGCTTTTATCTCAGACATATTTGTCAAGTCAAACCATATGTGAAGAACTTCTCCTTTCTCTTTCCATTTGTGGGAGCTGCTTTATTGTAGAGTGAGGCCAGATTCTGCCCTTTCAGAATTTTATTCTGACTCTGTGGAACTCATGTGAAAGAATCATAGAGATAGGGAAATGTCTTTTTGTTTTCAGCTGCCTTTTTCTTCTGGTATTGCTTTGGTAAGATAGAATAAAGGTGTGGAAAACTGAGGTTTTCAGAAAATATTGCAGGAATAAATAAATAAATGCTGCCAGACCACTTTGCTGAAAGAATTCTCTTTATAAGATACCAGCAGCACAGCAAATTACTTTAAAGTCAGGTTAATGTAATTTTCTGAAACAAGTATTTGGCTTCCTAACGTATCTTTTTTCCCCTTTCTCTGAAGAAAAGCTGTGCCCCCTTCGTGCCTCCATTGATGTTCTAGAAGGGGAATATTTTTTCCTTTGTTACCTTGAGTCAAGGCAAGAACATTTTCAGGAAGAAGCATACACAATAAACTGGTACAAAGAAAGTGCTGGAAAGCGGCAACTGGTAAAGGAAACACACAGAATTGTTTCACAAATGAATTTTCTGGAGTTTTGGCCAGCTGAACTCAGTGACTCTGGGAATTACTCTGTCATTCACAGGTGGGTACACATCAGAATGTATAAATGTCTTGCCTGTGCACATGTCTATGATGAAGATAATTTCTTTGTCTTGTTTTGTATAGATAGTGGCATCTATATAAAAGGGGCTCAGGGAACTGCATTAACTGCAGTGTCATTTCACACTTCATTTCACAATAACTATCAAGGTGAACTTTTAATATTTACAAATATCTATAAGGACTTTCAGCCTTTTAAATGTTCTGTAAACCTTTTGATAAGGCAGGTAGCATTTTTTCTGGCTTGTGATTAATTACCTAAGCAAAATGAGTGTCAGGCAGCCCTTCTGTCCCCTGACAAGGAAAAGGAAACATTTACTTGTCTTCTTCCCCAGACTTGTTCTTGCTTGCTGTGTTGAGCAGATCTCATGCTATGAGGCTTGCCAAATCATCTAGCTGTATAGTAAAGATTAAACATAGCATAGCTAAACTCTGCTTTCTGTTCAAACCTTTCCCTGCATGAAGCCATTCAAAGAACAAATTAAATAATTGCATTTGATTTCTTACTGCTGTAGAACATAATGAGTTAAAAGGAGAAATAAGGATGGGCCTCCATTATTTGGTGCCAGTCTTCACTGGAACACCTTAAAAGACTAAGGGACTAAATCAAAGGTTTGTTGCACGGAGTTCTTATGACTAACTTGCACTAAACCCATAATTCAGCATTTACAGTTGAAGCAACAATTCATTTGAAGCAGATTACCTTGCATGTAATGATTTGTGCTGTTCTCCAAGTAATAATTTTAAGGTTCTAGCCAGGTTTGTAAAGGTTACGGGACGCGGATACTGAAAAATGCTCCCCACGTTTCTCCAGAAATATCGCAGGCTCAAGTTCGATACTTTACAGTTCGAAGCTAGACTTCAATTGTTAACTTCCAAGTTAACTTGGAAGCTGCAATCTCCTTGTTTTATTTTTCCATGCATCATTACTATTATCTCCTTATTGATATTATTTTAAAAAGTAGTGAGTCATGGTATATGAAATGCAAAGTATTTTTAATCGAAGGGTAAATACTGAGAAAAATGTATTCATCTATTTTAAATTCAAGATAATTTTCATTAAGGATGATGAATATGGTAGTTTGTCTAGTTTGTTGTGCAGTTTTGTTGTGTTGATCAGTTGTCTACATTGTCTCTTCACAAAAAGAGCTATTAAATCTAAAACTCACTCTAATACCACCTGATCAGTGGCACAAAATGCAGACTGACTAATTTTGTCACGGGGAAAGATAGGCGGAGATCGTACCTGAATTGCCAGGCTACCAAAGGAGACTGCCACAAGGAGTCTAAAATACAGGACAGAAGAGAAGAGAGCTATGATAACCCCAGCCTTAATTCATGATCATTGTGGTTTTCTGATTATTTTACGGACTTGGAGTAATGACAGTAAATCCACAGTAAATCATAAGAATTCTATTAAGTTATTATGAAAAAGTGTAAACCTCAAAACTGAAGGAAACAGCCTTACATATAGAAGAAGGAAGTGACAGGAAAAGAACTGAAGTAAAACTATTAAAATGAGGTTTGTTAAAATAAGTAATTGCTGGAAAACATGAAAATATCAGAATCCTTTATGAAATGTCTTGATTTAGTAATTTGCTTAAGAGAGAAACTGAGCAAAAAAGTCTTGATTACATCAGAGCATTTGTTTGAAATTGAGAGTTTTGATTTTCTGCTTTTTTGTCTTGTGTTCTAGGACTATGTTAGCTGCTACATTTTAAAAATCAGTTTTGAAAGAAAGTATTTTTGCTTTGAGGAAAAAATTTCTTACTCTGAAACTCCTTGCCTTGCCTCGCCCTTCCCCTTGCCCTTCCTCTTGCCCTTCCCTTCTTCTTTTCTTTTCATTAGGCCCATATGAATTCTCATTTTTCTGTTAGGATCAGAATGATGCCAGAAGCTTGCAATCCTCCTGTGAGAACTCTTCACAGGTCTCACTGCTGGAACAACAGGCATAATGGATTTTAATGGGATCTTTGGCTTACTTCATATGATGGATTTCACTATTGGCAGGCAAATTAAATGAGTTATATTTCAGCAAATACAGAAGATTATTGAAAAATTTTTTTTCTGCAGAGACAGAGGATTTTAGCAGTCTCTGTAGGGAAAGATTGTGGGCTATTGTGGACTACTGAACTGGTTTAATATTTAATAAGAATGACTGAGTGGAATTAGTTTAATTTCAGAGTATTTATAGGAGGTTAAAGGGGTTACTTTTGAAAGAAGGTATGCTAAATATATTTTTATTTATCTTCTAAATTTTCAACTATTAATTTGGGGATAGGTATTTGTAAGCTGTATTGGAAATAATTTTTAGATTACTTATAACTGTTTAGGCAGTTTCAGGGAACAATGTGACAGCTACATATACTGCAGATTTTCAAGAAAAGAAGACAACATGACAGATTTTGCAAACTAATTAAACATAGGAATTTTTTTTCTGCTGTGTTACAACTGACAATATACAAGAAGTAAGAGGCGAAGGTGATCTAACAATGTTTTTATGGTGTTTTAACCACTTATTTTTTACTTACAGAGGAATCAGAAGGTTTACAGTTAACCTAGAAGTGTCCTGCTGAGACATATGTAGATAGCTGAAGTGTGCATATATGTGTGTTGATATGTTCACGTGTGTTAGTGCACTAGACTTAGGATGTTAATTCAGGAATCAATGGACATCACCTCTAAGCATGAATGTGCCCATCTTCAGCAACGTTCTTGCTGAAAAATTTCACATGTACTTGTAGTGAGTGTGGTAAGCAGAAAAAAACTGTGTCACAGGTCTTTGGAAAGATTTTTAATTTGTATGGGTGTTTTTTATAGCCTATATCCTGTGGTTGTCAAAGAGAAAAACAGAATACAAAAAAGCAGGTCATCAGGTTGCTCTGTTTTGGTGACCTTGAAACTGAGGGAACTTACACGTTCCTGAAAAAAACCCAAAACTACAGAGAACCATGATAAATACACGATAAATTTTAAAATCCTAATATTGTTCAATTTTTCAATATGATTAGAACAGTTGAAAGCTGTAGGAACATGCATTTGGAGTTAATACTGCAATTTGGAAAGCAGAGTGACAGTTTCTGCAGTAGATTGAAATATTGCGATAACACTGGCTTGCTGCAGTGAAATAGCTAAGGGATGACTTAGAATTGGTTATGTATCCAGTAAACTTAGTTTATATTCTCTAAGGGCTTTCACTTCCCTGTATCATCTTCTGAGCCAAGCTAGATTTTGTTGTTCCTTCTTGGTGGGTTTGTTGGGGGAAGATTGAAAGTCTGTTAAACCAGAAATGATTTGTTCCTGACAAAATATCACTAAAGACTCTCAACAAGTAAAAACCAGGATAAAAATATAACAATTCAGACACTAGCAGTTTAAAAAATACACCTAAATGCCTTTTTTTTTATATATATTGAAAACCGTTCTATATGGCAGGCAACTAGAAATGATGCAAGACAAATTAATCTTTGTTTGCATAGGTATGGTTTTAATACCTTCCAGGGACATTCTCCTTGCCAGATTTTGGCTCATCAGGTAGAATATCTTGATCCACTTCGAGTGATTTCCCCAAACAGGATCACAGAAGAAACCCTCTGTGGAGTGACAGTGCTGAGGGGAACATGTGGCTTTACAGATCCTTTTCTTTCATCTGCTGAATTTAGAGAGTAAAATCATATGCATTTCATGGCTAGATCTGTAAATTGCTTCTCTGACAGTATTCAGATTGGTAGAGTGATGCCTAAAGAAACACACAGACTCAGTGGAATTAATTTGATATAATGTTTATGTCTACACCTAAACTTATCTTAGGTACCTTTACTGTCAGGGAGAGAGAGGCCTTTCTGGGCCACAGATTATCTTGTCCTAAACCAAACATAAAAAATAGGTCATATAAACTGCACTGTAACAGGTTGACTACTGACTGTGGTCCCACTGCTGACTGTGATTAGTAGCTCTGATTTAAATGTGTAAATATGATATTGAAGAATAGGTGAGAAGGACTCCACCCACTGTGAATACCCATGCAAGCTTATCTCTGATGGAAAAGTTTTGGTAAGGCTTTTCCTGTTTGTAACAGCATAGGTAGCTGATTTAGAAACCAAACCACGATGTTTTCGTTTAAAGAGTCAATTACGAGTAATAAACATCTCAAGTGAGTAAGGAGAACCTGTGTAGGTTGAAAAAGGGCTACAGTGCAAAGAGGGTGAGCAGAATACATAAATACATTTGTTTAGGGGGCTTAAAAAGCAGAAAAGAAACAACCCAAGACTTGGTCTAAATTCATCATAAAAATGATGTCCTAATAGCTCTTCTGAGTCCTGTACACTCAAAAGGCATGTCAAGAATGGTATTTAAGATGATGTACTCACCAGGGATGCTTCTCCATTCCAACTTCTTTGTCCTCTTGGCCTTTCTCATTGAAACAATTCTTGACCAGTTGCACTTCTGGAAGCAATTTTTTTTTCTTTTCTTGGAGGCAGAAAGATTCAAACATATTTATGAAGATATGACTGACATCGGAGGGAAGTGCTCTGTGATTGCTGCTTTTTCTTTGTCAGGCCCTGCTTGTTCAGAAAACAAATGAGAGCTTTATGCACTAATTGCAAAATCTCACCCATTAACTGTCAGAATCTCACCCGCTAACTGACAGCAACATATGGCTTTCTCTTAAGCTCTAACTTTGCCAAATTTAAGTCAAAAGTCCTCCAGCTTCCTTTCCCTTGGTAGTCATGTATTTGGATATATCAGTGAAATAACAGCTATAATCTGATTCTTTCAAGGAATATATGGATAGAACTTAGTAGATATCTAAATGACAATCATCAGCTCCCAGATATTCAAAAGAGGTATTTTTTGAGCATATTTGTGTGATCTTTTCTAGACACTGCATGGGATGTGATGCCTCTGCTGCAGAAGTGGTAGTTCCTGACTCTTCCAGTCAGCCTGGGGTGCTCAGCTACTGTAGATCTCTGAGCAGTTCAGACTCAAAAGACAAAGAGATGCACCCTTTCCAAAATGCCTTGTTTTGCAGACATGCTTGAATCCATAAATGATGCTGTGATTCATGAGACTTGTGGAGTTTAGAAATATTTCCAAAATATCAGTGACTATCTGCAGAGTATCAAACAATGATTAATGTTGCTTTATGAACCATATCAGAGTTGCCTGTCTTATCACTTATTTTACAAATATATTTTTCAGTTATGGCTTTTAACCTTAGCAACACTTAGGAAATTAAGCCTGCAGGATCTTTAGCTGATTCAAGGTCCAAGATTCTTTGATGCTCTCATGTAACTGTTCATGATGTCACAGACAGTTGCATCCTTGTTCAGGTCAATGTAGCATATATTGTCATGTTCAATAGATATAATTGTATTGTCAAATGTTTTGCGGTAGTGCATTTAGTTCAGGTAACCTGTTTGGTTAAAGGAAATAACACTTATTTGGGAGTGGGAAAGTATAAAGGGGAATAAAAATAATTAGGTCACTGTAGATGTACTTTTTACCTACCAGATGTATTTGAGAATTTATTTGTGTTTTGTAACTCACTAAGCTGCATAATTTTTAAAAGCTCCTAAAACTGATTTTGCTTTATCTTTTTTTTTCTTAGCAATGGAAAACAAAATTTAACAATTCAAAAATGGACCTTGAATGTACTTGAAAGAAATAAAAGTAGCTGTTTCAACAAAAATCATTTGACTACAGAAATTAAAAGTGCTGGAACTGGTCATTCACTGAAATGCAGTGATTTGTCCATCTATGAAAATGAGAGCATAACATGGTACAAGGTAATTACTGAAACAGTGTCACTCAAATCATTGCCTATAGAAACAAAACATCTGATTACAGGAAATATTAATTGCAAATAAATTTTTAGAAGCATCTACAAACATTGTAAAGCTTTATTTTCTCATGGGATTAGGGCAAAAAACTTTAGACAGGTACGCAAAACAAAGTTTTTGTCTGCCCTCAGATTTGTTAAAAAAATACACCTGTTTCAGAAGTTGTTAAACTCGTGGTTTGGAATGTGCATGTCTGTTTGCTGATTTAGGCAGCAGCTGGTTTAGCCAGCTGCCACTTTGCTGATACAGATATTGTACTGATGCTAAATGAGGTGCCAAGATTTTTATTTTACAGTTGGCATGTACTTGTAAAGTAATTACAAACTTTTCAATTTTTCTGTTTCTGAACACTTTTTACATGTGTAACAGATCCAGTTCTGTTCATTTTTTGGCAAGTCATCACTTTGAGAAGTGCTCCTTATTCCTCTCAGGTCTCCTGGTTGGAGTAATAGACCCTGTTCACTCCAAGATCTATCAGTTTCTGGAAGAGATTTCGACTATTTAGTAAAGGCATCTGGAGTAACCTGGCAAGAATGAACTACAGCCCTGTTTTCTTGTGTTTCAGGGCCTGGGATGATGGGACCATTGATGGATAGGGCCATAGGTCGTTATATTTTCCTCAGTTGCAATGTTCTCAACTTCTAATGGGTTAAATGTTCAGATGTGGCATTTAAGTGACCATGAGTGAAAATTGGGTGCACACCTCTTTTGGGTCAGACACTTGTCATTGAGACAGTGAAAAGATGATGGTGATACTTGTGTCAAAAAAACCTCATCATTTCTTCAATGTTTTGAATGCATGTTTGCTACAGAATAGTATTTTCTGGTTTTATTTTATTGCAGGACTGCAAGAACTATGAACATGAAACAGAGAGGGAACTAAATTTTAGAACCCTAACAGTACAGCACTCTGGGATATATACCTGTAAAATTTTAATCAGTCATGAAGGAAGGATATACCACAGCACAAATACAATTAAACTTGTAGTAGAAGAAGGTAAGAAAGCTTTCTAAAATTTTGAAGCATACTTTTTGGTTCATTTTACTATGGAGATTTTTCATTGCACTTCTCATTTGATAAATATATACCAAGGGGAACAAGTCTGGTAATCTGAACTACTTCAGAATAATTTGAGAAGTAAAAAAGCAGAAGTTAAGATGAAATATAACCAATTTTGGAAGATGTATTTAGTATGTTTTCCCTGCAGTTTTATTTTTTTTTCAAAATAGCTGCTCTAAGTAAGTTATTTAAACTTACTGAGAATTTTACACAAGAGCCTTTCCAACCATTGCAAATTGTACTCTGTATTT
The DNA here is from genome assembly GCF_017639235.1 of Corvus kubaryi. Lineage (NCBI taxonomy): Eukaryota > Metazoa > Chordata > Aves > Passeriformes > Corvidae > Corvus > Corvus kubaryi. Next base: position 26,125,138 of record NW_024580667.1, on the reverse strand, counting down.
ATATGTATGTGAAAAAATTCAACAAGACATACTGGGTTTTAAACTACTCAGTAATGCCAGAATCCAGATATTCTGTGAATTAAATTGAATGTTCGTGATTAATTTTAGATATAGAGCACGTATGTAACTTCTACTATGGAAGAATGTAAGTAAGGTTTTACTTCAATAGCCGTACTTCTGTTTTAGATGCAGCAGAGGCTGTAACTTTGGAGATAGTTGGACATCATGAAGAAATTGAAACAGAAATAGGTATGAAATAACACAAAAATGTTTGTGTAGCTACTCTACCTACAGGCTTTTGTTCTGATTTCTTTATGGTTGATGGTCTGGGTAAGTATAACCAAACTAAGAATTGTCTGTGCATCATCCTGTATCTGATCTAACCTCACATCTGGTAATGTTTTGCCTAGTGTATTACATGATTGATATACAAGTACCCTAAATGTACCCTTTCAGAGAGGCAGAAGCTGAGGTTACTGCTACAACCTGCAGGAGAAAGTGGTGGTGGTGGTAAAACATCTCTCCATGGCTTTCTTTTGTAGATAGCAAAACCCATGAAGCAATGTATAAAAGATGTATGGTTTACTCAGTGAACAGCAGTAATGAGTAATCACCTGATACCTGATGCGGTCGAAAATGTTATTCTCAGGGAAGTGAGAAGTGTGAGGTATGACGGTCCTGGCAATGTGTGCATGAAGATCTGTACTGTCAAGAGACCTTATCTGTGCTTCTAGCTGGAAGTAGGTTAGATAAAATGATCTGCAGGCTTCACACAGTCTTGGGCAGGATCCAGGAGTTTGCGATTGAGGCTATAAATAATTTTTAAAAACAGAAATTTACCTGTCTTTTTCCTCTCCTGTTCCTGAGGCTTCTCTCTTCTGGGTAGCTAATCCTTCCTTTCCAAAGCTTATCTCCTCTGTGGCTCATACCCATATCTCATTTGCTCATCTAGGACCTCAGATATTAATTTTGCTGCCTTCCTGCCAATACTGCTTGCTAAGTCCTTTTCCCAATGGTAGTATCCCAATCCTATGGTTCCTCATGCCTTCCAAACTCCCAGTACACCCTTCCTGCACATTTCTGTCTCGTTACTGTGCTTGTCCCAACCCTTAGCAGTTAGAAGGGTCTGGCATCATATACATATGAACTACCTGTCTTCCATCCCTTTTCTGCCTTGATAAGATCATTTGATAAGGTCATTGAACTCCCTGCTGAGTGATGAGACAGATGGCATGGCAGAGAGGGAAGGGAATTTAGGATGAGCCAGGTCCATGACCTTTAACATCTCTCATTGTTTAAAATGGCGTTCTATAATATTTGCCTCCAAATAGGTCTTGTATATGCTGAAAATGCTAGAGTTGCAAGGTCAATGGTACTGGAAGTTTTGGTCTGTGCAACTGTAATTTGGATTTCTAAGGCCTGAATCTGTGATGGCCAGATTTTCAGCTGGATCTTGCTTTGAAGGTTCTAGAAGTCTCTGACAAATCTTGAGAAGTCAGTTTTATGTGCTCTTAGAGAATTGCTGTGCAGACCTTGCTTACTGGAAAGTATTTGTGCATGATGCCCTGAACAAAGACTAACATGCACTTTTCCTGGCTTAATAAAGGGCATTCTGGGTGTATTCCCTGGAAATGATGCTGGAATAGCCTAGATGGTTGCAGCTAAATCCAGGTCAGGCTTCCCATGGCAGAGTTTAAAAAATCTCACACTCCAGAGCTGCAGTCTTCTGCCCTTATTTTTTCCAAGTGTCCAGTTGTCCTTTTAGTTTTGCAATTTCTTAAAACTATCAAAACCTTATGGGGTTATTCCTGTCAGTTACAGTTAGTGCTTTGAAATGGGACAAGTAGCTGACTGAGTAAATGACTTGTTCATGTATTCAGGAATTTTCAGTTGTGATACTGAGACGATAATTTTCTCTGTGCATGTTCAGCCTGGGCTTTGGTTTTATTCAGTAATCATATATAGTTTACCTGTTACAATGAATTAATTGTTGTAATTCCCCTTACCAGTTACTTACTTTTACCTGGCCCTGGAGCACTGGTGACAGGTTGTCCTCTTATCTTCTCAGCCTGCGGAGCACTGTCTAGTTTATAGAATCATAGAATATCTGAAGTAGAAGGAACCCATAAGCATCATCAAGTCAAATCCCCTTTAGTTCTCTAAAGCCTGAAATTCTCAGGCCTATTTAAACTCACCTGGCTGTGATGATTTGTCTGAAAGAAAGCAATGCATGACTGTCACTTTGCAACAGTGCATGATTGCTGAAGACACCACCAGTGCAGGTGTAACACCTGTAAAACATTGAGAAGGGGCTATGAAATCCTGAAAGGTGCACAGCTCATAGGATATGTTGCCTGGAAAGCTGACATTTTCTTGCACTGTGTACATGAATACTACTTCTCACTAGATCTTCTCACGTTACGCTTTTTTTGTAGGTAAAGAAGAGATACTCAATTGCACAGGTTTCTTGGGTTATTATATGCAAGAAGATGCCAGCCTCTACTGGTTAATTAACCAAACGTTTCCAGAACAATGCACAGGTATCCCTGAGAATGAACCTTCAGTATGTGAAGAAGAGTTCAAAAAATTACAGTAGGTTTCCTGAAAATCCTGCATTTAGTATGTGATAATGTCCTACACTTTGTGGAACTGCAAATTCAGTAAAACCACAGTCTGAGGGTTTTCTTTAGAACCTTTCCCCTCAAAATCTGCCTCTCAGGTGGTTGTAGGTTTCTGTACAGATAGGGTTGCTAACACCATTCCTTATGTTGCAGGTTGGGAAACAAGTTCTATGTCACAAGGCTACTACGGATTAAAAAAGTAAGAGATGAGGACATGCATCATAATTTCACCTGCATGTTGCAAGCTGATGAAAGCACACAGATAAAAATAGTAAAATTGAAGAAAGGTATGGCCTAATCTAGAAAGAATTTATTAATTTTTATTAAGTAATTTTATTAATTATTAATCATGCCAGCCTTCTCAATCCTGAGGGCAGGGTACTCATTTCAAAACACCACTCCTAATATGTCTGTCCGCTTATGAAGGCCCTCATCCATCTGGTGCTGGACATAACAACCCCTGGGTGATTCCTCCTGCTTTCAGACAGGGGCAGAAGTAATCCAAAGCAAAAGAAATGCTGACTACAATGAGCATGTCTTGACAGTGCCTTCATAAAAAAATTCACAAAGATTAAAGTGTTAAAAATCTGCATTTGGAACTAAAAACCCAAAGATAAAATAATAATAATAATAATAATAATAATAATAGTAAAGAAAAAGAAAAGCCTGAAAGAGACTGGAGAAAAAACATACAAAAATATCTCAGCCAAACAGATTAAAGGGAACATTAAGGACTTATGGATGGGACTGAGAGAGGGGTGAAAGGTAGATAACAACAGGAAATAATAAAGAACCTTAAGGAAACTCATCACAAAAGTGAGTGACCATCAGTTTGGGATGCTGCACATCTATGAGGATCTGTAGTGTCAGTCTTGATCTCACATAGCCTGCACACACATAAATGAACTGTATGTGATTGTGTGCAGGATTGTTTCTCCAGTTTTTAGAGTAATCCATGTTGTGTAGTTCCCCTTCATCTCAGGACTAGTGGCATGTGTATGTGCTTGAAGCATTAGCAGGAAAGGATTCCCATCAACATTGTGGTTTTTTTGAGATGATTTGTAGGTGTCATCAGTATTGGATACAGTAATCTTGTCATATAATACTCTTTGTTAAGGCTATAATTTGCTGCTTTTCTGTTTTACAGGGAAGACCCAAGACCTACCTGTGCACATATTTACCACTGGAATGGTCCTTGCTCTGCTATTTCCGTTTGTTGTTGTAGCTGTGGTGTTTGTGTTTGTGATGTTTAGGGTCGACTTTGTTCTATTTTACAGAGATACATGCAGAAGAGATGATACTGCTGGAGGTATGATTTTGCTAATGCTGACATTGAAATAAGTGTATTGATTAAAAAATAATTTCTGGTAGGTTCTATGAAAAAACCATCTTTGATGAAGATAATTTTTTTATCTTAAATTCAGGAGCAGTGTGAGAAGAAACAAAGAATATATAAAAGAGAACTTGATGGTCAGGTGCTAAAGTGTGTTGTTATATACATGTGGCAATGACAGCAGATAAACAGAGTGAAGAAGCTTCCTATGGAACACGCAGTGGAGAGGATGTCAGCTGTTCAGATGAGCTCTGTTCTGACATGTTCTTCATCACAAAAGTTGATAGGGGTGGAGAAATTTGCAGTTGTCTATTTGTGATGAGGATGAACACTCTGGAGCTGTCAGATGGATAGACTGACACAATTTTTTTTCACCTCACTGATGCCCTTCAGTAAGGTGAAGGTTAAAATGTTCCCTTGACTGTAGAGGCCATTGCATGTTTATAGGTTTGTCACTACGTGCACTTAAGGAGAGCTGGAGTGCACACTACCAGTATCTTAACAGGCACGAGCTCTGTGACCTTCACAGCAAGCAAGCCTGACAATTACTCAATTTTAGGAATTATTTTTCTGAAAATTGCAGTGACGAAACTTGCTGTATATATGGGTCTGATTTTCTTGGCCTTTCTTTGTCTCTAAATCAGCTTGAATATAACTTGAATAAACAGCAGTGGTTGGAGATTTTTCAGTAATGGTTGGATGTCATTTATGCCTGCCAGTGTTATTTATCTAGTTGTTGATGTCAGCTATCACAGTGTACACTGAGTTACAGGGACAATCTCTGAGATCCTGGACTAGGCCACCCTGGAGGAGCTGCCTGTTGAATACTAGGCAATGGATTGCCTATTCCTAGAGCTCTTGAAGGTGTAGGGTTTCATGGACTTGACTTTGTGTTCTCTCTTATGTGGTAAAGTATTCAGAAAGGGAAACAAAGGAGTGCAGTTTAAGAAGAAAAGCCACGTGTGCTGGTGTATCAATCCTGATAGTTGCTCTGGGGCAGTGCGGTGGACCCGGCCTCTGGATTGGTCTTTGATTTCCCAAACCATGACCAGACAAGGCATACTCTCGTAACAAAAAAAATTAACTGTTTTTTTCTCTCTTTTGCCAGTACCCATTCTACTTGATACTCTTAGACAAAGTGTAAAATAAATGTGGAAATCTGCGATACCACATAAATAGCAATTTTATCAGGTTACAGACACATTTTTTGCTTCCCTTCATATCTTGAGCTTCACAGGTGTGACATTAATTGGTTAAATTAATCTGATTTTATTTAAAAAGCACTTTAATGTAGAAAGGTAATGTTCTCAAGTATTTGCCAAATGCAATCAGAATCTTTATATCAAAATTAAATTTCTTCAGGACATTTTTTGAATCCCATGAAGAGTGTTTGAAGACTTTTCAGAGTCTTCAGAAGAAAGAGCAGGAGTTTCTAGATGCTTTGCTACTGAGACACTAAGTTTGAAAACCAGAATAATGAATCAGATACTGGATTTCTAATGGTTGATAACAAGACAACAATTGGTGATTTCGTTTCAGATGGAAAAGAATATGATGCATTTGTGTCTTACCTGAAAGACTGTGCTTCTCCCATTGAAGAAGAGAGAGAATTTGCTTTGAAGATATTGCCCATGATATTAGAAGAAAACTTTGGGTACAAGTTATGTATATTTGAGAGGGATGTATTCCCTGGAGGAGGTGAGTGTATTGAATATTCTTGTCATTGAATAGGCTCATCAAGTTCACAAAAAGGTAAAGTCTATAATTAGAAGGAATTCTGCCATGTGCTGTGCATTGAAAGGATACAGTTTTCATTTAATCTGGACTATGTGCATGCAAAGTTTGCTTGCAAACATTTTACATGTTTTGTAGTTACATTTATTAATTAATATACACTTACACACATATGCACACATATATCACTAATTACAAAGACCCAAGATGAAAGAGCAAACATCGAGAAGGTTAGGGTGAGGACACAGAAGGTGTCAGATATTTCACAGTAATAGTGCTTTTGCTCTGCTTTTGCCGAGGGCCAGTTAATGTACTCACATTTACTGCACAGAGCAGCTGGTGTTTCTGGTACTAATTATTCTTAGGTAACTTATATGTTTGCTGTATCTTCAGTGTGGTGGTTGAAACCATATTCTGAATGAAATGGGTGCCATAACAAAATAGAAATAAGAAACCGAATTTTGTTTGGCCTATGGATGTATCTGACATCTGCTTTTTGCAAATGTTTGGATAAAAGGTATTACAAGTTTCCACTTAGTCCAAAGATCTAGTTGAGGAATAGAATTTCATTGTTCAAACCACAGAACAATAAGATCAGTCACTATCCTTCATTAAACAGGATCTTGTCTCCTTATATCCATTCCTGACAAATTTTTCTAACCTGAGAGGTGCCACAGCTCTTGCAAGCCTTTTTTTTTTTAACCTATTCTCTTTCTTTAAGTACTAAAAAAGTGTTTACTGACATCTTTCAATAGTTTCAGCTTATTTCCTTTTCTCTGGCCTGATCCATTGTGAACATGGAAAATAGAATATTTCCTTCTTTTTACACGATCCTTTGGTGTTGTAATACCCTTGTCAGCCTCTTTTTACCCTCAGTTTTCTCTTCATTAGGTTAGTTCTGCAGTTTGCTTTGCCTTTCTCTACAAGTCATGTTGTCCAGATCTCTGATTTATGCAGACTTTGTCCCATGGTGCTAAAACAAGCACTGGAAGCTGTGCATGAAAATTCAATTTGATGTTTAAAGGGTATCACCATTCACTTTCATTCACCACTTTTCATGCCAAAAGTCATCAATGTGAAACACAGTTGGAACTCCTTCTGCCATCACATGCTGGTCTTCTTCACCTTGGATTACTGGAAATAGATTTGGATGTTTGATGTCATAAAGGAAGGTGCAACCTGAGGGTTACAGAATACTTGGTGAGAGGTTGCTGTTTGTGCCTTTCTGTGGAATCACTCCAATGGTATCTATTAGGAAAGAGCAAAGAGATGTCTGGTTGGGGGGAAGTTAGATTTTGCTGTCACCTTCTATCCATGTGACTACTGCCAGACAGCTGTCTAGGGTAGATGAGATTATTAAGTAGGTTTATATCTGCTCTAGAGAATAAGCTTTGACCAATACTGAGTTAATTTTCAGAGACCCGTAATCTTTTATACACATTAATCTCTTCAGAAGGGCAAGATGCTTAAATGTCACTTTATAAGAGGGACATTTCTGGTACATATGTGAATTTAAAAGACAAGTCGATTCATTGCCTATCTTTTCAATTGAATTTAACAATAAATTTATCTTTAATTTGCAGCGTTTGTTGATGATATCAATTCATTCATTGATAAAAGCAGAAGATTAATCATTATACTGAGCCAGAACTACGTTTCTGACAGAGCCATATATGAACTTGAGAGTGGACTGCATAAAGCCCTAGTTGAAAGAAAAACTAAGATCATATTAATTGAATATATGCCTGTAAGTGACTACAATTTCTTGCCAGAATCACTGTCACTTTTACCATCAAAGAGGGTGGTGAAGTGGAAAAAAGATAAATCTCTTCCTGTGAATTCCAGATTTTGGAAAAACCTTCGGTACCTCATGCCGGCAAAGCCTATCAAGATAAAGACCAAAGGGCACTGTAATAATCTTGGCTTAGGCTCAGAAGCTGCTCAACCACAGACTGAGGGCTGTGACTTTAACACAGTTGTATAACAATTCTGGAGACAGAAGATGTAGCAGAAAACTGTATGTTTTGCTAACTAATAGAACCAAATAAACTAATATTTTGGGAAATAGTGTTGATTAAGAGGCCAGCTGTGAGATCTGAGAAGAACACAGAAGTTGCTGCAGTGGCCAGGATGATGTTAACCCCAATCATTAAATCTTATTCCAGAGAAGGTTTCCTCAGCAATCTACATAAGGAGCAGAAGTTTCATTCTGCTTAGGACTTACCATGTGGCATGAAGCACAATGAAAAATATTTTTATTTCACAGTTTTCAGTAATGTAGAATGCTACTTGTTTTACTTGCATATACTTTTTGAGGCTCTTCAACAAATAAACCAGTACTTACAATCTCCTATTGTTAGTTAGATGCTCTTTGTTTTGTATTTTGATGTTTTCTAAGGATTCTAATTGTAAGTAGGCCCAAATAACTCCCGTGTTAAAGAGCTTGGCATGCAGGCTTTGGACAACATCAAGCAGAAAAAAACCTGAACCAACAGAGAAAAGGGAGGTTAGAAAGAGTAGGGCAGTTTTGGATGGTTTAATGCCCTCTATGAGAATCAGCCACTTTAAATTGAAATTGAATTTGCCGTGGATGCCCCCTCACCTCAGCTTGGAGAGACAATGTGACTGCCTATACGTGCTACGCCTCATGAAGCTGTACCCTAAAGCCTGTGACACCATACAGAATTTGGCTGCCCTGAGATTTTACAGAATAACAGAGGATTATACATAAGGAAGGTTGAAAGCTAAATGGTATTAACTCCAAAGTTCTTTGAATGCCAGCAAAGCAGACACACTTTGAATGATTCAACATCTGTAAAAGGAGAAGTATTTTTGCACAGAAGGGTATCATGACACCATCACTTAATCTCTGTGGGTGATCCTCACTGCCTGTGATGCAGTGGAAGAGGGAGACAAGGGAAATTAAGGATATGCATACTCATACTAATGCCAGATGTTGTTCTTATTGCTCTTATACCCTGAATTACTGACATTTATCAGGGCTTGGAAATGCCTGCTTTCTCCTTGCCAGTCCGTAGAGAAAAGGAACTGCAAATATTACTTTTTTAGACTGTAGTTGTGATGATTTGCCTGATCATGTGTATGTCAATGTATAAGTGAAGTCACATGATAGTTTGTTTGAGGTAATGGGTCATTTCAATGATTTTTATTGTGGGTTTTGTTCACTTTTGCACTTAATAAAACTTTTAATTTCCCCTTCTCCACATCTGTGGCTTCCATTTTTGCTGCAGTTAGACAGAAGTAATGTTGTGAATGTGTGTTTTAAGGTCACTTATAGAATCACGGACATATGTCTTGGCAAAAGCTGATTTAGTATAAAAGTGAAAGGCTGAAAAAGTTCATTGGCAAGGTCCACTCTACTACTTACTAGATGGCTAAAGCAAACAGACAAAAATCAGACTAAAACCTAAAATCAATCAATCTAACCCCAAAGTCAACCCAAAAATTATCTGTGGGAGTGGAGGGAACAAAAGAGTTAGGGTAGGAAAAGGTAAAAAGGAATAAGGAAGACTTTCCCATTTAGGCACAAGGTTCAAAGCCACAGCTAAACCGAGCCACAGTCTTGACCAATAGTTTAGGCCTAAAGATTTAGCAGCACTCAATCGATAACTTAAGTTAAACAATTTAACAAAAGATTAATATAGAATTGACTACAGCATGACAGTAGCTCATTTACAGGCCTAGCTTACAAATTTAAATACCTTAGGAGAGCACCATTCATAGTACATTTGCTACAGAATATTCACACTCTCATGCCCACAGACCTAGAGAAATATATATAAGGTATACCTGTGAAAAATGCCCCTCGAATTCAGTGATGTGCTCACATCAGATGCCTTTGCATCTTCTCAATGGACAAAGAGTTGAGCCTTGAGCAGTGGGCGTGTCAGCCCAGGATCTGCTGTCGTCTGGTGATCCTCCAAATATAGCAGGCTTGAGAGTTCACTGGCTCTGAGAAGGAGGTTGCTGGTTGCAGCTCACTGTGGTCCAGGAGAGCTCAAAGGGTCCTACTTAGGACTGCTCTTTATAGCATTGAAGAGAGTAGGCTTTGGTCATAGTAATTTTCCCTCCTGGCCACAATTTGGGTTGGAAACTTTCTTCAAGAGAGCTCAATCCAGGTGCTGTTCAAGGCTGAGGCCTATTTCTCAGCTCATAGTGTGACCTGAGGGGTGGGGGGGAGAGATGCACCACCACAAGTAAGTGTCAAAAACCAAGCTTAGGGTATGAAGAAAAAATGGAAGAAAAGCAAGCGTGGTCAGACCACAAACAACGAATGTCTCATTTGTAGTTTAGGAAGATTAAAACAAAGCCAAATCCAAAAAAAGCTATTGAAACGTAATTTCCCTGAGGAGGACACAGATAGGATCAGCAAGGAGACAGCTGTTGCAAGCCACCAGTCTTGAAATTTCTTGTCTCTCTTGCTATGTACTACAACATAGTAACTGGCTGTGAGAACATGGTCTGTGTCTGCATTATTTTAGTGTTACTGGTTTACTGAATTCTACCAGACACAACACAGGCTAGAAGGAAAACAGTATCAAAGAAATCTTGTCTGTTGAAAATTGTAACATAAATGTAGGAAGAATAAGGACTATTGTATATAGTATCATTACTGTAGGGTAGTGAATAAGGGCCTATAACTGCATAAGGTTTGTCAATTAGAGGGTTTTTTCCTACTATAAGTAATTCTGTTCCTTCATGACCATCTGCATTCTTTACAGAGATTAGAGAGGTAGAACTTGTAAAACAGGAGTAAATTCCCCCTCCGAACCAGCTGTGTCACTCCAAATCCAAGCATAAGGACAAATCCTATCAATTCCACCACTTTCCAGATTGTAATGAATGCAGGAGATTTGCAGAAGGGCTGGAGGATGGAGGGAACCTTAAGATTGCTGGTTATGTTGCAGAGCAACTGAAGATGCCTGCAGAAGCAAGTTGTCATCAATGTGTTTACTGAACTGGAAGTTAAACATAGCTGTTGCAGTCAGCATGAAAAAGGAGAGCTCCATTAAGGATGGTCCAACAAGTTCTGGGCACAGAACTACTGTGTGTGAAGGACAAGGTTAGTATTCACTGGACATCTCAGACCTTAAGGGACTACATAGTTGATTTATGCAGAATGGTCCAGAATTTTATGTGTCACAACCAGAATTCGGTAGATTGATTCCTCGGGTCATTAAAAATTGCTAGAAAGTAGAGATTAACAGTTATAAAGGTAGATGTGTGAATGTGGCCTGGAAGGTTACTCTAGAGCTGAGGTTATATATTGAAGTTGTCCTTTTTTATCTTGGTTTCTCAGAGGAAGTAAAAAAAAAAGTTGCTTTCTTTTTGGAGATGACTACAGTCTGGCTTACAGACTTTAAGAATGTTTGAAATGTTTCCTTTCCTAATGAGATGCTTGTGATGTATTTAAAAAGCATTCAGTGTTTTGAAAAAGAAAATGTGATTGCATTTTTGGGAAATAATTTTCCAAACTAGAAGTAGATTGGCTGTCTGGATGAAGCAGCAGCTTCCAAGCTTTCTGCAGTATCCACAACTTGCAGCTTCCTGTAGTTCAGCAATTCAAATTTTCTGAATTTCTGCGAAAGCAGCTGCAGATAAGGCACAATACTATCTTTTTTTTTTGTTTTCTTTTGTCAGCTATATATATAAACAAGTCATCACAGGGTTTTGTCTTCTATTGCATTGTTTGATCTCCCATCTGGCCTCCATGGGTAAGTAATAGTGTGTACATCAGCAAGATGTACCACAGTCCAATGTAATATATTTGTTGCTTGTAACCTATCAAATACAAAAATAATAAAGTTCAGTACATTGATGCCTTAAGGTATTTCTGAAAGATAATCAAATAGGTTTATGGGTTATTGCTCTGTTGCTTTTGACCACTACCATAACTAAGCCAATTTCAGTTGCGTACTGGAGATATCATTCCACTATATGGCTACAAAACTGCTTGCTATTCATTGAAGGGAAATTGTAGCTGTTTTAGGGGTTTTGACTATGGTGAAGGAATGCTGTTCCTTAAGAGGTTCCAAAACTACTTGTAATGCTGTAGAAATTTGACTTTTTAGAAACAGTTGGGAAAATTCTGAAGTGACCATGTCTAGTCTTGAAGAGCTGGCAGTATATACTAGGAATTATCTGAATATCACTAGGAAAGGGATTTCTTGAGGACATCATCACAAGACCTCATTTATGGATTCAGGCTTTTCTGGAGACTTGAAAGTAAATATTTATCTCTCAGCTGTGATAGCAATGTCTCTATTTGTGCATAGTGGCTTAATAAGCAGTACATTAAGCATATTTATTTATGTAATACATAAGGAAGATACTGTCTTTAAGGACTAGCAACAAAAATTCATCTACAAGGAAGGAACTCATAAACTGGAAATGAAAACTTGTGACACTCAGGAGTGTCTCCAGCTTCCAGCATGATGAAGGAAAGACAAATACTAATGAATTGCTTCCAGTGAAGCAAGACCTTGAGACCTGTGAGGCAGAGCCATGAGGATCACCAGGGGAACCATGAAAAGGGATCCTAGAAGAGTTTAAATTGCCTAGGTTGGTAAAATGAACAGGGAGAGGAATAGGAGCATTATTACCAAATGCATACAGGTAAAGAAAAGCACTAGAAAGAAGAGTTCTTCAAGTTAAGGAATGATATCCATACAAGGATGTATCCTAGAATAAATGTTCGATGGGCATTAAAGCCATTATAACGGTAAGGTCTCCTGTGAGAGTAATGCAGAAACTACTCTGACCTACTTTTAAGCTGAAGTAAAGTAAGTTTCTGAAAGAAAGCTGAAAATTCATCTGTGGCCATCCCTGTCAGGTTTATGTTTCTTGGCTTGCAGTAAGCAGGCTGGACTACCAAGGAAGGCAAGAAGGAATAGTTATGGAATTTGAGGTGCTAGACAATCTTTTCTAATTAACTGCTAATGATTGTGAGAGTGAAAAGTTTTTAAAGGCTTGCATGGTGAGAATTTGCTTTGCTCTTTCTCTCTTGGCATGTGGCTATTCAGTTACTAGTACATTCAAAGTACCTCTGTGGCTCTAGACATGTTAGTCCGTGATGCCCAAGGCAGAAGGCACCGTAGTACAGCAAATTTGTGCTAAGTAACACCACCTTCCTTTATTTCACAGAGAATCACCTACAAGCTCCACAAGCCACCTGTGACTGTATGTAATTTCACTGAGTGCTTAAACTGGTACAAAATGGACAGAGGTTCATGTTTAGATACTGTTCAGACACCTCCTGTAACAGCAGAACCAACACCACTGACACGGTGTAGAAGATAATCAGGGTGGAAAATTTCTTACCTGCTAGGTGTTAACCATAGCTGGGCAGAGGAGGAGGTGATGTGTAAATGTGTCAAGCCAGAGTAGTGCCAGAATAGTACCAGAATAGAAAAAAAAGTTATCCTCCCAGTACTATAAGACTACACTGCACACATCTTGAGATGATACATTTTTCTCACTTGAGCAGAAGTGAAATGGACAAGGTAAGATAAAGCCCCCAAACCTGACTTTCCACAGGGGTGGGGAGGTACAATTTTCTGGAGCTATAGCATAAAATTTGGTAAATTTTAGCAGAGTGGGAGGGTTAGAGAGTAAGGGGGAGGAGAGGGTGGGGAGAGAGAGGAAGCAGGGAGGATATTTTGGAGTGGTCCTTTACCCTCTTCTTTATACACTTTGTCTAGAAGCCAAGGATAAATATGAACCTTGGAAGTGCAAGTGTGTGAGGCTGCTTTTTTAGCATCTATATTACTTTTACAGAAGACAAAGGGGTGAATTGGAGCAGAGGCTTAGCCAAATATTTGGTACTATGTACAAGATTTTCATCCCGTGTGGTTACCAGTATGACATACCACTCAGACTTCTGGTAGCATGGCTTTCAGAACTCTATGTGACTGGTGCTCCTGTTGTATTTCTAAGATGTATTTCTCATGTAATAGTTGGACTGTTATGTTTAATTTTTTGATTGTGGTAAACCTTATTACTTGGACACTACAACAATTTGTGCTGAAATGAATGAAGTATATTTTTTGTCTTTAAGATGCATCTCTGTGAAAGAACCATTTGTTTCCGATAATATGAGCTTTAAGCAGAAGGGCCTTGACTTCAGCTGTGTTGCACTCTTTAATTCCTTTAAGCGAAGAGGGAATAATAGTGCTTTTTTTTTCTAGTCAGGACGCCTTCAAAAGCCTAATTCTTTATACTGACATCTCCAGAGATACATTGGAGCCTTTTGTAACTTATAAACCAAATGTGTATTTTGTATTGGGGCAAAACATTGAATATATTTTAGGAAACAATCACCAAACTTGATCATCAGTGGGCTTTGGTCTGCAATAAGCAGAGAGATAAAAACATGGTGAAAGCCGAGAATACAAATCCTCTATCTCCAAGTGCTCAGACCCCAACAGGATCAAGCATTAATACTGGTCATTGCATAAAGGAATATGTACATAAACAGTGGCAACATTGAAATCCCCTGTTACGCAACAAACAGCCTTTTTTACCTTCTTGTGGAAATAGAGTGATTGACCCAATATGCAGTAAAGATAGAGCACTTTACACAAGAAAAGAAAAACAAGTTCTACTGTTCTTGAAATAGGACTGGTGCAAACTGATGGACATATATTTACATAGCCTCTACTGGAATAGGGATCATTTGGATCTGAATTGATGGCAAAGTGCTCTGAGATGCTTTTATGTAGTTTGGGTCACTGTGCAGTCTATCTTTTACGAGTTTTGCACCCAAGCAGGAAGCCAGAAAGAGGGGCTGGACTGAGTGGGACTGTATGCTGAAGTGCTCTGCCTTCAGGTCCAAGGGGCAGGCCACAGGTGGCTCAGATTCATCAAGGCTTCTCTTCCCTTTCTGCCAAGGCTGTGTTTGGGTAACTAATGAGGCTGAACTTGGAGGACACAGGAGGTAACACTGCCCCCTTACAGCACCCACTTGCAGTGGGTGTGGAAGGCAGCTGAGGACATTAATGGTAAGGAGAACTCACCTCTTACAGTTAATATTATTCTGTATTGAAATAATCTTGTAGATTTCAGATATTAGAGATTTTTGTGAACTGTCTAAGACCAGCATATGGGGAAAAAAAAAAAGGGAAACATTACCCTTCTTAAATGAAGCAAACTAAAAAATCCAACACGTTTTTGCACACAATGCAAATAGAAGGCTTTAGAACCCAAGAGGCTTTGATCTTTTACTGGGAGGTGTTTCCCATGTTCTTTTTACAAGAAAGTGACCCGGAAATTTTCAACTTAATGCAACTGAACTGAGAAAGGAAGGGATGATGACAGTGA
The DNA here is from genome assembly GCF_017639235.1 of Corvus kubaryi. Taxonomy (NCBI): domain Eukaryota; kingdom Metazoa; phylum Chordata; class Aves; order Passeriformes; family Corvidae; genus Corvus; species Corvus kubaryi. The sequence continues at coordinate 26,110,111 of NW_024580667.1, read as the reverse complement.
GGTAGAGGAAATTCCTGTAAAGGAAACAGACTCAACGCAGTGCACAGCTAGAACTAACCACAATTCTTATCATGTTGTGTAGGATGTGCAAGTAAGATTTTGAGATAATTTTTTTTAACTATATGTTTTATCTTCAGATTTTAGCTCTCCCTACCCCATCTGCTTGAAGGTGAGTTAATTCTATTGCCTTTGAATGTGCATTTTAAAGTAAATTGGCTTTAACTGCTTGGTCAGGCAAACAGTAGTGTCTTAGTAAGTAGCTTCATTAGATATTCTTTTTCTATTTCATAGACGTGGTAAAGTTTTTTCATCTCCTATGTGGCTATTCTAAGATTCTAAGATTACTAATTCTAAGATTACTAATCTTAGTCCTAGAATCAGATTATGCTTGCCTTTTCATTGATAAGTTGAATACAAGACACAGAAATTGATATCTTTCATAGTGAAGTGATTTCCATCAGAATCAGAACTGTTCGATGGAATGATTGTGGCATGCCACTCTTTACTAGACTTCAGAGATATCATGAAATTTGGCACAGCTCTCAAGAAACTGATTTTGATTTCTTTTGCTTATATTTTATGTAAATAACTGGAGAAGAAGAGGCTGAAGGGAGACCTCATCACAGTGTACAGCTTCCTCGTGAGGGGAAGAGAAGGGCCAGGCACTGATCTCTTCACTGTGGTGACCAGTGATAGGACCCGAGGTAATGGCCTGAAATTGTGTCAGGGGAGGTTCAGGCTGGATATCAAAAAAAGCTTCTTTGCCCAGGGGGTGGTTGGGCACTGGAACAGGCTCCCCAGGAACACGGTCACAGCACCAAGCCTGACAGAGTTCAAAAAGGGCTGGGATTTGGACTCGATGATCCTTATGGGTCCCTTCCAACTCACCTTATTCTGTGATACTGTGAAAACTCTATGAAATAGAAATTTACTGTTTTCTTCTAAGAGTCCTTTAGGAGTTGAAACATAGGCAATATAATACAATTCCTATTTTTCTATCTCAATTTTTTAGCACAGGGAATTATGTGAAGACCACATTAATTTCCTTTGCATGTATGATACTTTCCAACTAAGTGGCATCCTAAGTCCCTAGACTAAGGATATGAAAATATGGCTGTGTACATAGCAGGAGAATGTAGAAAGACATTTGATAATAAGTTGCCGAGAGTAGAATACTTTCTTCTCTGGTAGATACTGACAAAGAAAAAATGAGTCCTTGAGTAAACCGAGTCACCAAATCACCTAAGTCTGTCTGCAGTGCAAATACACCTGAATGGTGATTGCTGTCTGCTTTTGCTGTGAATTTCCCTGTTCCTGTCAAGCACACTTGTAAGATGATTCTTAATTTCACATCCTACCATACTTTTTAAACACTATAAAAATGCAAAGATTACAAGATTCTCTAATGAAAGCATTATCCAATAGCAAAAAAAAAAAAAAGGCAGTGGTGTATTTTCCCATGCCTAGCTAAAGACAACAGAAAAATTATAAAGATTGCTAACCAGTGCTGTAACATTCACTAGTCAACTCTTTCCCTTTGGCACTTTCCCATTTGTGGTGACCTTTTTCAGCTTAGAGGGTATTGTTTATATGGCAGTAAATTGGAGAACAAAGAGATTATACATCACTGGCACTATTAAATGCTTTGTGAATGGTCACTTGTTGTAGTTTCACTACATGTGGCCTGTATGTCCCCAGTGACACACAAATGGGAAGCCAGGAAGCAAACGCTTCCACTGCTTATCTTGTGCCAGGTTAGGCACTCTTCAAATAGCTTCTGATGGCTTAACAGCTTAATGAGTCACCAGAAAGTACCAGGGCTGTCACAGGAGAGAGGCTGGACCATTTGCCTGTGGTCAAGGGAGAGTGGAGTGTGGAGGACAGATCAATAGTTCATAAAATCATAGAAAAAGCTGAGTTAGAAGGGACCCATCAGAATCACTGAGTCCAACTCCTGGCCCTGCACAGGACACCCCAAGAATCACACCACATGCCTGAGTGTTGTCCAGTGTTGAACTCTGTCAGGCTTGGTGCTGTGACCACTTCCCTGGGGAGCCTGTTCTAGTGCCCAACCATCCTCTGGGTGAAGAACAATTGATATCCAATTGAACTTCCCCTGACACAGCTTCATGCTGTCTCCTTGAGTTGTGTCACTGGTCACCAGAGTGAAGAGATCAGTTCTTGCCCCTCTGCTTTAGTCAACAGCAACCTATTCCATCATCTCACCTGCTCAAGGGACTATGGCAATGAACCTCACAAAAGGGCCTTTGGTCCTGATTGCTACGGGCACCAGCATGCCTTTGCCATGTGGGCTGTCGGATGACATAACTCAAAACATCATTCTTGGTTTTATACAGAATTAGCATGCCTAGAGATGCAGCCTTAATGAATGCCTTGAGCAAGGTCTTCACAGGTGTCATAAATCCAGGTTTGAGAGTCAGGATCCATTGATCTTTTTGCAGTGGATAAAAAAGTTGGATAAACTTATGGAAGGCTTTTCCCAGTGCTGGTAGCAAACTCACTTTATTCAGACATACATACAGGCTTGGAGTTTCAGGATGCTTTTAAAAGATGTGTGGGGTGATGACAGTTGGCAGCCAACCTGTAACAAAGCACCAGGATGGGGTCAGACAAATGAGTTAATTTACTTCCTGTGAGCTCTGAGCATAAAAATAGATCATTCCATTCACTTGCAAGGAATAGAGACATTCTGAAGAGAATGGTGACTAAGAGTTCTCCCTGCTACACAAAACTGCTGCCTGGAAAAGTGCAGCGTGGGAGTTCTCATCACCTCTCTCTCTAGCTCAGTGTGCGCTGGATGCTCTGTTGATGCTAACCAGTATCAGTAGTGTCTGATTTGCATGAGGTGCCAACAGACAAGGGACTAGCCTTTGCCCAACCTTTTCTGCTTTTCCCTTGGGCTGACTCAATGCCTCTCTGACAGCATTGTAAATGCAGAGTCACTCTGTGGCCAAAGGAAAGAAAAAACCCCCTTGAGGGCTCAGTTGCACAATGCACAGCTGCGCAAACTGAACATCAGCAAAGTAGATGCCCTTTGCTCCTGAACCAGGCACTCCAGGCATCAGTCATAGGCATTGGATATGTCCTTACTAAATACCCGAATTAAGCCATGGCTGTTGAGTATGCCCACTGCACAGCCTGCAGCTGAGAAGGCTGTGGCATGCAGATCAGACTTCTTAGTAGAAGAGGGAAGACATAACAATATGGTTTGGGGTTTCACCTTGTTCAGGGTACTGTCATATAGGGCTCTGGATGCAGCTGAGTGCTTTGAGGACCTGCCCCAAATCCCCTGGGTGCTCTCTGTCTCAGTTTACAGAGGGACCACCACAGAGCTGGTCCCTTACAATCCTCTGGGTGTTACCCTGCTAAGCAGGGCTCTGCCAGGGTTGTTCAAGCAGTGCAGAGCAGCATCGTGGTGCAAAAGTGAGGCCTGATTCTGCACACCCCGGTAAGCCATGGGGGAGGAGAAGGGGTTTTTAGGTTGCTCTGCTGGCCCTGGTAGACATCCTAATGTATGTCCATTTTGGCTGGTAGCAAAGCCTGGTAGGAGCACATATCTTGGGTGAAAGCGAGAACCAAAAACCTGTGCCCACACAAGACATGCTTTGAGGGTTTTACTCCTGCATAGTCCTCCAGTCTCATGGGCTCAATGCTGTTTGCAGCTGCAGCACATCTTCAGATGTAGTTTAATACCAAAGGAATCCAATCAGCTCACTCTGGGCCAGTTGACCTTCAAGCTACAGTGGTGTTCTATGGAGTTTTGGTGCCATTTATGCCTGTCTCAGCCTTTTGCTGATAATCATCATTAGCTGAAGGCTGATATTATTTGGTATCTTACCTCTCATCTTAGAGAACATGCTCCTATCAAAGGAGGAAGGATCTACATTTCCACTCCAGAGGTGGAGTTCTGCATTGCTGTAGGTATGACTTGGAAATCCATCTGTAAGAAATTCTATGAAAGGTGCATTTAGAGAGATTGTTGCATAGTCTTGAGTATTATCCATTCTGTGAAATCATTCCATTTCTGTGAAATAGTGTGAGCAGGAAAAGTGCTGCAAACCCCATTTTTAAAAAACACAATATGCAGGAAATAGTGTTTGCAAAGTTTTATAGAGGTACATAATGAAATATGCAATGATCTATTTTATTTACAAAATGATCTATCTTATTTACAAAAAACCCCCCCCCCCCGTTTTTCTCTTTTACAGAAAGCTGGATGATTATTAAAGAAAATGTCTTAGAGCATCAACCCAAATTGATAAAGGAAATCATGCTCACTTTGTGCTGGATACTAACATTGTTTGTCAGTGGGGTAGAAGTTAGAGAGATTAACTTGCCAGGTAAGAGGCTGCTCCAGTGAGGTTTGGTGTTTGTGGTGCTTTCTGAAAACTTAAAAAAGGAGATCTTAATTTTTCTTGCTTTTGTGAGTTTTTCCTGTACATATCCATGCTTGTGTCAGACAAATAGCCTTTCTGCAAGCTTTTGAAGTATTGGTTATACAGTCTACCATAAATTTGACTCAAAAATCAGTTCCCCAATGAAAAGGACAAATGTAAAGAAGAATTTCTGAGAACTAGATGGGACAAATGAATTGCTTCTGTGACTTAGGTCTCCAGCATCTGGTCCAGGGAGGCAGGGACTGGGGAGAAGGAAGACAAAAGCAGAATGAGACTGATCTTTCAAAGTCTTTCACACACACGATATATCTGGAGGAGCTTGATGCAATTTAGTTTGCAGAGAGAAAATGAAACTGTAAAGAGTTTCCCAGGTGAGCAGGTGAGGAACAGATGTCATGCCCTCCCTTCTGCTGGAGTGAAATCCTGCCATACTTTCAAGGGTCACAACCATCTGAGTGGCAGGAGGGGCATTAGGATGGCTGACCACATCTTTCAAAATTAAAAAATTTGTTTAACTTTAGGGAAAGTTACTGAAACCTGGGAGGATGAATATTTAAAAGCAGTGGGACAATGATGTTTCTCAATCTTACCATAAACAGAGCATGTGGTGGGCAGGATCTGCTTCTTCAGGCTTATGTCAGTCCCTTGTCCGTTAATATGAGATCGAGAAGAGCTGTGTCTGCTTTTCTACAGAGTTGAGGTTTAACAGGTTAGCACCACACAAAAGTTTACACATCACAAAAACCCTTCACATTAATCTTTTGAGAAAAGGTCTAGCAAACCCTTGGAAACCTTTGAATAAATTTTCAAGAACATTGACAAATTGCATATTTAAGAAAACCTGTTTTCTGTTAGTCCATCTTCTGATCACATAAAGGGATATTTAACTAAAGAAAGGTAAAGTTCTATTTTGGTTGTGTTCCTAATTTTTATTTTTAATTTTTTCACCATGACTCTGCATTCTTTCAGATGGCACTGATATCTTACTCTCCTGCTTTTCAGGATGTTCCCATGTTGAACCTCAAATATGGTATCGTGCAATTAATGGTGAGGAGTTCGTTCTACGGTGTGCTTTACCAGAGAGAGATGCTACCAGCATTTATAACAACTCACTTTTAAATCAACATAAGGTGGAATGGTTCTGGCATCAGAAGGATAAAGAGACACTGAAGGCTGTCAAGGAAAGCTCAAATCTGGCTTTCCAAGGGGATGCACTTTGGTTTAAACCAATAAGGGACAGTGCTTCTGGAGTGTACATCTGTAGGATGTGGTAAGTAATGGAGCAAAAGGGTAAGTAATGGATTAATGGAGCAAAAGGTTTCTACTTCTATAGGAGAATTATTGGTTTGGTTTGTGTATTAAATGTTTAACTTCTTTTTCTTTCTTTTTTTTTTTTTTTTTTACATCACTCAGGGGAAAAATCCCATGTCTCGAAATTGTTTTGGATGTTCAAACAAAGAAGGCAGCAAAATGTTCAGGTTATGACACAAACATGCTATATCTGCTTGCTGGCATTGGGAATTCAATAACCTGTCCTGGGACAAAATGTTACAGCCACATTAAAAAGCCAGATGTAAAATGGTACAAGGTAAGAGTCAGTCTATCGAGTGTTGAAAACAGCTGAGTGGAGGTGGAGCTTCAGGTCTAGTTAATGTCCATGTGCCATAGTACTTGAACTCTTCTTTGGCAGGCAATGCAGCCTAAGAAATTCAACCCAAGAGCAGAATCTTGAATTAATACATATCAAGTATTTAAGGAAGAGTTTTGAAGAAATTTACCACATCCAAAATATTCTGTGAAACAGAATCCAAGAAATGGTTTCTCTTCAGCTAAGAAATTGAAGTAATTGAGAATTAAAATAATTCTTTGCAAAACAGACATGATTGAAAAGCAACATTTTAAGTTTTGTTTTGACATTTCAAATTTTGAAACTATCAAATATACCAAAGAAAAACTGGCTTTGTTAGGTGAAAAATTATTTTAAGATGGATGTTTCAAACCATTCTATCCAAGACTCCTGTTTTTAATGAAACACTATTCCGCTGAACCACTACTGACTTAGTGTTTGTAAGGAGGGCAATATAACATCTAAACCTGTATAAATGAGCAAAGGAAGATGACTAAAATTTGCAGTTGTGCATTTTCCTACCTGGTATTATTTACATTATTTATTCTTTCAAGCAGAATTATGATCTAGTTGAAGTTACTTTGCATTTGCTTTCAAATTTTAAATGAGGTATATCTTTACCTACATCTTGATCTGAAGCCCGCTGAAGTTAAGGAGCTTCTTCCTGTTTGCGTTAGTGGATTTTTTCAGGAACTTCATTTAAGGAAAATTCTTCTGGTCTCAGTGGAATATGAATATATTAAGCTGAAAAATAGGGGTGCTTTTCAAAAACAGACAATTTTCATGCTTCTAAAAGTAGTGACAGTGTTCTCAATCTCAGACAATACAAACTCATGATTTACTTCTCATAATATAACTTGAAAATGCTTTCAAAACAATTTCTTTACAAAATAAAAAATACCCAGTCCATCAAAAAAGTGATCCTTTTTGTTGCTCTTTAGTAATAGGAGTTTAATTTAGATTATCTTCATGATTTCACAGTTTCATATCAACTGTAAATTTTAAATAATTTTTAAAAAGTCAAGGGTATTCGCATCTTTTTTAGCATAACTGAAAAATGTTCTCAGACTCCTAATACGTCCCTTTTTGGGCTTCAGTGGAAAGACTTTGGTTTAGCCCTACTGACATGAAAATGTTGTCCAAATACATTAAAATATAATTTAATAACAGCAAGATGAAAAAAGACTTTAATCCTTTCCTTTTCCTTTTTTTCTTTTCCTTTTCCTTTTCCTTTTCCTTTTCCTTTTCCTTTTCCTTTTCCTTTTCCTTTTCCTTTTCCTTTTCCTTTCATTAGGATGGTCACCAGGTAAAACACAGGAAAAGCAGACCAAGCCTAAAGCTTAAGCAGAATGAAATCTACTTGAATCCAACCTATGACAAAGATGCTGGAATATATGTGTGTGATTACACTCTGCCTGACAACGCTACCAACTGGACAGTGAGAACAGCAGTAACAGTAGAAGTCATTGGTGAGTTATATAATAACTCAAAATAAAATACCTGAAGTAAAGTATATTTTCTTTATTATGTTTATTTATGTGGTTTTTTTCAGGCTCTTGTTCTGAAAACCCATAAAATGAATTAGCTAGATCATTAAAATCCTCTTCCAAGTATTCTGAAGACATCTAGGGACACTAACTAGAACATCCAATAGTAATAGCAGTAATAGCATGCAGCATACAACACTGTAATTTTCAAAATCTAATTGTGCCTTGGATTTATTGTAGTTCTTAACATTGGGGATCAAATCCACAAAAGATTTAGAACTCTTGATCTGGGAGTAGAATTCATGAAACTCCAACTGGTGCCAATGTTCTCCATGTACAGTGTGAGGAGTATTAGGAACATATTTGCATACTAGGAAGAAGGATTACAAATCCTGCACTGGAAATGTGGGCAAAAGCAGCGTATCTCAATCCTACCCATCTCCCTGAAGTAGAGGATTATGTGAAATTATGAGTTAGGTAAAATATTGTTCCTTGTGGCATGGGTGAAACCTTCACTTTCTCCATTTGACAGTGACAGGGAAGATGATATTGGTGGGATCTCTACCTCTCTTGCATGTAATTTTTTAGCAGCAGAGTAAATAGGAGAGCTGTGAGCAATCTAACAAACAAGCCATTTGTTGTTGCGCATGATCTTTGGGGGAGAACATCACTGCCTGCATGAGCTGTTCTCTCAGGCTTTGCATGCATTACTAAAGAAAACTGGCTAGAACTCTATGGCACAGTGATATGACATGGTCTTATATTCTCCTACAAACCACGGTGACTTTTCCTCTAGTATTTACTGTCTCTGGTTGTCCTTCAGGCAAAATCCAGATACTGCCTTGGCAGAGTGTTTTGGGGCATCAATGCAGTGCAAGGGAGCATGCTAGCAACCCAGGATCAGTACTGGGGGAGACTGCTTGATCTGCTAAAGGAGTGATGTGGCAATGCTTTTCTCCAGATATCTACGGTTGAGTGCTGTTAAGACTTTGTAGTCACCCCAGTCAATCACAGGTTCCATAGGAAGAGTATATATCTACTCTATATCCTGAACTGCATAGATGCAGTCCAGCTGTTTCTGTATGAAAACAGCACAGGACTAGTCCTCAGCATCCTGGTGGAAAGTGGGCCACTCTGTGAAAGGGAGGACAAGATTTAGGGGACCAAAGAAAGGTGTCAAATGAGGCAACCTGATTCTGCGGTCTAGTGAAGAAACACACCTTTGAAATTCCATGGTCTCATGAGGATAGAATTTCTCTGAAATAGATGATCCTTTTTTTCCCCCCCCCCCCCAGGTATTTTAAGCATTTGATTCTAATAATTCAAGGGAAAATGTATCCATCCTGTCAGGACAGGAAAGCATGTCTCACCAACCTGTGAGAGCTCTTTGGTGGCTTAAAATATCTGATGCTCTTTGACTCTTCCTTCTAATATTCTTCTGTGGAATATTCCCACAATATTCTCCAGGCAGGCTTGGACTAGCTCTGCTTTTATTCTGATCTGACTGAACTTGAGCTGATACACTATCCTTCTCAGTTCTTTTCCCCCACTTCACAGTGCAGTGAGAAAAACACGTAAAAGGTGCCATATGCATATATACTACCCCAGAGCCATGCAGACTGAGGGGAGACCTCCTTGCAGTTACAACTTCCTCACCAGGGTAAGAGGACGGGCAGGCACTGATCTCATCACTGTGGTGACCAGTGACAGGACCTGAGGAAATGGCCTGAAGTTGTGTCCGGGGAGGTTTATGTTGGATAATAAAAAGAGGTTCTTCACCCAGAGGGTGGTCAGGCACTGGAAGAGGCTCGCGTCACAGCACCAAGCCTGACAGAGTTCAAGAAGTGTTTGAACAACACTTTCAGGCACATGGTGTGACTCTTGGGTATGGTTCTGTGCAGGTCCAGGAGTTGGACATTGATGATCTTGTGGGTCCCTTCCAACTCAGCTTATTCTGTGATACATTTCTCTGCTGTGGCTTGGTAAAAAAAAAAAAAAAAAAAAAAAAAAAAAAGTGTTATATGGCACCATTTCCTGCAGTATGGGACTTTCCTAGAACCTCAGAGCTGTGGGTTTTATGGTATAACCCGTGGGTGTCATTATCTGTGCCCTTTGGCAGCCTGAGTTTTGAGAACAGCATGGCTATTTTGGTGCAAGTATCTGTGCTTGTGAATGAGGTGTGTGTGCATTGTTTGTGCTTACTGGGCATGGAAAGAGGCTTGGCAGGGAGCTGGTATGAGAATTGTACCCTTCAGGGGGTCTTGCAAGGGGGGTTCCTAATTTTTGAATCCTAAATAATCTTAAATGCAGGCTAGATGCTGAGCTTCTCAGCTCATGAAAGAGGACAATGCCTCAGAGTAAATGAGATAGCAGGTGTTTAAGTAGCTGCACAAGTTTTGTTGTTGAAACTCCCTTATCTGTGCACACTCAGATACCTCAAGAACTGTAAATCATCATCCTCTTGGATTAGGTGTTAAATTCCACCTAAAACCTGAAAAATCAAATTGTAAGCTGTTTTCTTTGGTCCTCTGCACTGATAATAACTTTATACTTAATGATATTCTTGTTGGTTGCAGCAAAAACCACTATTCATCCGCCAAACCTTTTGTATCCCAATGGTGTTGTGATCCTCGAAGCAGAGCTTGGTAAGTTTCAATTCCTCACCTAAAAGCAAATGAAAATATTTAAATGAGGTATTGATAAATAATGATAGATCTTGATAAAGCAAACCAGCTTTGCTTTCTAAGCTATTTAAGTGAATAATATTCTGGTGACCTGCAGGCATGGTTTTTCTGTGTTAATTTGTTCCAGGCAAGCCACTTGAATTAGAATGCCGTGTACAGTTTGGGTTTGAAACAGTTTCTCCAATGAGGGTAACATGGAAACGAAGTGACGAGGAGAATATAAATGAGAAACTGAATCAGGAAACAAGGTGAGAAAACCTACCCCTCGCCCCCTTCCTGCCCCAGTAACCTAGTTACTACCACCACAAACAACTGTAAAAGTCCATCTATAACAACTTTACTGAATGCATTTAATTGAAAGAAACTTAGAAGGCTCTTTTCTTTCACCTAGTAATGTGTATGTCCACAAGCATGTGACAGGCATGTGACCTTCACATACAGAAGCACATATTGATGGCCATAAAATCAAGAACTCAAACTCTCCACAATCTTAGCTCTTCTTCTTAAAGCTTTAGCTCAGAGACAGCTTCAACATGAAGGGTTCCTGGTTGCCTGTCCCTGCATCCATTGTTTTCAAGTGTTCTTGTTTTCAAGTGCTCTTGAAAGCACAATCTCTGTTGTGCCTTGCTAGCAATTCACACAATCTCTCTTTGGAAGCTGTCTCTGAGTGGAGAATAAATCAGATCAGCAAAACAATACAGTGGACATTGAAAGGAGCTTGTGTACCTCAGACATTGGGGTGTATTTACAGACTAGATCTGAGGACTTGCAGCACTGAGTTTCAGGGCACTGAATTTTGGGACTTTTCCTCTGGTAAGAATTAACCAGGCCCTGCAGAGAAGAAACATGTAGGGGAAAGGTTTCCTGTGACCTGGGGACAACCCCTATAGTCACTACACTTCCCTTTCCTTCCTGTTCTCATTCACTTACGCAGTGTTCAACTTGGGCAAGCAACAGAGTGGAGGCAACACAGGCAAGTACATCTTTTACTACACAGCCCTGACTCAACTGTATGGCTAAATTTTCTGTCTACTGGGGGAAGCAAAAGCTCTGCTGTCACTGCTAAAATCAAGTTCATAATAGGAGTCATATGGGAAAAAAAAAGATGATATCACACACACACATGCACACACTCATGAGGTAGACAGGAAATTGGATTTTCCTAACTTTAGAATGTTTAGATTTGGAATATGCTTCTTAACAAGGTTTTAGCTTTTTTCATGGCTGTTCCGGTTTCGCCAAATTTAGAAATATATACTCTGAGAGAAGGCACAACCACCCCTCCCCCCACCAGGTTTGGGAAAAAATAAATTTTCCTCGAAGGAAAGTGAAAGAGATAAAAGCTATTTCTTTAACAAACACATGGGAAAAGGATAATAATGCTAAATAATAAAATCTCTCGCTGTGGAGAAAAAAACCTGGGAAAGTGTTCGAGTCCTCCCTTTGGTCTCCTCGGAGCTGAGGCTTGGCCCAGGGCCAGGCCCTTTGTGCCCGGTGGAAAGTCCTCCCGATGTGCTCTGATATTGAAACAGTCCAGTAGAAAAGGGAGAAAATCTGAAATTCCAGGGAAGGAAACATTCAACTCTCAGTCTCTCTCTGGAGAAAAAGCAGCTGAACCCCAGGCCAAAAAACTGACCGGAGAACAGCAAGCCGGGTGCTTCCTCCCTCCCCTGCCACAGCTGGGAAAACCAATTGCTATCTGTGTGTGTCCTTGAACAAGCTGCAAGAAGCTGCTTTGAAGAAGTTTTGCTCAGTTTTTCCTTCCCCCTCTCAGGTTCAGTTTAGAGGCATAGAAAGGCACAGAAATTAATTTCTGGGCATAGGCAGTGATATGGGATACACATCATAAGGTCACCCCAAGACATTGGCTAGAGTTTCTGTTTATTTTTTAAATATACAAATAAATGAAACATCCCCAACAGATTTTGGTTGAATCCTTGCCCTTGCTTACTCCTCCACATCTTGAGGTAACGAGGAAGGGCTGTGGGATACTGTCATTTTGCAGTGGCCTGATGTGAGATGCCTTCTAGGATGACCCAGAGATGCTTGTACTTGTGGCTTTCGAAGAGGAACACTGAAACTCAGAAACTCTGGGTATTCTGGAGTGATTGCAGACAGAGATCTGTTACCCATATCCTCCACTCAACCCTGAAGAGATTCCTCCGTTTCCTCTTCATTTCTTATACTTCTGTCCCTTATATATATCTTTTTCTGTTTGCCTATCCTGTCCTTGGGCTTTCTACCCCTGTGCAAGAGGCTGTGCTGCTCAGTCTTTTTGCCCAGCTAGTTCTCTCTTGGGGCTCCTTTTTGAAGTTTCATTTCTCTGCATTTCTGCTGGGTGAATATTTTACATCTTAGAAAACCATAAGTAATCTTACAGAAGTAAAGGGGACTATATATTGAAAACTAGGAAAGTGATAAATATTTTTCTGAATAGATGAACTAGGAATAAACCTTTCAGTCTTCAGGCCTATCAAAGTATTTTCTTACAGTGTTAGTATTTTCTTGCCATGTATAAACCAAATGGAGGTTCCAAACCAGAGTATTGCATCACTATTAAAAGTTCAAGATCAATGTTAAGAAGTTGCAAGCTCCTCTATTTTTGTGTGTAAGACATTGGGAGATTGTGGGAATGAACAGCAAAGGTATCATGCAAATACACATTTTTTTCTCTCCAGTGTCTATCCAAAAGGTTTGAAGGGGAGCACACTTCTTCATGTTGCAACTTTGAAAGAAGTTACTGAAAAGGACCTCAGAAGCAACTTCACATGCTTTGCTGAGAATTCAGTGGGAAATGCCACCGCTGTGATCCAGCTGAAAAGAAAGCAGAGAGGTAAAGCTATCATTTGGTGACTATTTGCCCCTGAAGACACATTTTGATTTACTCTTCTGCTACTAATTAATTCCCCATTCACACTGGCTTTTAGCCAGCTGCTGAAGTTTATTGAACCTGGGTGGGAAATTTTGCTTTGTCAGATATCTTGACAGCCTCAGTATTTTGAGGATTACTCAGAAGGACAGGACTATCTGGGGACTTACTGCAGGTGGGTGAGCCAAGTGGAAGATGGAGAGAAACTGGAAGGAAGAAGAGGAGAGTAGCATCTCTGAACATTAACAGGCAGTCTACTAAACTGAAGCAGAGAGGCTGCTGAAAGCAGCAGTATTCCCTGATTTTCACAGGACATTTCTGTCTGTTTTCCCAGTCCTTAGCATGCATGTATTGTGCTATCCCGCAGTGGTAGGGAGGAGAAGAGAGATCCAGCAGGCAGGAATTGTGCAGCAAGATTGATTGATTGAATTATTTTACAACTCTTTTACAGACTTTTTTCTTCATAGTCTAATTGGACAAAGGATCAGCCACCCCCTGGGTGGATTGGCTAGAAATCCTAAACATCCATTGTCAAAATATTTTTCTACTGTACCATAAACAAAGCTTTGCGAGGTTGAAGGTGTTCATAGTTTATAGAACTCTACAAGTATCTTCCGTGAGAGAGAAAAGTATCTCTTGGGACTGGAAAGAAGCAAGAAAAATTCTTGCTACTGGCATACTTGTATCCACATGCATGTTTCTAAGAAGTTACCATAACTGATATGAATGTAGCTGCCTTTCAAGCCTTTCAAGGCCCAAACCAGAATCAGTGTGGAAATTAAAATGTTGAACCATAGTTCACAGTGAAGATTCATCACTGCAGTTGCACAGGAAGCTGCCAGCAGGGCACTGTGTGCAGCTATGTCTGTTCTGATGTAGCTTTTCCATCTCAGGCAATTACTATTTTCAGCGTTGCTGAGTGTACCAGAGACTGTTTCCTCTGTGCCTTCTGTCACAGATTGGCTTTTCATACCAGCAAAGAGATACCATGCAAAAAAGGTCATTGATGGTAGACTGAAATTCTGTGTTTAGGTTTGTGGCTACATGAAATCTTGACTTTCCTAAATTTTGCCAGTGGGATAAGGAAAAAGACTGTGAGATGGTTTGTCCCCATTTCTGGACCGAGTTTTTTATCTAAATGTCAATATTGTTTTGGAAACCTGAGTTATGATAGGCTCTTTTCTTTCTGCAGTGTTGTTCCTATATGTACTATGCAGTGCCATTTCTACTCTATTTGCATTTGTTTTGTGCACTGCCTTTATTTACCAGCACTGGATTGAAATAGTGCTGATGTATCGAAGTTATCTGGTCCACAACAAAAATACAGAAGGTAAGAAACCTTGTGTAATATTAATTTTCTCCAGTTTTTCTGCTGCTTTTTGCCATGTGGGATAATCAGGTATGAATTACTCATTTAATTAAGTTCTCTTAATGACCCTGCTCTCTTTGAGCCAATACAAGGACTGTTAAACCTTACAAGATGCTCAGTGAACGCAGATGGAAAAAAAGAAAGATAGTGTGAAAGAAATATCTAACACCAACTGAAATGTCAGTTAGACTTTTACCCTAATTTACCCATAGAAGATTAGGGTACCCATTAGAGCAGGAAGTTGAATTTTGACAGTCCATTTGTAGGAAATAATTTAGCATCTCCAACGTTTCAAAATCGTTCTCTGAAAAAGTTCAACAAAACCTTTGGACAAGAATGAAACAACCTTGCATAACAAGGTGAAGGACTCCAGAGTTTATTGTATTTTTCACTTGAAGTCAAAAAGTTTCTCAAAAGAATAAAAAAAGAGAGAGAAACAAGACGATAAAGGGCACCAAGTGAATATTTGGGAAACTTTGGAAACAACTTGACATTTGCGCCTGAGTGATTAACTTTTGATTTTTCAAGTCTCCGTAGTAGCATCACCCATCATCTCAGCTAAAAGAGGCCTCCAAAACAGCGCAGTGTAAAAATGTATCAGGAATCACTATGACTACTTCAAAGAACTTAATGTACAATTTTCTTACATGGGTTGAAAGAATTCTGATAGTTCGTGCCTGAGAAAATTTTTCTAAAAATTCTTGCATCTTGATGCAGTTTGAGATAGAGGTGTCTGAGTCGGTTTTTTTGTTTGCATATGTACCTTACACCTGAGTGTGAAACAGCTACATCTAGATACCTGTAAGTACATACACAATTAGAAAATTAACTGCCCTTTTGGAAAACATTTTTGTGAGCCCTAAAGCATTTGGCAAAATCAATTTGGGACATCACTCAAAATTTCCCCTTTATTTGGTAAAAAAGTGATTTAAGGACCTGTGGGAAGTCCCCTTAGAGCACACCCTGCATGTCAGTAGGACAGACCTGCCAAGGCTTGTGCGTTGAGGACACTGTTGGGCTCCACTGTGGCAGTCCCTGTCCCCTGCCTGTACACTCTCGTATACCTCATGCACAAAGCACCATTTGCAATGTGCAGACCAGATAGCTTTCTGTCCAAGGAAAATGTGTTCTCACCTGCAGGATCACGTCCTTCTCACGTCATGTGGATGCATATCAAGTCACCTGAGGTCTGAGAGCAGCAAAGCAGCAGTTATGACTTGATTTTGCTGTTTCTTCATTTCTATCATTTCTTCTCTCATGTCCCTCTCAGCACAAAATCAGAAAACTGAAGAATCCTACAAGATTAGAAGGTACCCCTGGGTACCTGCTCAAAGCAGAGCCAACCTAGACCATGTTGTGCAGGACCTTGTGAACAGAGAAACCAGAACCCCTCTGGGGTTAATTGGCCTCCTTAGCCAATTAAGATACATATCTTAAAATTCCTGCCTTCTCCCATAAGGAGAAAAAAAATAATGCAGGAGATTTGATACTAACATTTATAGACCACATATGCCATCAATTTGCTTGTCAGGTATTCTTCATTTCCTACACTTTCAGTATCTTAAATACAGTACCAAATGTTCCTCAGCTTGTAATTGTCCTGTACAGTTATGTGAAAAAAAGCTTAATGGTGCTTATTTTGTATTTGATTTTTAACTTGCTACTGTAATAGTAATGTTACAAAGGTGTGTGTTAGTGGTTGTTGTCTAATAAGATTGCAGTGACCTCTGTGGGTGAAATAAGGAATACCTGGCTTGTAGTGCAATTTATAGTCACTTAAAATCCATTCTCAAAGGAGCTTCAATTTAGGGTATAGATGAATTGAAGTTCAGCTAAACCAATCTAGTGAATCTCTGCTCCACCTTTAATTCCCACATTAGTCCTGTGTGCCTGCTGCTGGTGATTCACTCTTGTGGGCCTAAATGGGCTCAACCTGGCAGAAAAACAACTCGGTAAAAGACAATGGGTAGCCAGCAAAGTGAATCATCTTCCTCTATTATCACAAGACCTGCAGCACCAGTAGAAGGATGTGATTGAAAGGGTGTATCCAGGAGTAGAGGGGAGGAGCAGAGACGCAATGTGTTGTCTGATCATTTTCTTGGCCTCCAAACCCAATCTGCACACCTCTGTTTTGTTTTGATGACATACTTTCTGCTACGTGCTGGTTCTGAATTTGAGTGTTCAGCCCCAGCTCATCCATGTTAGTTTTCTGAATTTGCTTTACCTACAGGCTCTTCTAGATCCTGTGGGAACTTGGTGACTCTAGCTCATGTCTGTGATCCTAATCTTACATCTAGGGATAGAAATCAGGAGGTTAACACCAAGGCACGTGGGTCATGATACTCAACACTTAGGTGTCTGCTGGAGGTAGGCATCTCAGTTCCCAAGCAGTGAAGGTGCAGTCCGTGTGGTGAAATCTAGAAAGCCTCTCAGCTCACCCTGCAGCAGCACCCTGCAGTGGGACTCTGCTCTACACAGGGGAATTTCTTTCTGGTTTCTATTGCTGTGATACAATTCAGCTAATTGAACACAGGTGTCTGATGTAATTTGGGCTGCCTGAGGATGTCCTGCCATTCCAAAAGGCTTGTCTCCAATACTTCCCCTGTCAAATCTGGCAGTCTTAGGACACCTTAAATGGCCTAAAGTAACTGGGAAACTGGACTGAGTCCACTATGCCTTTTGCTTTTACCAGAAATTCTTTTCTTTTCTGTTCCTTCTCCCTCAAGTGTAGTTCAAATTTTATTCAACAAATAGATACAATTTGCTTTTGCCTTGTAGTTAAGAATGGGCCTAACCCAGGACATGGGTACCAGGGTGATCAAAGCCAAGAAAAATTCTTTACCTGTGTTTCATTTGCACACAAACATTCTTTCAACGAGACTTAAAGTTCAATAACTGATCAGTGCTTGGTGTCTGAGCTGATATTTTGATCAGACTTAGCCATTGCTCCTTACACAAGTCTCTCTGTTTACAAACATAACAATGTATGAGAACAGCATATCTTTTGCAAGGAGCTAATATTTAAGAACATTTTTCCTTTAAGATTCATTATATTTTAAAAGAAGATTGACCATTGACAAGACTTTTTTTTGAATCAGCATTTGGGCAAATGAGAGAAAAGATTGGGAATCATTCCCTACCACATGGCTTTTGCCTGGAAGGGACCAGATCTTTAAACTGCCTTGCACTAAACATGAGTACCTTCCTTGTTTGCTTTGGTAGCATATGTCTACCAAATCTGCAAGACAGCGAGGAGCAAGGTTGTCTTTGGTGATTGGATAGCTGTAATCCAATAACAGGTCATAATTTTAGGTTTGTAATGTGCCTACTTAGATAGATATAAATGGAAGCCGAGCATTAAGAAAGAAGCTGAATGCTTCAGCCAGACTTGTTAATGTATAGAATTTATTTATTTATTTATTTATTTATTTATTTTAGATGGCAAGGAATTTGATGCGTTTGTGTCCTATGCAAAAATAAACTCTTCTGAAAGTGACTCTGCTTTAATTAGTGAAGAAAAATTTGCCCTGGAGCTTCTTCCAGATATGCTAGAAAATAAATATGGATACAAGTTATGTATTCTTGAAAGAGATATTCTTCCAGGAGGAGGTAAGGTCCCTGGGGATGGTAGAAAATCTTCAGTTTTTATAAAATTGCGTTTCAATTTCCAAAAAAACCTTATGCACCAGAACAACAAATTGTATAATTTGGTAGCGGAATTTATGTTCAAATCTTATAACGTTTTGATCTTTGTACCTGGTCCCTGTGGCTGAGGCATACATACTTTGGAGTGAGATCACTGGGAGCTACTAGGCTGAGATGAAATTCCTTGTACAAGAATTTCTTTGCAAGCAAACTCTGTTCTCCGGAAAGAAAGCCTCGAATACTTCAGTAGTTACTTTCTAAGCGACTTTGATCAGTGCCACCTGCAGTAGTTAGAAAGCTCTGTGTATCTGTTCCTGGGAGAGATGAAGACAAGTCCAAGTGTCCCTTGAGACTCTGTTTAAGTGTGTTGAGGTCTCAGCTGTGCCCTTCATGTCCTGAGCAGAAAGTTGTGTTCTTCAGTTGTATAAGAACAGCCATGGTACCCTCTGATAGCAAACACATTTCTAGAGGTTATATGATTGCTCAACATTCTTAATCTTGGCTTTCCTTATTTCTGGGTTTTAACTGTTGATAAAGGAACTGATAAGATAAAAAATCCATTGTAGAATGCAGTAACTTTCACCATTTTCTCTCCAGCATACACAGATGAAGTTGTAACAGCTATTAAACAAAGCAGACGGGTAATCATTGTTTTGAGCCCAACCTATGTCAGCGGACCAAGCATCTTTGAACTGCAGGCAGCAGTGAACTGTGCATTGGAAGATAAAAGAATCAAACTAGTATTAATAAAGTTCCAGGATTTCCAAGAGCCAGAGAATGTGCCTCCAGTAGTGAAGAAAGCACTTCGGATTTTACCAATCGTTACCTGGAAGTCTTCCATTTCTGCTGCTCCACACAAGAAGTTCTGGAAATACATGCATTACCACATGCCAATGAAAACTACGAAGAGGTTGGGAAGTTTCAGCCTGAAGAGCTTATCCCAAAGGTTATTCAGGCTGGTATATTGATAGGAGAAATTTCACAGGGGGATGACATCAGGATCAGAAATGGTAACATGATTGTCAAAAGACCTTTTCTATATCGTCCAACCACTGTCAACTGTCACTACAGCCAGCAATAGCTCCCTCCAAAACAGTCAGGAGGACTGAAGTGTCACAGTGCACAGCAAAACTGTGCCACTTCACACAACTGTAAATGTGAGCTATCTCTCATAAATTAATATTTAATTACAATTTTTATTATATTTATTATACCATTTCCGTTGTGATTTTGAGACATACAATGTTCTTTGCACTGTATTTCTTTCTGGAATATTTTTACACTTGTTTTCTAGAAAAAGATTAAAAAAAGGGAAATCAAGAGGAAGCTTGCAGTTTAATTTCTGATGCAGTCCAGTGGGACAAAGCCAAAGTTTTCAAATGAGTTACCTCCTCCAGTGCGAACACCAAGAAAATACAGTGGGAGACTGCTACAACTGGGTATGCCAAAGGGATTCAGAAAAGAGGGACCACTGCATAGGCTTATGCCAGGCATCTCCATCCTTTCTTCAGTGAGAGGAAGAATTCTACCACTTTTGAAACAATTCACACTCAGGGACACCTGCACCTGATCATTGCTGATCCTGTCTGGTGCTGGTCACTCAATGCCCACTGAACCTGTTGGCATTATAGGTGTGTTGCAGGTGTAAATCAAAGCCCTGGTTGTCACAGCTAGTAGACTTCCAGGGTCTCCAAAGTCTTTCCCTTGTAGTCCTCTGGCTGCCAACTCTCCAGAGTTCTTATCACTTGCTGTCAAACCATCTTGCAGCCTGTGTGCGTATGTCTGCATCTGAGTGAAATGCAATGGTCCGTATTAAGCAATCTGAGTAGTATAGCCACTGCTCTGCTCACTTCATTCCTCCTTTGAGTTAACAACTTCCTGTTTTATAATGCTAATTGAATATCTCATTTGCCAGATTCCTTGTTGGAAAGGGGTTTCAAGAAACACTGCTGTTAACAGGATCAGTATACTGAAAAAAGAACTCTTTTGCAAGCAGGCTGAGCATTATCTACCTAATGCTATATTGGGTTCAAAGCTTTCATGGGAGGACTGATGGTGCTGTGAGGCTGATGGAAGATGGTTCTTCATGTAGAAGCAGAACATCAAAGGCCATCACTGAGTGTACCACAGAAAATGTTGACATTGCAGCTGCACCTGTATTGGAGATTCGGTTCAGATCATCATAATTTTGATGCAAATTTCCCAGCTGTCACCACATATTGCCTTTTGTTTTTCATTATAGAGCATCACAGTTGCACACACTGGATCCCTTCCGCAGAAAGTCAAGTGGAAGACATTCTCCATCCATGAAGGGACTTTCAGTCTGTGAGATCAGTTGGTCTGAAGGAATGCCCTCCCAAGCACACACAGTGTGGTTGCAGGGTTCTCAGAACTAGTTGTTTCAGGGTATCACAACTATTCTCCCCATCTGCACTATCTGCACTGTCTTCTAACACAATCAAATCATTACTGAATTTGAGTATTTTGAATAATTTGTCAGTAAATCAAATACACTCAGTTCTAATGCAAGTAACACAGGCTTTAGAAGCTTCTAATAAACAGCACTATGTTTGTACACCCTGTTATCCTCAATATCCTGACCTTTTAAAAAAATGATCCTGAAGAGCAGTTGGATGAGTATAATGTGTCTGCCCAGTAAATGCCTTACTGGTATGAGCAAAATAAATTCCAAATACAGGAAAACTCAAGATCCAGTTTTAGCTAGGTGGTGTGACTCAGACCTTCCTCTTTACGTTGTTATTACCTGCTAAATTACATACACGTTTAAGAGAGGGAGGCCCTCCCCAAACGAGGCTGTAATTTGCGCAGTCCCCCACCAGATGTCCCTACCGCGAGCCCCGCACAGTCTATTTACACACCGACTGGTTTTGTTACCAGGTGCTACAGGACCAGGGAGTAGTGCCAAGTGTGGCGCCCGAGGTGCCGCTGAGCAGGGGAGGCAGCCAGGGAGCGAGGGCAAGAGAGGCAGGCACGAAGCAGGTTTTCCTATCTGCCCAGGCTGCCACCACCTCTCCCAGCTAATGCTGTTCCCTCGTGCTGTGCTTGCTGCCTGAACGGTGAGCATCAAAAGTTTTTTGTTTTGTTTTGTTTGGGTTTTTGGTCTTGTTGGTTTGTTTTGGTTTTTTTTTTTTTTTTTGGACAGTGGAGAAATCAGAGAGGCTGGATAAATAATGCAGTGGGAAAGTATTTTTTATTCCTCAACAGGGTGATGCTGTGGCCAAGGATTTTCTGGGTCAGAGAAACCTGCACAACCGGTATCTTCATGCAGCTCTAGGTCCGTTTGTAACACAAGGAACGGGACAGGCACATTAGGACTATAAAATGACCTCTAACAGGCAGATAAAAGAGCCCTGAGAAAGAAGCGGCTGTGGCTGTGGGCAGCGTGAATCAGCAGAAGGGACAGTAGCACACCTTCATGCACCCACTATATGCTAAATCTGTAATAAAGTCGTCACAGCCCAATATGGGCTCTACCACGCGTGCACATGCAAAGCTTTCCAACCTGCTTCTGTTGCTGTTGAGTGTGGCATCCTGCTCTGCTTCTGCTAATGTGGATGAGCCCAGCTTGGGCAAGAGGTCCTTGCCTCACTATGAACCTGATTCCAGTGGTGCTGTTGGCTCCTCACAAGACACAAGGCTACATGTTCTCACGCTAGACTATGACTATGTGCAAATTCCCTATGAAGTTACCCTTTGGATCCTCCTTGCCTCTTTTGCAAAAATAGGTAAGTAGAAAATGGGGTCTCGGGTCCTCCTATCTTGGAAAGAAGTTAAAAAAGTACAATGTAACCAAGTAACTTTCATTCATTTTGTAGCTGGGATTGATTTTACAGTGTCTGTTCTCAAAAGAACAACTGTGTTCATTACCATGGCAATGCCAAAATTCCACCTTAAAATGATTCCATCCTACTTCAGTTAACGTATGACCTCTAACCTTCATGTCTCTTGGATTGTGAGTAGTAAGTAGCAACAGATCTCCCTGACACAGTGCTGTCCACTCATTTTTCTAGTCCTTATACATCACAAGATGCTGGAATTTGCAATCTGACACAGCTGCAGAAATCAGTTACACCAGACTGAGAGTTCAAGTGTATTGAATTTTGAGGAGAAAGTGTAAAGAATTCTTCCTTTGTGTGAATAAGAGGAAACATTTCCCTCTGAGTCTTTGTTTTACATATTTGCTCTTTCAAGTTTGTGTGAAAAGTAATACCAGAGGAGAGAGACTGAGAGTCTCTGAGGGTGTGGATCATCAGAGATGCAGGCTAAGTACCTTTTGAATACACACCAATGCATCTAGCTTCTATTAGAGCTCCATGTGGGTATCTGAATGGGAAAAGACAATTCATGGAGCAGTAATTACAGTAGGGACTGCAATTAACATGGCAAAAAAGCTCATCATACCTTACACATTTTCATAACTGGACTTAAATTATTTTGACCATTCAAAAGTAATGCAGCAATATCAAATAAACGAAGAAGATAGTAATAATGCGAAGAGTTGCACACATAAAATCTCCCTTTTCTTTTGATCTTTCTGTAGGATTTTCAAACATTTCTTTAGAACAGACTCATAGGTGAGACTGATGTTTTTCTGGAGGTGGCCTGAAGATAAACATTTTTCATGTCATAGTCACCCAGCTGACAAAAATCATTACCACTAACCATAATTTGCCAGTTTCATTATAGCTGATGCCCTCAATCCAATTCCAAAAAATGTCTTCACTGATAACATAACAATCAAAATTTTCACAAATAAAATTTGTTATGGCATCAGTAGAGTGTGTGTTAACAGTAAACATATCGACCAAATTCTTTATTTGTCATCCATAAAATCATAGGACTTAACATATGGCACATCTACACAATATTCTTGTTTTGAACAAGAAATAGATACTTTAGAAGAACTGTGTGGTGCCTCCCGGATGGACCTGTTACTTTTGCTGTGAGTTTTCAAATAATATTATTTCTGATGAAAAGTGTGGAGCTGTTAATTTCAAATATAATTAGATGAAAGAGTTAGTCAGAATAATCCGGTTACTCAGGGAAGAAGATTTCCAAACTGTTAAAGTTTTCAGTGTTTTATTCAGGTATGATCTTCTTTCTGGATTTCAAGATTTAAGGGTGGAAAAAAGTTCCAAGATCTTAAAAGGCAGAACAATTCCCTTATTCTGGCAGAAGACTTGAAAATGATTTTTTAAATTAAAAGGCGAATGAGTGGATTTATAATATTAACATACTTCTTGATTAAAAAAAAAAAAAAAGTGTCCTAAAAACCCATTGAAAATTTCATAAAAATATTTTTATATTCCTTTCTGTTTGAAGTCTGATAATTCAAGGATAACAGAAATACAGTCATGGCAGAGCCTTCTAGAGCTGCAAGATGAAATCTGAGCTAGCTTCAAGCATGGGGTCACTGACATTGGATTTAAAGGTTTCTTAGTCTTCCTCATTCTCATTCTTTCAAATTTAAAAAAAATCTTGACATTTGTTGTACAGGCACCTCTCACTCATGATATGATCACACAGTTCCTTGTATAGTGACTAGATGAGCCAGTAGCAGGTGGGAAGTCAGGATTCTTGGAGAATATGTTCCTTCCAAATTGTGGAGGATCTTTTCAAAGATGTTTCCGCCTTTCCAAAAGTGAAGCTTAAGCTCAGACATGCTCGCTCAGAAATCAGGAGCTGGGCAGCAGGAAAAAAAGAAATTCAGGGTCAAACTCTTGCCCTGCTTTAGTGACAGAAGTGTGGGAATGTTTAGTTTTGAAAGGAAGAGTACTGTCTGTTTTTACCTTCATAATCCTTAGAGCAAAACCTGCCTGGCTGAAGACAGAGTGTTCAAATGGAGGCAAGACAATTGTGTGACATCAGGTAATTTAAACTTGAATAATCTCCAAATGTTTTATTCAAGGTTTCCATATCTATCACCGATTACCAAGACTTATGCCTGAAAGCTGCATCCTGATTGCCATTGGAGCACTAGTAGGAGCAATCATCTTTGCCTCCCATCACAAATCTCCACCAGTGATGAACACTAGTATTTACTTCCTGTATCTCCTTCCCCCTATTGTCCTGGAGGAGGGTTATTTCATGCCAACTCGACCATTTTTTGAAAACTTTGGATCCATTCTTTGGTGGTCTGTTCTGGGAGCTCTGCTAAACTCATTTGGTATTGGCCTCTCCCTCTATGGAGTCTGCCAGATCGAAGCCTTCGGCCTGACTGACCTGAACCTGCTGCAGAACCTGCTCTTTGGCAGCATGATTTCAGCAGTGGATCCCGTGGCAGCTCTGGTAGTTTTTGAAGAAGCCTCCGTTAATGAGCAGCTTTACATGATGATCTTTGGAGAGTCATTGCTAAATGATGGCATAACTGTGGTGAGTTTCTTTCCACTCCTTGTTTTCCCCTCTTTGTACTCATGTGGCTTGCAGGGTTACTGGGCACAGGGCAAGAACAGCTCAAAGGAGATCCTAATACATTATTTATTTTATGAATACGCCACTCAATTGCACACAAGGGATTTTAATGTATGCAAAAATTACATCTTATATTACCACTTTCAAAAGCATGTATTTTAGAGCTGCCAGAAGAGGGAAATATGCGTATGAGATGTGCACTTGCATTCACTGAAGTGAATGGATAAGCTACAGCTGATTTTCCTGGTAGGATCGGTGTAGGACCTTGGAATGTTCTTGACATTGTACAAGCAAATGAATAGAAAATTGTACTGCTTAAAGACTGAAGGCGGCAAGGGTAGAAATACAGGAGACTCTGCTTTCTCACATACCTGAGAGAGTCCTCTGGAAAAAAATAAAAGGCAAGCCAGATGTGGACAACCTCTAGAGGCTACACTCTGTCCTCCAGCCCTTTCTAGAAATTTCACCAGAGACCTTAGTCAGGAATTCAAAATGTCACTAATAACTTCACACAACTGTTTCTATCAGTAAAAAAATTGACATCTGACAAATGTTTGCCTTTTTTAGCTGTCTTGTCATAAATATCCAGAAACAACGTTTCCTGAATAAGAGAGATTTTGTTTGGTTGATTGGGTTTTTGTTGTTGTTGTTTTTTTCTTTTTAAAAGGTAAAGAGTTTTACAGAGCTCCTTTCGCTAATATTTTTCCCTCTATCTCATTAGTTCTGCTAAAATTGGAGCAACCTGAAATTCTAGCTGTAAGCATAGGTGACAAGAACATTTAAAACATATGTTTTTCAAGGAAGAAATTTCAAGCAGGACGTTTATTGCTCAGAAACCAACAGGACTGCTCATGTGGTACAAGTTAATGGCAGGTTCAGGAGTTTCACTAGATAAGATCTTTACAGAATTTAAATCACAGGAATCTAAACCACGTAAAAACTATTCAGATACTGCTATACATGAGGTACAGCCCAACTCGGACTTGTAAAATCTGTACAGAGTTCACTGCTGAAAGGCTTCATGGGAGAGGTGCAGTTTATGAGTATCGAGAAAAGGAAAAAGGAACAAAGTAACTTCTTGCAGCCACAGCCTATTGATCATAAATCCTTCTTCTTGGTGATCAGAGATACAGGGCTGATGTAGAACTAAGGGACAAGTGTAATTTAACTTTCATGCAAACTACATGGGCGCTACAGGTGTAACAGAAAAATCCCCACTGCATCTATTACTTACACTTTTTGGTTTCCTCTAAAACGGACCTCAAAAATGTAATACTTCTTTTTCATACTGGAAGAGCTTGTTTCATGCTTTTTTTTGATGGGCTCGCTACCTTCCCTTTCCTTTTCTCCCAGATGTTTATGGTGCAGGTCCAACTCCTGATGGTATTTACCTGAGCTTCCAGTCAGGATCCTGTTAGAGTACAAATGTGCAGTGACAGAAAGCCTTTTAAAACAGCAGACTTAGGCACTCCTCAGCAGCACTGGGTGTGTTAGTAAATGAGATGAAAGGGATATGTTGCGTCCACCACTGAGAGTTCCCATTGCCCCACACACTCTCATCTTTGGGGCTCATCTCAGAGCAGCTGTGTTGCCATCAGTTTGTCAGCTCCTGCTATTGCATCTCTGTATCAACCACCACTCATCCCCTTTCTGGGCATTTGAGTTTTCAAAATCTCTACCTGGCTTCACGGTTAAGAACACTGAAGTATTTGTCACCTGAATGGAGCCCAGTAGGTGACTTTCCCCTCTCTGATATCCCACTTACTTTTTCAATACTTTAAAACTATTTATCTCAGGTGTCTTCTCTTACCATTTCCTTCTCTTTCTCTCTTAACAGTTTCATTTGCTCTAACTGTTTAAAAAAGATAGTATCACCAAGATACATTACGCATACATATCTTTTTATTGTTTTAATACAAATATCCCCTGGTTCTCTCCAGCCAGCTTATCAGCTTGAACATTTTTTCCCCAGCAGGAAAAACTGGTATGAGTTTTGTTGAACTTGTGTGTTACATTTGAGGAAACAATAGCTCTGTCTTCTATATTTAGTTCAATATCCTGGTATATATAAAAAAAATGGCAAAATAACAGACTGTAGAATTAGAATTATAATCTAGAAGTTAGGACTTTGCCTTAAGGGGCTGGGAGAAAAATGGGTAATTTACCCTTTCTACACATTGGTACCTTTTCCTATTCCCCTCAGTAGGGCCATATCTGTGGATGGAACAAGAAGGGTCCAAATCCTGTTAATTGCTTCTTTCCCCACTTACTTCTGAGTGGTCTGCTAGCATCAGAATAGTTCAGACAGCAACAGGTCTGGACCTAGGATTCATCATACATTAGTGGAGTTTCAAAGCCCTGTTCAAAAAAGTGTAGTAAATCCAGTGCAGATCTTATTCAAATCTGAACTCGGGTAGAATACCCTGATTTTGCTGTGAATTTGTGCTTCAGGTTTCTGAAGCTCTGCTCCCACATATACACAGATAATTTTGTTTCTAAACAGGAGCTGAGAACCTGTATGCACCAGGAAATGGAATATTCTCTTACTGCTTAGTCTCTGAGGCTTGATTTTAGAAATACTGAGAACACCTATATATCATGCTGTATTCAAAATGAGTGACAGAGACTATATTCTCTAATGGAACACTCTCTTCTTTGTATGCAGCAGAACAGTTAAGTCTAATACATATTGAAGACCTAAGTAAAATTATTCTTTTATTTGAGGAGACTTGAAACTTCCTCTTTGATGTCACTGAGAAAGACTTTGACCACTGGTTTGGGTGCCAGGAAGGATGATGGAGATATTCTCTGCTCCCACTGTAAAAGTTGTTCCACTGTGCTTACAGTAAAACTAACTACAGTGGTCAGAAATAATTATCAGGGTAGTAAGAAAGAATTATCAAGAAAGTCTGTGCTGCTGGTTAAGGCAGTCAGTTGAGAATCTTTTCTTCCAGTGCTTCTGATGTGGGTGGTATGTGCAGTAATTGTACAGAGACACCTGGAGCATGGAGCAGTCCCTGCGGAGTCCCCTGTGGCAACAGTGTCATGCTCTCTCTTCCTCTCCCTGGCTCTAAGAGCTGCCCAGTGGTACAAAATCCTCTCCAAACAACTCAAAGCATGATGTTCTCAGTCTTGCTACATGACACCACTATCAATCCATCCCTTCTTTTTGTGTGAGCAAAAGCCTCCTAATCTGATTCAGGCTTTCCTAATATGAAAAGAAGTCTAGTATTCCATTTACTGGCATAAACACTGCAATGTAACTTAGCTGATCCTTACTTATATGACACAGTGCATGTTGTGGTACAGAACAATTTACTCCCACAAAGCATGTTACAAAAGAAAAAAGGAAATTATGTCATATTTCCATAGCTTCCATTTTGATGCCAAGTCAGTTAAATCATATAGACACTTTAGGAACTAAAAAAGAGAAAAAAATTTCTTGTTAAGTCATTTGCTGAGAATAACTTACTTTCTTCATAAGTCAGCAATAGATGCGTTTATAAAGAATGACAAGTCTTAGGAAGAGGTCAAAGTCTACAAGAAAGGGAAACAGAGAGAAAACAGGCTCTGAAATTAAAAGCTATAAGGTAGGTAGGGTGAGGTTTGCTTACTGTGGAGACATGAACCCTCTTTTCCTTATCTGCCGCTGAAGAGCCAAATTTCATACACTGGCATTAGGAAAAAGTAGTTCTGGGTATTTTCTTAAATGAAATATTTTGTTTGGCTTTGTCTGTCTCCCAGAACTATTAGCAGTGAGCCTCCTGAAGAACAGACTGTGTGACAGCTCAAGGTTATATGTCCCCAGCAGCAATTTAAGATTAGATAGTAGCTGAGCAGTAATTATTATCCTAATGAGCTTGACTCTTCTACCTGCAAATACCTGCTTTAGTCTTCTTAATAACCTTCTGGAATTAACTAGATGAAGAAGAAAGACCAAAGAAAACCATAAAATGCAAATTACTTTGGTCTATTTATTGTTTTTGAACTAATGCTTTAATGCAACATCTTTGGAGAGCTGGTGTCTTTAGTTGTTTATCAAATTCTCTTTGAAACTGAAAGGTCACTTTCATGTGTTACACATGCACTGTAAACAGATATGACAGGACTTAATATTAACTGATTGTCAACAACCTCTAAGGCCTTTTTATTACTACACCACTCATTACTCTGGAAATTTTCTATTAATTTCTAAAAGATGAATGAAAGTGAAATATGCTTAAAATTTTTCATTAACAGTTTCTGCAGAATAGAAATTATTGATAATAGAAGTATGGTAAAGTTTTCTGCTCTAAAGACATTTTCTTTACAGACCAAATTATAAAATACATTATATAAAATTTTAATTTGAATTCAATTCAATCTTTCTTCTAATCTGATATTTTCTTTTAATTTTTGTAATTTCAAGATTTCTAGTCAAAATGTGTATAAGTGCAGGGTCCTTAGAACATTTAGAGTGTCACAGTATTTGGTTCTTACTTTGAGATTGTTCTCTGGGGAGGTGATTAAGTGGCATCAAGCTCCAAATATATGATGATAGAGAAGCTTTATTTATCTATCTAGAGACAATATGAAACTGAGGCTACCCCCTTCCCTTCCCTTCCCTTCCCTTCCCTTCCCTTCCCTTCCCTTCCCTTCCCTTCCCTTCCCTTCCCTTCCCTTCCCTTCCCTTCGTCAAGTGCTATTGCAAAACATGTAACATTCGTGAGTCCATCCAATGAAGTTTGTCCAGTCTACTGATCCTATAGACAACCTAAATGGGATTTAAATCAAATGGGTGATTCTTAGTCCCTGCCCTGCCCCATCCTGAGTCAGAAGGAGAATGCGGAGGGTAGAGCCTGGGGCTGTCAAGGTACATGGCTGGGCTTTTAACTTCTGATACAAAGACCAAAACTTAAATTTACCTTCAGAAAACAAACAAACAAAAGACTATTTTTTTATTATTCAGTGGCATGTGGTCCCACAGTAATTTACTTCTATTCCACAGCCATTTACCCTTCTTTTTTTTTCTCTTTTTCAGGACACTTAACAGACTCTTACTTCTGGGACTTGTTAAGAACAATCTGAGATTTCAATTGTTACTTTGCTGATATGTCTAATGCAATTTCAGGCATACAAAGACACAGACACACACAATGTTTCACCTACGAAATGAGTAAACCTGCCAGGTTCAGAAGCATGCCTGACTGCTTTCTTCTTTTCACATGTAGGTTTTATATAACATCTTCATCGCCTTCACCCAGATGCACAGGTATGAAGAAATTGAATCCATCGATATCTTTGCTGGCTTTGCTCGCTTCTTCGTGGTGGGGCTGGGTGGAGTCTTGTTTGGCATTGTATTTGGATTTGTCTCAGCATTCATGACTCGTTTCACCCACAACGTCTCTTCAATCGAACCACTGCTGGTCTTCATGTTCAGCTACCTGTCATACTTGTCTGCTGAAACCCTTTACATCTCTGGCATTTTGGCGTGAGTATTCCTTTTGCCTTTTTGGATGATGTCTTGGAGGAAGTGGCATTGCTTTTTGGTGGTTTGCTCAAGGCTGGTACAACGCAGCCTCAGAGAGGGAGTGGACAGCTTCTTAGATATCTGTAAAATGCAGTGGTAACTAGGAAAATCAAACCCACAGTCAGTGCAGGCACAGGTATGCTACCAAGGAGCATTGGTGAAAGTACTGCCAGTTGTGGGTAAAGTGGCCAGTGCTGCCACCATCTGTCTGTGATCTCTGATAAGATCAACAGCAGGAGAGAATGATTTGTTAATACAGCAGTTTATCTGCATTTATTTCTAAGCAGTTTCACAATCAGATTATAAGAGAGACATAAGAGTATGAAAAACATAAGAAAGGACACCTGAGTTCTTTGTGAACTTCAGCTCTAACACAATTTAATGGAACTACATTACATTTGAACAGCATCACTGGGATTGAAACTGGGCAAAACCAGGCGAAAGAGAACATCACCTACCCTTGCATACTTACAGCCATGTATATGAATATTGACAATCATATTTTTTTGTGGTCAGGATAGCTTGATACTGCTGTAATGCTGGGGACATGTTCCTCAAAGTATGTGATGGTGTGGGTGTCTGATGCAGAAAGAAAGCTGGCAGGTTCTTGACTGGAGTAAATTCAGAGAGGATGAGAATTGTGGGAAGGAAAGAGGATGGCAGCAGGAAAGGAGCTGGAAGAGAAAGGAGGGAATAGGGATGGAAGTGAGAGACTTAAGGAGAAAACTGCTGTCAAGTGAGTTTCAAGGGTACCACACCAAACAGCCCATCTGCAGGGTAAAGCATAAAGAGATGGGAACCTATGTTGCTAAATGCCCCAGCTGGTGCTGCTGGCTGCCGTAGGCTCAGCGCACAGCTGGTGGGTAGCAGCAGCTTTGCATGGCCTGTACTGGCTCTGAGCTTTCATGATGGGTCTTGGAGGACCTCATGTTCCAGAAAGTGTTTCCCTTTATAGAGGAAAAACCAGTTTAAACTTAACAAGTACAAGCATATGGCTGCTGATGACCAGACAGCTGCATGTACTCACCTCAACTTGTGAAGCTGATTTCACAGAATCACAGAATGGTTTGGGTTGGAATGGACATTTAAAGGCCATCTAGTCCAATGCCCTGGCAATGTGCAGGGACACCTTCAGCTAGATCAGGTTGTTCAGAGCCCTGTCCAAACTGGCCTTGAACGTTTTCACAGGTGGGACATCCGCCTCCATTCTGGGCAACATGTACCAGTGCTTCACCACTTTCATTGTAAAAAAGTTTTTCCTTATATCTAGTCTAAATCTACCAAAATCTTTTAGTTTAAACCCATTATCCCCTGTCATTTTGCAATAGGTGTGACTAAAAAGTTTGTCCCCATCTTTCTTATAGGCTTCTTTTAAATGTCAAAAGATTGCGATAAGGTGTTCCTGAAACCTTCTCTAGGCCGAAGAATCCCAGGTTGTTCAGGTTCAGAGCAGAATTGCCTTTGTAAAAACAAAGCAGGATGGCCCTGGGAAGCAGTATTTGAATATTTAAACATTAAATAAGTAGTTAGTCAGGATATAGATTATCTTGAACAATTAGACAAAGCAGATGAGCCTTGTGCTATGTTTTGTATATCCAACACGTATACTCAGATTGAGGTGACTGGCAACTTTCTTTGAGCAGGATTAGATCTACTATGCAGTGAGCACTAATACCATATAGACC
Organism: Corvus kubaryi; assembly: GCF_017639235.1. NCBI lineage: Eukaryota > Metazoa > Chordata > Aves > Passeriformes > Corvidae > Corvus > Corvus kubaryi. Next base: position 26,078,386 of record NW_024580667.1, on the reverse strand, counting down.
CTTTCCTACCTGCACTGCCCAAAATACTGCTTCCCTGCCTGTTCCTTGCACTAGACTACATAGCTCTTTATTTCTTTCACTTCTTATTTTCATTAGAGTTCTGAAATTATTAGTAATATAAGAATGTTAATATAATTGGGATTTATTATTCTTACTGCTTCATTAAGGAAATTATTGCTTGCTTTAGAGATGGGAACTTATTGTCACCTTTCTGAATTATTGAGGATTCATTCATTTTTCACTTGGATCATGAAAGTCTATTATGTATGTGTATCTGAAAGTCAACAGTATTAATCATTAATGCCTAATGGCCTTGTCTTGGAGTGTCCTTGGACATGCTAAATGACTCAGCTCCACCAGGATACCCTTGAGATTTCTTCAGTGGAAATTAAATGAGCAGAAACTAGAGAAAGGTTATTTAATAAAGAGTCATCATTCTCTGAATTCACAAGTTTGGAAAAATATCATTACAAGAAACCCCAAAAGACTAAAATCATATCAGTAGAAACTAGATAGGTGATGGAATATGTTACTAGCATAGCACTCAATCTGTACTACCTATGGAAATGCAAAGGGGAAAAGGGAATCCCCTTCAGTAGGGCTGATCAAAGACTGCTCCTCCATGTGATTGTCACCAGCATCTGTGCTGGGTGGCTGCTGATTCCTCTGAAACAGGCTCTAGTCTTCATTAACAGTGAAGAAGTGGAAAACATCCCTTTGCTTCTATAGGCACATTCCCCATGCCCTAGGTAACTAAAGGGAGAAGGACACCTTTGTAGGTTAATTGAACTTTCTCCTGCTGTGGTTGGAGAGTCCTGAAGCTTGCCCTGGCACTCCTGACATGGCAGCCAGCTGCCGGGGAGCCATGGGAGCTTTGGCCCTGGCATGGGACTACCATGGTCTGTCGCTACCACCTCACGGGAGAATATCACTAAGAGGCAGGTTATGTCTGTCTAACTGATCCACCTGTAGGCTGGTACAAAACACAACCTGCCTGCTGTTTGAGACAAATATTTGGTGCTTGGTGGCTCCATGTTAGGCATTCAGGATAAAATGGACTTTGAACTGGAATGTGATACCCTCACTTCCTTGTCAGGAAGGTTGATTAGTTTTCTTCCTTTATCCTGTATGTAAAACAGATTTGTAAACCTGAATGAAGATGCTTTTCTATCCTATGAAATAGCTGAAGTTACTGAAAAAAAAAAAAATGCTCCTTGTTATGATGAAGGTCAGAATCTGGTGATGGAGAGTGCTGGTAATGATGGCTGATGTTGTCCTTAACTGAAAAGAAGAAGGGGTTGTGGCTGATCTCTGATGTTTTGCTTGATACAGGATGACAGCATGTGCAGTGACAATGAAAAAATATGTGGAGGAGAATGTTTCCCAGAATTCTTATACCACAATAAAATATTTCATGAAGATGCTAAGCAGCATCAGTGAGACCCTGATTTTTGTGTTCATGGGAGTGTCTACAGTGGGGAAAAACCATGAATGGAACTGGGCCTTCATTTGCTTCACTCTGCTCTTCTGCCTCATTTGGCGGACACTGAGTAAGTCAGCTTTTGCAGACAACCTTCTCTGCACCTCTGAGAAAAACTCTTTGTACAAAGTTGTGTTAAAAAAGCCTGTGGGGCAGGCACAACTTTTTTAACAACAAATTTACTAGGTTTATATTAGTGACAAGAAAAATTCACAAATCTACACACAGAGAAAAGGGGAAAAAAGCCCCACACAAACCTGAATGCCAGTCTCTAAGCACAGACTTTACGTTCAGGTGAAAATTGAATTTTTAAAGCAAAATTAAAATATTATCATGGTTATGCATGTTTAGGTGAAAATGGAATTTGTTAAGCAAAATTAAAATATTATCATGGTCATGCTTATAGAGATGTTTATATCTTAATTTACTATATGCCCTTGGGTAAGTGAGCCTCATAATGATTTCATCACACACTATCATTAACTTACTAATTAGATAATGTATATCATCAAACTTCTAGTACTGTAACACTACAGGTCCTGGGCTGGGAATGCTAGAGATATACAAAAAGAGGGAAGGTGAAAATTAGCACTGATAGATAACTAAAGAGGGACTTACACCACATGTAAGCCAACCACACTATGCTACTGCTCCTCACAAGTCAAGTCGGAAGTTTTAAACTGCCCATGTGAAATGACTCAATTTTGCACATGCTATGTCCCATTCCTGCAAAGGTCTCCTACTCCGGACCTTTGAGACTGGGATTCCTCTAGCATGGGCAAGGCGGTTTATAGATAATGTCAGATGAGTTGTGGGACACAGTTTCTCATCTTCTCCTAATGTCCAGGATGGGTTGAAAGTAATGTTGAAAAGGGAGAAGCAACAAGGAGGCTGGTGGTTGGTGTTCTGGAGGTGGCAGCAGTCCTCGTACACTTCTCCTAAAAGCTGCCCTTGTGGCTTTTAACCAGTTCACTGCAACAGTGGAAGCAGAGAGGCAACACATTGCCAGCTTCTCCCTCATCTACTGGTACTGTCCTGCTAAACTTTCTAGACAACACAAGAAAAGAAGGAATGGTCTGCTGGGTCAGACTAACCCTCTAGTGCTGTCTTCAAGAGACCATGCAGGAGATGCTAATTTTTGTAAGGGTAATTTATAATTTTAAAGAAAATTAAGAAAATCCAATTATTCTATCTGGTGGCCTTGGAAGAGATATTCCGAACACTGAAATTTAAGCTAACAACATTGGCTAAGTTAGCACTTTAGTTCCTCGATGATTCATTTTTAGTCAAAGGACTATAATGTGGGGAAGAATTCTATATTGGGCACCTGTCACCACCTCCTTCAGCCACCAGCCCCTGTCTATAATCCCTTTAGAGCCAGAGCTGGTGGCTAATGGCACCCCATGGGGCTCAGTACAGAGACCAACATATTTTTAGTCTTCCTTAATGAGCTGGAGGAAGGAATGAAGTGCACACCAAGCGACTTTGTGGCTGACAGAAAACTGCAGGGAATAGTTAATATTCTGGATGGCTTCCATTCAAAACGACCTGTACAGGCTGAGAAATGGACTGACAGAAGGCTCATGAAGTTCAAGAAGAGCACATGCAAGGACTTGTGTGTTGGAGTAACTTCATACACCCGTATAGGCTTGGAGTCTTGTAAACAGCTCCACAGAAAAGTCCTGGTCTGATAGACAGCAAGTTGAACACAAGCCAGAATTATGTCCTTGTGACAAAGAAGTCGGCCACGTCCTGGGCTACATTAGCAAGTGTGTAGCCAGAAGGTCCAGCAAAATGTTTTTTACTCACTCTTCAGCACTGGTGGAAATGCGTGCTGTCTTCAGCATGCTCTCTCCAGTTCTGGGCTCCCCAGCATATGAAGAACAGGATTGTTCTGGACCAAGTGCAATAGAGGCCACCAACCTGGTCAGAGGCTGGGGAACTGGATGTATGAGGAATTTTTGGGAGTGCTGAGTCTGCAGCCTGGGGAAGATCAGGCACAAGATCTGATTAGCTCTGCTTTGAGTAGGGACTAGAATAGATGAGTAGATGAACTCCAAAGTTATTTTCCAGCCTACAGTACAGATTCAAACATTTGGGACCAGACAAGTGTTGGCATCAAACATCTGAGATTAAAGTCCTATTTCTTAAATCTCTTAGACTGCTTATCCCTCAGTCAAAAAGAATACCAAAGCAGGAAGAAGGTGATGGTTTGACCCACAAAACCAATATACCTTTCAAGACCTTTGACTTTTAAGTCTGGGAACCCTGGAGGAAGACATTGAACAAAAGAAAATGAGAAAAGGGGAAACCTGTGAAGCTTTGAGTATGTGCATCTGAACAACTTTATTATACAGGGAAGGCACAAGTAGCAAGCAGTACAGGTGATATGATTCCTGTGGGTTGACAGCAAAAAGAAAGTAATTACATATTTTCTTGCTATATCTGGACCAAGCGTGGCCTGTAAATTTTTAAAGGCTTGCTTTCCATTTTGAAATATCCTTCCAATCAAGGGAAAATCAGTGCTCTCCTGATATAAAAGCTGTTTTCCAGCCACATGTCCATCCTTCTCTCAGACACCAAGGGGAGTGCTAGAGCTTTCCAGAGGATGGCCAAAATATTTTCTGCTAAATTTGTGTTTTAAAATGATTACATCATTTTCTCTGAAGCTTGAATAAAGTAAAGAGAATTGGCCTGAGGGTGATACCTCACATATGCCGTTTCAGTCTGAGTACCTGATGTCTAGCATAGTTATAAGTAGCCAAAAAAGCTCTTGCGTAAAGTGGTATTCAGCAACCTACATAACAGGATACTGCTACTGGCTTTACCTCTAATAATCTGAATATATCAGAGACAGCTGTGTAAAATAACACCAGTAATTATCAGCATTTGTCAGCTTTTAAGTCAGTAATTTAACGGTTTCCACATAAATCATAGGATACATATTTCTTATGGAAGATGAAGAAGATTGAGTAAATCAAAGGAACAGCTAAAAGTGCCCTAGAAAGAAAAGTTGCAGTCCTTAGACAGCTTCATACTCTCTATTAATTTTAAAATTTTATTAAAACTAAAATGAAATTTGAGAAATAAACAAAGAATTAGAGACACAATAAGCCCGAGGATTAAAAATTAAAATGCTATTACTCTTTGTCTTTCAGTGAACCTGTCCACAGGAGTTGTTGGTAAAGCACTGTTCAAACACTTTAGGCAGATTCTGTGCAGAAGGCAGGAAACATCGCAAGGGAAGGCACAGGAAAAACTCTCAACCAGTCATTTTTCTTGTCTCCAGAACATTTTGGAGAAAACTATGGAACATAAATATAGGAAGTAAATATTTTCCCCTAATCTCTCTTCTAAACTGCATTAATGAATTTAAATCCTGAAGCCGTTAGGAACCATGGTATTTTATAGGAGATATTTCACACAAGCCAACTTCAGCAGTTGGTCAAAGAGGAGCTGCAAGAAACCAAAACTGAAAAAAACATGGGCTGTCAACAGCTCCCCAAGCCAAGACATTGTTTTGCTTTTAATATTTAATATTTTCTTTTTCTTCTTGTTTAATAATAGCTGCGGATTTTTCCCTTCCTAGGTGTCTTTGCTCTCTTCTACATCAGTAACAAGTTCCGGACATATCCCTTCACCTTCAAAGACCAACTCATTATTTCTTACAGCGGCCTCCGAGGAGCCAGCAGCTTCTCTCTTGCATTCTTGCTTCCAGTGAATCTCTTCCCCAGAAAAAATCTATTCATCACTGCAACTCTTGTGGTTATATATTTCACTGTGTTCATCCAAGTACGTATACTCCTTAATGGATAACCTTCATGTAATCAAGGTGACTGAAAGCTTCCTAGTTAAATTGTGTTGAATTTACTCTTAGGCTAGGACAAGTTATTGCATTTTAGGGCCAGATTTAGCACTGCACTGTGTAATTAGCCTTCTTAGGGCTTTTAGATATTACAAAAATTCTCTATTGAAAACATGTATCTTCTAAAATATTCAGGGGAGAGGGCACTTGGTGTCCAAAATTGCTTATGTTCATTCCCCATGCATTTCCCGGTGCTTCCAATTTAATAAGTATTTTAACTTTACATTTCAGGGCTGATTCATCCTTTATTAGTGATGTATCTCAAACTGACCAGAAAACAGTATGCCTGTTCTATGATGGATTTTGAATTTTATACTTTTATCTTTGTCTGTGTTGGAGACCAAACACAAATATTTTGAAATCCTTTGTAAAAGCATATTAAAAAAACCCCAGGTTAGTAAGTCACATTTTTAAGTAGAGGTGTCTACTTTAGATACTTGGGTTATTCCACCTTGCTTACTGCTGTAGCTGGAAGAACTGAAACTTCTAGAGAATGTGCATCCCATATATTGTATTTTCCAATACCAAGGTCTCAGATCATCTAGGGTGCCAATGGGGCACTATGCACTTATGATAAGAAAGGCACTTAGGTTCCACCAGAATGTTTCAGAAAAAACCAATTTGTTTCTATTTTGCCTTTTAAAATGGTTTTCTGTAGCAGTGCAGTAAAGAAAGAAGAAAATCTGAAAGCTGTTTCTAAGTGAAAAACCCCTGGAATATTTAATACTGAAAGTGTTGAAGTAAATGGATTCATTTACCAAAATGAAAAAAGAAAAAGATTGCAAGACCTCACAAAGATAGTACTTTCTTTTAAGTGAGTCCGCTTTTGAAGATGATTGTTAATGAGTCAGTTACTTTACATAATTAGAATATGCCAATAAATATAATCTCACTGAAAAAACCCTTTTTAAACAAAGTTTTTGATTTTTAATTCTCTTCTCTAGCTCTCCATACAAGTAATAGTTCATTTCTGTGCTAAGACACAGCTTTCCTAATTGATTAAAATTATCCTCTTTCTTTCTATTTTTGCCTAAAAGATGATTAACAATTCAATTCATTATTCCAAATGCAGGGAATTACAATAGGACCATTGGTCAGATATCTGGATGTTAAAAAGACAAACAAAAAGGAATCTATCAATGAAGAAATTCATGTGCGAGTAAGTTTTTTATATCAGTAGCTGGTATCCCAAAAAGAAGAGAACAGGTATTCCAAAAGAGCTGGGCAGAGCGAGGCACTTGGAAGCCTGGCATTCAGTGGATTTGGACACTCATTACTTTTAAGAATATATGGAGGTAACCCTAGGGGTAATTTTCTAAAATATTGCATCTTATTTATATTCGTATTTACTATCATATTATACTATCACTTCACAAGTGTTGCAGCACAGTAAGTCTCTTATTTACTGGTACTTTGACCATGGGAGGATAGAGACAGAAATGAAATGTTTACGAAATGCACTCACCATCCTTCCCAGCTGGATCAGTCAGAAACATTTTTTGCCAACTTTTGACCATTTCTAGACATACTGAAACCTTAAAAGTCTTTAATCAAGATTTATTGAACTGAGTTGAACCATTGGACTGCGAACTTAGTTTCAAGTTATTCTGAGCAGTGATCTTTTCTCCTCTCAAACATTTACTTCAGTTCTCAAATTACTATTATATAAAATAACAGAAAGTTGCTCTATCTGATTTAACATTATAGAAAAGGTATGTACATTCTTTCATTTCACAACAGGGGATACGTTTGAAATTAACAGAAACGCTGTGCCTTCAAATGAAACACACACAGAGACATTGGCAAAATTAGAGTATCTCAAGTGATTTTGAATTTAAAGTGAATTAAATTCTTACTATTTGAACATTTACACTTAACCTTGCATTTAAAAGCATTCCTTATGACAATATGTCTGTAAAAATTGGCCTTTTTCTGTCTCTATAATGCTAGAAATGCACAAAAAAATTACTGAAAGTAATCATGGTTAGCAATGACCAGTCTCACATCATTCTGCAAATTCCTCAGACACCTTACCAGTCAAGGTGAAAGTGTTGGTACCTGGCCCTGTGCCTCTCCCAGGAAGGTCACACATACAGAGGGGAAACCTGGTTGACAGAAACAAGAATTTATTTTTTGGGTTCAGCAGACAAAAAGGACCAGGCAATTTTTTGCCTCCATCAAAAAAAAGCCAAGCTGCCACAGTGGGATCTTTGCCTTGATTTTTAGAGAAATGTAGGTTCTTTCAGAATTAACTTACATGCTCCAATAACAAAATAAATCTCAAAATCATGTCAGCAAGTGCGTATATGTGGTAACATTCTTTTTTCACAATGGCCACTTAAAATTTTTCAATTTTTTTTCTACAGTTGATGGATCACTTGAAGGCTGGTATTGAAGACATATGTGGACATTGGAGTCATTATCAGCTGAGAGATAAGTAAGTATCCCTTACTGCAGTCTAATATAATAAAATATCTATCATGTAAAATATTGTAGGTAAATAGAATAGAAAATTAAAATGCTGGGGTCATGTGCCATATCTCTTTTTAAAAAAGTGAACTCCTGAGTAACCATTAACTCTTGAGAGTCCAGTGCTCATACATTGCCTGCTAAATTGAATCTGCACAAGCAGAAAATAAGCCTTCAGAAAGAAAAACATGGCATGGGAACTCATGCTGCAGACAGCAGCCTGTGTACGTAGCTTTGGTATAAATCTGGGATCCTGGGCAATGCTTCTTTAACTCTGGATTTGGAACATAAGCTACATATGGTGTCAATGCCACACTGACTTTTGCTGTGAGCCTCCATAGCAAATAGGATCCCTTGCTGGTGAGTAGATATTCAGTAATAATCAGTCACCTGTCCTTACAGGTCTTTGCATTCAGTAATATCTAAAATAAGAGTGCTGAAGGGATTGTTTGAATTTAACCATCCAGTAACATAAGCAGATACTCTCGAGCTAGTGCTCACTCAGAAATGCAGGGCCCGCCTTGTCTCTTCCATAAGCAGGATGAGGTGGTTTTGTGAAGCTTTGTGGCTCTTCCAAGCACTGTCCAGAAGAGATGAATGTGCTGTTCCCTCTACCTTTTCCCTAAGGGAGCCCTGTGGACATGTGTGGTGTGGCCACCACCAGAGCATGTGAAGGGAAGTAGGGGAAAGACCGATTTTTCTTTCCCCCAAACATCTTATTAGGATACTGTGGGCTAAAAGTTATCCCTCGTTATCCTAGCTATGCCCAGACTTCCGTGCTGGAATCCTGTCTGACCTTTCAGTACTGGACTCCAGTAACCCAGCCAAGGGTGTCTGCTGGGACATGTGGCAAGTCCTTTCATGACTGGATTTCTCCCTATGGAAACCAGGAATTAACAGTGGGAAGAGGATGACTAGTTTGCACCCAATTCTTGTCCCAGTGGGGAGTAACAATATAATGTACTAGGGCAAACCCCGAAACTAAAAATACCTTTTTGGCTCTGACAGTCCAGAGATAGCTTTAGGACATCCATCTGCTGGGACCACATCACTGTCTGTGCGGTCAATAAACGGAACAAATCTCTGTTGGAGCAGTAAATCCATTGAAATAGCTGCATTTACACATACCCGTGAGTAAATGCTATCTCTTTGTCTCACATCTACCTGATAGCTCTGAAAAGAGAATTTTGCCCAAACTAGCCATAAATGTAGTATTTTGGTTCACAGACAGATTCAAAAAACACACTGTGTCTGAAGACATTTAATGTAAGAAGATTATATGAAAAATAATCCCTAAACCTATCTATGCAACTTTAAAGTTGTGTATCAGAATTAATTACCTAAGTGATGACAATCCAGGAGGCTTTCTGTTACACAGAAAAACATTAAGAGCTCTAATCCCCGTGCAAACATTTGTGTCCCTACCTCTGCTACTAATGAATAAAAAATGGCCTTTGCTAAGGAAAAAAATATACAAATGCTGTAGTACTTTTCCCAGCATTGTGGACCACCTTACCTTGCTGTGGTAAACTGTTCCTTTGAAAGAAACAGAACTGTTGCTCTGCTGAAAATCTACTGTTGTTCTGCTAAATGTCTGCCTGAAAGCACGTACCTGTTCCAAGACACACACACACATTCGCATTCAAATTATGCCACACATTAGCGATATTTTACAATCTGCAGCATGCAAGCACATGGTATTTTGGGGTCCTTTCAATTTCTCTGTTATTCAGAGTACAAAGAAATGTATTTTCTCCGCTCTAATTGTCAGGATTCAAAATTATCAGCAATGTAATGGGCCCTAACTACTGTAACTGCTGGGCCACTTAGAGCCTCATTGGTGACTGGCTGAATAGGCCAGGATTACAGTAAGAGCAGCTGCTGCTGTTATGCCCTACTATAATACAACATTTGTACAAAAGCCTGGAGACTGCCCATATTCTTTTCTGACAAATGTGGCAGTGTAATATGCAAACATACATGCAGCCCTCTTTTTTGCTCTGATTGCAGCTTGTTTCTTTCTTTTGTCTAGCGGGCTCTGCAATCTCTGCGGACCAGTAGACTATGCCAAATATCCCCCTAAAAGTCTCTGCTCACCAGGCCTTCAGGAGTCCACAGGTGCCTCTAATTTGTATTCAGCTTCCACCACTGAATTGTAGATGTGTGCATTTGAATGAAGATCAGCTTGTACTACAGAAATGAAAACATATTTCCTTTTTCACCCTCTGATTTTGTTATCTCTTTTGCAGATTTAAGAAGTTTGACAATAAGTATTTGAAGAAAATTTTAATTCGGGAACACCAGCCCAAATCCAGCCTTGTCTCATTGTACAAAAAGATGGAGATAAAACTGGCCATTGAGATGGCTGAGAGTGGCATGAAAATTTCAAAATCATCCTCTACTTCTTTACAGTGAGTACCAACCTCCCAACCCTTTGCAGAGTAGGGGCTGGAAAGAACGGGACAAAAATGAGGAAGTACCCGAGGTATTCCATGACTTCAATTGAAATATAAGCAAAAAGAAGACAGTTATGAGAAGAGCAGGTGCAATTTGGTGTTTGTCATATTTGCACTTCGCTCAGAGAGTGAAAATTAAATCCATGGACATTTTCTCTGTTTCTTTTCGATGATGGGCACTCCTGAACCATGAGTCAGGTACAGAAGCCACTCCAGTTGCTTTAAATCACAGTAGTGACCCAAGACAGATGTACTTATCGCTTACCTGGCCAGTGGGTTTCGTTAATCCCTGCCAGGTGCTGAGAGACCTGCATACTGCTCCTGACTCCATTATCCCAACCATGAATTTTTTTCTGAGAGCAGATTTCTTTGTAGCATTTGCAATTTTTGCAACTCCAGTTTGCAAACCTGTAACCGTCTTGCCATATTTTGGTATTTCCCAAACAAACAATTTTGTCCAATTAAACACTGAGAGCAGCCTGCCAAGAAGGACTTGAGAATGCTTCTGGTGGAAATGCTGGACATGAACTGTCGACGTGGACTTGCAGCCCAGAAAGACAAACCATATCCTGCATCAAAAGTAGCATGGCCAGCAGGTTGAGGGAGGGGATTCTCTCCTGCTGCTCTGTCCTTGTGAGACTCTACAGTACTATGTCCAGCTTTGGGATCCTCAGTACAGGAAAGACATGGACCTGTTGGAGCAGGTCCAGAGGAGTGCCACAAAGCAGGCTGAAGCGCCTCTCTTACGAGACAATGCTGAGACAGTTTGGGCTGTTTAACCTGGAGAAGAGAAGGCCCTGGGAAAACTTGATTGTAACTTTTCAGTACTTAAAGAGGGCTTACAAGAAAGATGGGGACAGGCCTTTTAGGAGGCTTTGTAGCAACAGGACTAGGAGAAGGTAGATTCAGACTAGGTACAAGAACTTTCTTAGGATGAGGGTGGTGAAAATCTGGAACAGGTTGCTCTGGGAGGTGGTAGATGCCTCATCCTGGGAAACATTCAAGGTTGGATGTGATGGGGTTTTGAACAACCTGACAAGAGTTGAGGATGTCCCTGCTCATTGTGGTGGGTTTGGAACCAGATGCAAGCCATTCTATGATTCTATCAAACAGTAATGCAACTTGGTATCAGACTGACCAGGGGACAAAACTGGTGGGATCTCCAGAGGGAACGGAGGGAACTACCCTCTAGGAGAAGAGTCTGCACAAATCTTCCCTCCTGCACACCATAAATGACATGCATGTATTTATCCTCACCTTGCATCACACTGTCCAGAGTACAGGTACTGCTGAAGGCACTTGCCTCCACAAATTCTTTCCCAGGCTCTTGCTGCCCACTGTTGCTGTTGCCTGCTCTTCCCTGTTGCATCCTTAAACCGCTCTCCATTTTGCAGCAGCCTCTGGGAGGGTCCAGCATATTATTTTTTTTGAATGATGATCTCTGCCAATAAGAGAAAATCCAAATACCAACTGGATATTAAATTAAAATCTCTCTTGAAACTTTGGCTTAGTCATGTCAAGATCAATCTGCTTTCTTGTACTGATGTCAGCACGCAGTGTAAGACCTAGCCCTTTTCTCTCTAAATTATTCTTTGGTGAATGGATGATATTAAAAAAACCTGCATGTATGTCAGGCTCCTTTCTGTCTGCTGTAATCCCTTAACCATTCTGAGCCAAGAGAAAATGTGCAAGGTTGTTAGACAATCCATGGCAGTCAAACCACATCCCTCTTCTTTTCCCAAGGGAGAGAGAAAAGAAGAAAAATTGCTCCATCAGAGTTCAGAAATTCTCTCCTGAGCTGAGAATTTAGATTGAAAAATACTCTTTAATAAACAGCTGATATGATGGACTAATTTTTGCTGTCTCTACTCTGGCTATAATTGAATTTTACTATGCTTCATCCTCTGATGAGAAAGCCTTTATAAAAATGAAGTGTCAACTTCAAAAAAGCAGCCTGTGGCTCAAAACCATTCTGATCTTGCAGGCTGTGAGAGTTCTAGGAAAATACACGTTTTCCCACCTCTGTTCATTGATAAGTGTCTGCTGTTGAGCACTGCAGGAGACAAGATATTGAGCTAGCTGGACCTTTGGTCTGAGCCAATACAGCAGTTCCTGTTGCCATTCCTCACAGCAATTAAATGAACCCGTGTAAAAGGTTTCTAAGTGTATTTATAAATTGTCTGATTGATATAATTGAGACAGCGTGTACCCAAAGTCCTTGTCTTCAGTGAGGATACAAAACTCTGGCCATGAACAAGAGGAGATTTGAAATAAAATTCCAATGTATGGCAAGTAAAGCATTATTAGCAGTGTCAGAGTAGTGAGAAAACTCTCACTCACACTTCTGATCAGTTTTGCAGCCTTTATGCACACAAAGAGATTTACTTTATAAGAATCAAAGCAGATCTCCAATACTGTGGATTAGCAGAATTGCATTCATGCTGGTGTGATTCCTGCAGGTGGAGTGGGTGTCCAATTCACAGTATTTCCAGTGCAGAGTGAAAAAATTTGCCCATGGATTGTGCAACAAAAAATCCACATTTGAATGAAAGCAGAGCATTTGGTTATGATGTTTTGGAGAATACAAGCCTTATAAATAAGGATGGAAATGGCAAAAGCAGAGTCTAGGAGATATTATCAAAACTGTGGGTTTATGGCTGTTTTTTGTAGGAAATTGTAGGAAATATGACCATTAGAGAAAAAGATGGTTTGATACTGAGTTTACTTAATGTTGGCTTCATATTGGTGCAATGTTGGCTTTGGTAAATCTTAAAACATATCAATACAGTACAGATCAGAACCAAGTGTGTTGTCATTTGTGGTAGTACAGTTATGAGAGAGCTGTGCCCAATAATGTTATTCCTTCACAGGACTAGTGAAGATTAATGGAGAGTTTACAAAGTCCAAAATTTTAGATATAATATGAAAAATAGTATTACACAGATTGTGCAAGCATCAATGTATCAAGTATCAACTATCTCCATATCTAAGGAAGAAAGATATACTGTCATGGCTATCATTACAGAGAGACAGTTTTCATGGTGTATTATAAATTTTTTCATCACATATATATATCCTGTGCTATTCTTTGTTGTAACATGTTGGAAGATTCAATAAGAACAAAGAAATTGTTTCAATAAGGATTACTTCACATGTTTGGTAACATACCGAACATATTTGGGGTTTTTTGAAAGTCCTTTCTTAAGGTATTGCAAAATGTAAAAGCAATCTATTCCTTATTACCATATATATGCATTGTTATCAGTTGGGTAGGTTAATATCCAATCCCATGAAAGGAATGACTGTTTTTTATTTGTGCTCCAGAACAATATAGATTATCTTCATGCTATTTGTTCTCTTGTTACCCCAGCTGAACTGAAACTCAAGGAGTTTTATTTATTCTATTTAATTCACTTCAAGAGTGAAATAATAAGCTTTTAAACGACTTAGAACTGGCTACTTCTGTGCTGGCATGTGGAGAAAGTCAGGTATGCAGCTGGAAAAGTAAAGAGAGAATCTGGTGTCTCCACAGTGGAGTCAAGCTTTTCCCTGTTTAGATCCTTTCCCATATTTATGCCCAACTGTAAGGGATAAAGACCCTGTGGACACATTCAGTGAAGCACAAAGCAGGGAGGCAGTTGTTCCCTGTGATGTCAAAGCCACCTGCAGCAACTATTCCAGTTCCATTTGCATTACACAAATGAGCCAAGCCTGTATTTTAGAGACCAATACTTGTTGACAGTCCCCAGGGTTTGTGTTTGTGTGTACTTTCCCAGGTATACCTAGGGTCTCCCTGTTGTCCAAAGGGACATCAGATGAGGGCTGCTGACGGCAGGGAGTCTGGATTCCTTGCTGTGGAAGGCAGGATACATGGGCTGAACCCCAGTCTGAGATACACCACACCCAGCTGGAGTAAAGGTGCAGTACACCCAAGCCTTATGTAGCATCCCTGGATCCTCTCAGTGTTATCTCTGGGAACTGAAAGCAAATGAAAAGGGAACCAACCAACCCATGCACCCACCCACCCAGCCAGCCTGGAATTGGGCAGCGCTGAAGGTCTTTTTTTCCTAATGGTAACTAAATAACTTTGTTGTTGCTACAATTGTTGAGACTTGATGAATATCAATTAAATATTTGTTGGGAAGTATTTGTCAGGGACAAGATAAGATTCCTTGTCAAATCCAGAAAGGCAGTCCTTTTCTGTCACACTGACTTGCCAGCAGCTCAGTGGCAGACTCATGGGTCTCTCATGCTTCAGTGAGGTCCTTAACCTCTTGCTTATCCCAGTCCTAGTTCTGATACTATACCTTAGTCTGTTGTTAATTTCTCTCTGGTTTTACTTCCCAAAAAGAAATGTCAGATCTCAGTTTTAGTCTGATGGCAGAATGAAAACACATCCCGAAACCTTGAAACATATTAGGAATTAACTCTTATATTCCAGAGGCTTTGGACAGGGCCAGGGCACCAGGGATCACTGTCTACTTGATGGTGAGAGGCAGTAAAATATAGAATCGAGGCAGTTCAGGTCGGTCCTAAAAGTTTTCAAGATGTTCATGTTAGATTATAGAACAAAACAGTGGTAATATTGTTAAACTAGATGTAATTGCAAATTCCAGCCTTTTTCCTATGTTTACATCATAATCTCAGTTTAGCTTGAGATCCATCTTCCTTTGCCATTAAAAGTTTTAAATTTATTTTAGAGGAAGTATGAGATAGATGCACACAAATCTTTGGCAATACTGTACATTGATCATCATCAATTTTTTAATTGCACAATTTACAGACATCACTTTAGGACAACAGCTGAAAACAAACACTTGCAATCACTTTTTTTTTTTTTTTAAGAGGCAAGAAAACAACATGGAGAAAGGAAAAAATCAGAAACAACTAGATGAACCCAGACTGATTCATCCTGGATGATCACTATCTATTTCCCTTTCTTTTCCTGGGAGTTCATCTGAACACTACCTCTCACAGTGATTGACTGATGCAGTGAAACCCGATAACATTTCACCGCAGCCCTCCTCCACTGTTTTGCTAGTGAAAAAACCAGGCAGATATAAGTGACTGTGGGCTTGTCAAAGTTTTTTAAAAACACAATCTTTTAGGTACTTCTTTCATTTCAAATGCAGAAACACTTTCAGTAGCAAGGAAACTCTATATGTGCTCCTCACCACAGGGCAGGTCTCTCAGGCTTCACAATTGGCATACTCTTTCATTCTTAAGGATTTTCTTCACTCTCTCAAAGGAGTAAAAATCAGTAAGATGACAAGGCCCAGACTGCTAGACCATGCTGAGGTCTTTATTCAGACAGAGGAGGGAACTTTCAGTGCTTTCTTGGGCTGGCTATGGCCTAATCTAATCCTTAAATAGGAACTTCTTTATGGAGAAGGAAGTTCTTATTTAAGAAAGAAGAGTTTCTGCTGCCAGCTGTATGACGACTTAGGGCCCAATTTGACTACCCACTGTATGGATAAAACCCATGAAAGAGCAAAATTTGACCTTTTTTTTGTTCATCTTTGGATGATTTCCAGGTGTTGCTGGTCACTGAAAGGCTCTTCATATCCTTCTGTTCTAGCACTAAAAATAGACTGTGCATTATTTAATGGTATTAGTATTTAATCAGCTCATTAATATCGTATTTAATTTTCCCTTTTATTTACAGGAGCAGCAGGAACCAGCGTGCGCACAGGCTGTCCCCCGCAGAGGTGGAGTCCATGAGAGATATCCTGGCACACAACCTGTACCAAGTGCGACAAAGGGTGTGTGAGCCACCGGCTGTCGCGCTCTGTTTGCAGACCCGCAGCTCTTGTTTGCCCTCCCCGTGCCGGGGCACCTGCTGGGAGCTGGGAGCCCGCAGCCGCTCCCAGCCGACCGGGGAGGGCAAGCAGGGAAGAACCCCGGGCTTGGGCACTGATCTGGGTGGAATAAATGAAAGCTGGGGCTTTTTTTTTCCCATCGGCTTCACCCTGACGGCAGCGAGAAAAGTCGGGAAAATCTATGAATGAGCTGTAGAGGTCAGGCTTCCCTCGCTGCACAGCTGTCTGGATGGGAAGCCGCCTTCTCTTGGCTCCCCGGGCTCCCGGGAGGGCAGCCTGGCTGTGGGAGGCCGGGCTGGCAGGGCTCTGGCAGCAGCGAAACTCCGCTGCGGGGGCGGGCGGACCAGCGCCGGCAAACACTGCGCAGCCCTGCGTGGGAGCGGCATTTACCCGCGCCACAGGAGGAAAAAAACGAAGGAAAAAATTTCCACGTCCTCCGGAGCTTCATTTTACACATTTAAGTGTTTTGTTTTTTTTTCTCTGTAAAAATGGTGTGATAATACCTCAGCAGGGATTTGTTTTGCAGAAATTTGCACTGACCCTGACGCAGCCCAGGGTATGGTATCTACTTAATCCAGTCTTGGGCACTGAATAGACAACTGAGTGCTCGCCCACAGCAATGAGTGGTAGAGGATGTATTAGAGTAACCTTGAAATTATGCTGATAAACAGGGCTAACTCATGTAACACACGTGTACTAGAAAATGGTAGGGCCTGCTCATTTAAATGTGGCATTATTAATATGTTATTCATTCCTAACGTTGTTTGATTTGCCATGGCTAATTATCCTTATGATATTAATTTCTTATCTTACGAGCGACAATTTGCATATATAGTTAGCTTACTGAAATGAACTCTCCCTCTTCAAAATCAATTACATTAATGGCTATTTTTGCCAGTCATTTCCTGTGTAGTATTGACAGTGCTGTGCTTTTGGAAATGAAAGATTGGAAGAAAAATAAGGCCACTTCTACTACTTTTTTTCAGCTCTGAAAAGCTCTGGCTTAGCAGACCAGCTTTACAAGCAGCCTTGCACATGAAACTAAGATCAGATTCTACTTCTTAAGAGCATTTATAAATTTCAAAGAATTTTTCTCTTTAAGGCAGATAATGATTTCCTTCATTTCACTAGATATATGCAATAAACTAAAAAGCTTGTCTTAAATGATGCTCAGTTTTAGGGTAATATTAATTTGTAGTTTGTCCAAGTATGGAAAGGTAACTCAGCTGTACATCTCATTCTGGAGATACATTCTTTGTTCCTGAGTGCATCTGAAGCTTGCTCCATGCTCAGTAGCATTAGTACCAAAGCTCAGAGCTGAGTTCACCAGTTATCTCTTTCTTGGGACCTGCATCATATCTGTAGCTCCCAAATGTGTGATGAGAAAAGAGATGACAAAGAGATGACAAGCCCAGATGAAAATAACCTTCTTAGGCAGGTGTATTTTATATACCTGCACTATGAGCAGGAAAGAGGCTATCAAAAATGGCATCAAAATGCAGCCCTTGAGGTCTGAGACTTAGAGCTGTGTTCGTGCTTCCTCGCATCTTGCTCTGGCAGTGAGGTTTGTGCATGGCTGCATTTTGCCATGAGATACCAGAGAGCTCTGTGGTGAGCTGGTGACTGAGCTGAGGCAGATGTCCCCTTGGCCCTGTGATTGACCAGACTGATTAACATTGCAAATGCAACAGAAATGAGCTGGGTGCATTTTCTGTTTCAGGCACCAGCATACAACCGGCACAATCTACCTACTAACACAAGTGAGAAACAAGCGCAAGAAATCCTCATCCGTCGGGAACACAGCCTGAGGCAAAGTTGCAGGAAGGGAAACAGCTTGCCTTGGGGTAGACCGGTACCTGTTATCTATCTGCTATTTATGTAAAATTGCCTCTGCTTCTCTGCAAGTATGGAAAGACACCCATTTTTATGTGCTCTTTGCTATAATTAAAATGGATATTTCCCTCGGTATGCTCATGCAGCACCTAAGAAGAAAGAGCTTCACTTAGCATGTGAACAGCAAAGTTTTCATGTCTGATCTCTATACATTGGTCAGAAATCAGCTACTCTGGCTGCTTGTGGTAAAATAATGTAACTTGCATTGATTTTGCGTGTGCAAAGTATAGTGTAATCAAAAAAGGCCTGATGCAAAGTGTCTGGCATGTTGACAATTTGGGCCCTCAATCAGTGAGAGATTTGTCTGACCAAAGGTAGGCATTGAACAGCACAGACATTTACAGCTGAGATAATCACGGCTAAGGAAGAGAAATAAGTTCTTTTTGGATACATGATTTGTATTTAAATTTTTCACCTGAAATAAGAAAGGTTTATCTTAGAAGAACATGTTTTTCTCCACTGATGGTAAAAAAACCCTATGACTGTTATATCAGACAGACATTCTCACTGGAGCTGAC
Source organism: Corvus kubaryi (assembly GCF_017639235.1). Taxonomy (NCBI): domain Eukaryota; kingdom Metazoa; phylum Chordata; class Aves; order Passeriformes; family Corvidae; genus Corvus; species Corvus kubaryi. The sequence continues at coordinate 26,059,886 of NW_024580667.1, read as the reverse complement.
GTTGAGTTCAACCATCCAAATTAACCATTGATCATACCTCTCAAAATCTGGCTGTAAAGGTACAGCATATTACCATCCCTCTTTACTGTTTCACCAAGTAAGTGCCAAGTGGAGGCAACCACGGGCACTGAACACACTTCTGTCTCCTACACAGGTTAACACCAGGGAAGTACGCTACCTCTCCTTGCCTCAGGGTCCACGCCAGTCCACTAGAAGGAAAGCCAGGCATGTTACTTTTACAGGTAATGGAAACACTTTACTCTGCATCCTACTCCAGCAGCAAAAGAAACTTGGCCAGTTGTTTGGTGGATTTAACAGCACTACGTGAATACTCCCATGGAAGTCCATGGCCTCTTTAAATGAGCTACACCCTTCTCTCCTTTCTGTTTTATCTGTGTTTATATGATCATTACTGCAGCAGTTTCTGTTTTGTTCCAGCACCTCCTACTTTTCTCTTTTTCCCTCCTGAACAAACATTCCTGTGATCCCTGCAATTCCACCTGGCCAAGCCCAAGAACACAAATTATGTGTTCCCCGCAGCCCCACAGACAAAACTGTATGCAAAATTATTGTGAGTTGCTGAACCTGTAGCCCAGTCCAGGTGAGACTGATGGAGCTCCATGCCCCCAGGTCCTGCAGGTACCAAGACTGAGCAGGTATTCCCAATGCACAGCCCCACACCAAAATTCAGTGCACGTGTACACACAGCTAGACGCAGAGAGCAGCACAGACATGGCACAGTGCTCACACAAATGCAAACAGCACTGATGGCGTCATCCTTCTCCCCTCTCTGGCTGATGAGGCTGACAGACTGTTAGTGAAAAATTATAAATACATACATGCTATCTGAATCCCCAGCAACTGGCCTGACATACATGCTTCTCTCAGTAGCTGGCCCTGGACCTTCCATCTGCACATTTGGTGGCACTTGGGCATGTAATCCCCTGGGGACACAGCCCCATAACAGCTGCTGGTACGCAGCCCTACACATACGCACACACGTGCACACAGAGACATGGTCTTCACTCCATATATTGTAGGACCCTCCAGTAGCTGGCCTTGGACAGCCAGTCTTCCCTGGAGCAGCTTCCTGGATCCCCTGGTCTCCTCTCCTCACACACAGGGACACACACATGCAAACCTCTCTTTGGTACCCAGTCCAGATTATGGCCTTACTAGTAGCCAACCACAGATCCCATGGTCTCTTCAGTCACTGCTCTGGACCTTGTGTTTCTTCCAGTAGTCAGCTTACAGACCTTCTGCCCTCAGTCTTTGTTCCAAACTCGTGGTTGCTCCAATAGGCAGTTCCCAAGCCTCTTATCCTACTTAATGGCTACTCTGGCTTGATGATTGCCAGAAATTTTGCACTGACAGATGCATCCCAGTCCCTCCAGTTGCTGGCACTCAGCCCTCCACACACACAAGCACACAGTATAGGGAGCTGCTAATAGAGGAACACAGTCAGAAGTACAGTCAAATGAAAAAAACAGGATAAACTGTGTGGATCAAGTGCAGGGCATTACTGGACACATGTACTGACTGGCCCTTTTTATCCTCCTTTTCCTTTATTTTCCTGCACTAGTTTCTCCCTGGACTTCCCAAGATTCTTCCTTTCACTGTCATTGGTTCTTGCCTTAAACACTCCATCCTAAGTCCTGTATGGGCACGCACACATGACGACAGCAAAATGGAAACCAATAGGATCTACTCAGAGGGGAAAATAAATGTTACTCAAGGGGATTTTTGTTGTCCTTTTTGTCAGGGCATCATCACAGGAGATATGTGTCTTTCTAAAAGATTTAAAGTGTTCCACACAGCAGTCTCAGACCTAAAATCACTGCAGACACTTTCAAGGGACCAAATGCTGCTATAGGAGGTAGGCATATTATTTTAGTGGGGAGAGAGCTAAATCCTGAAGCAATGAATGGAGGTACTTTTTTACTATTAGATAGGCCTGAATTTGAGCCCTGCCTTGTGATCTATGCAAATAAATAGACTTTTTGGTCCAGCTTCTGGTCCCATCTTAGGGCCATTGTGTAGCATTAACACCATTTTAGGTGTCTTCAGCAGGAAAAAGCCACCCTAAAGTCCTCTCATAAACTCTTGGGATGAGATGAATTGCACTTGGAAAATAAAAAGAGAAGTACTCAGTATGAAGGGAATTAGAGTGACAACCTCATATATGCACATATGCATTTGCAGAGATAAATGTCATCTCTTCTGTCTATGCCTGGGAGACCTTCTGGAAAAAGCATCCTCCAGCAAGCTTGGTTTAGCTCTTATATATAGCGTGTGCAGAAAGTTTAGTAACTAAGAGGCCAGAAATGACCACAATTAGATCCTTAAGTCACCTATCAGCTCTTTTTGCCACTCATAAATGAATTGTCCAGAGAGGTTGTTGCTGCCCAGCCAAGTTATGGACTCCCCATCCCTGGAGGTGCTCATTAGTAAGCTGAATGGGACTGAGAACCTGGTCTCGTGGAAGGTTTCCTGTTCATGGAAGGGGGCCTGGAAGTAAGGGATCTTAAGGGTCCCTTCCAACCCTAACCAGTCTATGATTCTATGAATTATTTCTTTGGCAATATATATCATTCATACTTTGAAGAAGTAATGCTCCCAAAGGGCTAGGTAGAAGCCCTTGAAATCTGAGAAATCCTATCCTGCTTAGGGTGTAGTATGTCCACGTGGCATATGAGCAGCAGTGCTTTACTGTGCCAACTGTGAAATAAATATTAGCTTACAATAATGTAATAATTATGGATCTGCAATAATTTGTTAAATTTTGACTCAGTGACCATGTGCAATACATGTGCACTTTAACTGTAGCAGGATTTGGACTAATTTTATTGTTCATAGACTTTTGTGCTTACATCCCAGAACCTCCTACTTAGATTGTTAGCTGTTTCTTACATTAACTACTTTGCTACTGTGTAGTTAGACTAAAAGTGGCTTTAAGAAAAGTGAAAAGGTATATTCTATAAACTCAACAGGATGAGAATGCCAGTTATTGGCTTATTGCAGGCAAATTTTCACAATGTACTTACGGCAAAGCAAGCTGGTAGGAGCAGATCTGAGACATCTAAAGAAATCAAAGCACCCCTGGTTTCAGATGAAACCCTTCTCTTCCCTCTTCTTAGTCACAGGACACTGGTAAACTTGATTTTTAATGGACTAGAGTTTTCTTCTTTGTCACTGTGGGTTTCAAAATGCTTTATACCTTGGCACGAGGTATACTTGTGAAATTTGAGGAAAATTCAAATTACATAAAGGAACATTCTTGCATTTCACTCTTGCCCTTCACCCTTGCAGTGAAGGGCACAGGGCAGGTCTGTGAGACACCAAAAGGTAGCTGAATGTGCTTATCCTCTGGGGTTTCAGAGCTGAGATAAGATAAATAAAATATTTTAAACATCAGCTTTGAGATGAAAATTAAAAATTAGGGCTATTTTTAGTTCTTGACTTCTCCCTTATTCTATAGTAATTATTTAAAATGCTTCAGTTCCAGGGTATTATATTGTATTGAATACCCTTTATCTCTCCTTGCCAATACCATGGCATTTCTCTTTTCTCTAAAAAATGTGTTATTTGTCTATTTTTCTTTAGATCAGCATAGAAGTGGCTCTGATGCTGCGTTCCCATTAGTGTCAAGATCCCAGCCCCGACTACGGCCACTGGAATCCAAGCACCGCCAAGAACTGATTCCAATGGCACACTTGGGTAGAGGAGCAGCTCCATCCAATCTGCCAGGTCAAAGAGGAAATTCAAGTGGCCGTCATCGCTTCACCAGAGCAGACAATCTAGCTCCAATGCCAAAGGCTCGGTTTGCTGTCAGAGAAGTAGAAGAGTATGAGTCAGAAGAAGAGACAGAAATGATGGCACCAGCAAGGCCATTAGTTATATGAGGAGCAGAGAAGATCAGTGTTTGCATCTCCAGGGCCCCTCATACACTGCTTCAAAACAAAGCTCTTATACAGCCCAAGGTATGATTTTCCTCTGGGGACCAGCGTACTTGTTCTCATATCACTTTCAAGAGCTGTATTAAGGTACTTAGTGGCTCAGAGAAGACTCAAATTCTTCTGTGCCTATATCAAGCTTTCTTTCCAATGAAACACTGCTGGAAAGAGGAGAACATGACATTTGTAGGGGTTTGGACGTGGATTTAAACAGCAGTAGTTGGGTGCATGCAATGCTATGGGTGGAAGCTGACACTGCCTTTGTTTCATACTATGGTCTGCATCCAGAGGAAAGACATATATAAAGGCATCCTTGACACGTGAATGCACAGATTGATTACTTCAACTTGCTTTTGACCTCAGAGTAGCTGCAATTCCAGGAAATAGCTAAAAACAGAACGGCATTTTTCAGGGCATGTAAATGTCACTGAAGGTGCCTAAGCAAGACCTTAAGTCAAAAGGATTTTTGGTAGACATCTTCAGCACTTGGGAACCTCTTGGTAGCTTAGATTTTGGCTGTGCAAAACTGCCTAAAGTCAGCTGCTGTGATGATCCATGACTCCTGCTACTTAAATCAATTTCAACATGCAGGCTCCTATCTCTCACCTATGGTTGTTTTGGATGGATAAAGGAGGTATCCTTGTATGTACAAATCCAGAGGAGTTTTCAGGCAGGAGTGCTGTCAGGATTTTATTTGTAAGCATGGGCTGGCAAGAACATACACAATATTCCTGTGATTCAGCAAGTGGGAAACTTCCTTTTAAAGTATGTAACTTCTCCATTCCCCACTCCCACCTTGTATGCTCAAATGCATACACCATTCTTCATGCTACAACCGGAAGTTGCAGATAGGAAGGAAGAAACTGGGATTAAAGGTAAAGGGACCCTAATCCTGTAGCCTGCTAGCTAGCAGGAAAGAGAGGCCCTATATTTTTCTCCCAGCTTTTTGTGGTGTGTCTGCCTATATGTTGTACAGAGAAACTTTTCCTTTAAAAAAGCGGAAATAACCAGAGGGATGTGCACTACAGCCCTTGACCTCCCAACCTTTCTACAAAGCTCCCTTCCAAGTGGCTCTCTGTGCCCATGCTCCACTCTCAATGGTGGGTCTCCCTAGCAGCAGGAGAAGCAAGAAGTATGGTCTTGAGTAATTTTAGCTAAGTCTTAGACACTTAGTTCCTCTTATGAAGTTATTTTCTGCAGAATGGAAGCAGCATCGCCACTGTCTTCTGTGTTGTGGCACTGTAGTTGAGCTGGAGTCCATAAGTCCATAAACCCGCCATTACAGCTGCACTAAAGTCAAAGCTATGGTTAAGAAATGCACCAAGTTCAGTCGTGTTTTTGTCAAGTTTCCTTCTGTCTCCTCCACTCAGACCTTAGCTGCCCAACTCAAGTATCTGTAAGTGATACTCTAAGAGTCAGAGAGGCAAGAGTTAGAGTTAGCAGTGCTACCTGCATGTTTCTCTTTTTTGTATTGCTGGTAAGCACTTGTCTGTCCTGGTCCATAAAAGAACTTATTTCTGTAAGTTATCATTTCCCATTTCTTACAAAGGGTTTCTGATTCAAGACAGGTAGAATATAAACTAACAAACTCGAAAAGCATCACCAGAGGAAAAACACCCTACAAGCTCTTTTCCCCATTTTCTCATGTCTGTAGGTTTTATGCTAAGTAAGTTATAATGAATCATCTGTACTGAAACTGTACAAAGCTTTATGAAACTTGAGTTCTGTTTGTATTTCCTTATTGTGCCAGAGAAATTATACTACTTCCTTTTATTAAAACAGTGGTATGTTATTAAAACGGTAGGATTTTGCTTCTGTACCGATACTGAATTAACAATGAAATACAGTTCCGTACCTGAAAATCAACAAATAAACCCAGCTCCACCAAAGGAGGAAGTGCTCCACAGCTTTTTAAACAAAAGCCCTGTGCCAGATCTCAGTCCTATAGCAAGTTATATTGACATATCATAAATCTAAATTAAAACATGATATTAAGGGAAAGAGTTATCATACAAAATCAGGTCTTAAATTGCACTGTAAGCCACACAGTTGCCACATGATATTTAATCGAGGGCAAAATTAGTACCCTTATGTTGTGGTCTTAGGCCACAAAGGTGCATGGAGTGGGGTGTCAGAGGTGTGAAACCTGCTTCTTCATTGCAGAGTTGTGGGGGAGTAGGATCTCCAAAACTGGCTGGTGGGTGATATGAACTGCTGGCAATCCTTGGAGACAGAGAGAATGTGGAAATTTGAAAGGAAGGTGAAGAAGGGATAGTGTCTCATCTTCCAAAGGAGGCTCACAAGAGACAGCTTTAACGGAGGAATTACTGTGAGCTGCAAATCCAGCATTTCATCTTTAAGAAGATTTAATCAATGAATTGTCTGGGGCAACTGGACAGAGACAAACTCTGTGAGACGAGGATTAATGGGATGTCTGGAGTGGCATGGGAAGGGACTAGACATACATCATGAAAAAGAGGAGTCTGTGCAGTTTGGTCAGTGTATGTTTGACAGACATGCTCAAAATTGACTCCTAATACCCACCAGAAGTAGGGAGCAAAACATTCAGTTTCTAATTATGGTTTTATATCAGGACTAGAGAAAAATAATAAAATATTAAGAGAATTAGTGCACAGATGGAGTCAAATCTCCCTCCTTTGCTTCATTCCTAATCTTCTCATTGATGAAATCAGCGACCCAGAACTTCAGAGAGTGTAAAACTGTGGAGCAGCTAGAACTTAACAGAGTGGTCTCAGATTTTGCAGTCTGGCACCTAAACTTGTAAAGTCTATTTTTAGTTTTCTTTCCTAGCCATTAGTAAATAGTACTGGAAGAAAATTTCCTTCTGTGCCATTAGTTACTGTTAATGGCTTTGCTGGCCATCAGCCAAGAAACAATGCTGCAGATGCCTGTATAAAATATGTTCCAAAATATAAAGTTGCACATTTTATTTTTTTTCATAGTTATTTCTTACTTATGGACAAAAAAGTTCTCCTGAAAGAAGAACATTATTTATGTTTTAAATAGTAATAACTACAGCAATATCTTATTACAAGTAATTTAATCAATGTCTATAGGCTTTCAGGCCTCACCATAAAGAAAACTGAAATGGTTTAGGGCATGAATTTAAATCCACTGTGTGTGGATATTCTTAAACTCTTTAACCTCAGTCACATCCAGGAATATTGTGCTGATAATTTACAAAGGTAAGTTAATTCAAGACCTCTTTTTTTTTTAGGCTGGTACAGTGTTATTTACTCAGGAATTTAAATTCCACACTTATTTAAGGTGAACTGGCACAGGAAACTCAAACCCAGTAGGTGAAGAATATTATTCAAAATCCAGAGAGGAAATAGGAGCTCAGAAAATTAAGACTATTTCCTTGGGCAGGAGGATAGAGCAGGACAGGCGAGTTTCAGGAAGGAACAATAATGAATAGCCTTTACCTTTCACAGTAGAGAAAATAGGAGATACACTATGTTGTGGTTTAACCCCAGCTTCCAACTCAGCCCCATGCAGTCACTCATTCACTCCCCTGCAGTGGGATGGGGGAGAGAACTGGAAGAAAACCCTGTGGGTTGGGATAAAACCAGTTTAATAAGTAAAGCAAAAGTCATGCACACATGCAAAACAAAACAAGAAATTAATTCACCACTTCCTATGGACCGGCAGGGGTTCAGACATCTCCAGGAAAACCAGGCTCCCATACCCATAACAGGGACTTGTGAAGGCAAACACCATCACTCTGAGTGTGCCCTGGCTTCCTTCCTATTTCCCCAACTTTTACTGCTGAGCATGACACCATATAGTGTGGGATATCTCTTTGGTCAGTTGGTCAGCTGTCCTGTCTTGTGCACCCCCAGCCTGTTCACTGGTGGGGTGGGGTGGGGTGAGGGGCAGAACAGGTCTTGACTCTGTGTAAGCACTGCTCAGCAATAACAAGAACATCCTGTTATAAACACTGTTTCCTGCACAAATCCAAAATATAGCCCCATATGAGCTGCTATGAAGAAAATTAACTCTATCCCAGCCTAAACCAGCTCATACCTGAACTTGCTAATCAATGAGAAAAATTAGACAATAGTAAGAACAGTCATAATGAGAAAATATTTTAGTAGTAAAAGAAATAATGGTGAAACAGAATATTACAGAAAAAGGGAGGGATTTATCGAGGTCAGTAATATGCTGTGAGCAGCTGGCAATACTTTCATATTTATTGCACGATGTAATTAACTCTTAGATCTCCTTCCTCTTGTTGTAGCTATTGCTTTTCAACTAATATCCCTAGTGAGTAAGAATGTGTAGCAAAAGGACAACCTCTTCCTGAGAGAGCTCAGCAAGAAGGATGCAGCAGCAAGGGGAGTGCCAGCAATCAGGACATGATAGCAGCTTGTGCAGGGAGCATCTGTGCTGCGACCTCCAGAAATACCAGTTAACACGGTGCACTGGAAGAAAGCATTACTATGGTCCCTCTTCAAGGGGCAATGGTGGGTGCCCACCCGTGTGCAGTCAGGGCTGCTGCCAGCTGTAAAGCACCCATGGGAAAAGCATGCTGGATACAGGATAATGCCAGCAAGCAGGATAGGGAAGGACACTGTGAAAGGCCCAAAAGCAGTTTCTGAGTCTCACTAGGGGAAGACATTGGTGAAGGATGCAGAACCAGGGACTGGGGGAGGTAACTCCCCTTGTAGAATGGCTCAAAACTCCAGTGAATGGAGCAGGCATGTGTCTATCAAAGCCAGAGGGAAGAAGCTGCAACAGATGGAAAAGAGCAAATGTCCCGGCAGGGGTTCCAGGTGGACTATTTAGTGCTCTGTGTGTGTGCCAAGGAAATACACCGGCTTAAACTACAAAAGTTCAGGTGTGTTCAGAGCAGCAAAGGAAGGCTGTATGAGATTCAGAGAAGTAGGTCAGCATTTCAGGCTGGAAAGGCTGATAGAGATCATTTTTAATGTGAGAAGGATAAAATTCATATTTACGAGAGAGGTAGTCAGAGAAAGAGGACCAATGATATCTGCACGGGAAATCACCAAATTGCTGTGGATGAAAAACACAATATATAAGTAACAAAAGATAAAAAAAATTGTGAAATTTTCCTTATTTTCTTGCTGTTGTGTTAGTTTTGAGAACTGACACTTTCAAGCTTTTTTCCCTGCAGCCATTAGATCCTGAAAACTCACATTTAATTGTCATATATGAGTGGAAACTACTATTTAAAAGCCTGTGGGAGACTGGAAAATAGCAACAAATATTTTCAAGCTTCCTTTTTTCATACATACTCTTTTAAAATTTTTCTATTTACATATATGGATAAAATACAAACACTGAGAGTGGAAAGGGAGATTACTTTATCTTTATATTTTGTTTGCTTTTTAGGTAGGACAATTACACTTATTGTTTTGCCAAACTCACTATACTTGAGAACCTTAAAATTAGAGGTGTTAGGTTATATGAGTAATATCCTGAACCAGTGAAAAGGCCTGGAAGTCTATTGAGCTAAGTTGCTTAGTTAATTTCATTTTGAGAACCTGTCTCAGTGTTAATCATAAGTGAACCTCTTTTTTCCTTTCCTTCTTTGGTTTCACAGGTATTAAATTTCAAAAATTAATATTAATTCTTGTTTATTTCTAGTCCACCCATCCTCATGGAAAATTTTGAGTAACTTTCAATCATAAGAAAAGAGACATAGACTGAAGAAAAGAATGCCAAATTCTGATTATCAGAATTTTCTTTGGCAGGGCAGATTGAAGCCACACCAACAGCGAACAGCTGGTCAGGAGTAGACATCCAAACTGAACATCATACCTTACTTATTTTTCTACTGTCCTTGTGGGAGAAAGTTAGAAAAAAAACAAGTATCTGTCAAGAATAGCCACAGTGAGCTGTGGGCACAGGTATTAATCATCTGCAACTTCCCTTTTACATGTGCAAACACTAGTCAGATCATTAGATATCTCCTCAGCTTTCTCACCAGTAAACTATTCTGCTAAATACAAAATTATCATAAAAGGTGCTTGAAGTTAAACTGCTGTCACCTTTTCCAGGTGTTAATTTAGACTCATTATTTGGTACTAAGCCTAGCTCCTTTTGCTCCTTGCTCTAATGTATCATCAGCAGTGTTAAGGGGTGAAAATAATGAGTTATGCACAAATGTCAAAATAAAAGGGATCTTACTTTTTTAGGATATCTTGGAATAAACCCTATAACCCTTTAGATAGCTATAATCATGACTTTACCTATGGGTAAATTTCCCATCACAGAAGGTTGCACAGGGTGAGAAAACAACATAAAAATGAAAGTCAACTACCCAAATATATTCAGCTTCAATACTACATGATGATGAATATTGATAATATTTGCTGTGGTGCACAGTGTCTTCCAGGTGCTGTGTGAAGGCAAAGCACAGACAATTCAGTGTCAGGGCATCCTGAGATTTATGCCAGTGCTAAAATCCTGTGTGTAAAATGGAGAAACTTGCACAAAAAAAATGAGCAGTGTGTACACATAACACAGGAACAGTGCCAGGAACAAGAGACACTGCTTCCTTGACCCCAAGTCTACCTTTACTTCCCTTTGGCTTTCAGGTGACTGAAAACTATGGAAAGGAACAAAAGAACAGGCTGAAACCTTTCATTCATCTTGCACCACAAAAAAGGAAACAATTCACACAGAAATTGTTTGTGCGCTTCTTCAAACCAGGCATCAGGACTTGCTGCTTACAAACACCCAATGTCCTAAGATATGACATAAAATTTTACCATACTTAAGATACATGTAAAAAATATATGTAATGTGAAAAAAATACTTTTTTTTCACTCATTTTTCCCTTGTACATTCACTGTTGTTTACATATGTTCTGCATGTTTTGCTTAGTTCCAAAAACTGGTGATATTGTAGGAAGTGAATATACTATGGCAAACACATTTTTCTCTTGGAAAATGGAACAGAAACTCTTGGAAGCTGCTCCTCTTCCATTTAGGTCTGATGGGGATGGGAAGCTGCAGATGTGTAGCACAGGTGTTAGAACTAGGAGAAGTCTCTTAGGGCTGAAGACACTCAAGGCTAAGTCATACACAGATGCCACAAGCCATCTGAGTTGATAGGTTGGCAGAGGAACCACAGGAGCTCTTTGCTCCCTGGATCAGCAGCCAGAGGTTAAAGAGGCCCTTTGGGCCACCTTTAGGGCAGCTGGACAGAACCCCTGAGGCTGAAATTGGTGGGGATCTGCTCGAGGCAGCCAATGGCACTAAGGGCATAAATCGATTGAACATGTGGATGGCTACCTTGCAGTGACCTGATAAAGAGTTCAGCCTCTGCTGACTCCAGGGGCTGCTCAGACACCTTCCCCATGTGTAGACACCTTAGTGGCGAACATATGCAGCTTTCTGTGCCTGGAGTAGTATTCCACTGACCTCATCCTTTTGGCACTTATGAAAGAAAAGCTAGCTTTTGTTATGACTGCTTTATCTTTGAGACAAATCTTCTTTTCCTCCTCTGTAAGCTAAGCTATTTCTACATGTACACATTAAGCACATATACACATATATAAACATCTATCTATCTATCTATCTATCTGTCTTTAACAGTGTCTCACTGTGTACAACTCCCATATTCTCCTCATTTCTAAAAGACTCTCTGTCTTTAAGTGTATTTGGCTCTGTCAGCTGTAATGGCTTTAGCAATACAAAATTACAAGGCTCACATTACTGCTGCCTCAGATGGACCCTTTGGCTTGAATTCCACTTAATGATAAATATTCCAAAATTGTTCCTCATAATTTTCATAAATATGCAAACATAGATTCAAATGAAAGTGATGACTGCTGTCAAAAGTCTCAACAATTTGAAGGAGCCTTTTCAGGAGCTTTTTCCTTGTTTTTCCATTGTGTAAAAATGCCTGATACTGATTTACCAAGAACTGCAGAGCAGATAGAACAGCTGGTGCCAAGATCAGATTTACATGTCTTGTTCCTAGGTAATGTAAAGAAAGGCAGATGTAGTGATCAAGCTCAAAACTTCATATAAACAAGTTTGCATGAATTAGGTTAAGTTCCCAAGCTCAAATGAGCTCACTTTATTATTATTGTTGTTATTTTTGTTATTGGTGGGGTTTTGTTTCAGCTTGTCTTGGTTTGTTGGCTTTTTTTACCCAGCCTTCCATTATGTGCAAATTTTCCTGTACTATTTTTTCTGTTTCTAATGGATAAACTTCTGCTATATGACAGCATTAATTCTGCTTTATCTGCTGGAAGAGGAATGCTTTCACCGAAGAGGAAAGGAGCTACAGTGACCTCTGTTGATGGAATTAAGCAATGTATTTAAAGAGCCAATAAGGAAAGGCGACGCATTCAAATCCTCTGCTGTAAACCAATAGAACCAAAAGTAAGCTGTGCTAAGAAGAAATAAGTTTCGGGCTGAATATGAAAAAGAATGACACCCACACTTAACACCCACTGAAGTCAGAACCCTTATCAGAGTAGTTGCCTTTTAAAAACTATCTTTAGGAAATTTTTTCTTTTTTTTTTTTTTTTTGGTGTAGGATTAAAAACCATTAGCATAAAGAAGACAGAACACATAACACAGAAGGGAGATGTGGGTTTTTTGAAGTTCTATACTCCATTCCAAAAGTTTATATCACCGAAAGAAAACATCATGCCTCTATGTAGTACATGATCTGAATTTAGTGACCAGTTCCCTGTGCCAGACTGACACACGATATTCTTGAAGTTTTGAGGCAAAGAAGCTTTCCAGTTGGCAGGCTGCCTGTGGAAAAAGAAGTATCTAGGAACTGTCATGCCTTTATGACCAAGAATTTGGAACGTGTCTTTATGGGCTAGCTCTGATACAGGAAAATAATTAAACACGTAAATACCCACAAGGATCTGGACCTTAATGCTTAACTTGAAGGTTGGAAGCAGTCTCATTAAAGGCAAGCATTTAAAGGTTGATCCCATATGAATAAAGTTATTGAAATCAATAAGAAATCTTCCATTAAGAGCTAAATAACTTGTGGAAATGACAGTAGTATGTCTTTATTTTTTTTCAGACTTGGGCCTTCGCTAAGGACTACTCAGTATTAAACAAAGGCATAAATGAAGGACAGGGCTTTGTGCTCTTAAAGTTATTTTATGTTTCCAAACTGCCCAGTAAACAACTGGTGTCCCCACTGTTTGTCTTTTCCAGGAACCACAGTGATACAAATTGGTATTGTTTTCCTTTAGTGTCAGGTGTTATGGTAGGTCTGACCATGATAACCATGATAGAATTTTCAGGTATTTCAGCTTGAAAATGCCTCCACCAAAGCCTGAGAAGATTTATTTTTAGTATACTTTACAGAGCCACTGCTGTCCCTAAAACATCCTTCTCACAAGAGACAAACGGGTATTGCTAATGACATTTTATTAGTATCTACTATGGTATTCTCATTCAGGGTTTGTACAGAATGATTTCTGCAAGTGTAAGGAGGGAAAAATACCAAGTTCATTCTGGTTTTAATAAAAAATACTAAAAAATGTACATAAAGAGATATTTTGATAGAGATAAATGTAAACCCCAAAATAATAGATCAGTGCACTATGATATCATTAACTAGATATTAATAGTGTACTTGTTCTGTCAGTCTAAGAACATCAAGATACACAAAGAGTAAAGAATTAAAACCAATCTGAGTCTGCATATGTTATAGATGCCATAGATATTATGGTGTCTTTATACAAATTTCACAGTAAAGCCAGATACTTATAGCTGCCTCTTTGAGAACTAAATGCTGCCAGGCAGGAAGGAAGTATTGATGTATCTTCTGTATATAATTAATTATCCTGGTGAAGATCTTCATTGACTGCTGGGAAATTATGTCTGGATAGTCTCTCTGCATGAGTCTGACAAATTTTTGTGCACAGTGGTCAGGATATGAGGTACAGCTGGGTGGTAGCTTAGATCAAAGATTTCTTTTCCTCAATACATTATCATCCTACACAGACCTCTACATGTTAAAGGACATCAAATACCCACTCACCATACTAAATATAAACCAAAAGAAGACTGTTCCCGGAAGAGTTTACATATTAAGTAAATTAACTATATGTTAGAATAGCACATAGAACCATTCTATATAAAGAATAATTTTTTTCTGCTAATTGTTATCCTACCTTGTGGTAAGAAATTTTTTTTAAGTTGCTTGACATAATTATAAAAGGAACCTTTGTAATTTTGTACATAGCTACAACTTTTGCAATGAGGCTGAAATCACCTATGCTCTGACATCTGAGCTAAAAACAAGCTCCAATTCCACATGTATTATCTCTGTGACCTCAGGTATCATTTTAGGAAGCAGGTTGTGACTTGAAAGGAATCAAAATATCTTATTGCTGCTTTCTACTGTGCATTCTTATTACCCAGCATTCATGATTTATAATTTAGTTCTTTTCCAGTTTAATCTTATAGTGCATTTATGAACAAGTTCCTGAGTTGTTATTTATGTACCAGTCTTTAGAGGTCATCTCTTTTGGCTTATCTTGTAGAAGAGAAAGGAAAAAGTCAGCAGTCATCTTTTTTTATGTCTGCAAAAGTATCTTTTTCATACAATTATAACTGTTTGACAGGAATTTGCTCAAAGTTAATGAATATCTTTGGATAGAGATTAAAAACAGAAAATTACATCTTCAGAGATGTACTTTTCTTTAAATTACTAGTATGTGAAAACTGTTTTGGAACTTTAATTGCTGCTACAGGCTTACTACAAAATAAACTTTGCAATAAACCCTGGCTGATCCTTATCTATAACCAAAAGATCTCCACACTGGCAATAGTATAATGTAGGGTGAAATCATATTTGGATTTGGAATTTTTTGCAACTGAGTTCAACAAAGCAGGATTTTCTCTTCAAATAGACCCAAACTTCTCCTCTCTGTATGTGGAGATTATCTGGATCCTGCAGTAATTGCTGGTTTGGTCAACTGCTTGATTTTCTACACTGAGGAGACTTACATACTTTCTGGTTTTGGCCTTACACAGAAGCATTTGGGTATCATTTCTCAGGGTAAACTGCACAGTTCAAACCCAGAATTTGAGTGACCTCCTGAGTTGGAAGCCAACTTCTCAGCTCAGTGCCAGCTCTGAATCATAACAATTATGCCTGTTTCTGAAAACTGCATCTGAACCTGCCGTTCTTTTGACCCATGTGATTTTGGAAATTTGTATCTATCTATTCATCCTATTTTAGCATGATACAGGTGAGAGAATCCTGAGTCTCAATCCCAGGAGAGAAGGCTTCATCAAATGCTCCCAGGGAGGCAACCACTAGAAAGTTGGTAGGTAAAATCTCTGCTCATCACAGAATCACAGAATGGTTCAGAAAGGACCTCTGGAGGTCATCTACTCCAAACCCTCATCCATGGCTCCTGTCCAGTGAGTAATCAATTAAAAAATATCTGGAGAATGCACACACCTACAAGTTTCTCAGCAAGGGTCAGAATTCATATTCCATCCCAGCACTGTAGGAACAAAATTCAGGAAAAGAGATAAAAGCAGTGAGCCATGGAGGAGGAGGCACCTTTCCTAGGCTGGCCTGTGATATTTTAATAGTAGCTGTGGGAAAATGTAGGATTTGAATCCACCACATTTGGCTTCAGACGTGTGCCCAGCTTATTAAGGCAGGGCATCTTTTGTGCTCAGCTCTAAGACGCAGAATCTACAGGCAGTGATTGATGGACCTTTTCAAAGTGCCTGCTGCTTTCCAGGAGCCCTAAATAGATCCCAGCGTGCCATTGCTACAGGACAGATGAGGCACCCTAAAAATAAAATTATGACTACATTTTACTGGGGAGTTGAAGGAGGTTTGAGAGATTTTGGTCTTTTTTAGAGCAGCATCTGAACACATTTTATGTGATGCTAGGGCTGATCTTGTGAGCAGTTGTTAAAAATCATGCTGATACTTTTTACAGTCGTTCTGTACCAAGATACTTGCATGAACCCTAAAAAAGCAATTTCCAGAATCAGAACAGCTGTACCATCACCTGTATCATGAACCCCATGCCCATGTTCATTTAAGAAGCTCATCTATTTTGCCTTACAAATGCATCTTCTCACATGTGTGGGGTACTGAGCTAGTCTGGGAATCCTAGGACTGCTAGGACTGGACTGCATGTAGGATCAAAAATTTGTTGGCTCTTCACTACTGGACTTCTTACAGCTTCGAGTTTCAAGGTATTTGACTTCTGCAATAGAAAACACAGGTCAGACAGATTCCTCTTTCCTCTCTAAGGTTTTTTTTGTTAAACAACTGCTCTGGTTTATTTCAAACATGGAGGGATGGTGTTTGCTACAATTACAGGACTGGCACCAACATGCTGGTCAAGCTGAGATGAGAACCAAACTGCTTATGTGACAAATTTACTTCACCACAAGACAAGCAGAGGTTAATTGCACAGGACAGACATACAGCCTCTGCTCCTCTCCTCATAAGTGGCGTTTTCCAAGGCACCTGCAAATGGAGAAGGGGATTTACTTATTTTATACACCAAGAGGTGACAATTTCTAACAAATTATGTTAGAAATTTTGCTAATTCTTTATTTTGGTAGTGTGTTCCTTCCTCATAAAGTATAGACGGAGTGCCATGCAGGAGGAGTTAAAAAAAATGCTGGTAGTTAATGACTGTGAATATAACTGCTCCACCTTTTTTTTCCATGATGCAATGTTCCAAGAGAGACTGTTGCATAAGAAAGCAATCAGAGGCAGGTTAAATTACAAGGAAATGGATACAATCTTCTCAATAAAGTAATGCTATCCTAACATGGCTTCTACGAGTAGGTTTGTTTGTTGTAGGCATTGGAACACACTTTGCCATTCATCTGCACTTTTCAGCTTTGGTACTTAGGATGGTTTTCTTCAGGGTGTAGTTTTTCATTTGTTGGGTTTGTTGTTTGTTTTCCCTAGGGCTTTTTTGTTTGTTTGTTTGTTGGTTTTTTGCCCTGTGCAGCCTTTTCCCTGATTAAAATTATGCTTACATTTTGATGCCCATATGTAATTGCGGGATCAAATCCTACTGCTTTTTCTTGACTTTTAAATGCTTGCAATTAAGTTGAGAAGTCTAACATTTAAGTATCTATGCCCAGCTGAAATGGTTTATAAATGAGCAGATTGTATATGCATACATGAAGAAAGGGAAAAGTAATTTAGAACGTAGGACTGTTTATTAGAGCTAATTAAATGGAAGATATAAAAAAATAAATAAAATTATACTCATATATATATGTGCATATATGTGTGCATGTGTGTTTGTGTGTAAATTAATTGATATAGATATTAAATATATATATAAAAGGAAAAGAGGCTGTCTGCTAGTCACTGAAGAAGCAATAAATTTGCTCTCTACTAAACTATTAGCATTTCAGTATAATCAAAACCAGATAGATGAAGAGGGTATAGGAACCAAAGTGATACTGTGATTACCAAAGCATTGTCAGTACTAAAAAAGTTCATCAGATCTTTTCAGTGGTATGTTACATATATCTTGCATTTAAAAAGTTTATCAAACACTGAGAAAATTAACTGAAGTAATTTCACTGAGGCAGAGAAAATCTGACATCTTCCTCATTATGCCAGTGTGTCCAGTTTGTTTCTATAGCAGTGAGCAACCATTAGCTTGTTAACAAAAGCTTCCACTCTTTTCAAAGCTTTCCAAGGAAGTGTCCACATTTTCCATTCCTGAAAGCTCCTGTATGCTCCTATCTTCCCAGTTTAAAATGTCATATAAATTCTTTGAGAAGTTTTATAATATCAGCAATTTTTGCTATTACTGTTCATTTTTTCTTTTGAAAAACTGTGATAATGAGAGTGTTGTACCTTTTTCTTGATACTCTTTTGGAATGTTAAATGAGGCATAGGGTTCAATAGTATCTTTTTTGAAATCATGAGAAAGCTCTTCCTAGGAAAAAAAAATAAGGATTTTGATGCCTGGCTTCTGCCTGCTCTAAGGACTGCAGCTTTGCTCTCTTAACCCCATACACTGATGCAATTCCACTTCGGAAGTGCTAAAATCCAGGCTGTAGGCTGGGGAGGTTTCCTTGTGCAGCTGAATGTCGTACTCTTTATCTCTGGAGCGCAGAGGCAGAATTTAACAGCTGTAGTCCTTTTAAATCTAAATTTATGGTGTCTTCAAATCAGAGGCTTTCTTCCAACTCTCACAGCCTCGCTGACTGTATTCTACCAAATACACTTCCTCTTTAAGAAGCAAACGGAAGGGTGGACTTTCCCATTATATGTCTTCTCGAATGAATGAATGATCTTTAAGTTCTTACCTGATTGTTTTGTGTTAACTTTCCCAAAGAGAGGATTATGCGAAGAGGTGAAGAAGATTTATTTTTACACATGAATCATAGGAACAATGAGCTGGACTATTTATTGAAAACAAGCCACACATAACATTCTGTGTAAAATTTAAAGCCAAACTCCACCAAGTCAAGTGGAAAACCTATTTTCACACCAGCTATCTATTGGTTGTAGAGTCAAACAGCTGAGGTAAGCACTTAAAGACTCTGCAAGGGTTTTTTAACATTCTGCAGTGAAAATATAGTCACATAAGCGATGCTAATTGACTTCAGTGGTTAGGCTGGATAAAGAGAAATACATAATGGAAAACTGAGTAGAGATAAACAAAACACAAGCCAGTGGAAAGAATAATTAATCAACTCTTGAAACACATCTTTCTGAATCCTAACAGAAAATTATACATAGTCTATAAAAATTACCACCTATTCTGGTTTAATTATTTTTCTAGATAACATACGCTCACAATTTAAGTCTGACATACACAGTATTAGTGTATAGACACTTAATTCTCTGTCTGACCACTGCAGCAATTCACAAACTACCTTTCAGTGCAATTCAAATTGCAAAACACCTTCTTTGTATTGGGGCTACTTCTGCTTCAGCTGCCAGGAACACTTCCCTGCCTTCAGTGGGATACATATAGCATGTATCCCACTCTCTCAAGAGAGAGTCAGCTTCGAGGATTGTAGAGAATCTAAGGTAGTGTTTACGCATTTGCTAAAGGATGGTTCCTCGGAGCTAGTGATGACCTGAGGAAGCACTGGGTGCATTTATTTGTATTTTGCAGGTGGGTTTTTGGGATAAAGAGGAGAAACAAGAGGGTGTCAGAAACAAGGTACAGATGAGAAAGGGGCCATGGGATGAACAGCTCCCTATACCATGTATTAATGCTGTTTCAGCTACTGTTATAAACTGACCTTCACCGCTGCTATGTGATGGCATTCTGTAAGGCAACCCAGTAGACATTTCTAGACTCTTGCTTAAGATCTGAGTCCTCTTAGAAAAGCTCTTATCAAGGGCCGAATTGTGACCTGCTATACCTGTTCAAACCAGGTCATGTCGGTGAAAGGGGAAGCAGAGTTTAGGCTGTGCTTGACTGAGAATAGGGTGGTACTTGATTTCAAGACAGAGCACAGTCTGGGCACATTTTTTGCTTGCTTCAGAACTGCTTGAGAAACATTGTAACATTTATTTTTAAATGAAACTTCTTCAGGGAAAAAATCCACAACCCCCCAGCATTTTTGAAAGCAACACTTCTTCCACACACTTGTGCCACTAATCTAGTGGCAAAGAGTGAGTAGGAAATGTAGCTTAGCAAGATTGGGTCAGTCTTTACCTTGCCCTCTGCAAACAGAGGTTACATCTCTATGCTCCAAAGGTTGTCAGAGTTGTAAATATGGGCTACAGCACTAAAGGAATCACTTCAGTCTCCAATTTCAACACTTGAACTCATGGGAAAGTGTTAAGAAATATGTTCATCATTTCTACCATAATCTATCAAACTCTGCTTTCAAAGGAAAATTCTCATTTTTGTTGATGGTATTGCAAGGCTAAAACTGGAGGCATTCTTTTAGTCATTAACTTTTTTTGCCCCCAAAGTTAAACATTTAAATTAGTATTTCTGTATTCATGGCAGTGACAGGTGCTAAGCTTGAGAACAGTGGCTACTTTTGACAGCCAGAATGGGGACACAGCCTCAGAAATCATTCAATGACTAAGTGTCCTGGTGCAGAGTGAGCTAAAGAGGGGATTTACTGTTTAAACATTAAACATGTTGCTTAGCTATTAAACAATTAGATTGTTCTAAGCCTTAAGCAAAGGAGACCAGTCTGTCATCTCGAATTCTAGGTTTCCAGTAAATGTGCCCAACAATGTAATTTTTCAGTGATACCAAGATCACCTGAAACACAAGTAATAAAAGGAAAAACAGTACAACCACTCTGTGGGCACCTCCTCTTGATTTTGCATGTCTTATAAACAGAAGGGCACTTTACTTTGAAGTAAAAGCAGAAATTAACTTCATGGGTTATTAGTCTTCCTGGGTTATATATGTTCCCCTGGCTCCAGAAACATCACTTAGTCCACATAAACAGTAATTTATGGCAGGTCCCTTTTTCTGTTCTTGGGAATGATATTTAATTCTGATGCCCTGTGGTGCTGCTAAAACCTCTCTGTTATTTGCTGTGAGGCACAAAATGCTCTCTCAGAGCTTCCTGTCTGAATGAGCTAGAGATGCTTACTCATGGTGAGCAGAGTGCAGTGTACACACCTGCTGGCTGGGGAAAGCCTTAGGAAAAGTCTTTCGGAGAGTGTTCACATGGGTGCAATTAATCTGATACCCAGATTAGCCCTGGCTTTCAGGAGATGGTTGCCTGTAATCCACAGAGGCAGCAACACATTGCTCCCCCAGGGCTTCACGCTGGAATAACTATGACTGGTGCTGTGACTGATGCTGAGTATGGCCCAAGGAAACCCCAGAAAAGCAGAGTTCATCACTCTCAATTCAGCACTTCATTTACAGGGCTGCTTTTGAAGATTTAAAAAACTGGTATGCTCCTTCCCGCATGTTCTGTGTCTATAGCCAGGCAACCTGCTGCTTCTACCACTCCTGGAATCCTGGAATATTAAAAGACTGCCGGTACCTATCCTCTTTCTCAACTCTTTC
Source organism: Corvus kubaryi (assembly GCF_017639235.1). NCBI lineage: Eukaryota > Metazoa > Chordata > Aves > Passeriformes > Corvidae > Corvus > Corvus kubaryi. The sequence goes on along the minus strand of NW_024580667.1, from coordinate 26,038,940 downwards.
CAATTTAAAAAAAACAAGTTGTGCAGACACAACAGCTAACATAGTAAGGGCCTTAAAATGGCTAACCAAAGTTCAGACCTGCACAGCTAAATTGCTGCCATTAAAGTGCCCATATGAGCAAGGTATCATGCTTCTGGTGGACCTGGTTTACGGGGATGGTTGCTAAGCAGTCCTGGAAAAGGCTGTAGAAAAACACATCCTCAATGGACTATTGATTTCAGATAATAAATCACTTGATAGCTGAGATATTCATTCACTAATTAATGGATTTAGAGACAGAGTTATTCAGCCAAGGCCCTGATGACACAGTACTTATAAAAAGAGTCTAACCCCTAATGGAATAGACTTTGAAAAATGACTGTTAACATAATATGGGTGAGTGACCAGCCCCCTCCCAGAAAACCACTCTCAGTCAAGCATGTTTGTATTTTATAATTCTTAAATCTTCATTGAGGCTACTTCTAAATAAGAAAAAAACCTCTATGTCCCCTCTTTGGTGTCTGTTTTCACTTAACTCTTGGAACATCATGGTTGCATGTACTACAAGGCACAATAACCTTGTGTTATTGTGATTCCCATACAGCTGCAGATGTCAAGATGAACCATCTCTTTGCCTGATATAGCCCAGAAACTCCCTTCCTTTTTCTAATGGAAAACTAGATTTTTAAACAAATTTATTCTAGTAACGCACTAATATATTTCAGCAAAGTGGTCTGCCTTTAAGTCTCCTGTGCTTTAGGGGAAAACACTTTTGGGGAAAACTGGAAAAAGTCTTCGGTTGTTTTGGAGAACTTATTAGGAACAATGGTGAAACTTATGCTTTTCTACTGAACCAGGAACACAGATTTTACAATATTTCTATATGGGCTGTGTCAGGGAACATTTAAGATGTATGAGACAGTAAGCTTCTCTGCACAGGGCTAATTTCCATTAAAATAAAACATCAGCAATAGAATATAACTTTTTTTTTTGCTTAAAATGCTTAAAATTTTATGCTTAAAATTTTTTTGCTTAAAATTTGCTTAAAATTTTTTTTTGCTTAAACTAGAACAGCAATGAAAATGATGGACAAATATTTATTAATATATTTATGGTTTTCCCCCCAACCATTTTGGTTTTTGATTATATTTTCTAGAGAACACCTATAAAATTTCTTGTAGGAGATCCAGCTACTGAAATAGTCACAGTGACATTTTCCAGAAATGCTTTCTTGATGACAAAGACAGGTCAGAAAATCAAGTATGAAATTACAACTCGATGATTTTTAGGGAATCCCTAAAATATCGAGCTAAATTTATGATACAGTGAAAATTCTCATCTTTTTCAAATTACCTTTTTTTTCCTTTTCACTGTGAAAGCAAAGTTTTGTTAATAGCCATAGATTTATCTTTCCTACTATAAAGATAAAGCTGGATTAATAATCACAGACAGTGTACACCCGCGTAACTCAAAGCCATGCTTACGATAAGAAAGTCCCAGTGCCTACTCCAACAAAAGTAAAACTGAACTGTCCAAACACCTGTATGAGCCACTCAAGCTACTGCAAACTTGTGTGGTGTGTCTGCAAATGTCTCCCTTTCCCAAACAGCACTCTGTGGGTACCCTGGGCAGTCCCTTGTTCTGGTAGTAATTTCCAGTAGTAATCAATAAATGGATTAAAAGGTAAACAAACTGAGTCATGTGAATTAGCATCTTGATGTATGAAATAACATGCACTTTGTCACGTGAAGTGCTGTTAGCACTGTATCTGGTAAAACAGACAATGCCTGGGAGCAGAATTAAAGAGATGAAAGTACACCGGGCGCAGATGGCACGGTGCTGCGTGGGCAGTGAGGCAGCGGTGGGGGCACTGCGGGAAGGTCCTCTATGGATCAGCTGGAATCAGGCAAGTGCGGCGTACGTGCTTTCTGTTTGTGCTATCACTGAAATGGTGCGGAGCGACCCGACAGAAAATTGTTCTGAAGTGGAAGCAGATGCATTGAGCTGTCAGGCGCAGAGCCATGACGAGACACCACGGCGCCAGGAACACACCTTCACGTCTCCTCTATAGCTCTCCCTGACCCCCTGCCTTCCCTTCTTGGGCAGCATTGAAGCTCAGGGATATTTTTCTCTGTATGGTGAGGTCCCCAGTCATGGTTTCAGGAGAAGCTGCTTCTTGCACAGATACCCACAGGGCTGGACACAGTGTGAGGGGTACTGGAGGGGGGTGAAGCTGCTGCTGCTGTCTCATGCAACCTATCTGGGTGAAGCTAACAGGAATATCATACCCCATTCTGCTGTCTCAGGCAAAGCTCTGCCTGGATGCAAAGTCCTTCCAGCCTGGTGAAACTCTCAGCATCTGTGGGACCATGGCTGGTGGCAATGAAAAGCGGCATGTGTCAAAATAGTGACAGAATCTTCACAATCACTTCAGTACCTTATACCTTGCTGAGCTTCACTGCATCTGTTTCAGCTAGATCCAAAGACAAATAGGACCCACTCCCCTGCTGCATCATTCTATCCAGTAAAGGCAATTCCTATTCAAATGGTGGATATTCTTATCTATACAATCTATCCATAAAATACATTATTTTGGTGTAGTAATAGACTATCAACTCTAATAATTAATTTCAACTCCCATTTTCTCTTTTATTCCAGTGTTTTGGGATCTGTGTCAATGTGCTATTTCCCTTTTTATTACTGGCATGTAAGTCTCCAGCCTCAGGATTAATGACATCTTTCCCTCATTTTTTTTATTCCCATTTACCAGCTTCTCATTTGCTTAATACAAAAAGAAAGTTAGCCTATTAACCAGACCCACAGCAGTGTCAGAGCTAGAAGGATTTCTGTTGTGTGTGCCCTTTTATTTTTGGAGTGGAGGAAAATAAGAGGTCAAATATTGGCAAATATCTGGATGGTGCCCCAAGGAAGGGTTTGTTTTCCCGTGTGTGGGCGAAACTTTGTGACTAAAAGCACATGACCTAGGTACTGAAGCATCTCTCTGTCTCTGCCAGGACGCAGCAGCCGTGTTCTGTCATCCCTCACTGCCTGTAATGAACAGGGCAGCAATGAGGAACATTTTCCATGAGAATGGATCTTCTTCCACTTTTGTATGACTCAGTCTTTTCCCATTTAAAGTCCTCCTTCCCCTCTTATGGAAAAAGGGAAATTCCTCAGCCAGTTCACAAATTTCTAAATATTGGTCTGGCAGCTGGTGGACCTGCAGGGCTATTGCACAGTGGCTCATTTCCCTGCTCTACAGTGCATTTTGGCTGTGTTATTGAATGGGGGTATGAATTCCAGCATAGACCAGAATTATGAGGTGATATTAGAGAAGAGGGTCGATGGGACAGCTTGCTCTTGCCAATGCTTCTCACTGACACTACTGAAGATGAGTCTCAGTTCAGTGCAGCATCCTGCAGGTAGATAACTAGAAGGGATCCTAGAGAGCATGTATTGACGTTTTCATAACTGCATTTTTCAGAAAGGTTTTCTTCATCTGCAGAAAAGGTCATAAAATGAGACATGCAAGTACCTTTACAGATCTTATAATTTTAGACTGAATTAAATTTATTATTTATAATAAATAAAGGTATCTCCTTCACCTGAGGGTTAGACTTTTCTCATGGATGGTCTGACTGGGACAAGGAGATTCAAAAATTAAAGACCATTTTCTTTTCGTATTCCTTTTCCATATAAAGGAAATGTCCTCAGAATCGGCAATATTTATGTGTTTCCCCTATTTCAGAGAATGTAATAAAACAAATAAGATATGACGATACTGCATTGTGCTAGAGAGTCAGATGGTGAATATACTGGTTTGATATTAAAACATGTTTTCCTGACTGAATTGTAGATAAATAATGAACATTTCTTTATAAATATTATGTCTTAAAATTTGTCATTGAAACCACAGGCTTAGTGCCCTTTTTTCAGATTCTGAAGGTAAATGACAACTACAGGTATTCAGCTAATTGATTCTGAACTTTAACACCCTACAGAAACAGCAGCCACTGATAAATTTGTGAAAAAAATAACTCCTACTTCCTGCTTTAGTTTTATTGGAAGTCAAGAAAGACATGCTTTGCTATAGAGGCATGCACAATGGTGTGCTCTAAAGATTTTATGAGTTTGAGCTTTGGAATACTGTCTTACTCATATGTGGTGAAGTCATGAGCAAATCATGGGTGAGATTCCATTCTTTTAGGAAATCCAGAAATGTGGTGCTCAGCAGTATCTGACGGAATCAGCTCCCAGTGCCTTCAGAAACAAGATTTTGCAAATCACATGGTCAGTATTTGCAACACACACTCGCATGTACATAAATATAGTATCAGTCATATATGAGAATACATGAATGAGCAATCATATATGCTTATACAGTGTGCACTTTTAACTGCCTGAAATAATAGAATGTATATCTCTTAATTAACAGAAATGGGATTGTTCCTATCACCTGCTTGAGAGGTGGAAACATATAGACAATATACTATATATTATATTATGTATTAAATATATAATATACTGTATAACTACATATAGAATATAAAATGTCTATATTCTAGAACATGGATATACATATATATGAATCTACATACATATATGTATACAGTGCGTGGTCTTTTAACTCTCCAAATTAAGAGAGTTTTAATTAGTGTGAACAGAATGCTGTCTTTCATATATGTGGTAGAAACACCTTTTCTATATTTGGTAATGGCAAAATACGTATGTTCATACACACATATTCATATGTAAAAAATACTTTTTTACTATATACATATACATATAAGCATTCATATGCATATATATATTTTTTTTTACATGTATGTGTATAGATGTACGTACATACATATAAAGTCCATAAATTGCTTTTAGATATACGTATGTAGAGACTGTATATGTATCTACAGGCGTATCCATATAGAGTGTGTTGACACTTTAGTTTATATAAATATATATATATGTATTTGTATGACTGCATACGTATCTCGCTTAGAGTAACCTGCAGTTAAAGGAACACTCCCCGGCGCTGCCTACACCTGTGCAGCCCCGTTCATCCTCGCAGGTGCTGAGGGGCAGGAGCTGGTCCCGGGGTGCCCGAGCTCCCGCTCACACCGCAGCACCTGGCGGCGGCCGGGACCTGGACATAGGACCAGGGTCCCTTCCGGGCGCTGCCGCGGAGGCTGCCGGCGGCCGGCCGGAGCCGGGGGCGGCGGGGGCGGCGGGGGCGGTGGCCGGGAGGCTGCGGCGGGGCTACCCCGCGGCTTGGCCCCGCG
>NW_024580667.1:25964132-26033285 GCF_017639235.1 Corvus kubaryi | reverse complement strand
GCCGGTGCCCGCGCTGCTGCCGGTGCTGGCGGCGCTGGCGGCCGGCGCGGCGGAGGCGCGGGCCACCTCGGAAGGGCAGCTGCCCGGCGCCGCGGCGATGGGCACCGGCACCCCTCCGAGCCCCAGCGGCACCGCTTTCGAGGAGACGCGGCTTCACGTCTTCACCCTGGACTACCCCCACGTGCAAATCCCGTTCGAGATCACCCTCTGGATCCTGCTGGCCTCCCTCGCCAAGATCGGTGAGCGGGGCCGTGGGGCGACCCTCCCTCCCTGCCCGTACCTGGCCGGCCGCCGCTCCCGGGGCCGCCGCGCACAGCCGGGCTGGGGCGGTCCGCGGCCGCCGCGGGGGGCGCGGGGCGGGCGGGCGGGGGCTGATGCTCCTCCGCGGAGCGGGATGTCCGGGCGGGATTTGGCTGGCAGGAGTCGGGGTTCTCTCAGTTAGGAAAGGTGCGGAGAAGAAAATAGACGGGTCAGCCCCGGACTACGAGGACCGTAAAACCCGGAGTTCACCCGGTGCATGACTGACTTTTTCTTGATCTCTCTGCTGTCATTTGAGCACGGTCTTCTTTTTCTTAAAATAACGCCGGATATAATGACAGTCTCAAACCAGAACAACGGATCGATGAAAAGAAAATATTTATGAGGGTAGAGTATGCCTCCTTCTTACTCTGATTTTCCACCATTCACTTATGTCCCGAGAAAAATATAAAAGACAGCACTCTTACGAGTAAGGAAGGGCACCTCTTCCCTCATGTGGAAAACATTTGCATTGCATAGTTTCAATGAGTTTCGTGCAGCTTATACATCATGTTTTTAGTTAACTTCTACGTCCCAAACAGAGAAAGGTGTACATCATAATAGTCTAAAAAATGTCAGGTAATGGTGTGCTAGACAGCTATTTAAATTCCAGTAAATCTCTATGAGTTATGAACTTTATGTCTTCTTACCTAGAGGACAATGGAAGGAATAAAGCTCTGGGACCAAATAAGTAAGTTTACTCACACTACAGTTGTTCCATTCAGAACTCTCACTTTGCAGCACAGATTACCTTAAAAAATACCATCATGCTCGTTCTGACAAAATATTTTTATCAAAGTTAAAAATTTTAACCTCTGCTTGTGAAATTTAAATAGACTGCGTCACAATTTCGTCAGTGATCAGGTAATTAGGATTCTGAAAACCCAAAAATTTGTACTCACCTCCTGCCATGGCTAACATTGTGGTTGGAGGCCTGATCCTTGACCCAAGTAACTTGTTCTGCCATCATTATTTCCTGCAGAAATACTGTGTGTTGCAGCCATTAAGCAGGCATGTATCCTGATGCATATATCTTAATGCATTAAAGGTGCATGCTTAGTCTTAAGTATGCACTTAGGTGTTTGCAGAATCAGAACAGAGTTCAAATATGATACACTCAAATATAATATGAACTGTAATAACCAGAAAACAGGGAGTCTGGTAGAGAACTTAGCCCGGTGAGTACTGAAAATTGCTCTGGCTTCTGAGTTTAGATGAAGCAAAAACTCTTGAATAAGCTAAAACTATTGAAAAAGTTTCTGTTTTATTAAAGGTTTTCATTAAAAGGTAAGCCATTTGAAACATGTGAATACACATACAGACACAATAATACATAATTTCTGGAAGACTATACATTCTATCATGATATTTTGCCAGTGCATAGGCATCTAAAGAGTTAAAACAAAAAAAATGTTGCCTGACTACTTTAATTTTCCAGTGTGACTCTAGTAAGTAAGCAAGCAAACAGCACAGCTGAAGAAAAATGCATATAATTTTAAAAACCTTTCAGTTACACCAAAGGAAAGCAAGTGTGGCTAATCTAGGACATGCTGTTGTCAGTGCGTGTGCTCGGAGCAATGAGGGCCAGATCCAGGAGCGGCCCTAGGTGTGGCAGTTCTCAGCTTCACCACACCTATCTGCAGGCGCCCTGACTCCGGGACTGGAATTAGGAACATCCAGTTCTTGCTCCTGGAGCTCTGTCTGTGCTTCCTTATCCAGTGAGTGCATCAGGTAAACCTTCCCAGGTCAGGCTCCCATTGCTCTGAAGTCACATTCCATGTCAAATTTTCACTGGTTTGTGCCGTCTTTTCTATTGAGGGTAGCCCAGATAGGCAGTTTTGAACTGCCTAGATACCTAAATGCTGCTCTGCCATGTCCTACTGGTTACTACATGTGTCTCGATTCAAAAGGATGAATATGGGTTTCCCAGCCCATGTCACTGCCTGTAGCCCCAAGAGCGGCCCTCTGAGAGAGGAGCCTCTCTGATGCATTCCTCTCCTCATCATTTCCTGCTGGGCAGCACAGGCATCTTGCCCCTGACATGCCAGGCAGCGTGAAATCCACCTCGAGACTCCTGCACTGCCCAGGAAACTTCGGTGCTTAATCTGGCATCACAAATTCCTTTCTGGGGCTAGGCACTGAATGCTTATGCTTGGCACTGCCGAGTATCAAACCTTCATGAACAGATCCCTAAGGTCTTTTCAGCTGTGAGGAGCTCAGAAGATAGGGTCCTGTGTAATAACAGCTCTCTCAGTGTGTGAAAGATCCCAGAGAAAACTCAACTGCAGCACCCAGTTATGAATCTTTTAGCAAATATCTTTTCACAGAAGTGCAGTTTCACCAGAGCTGAAATGTTCCAGTATTTGCTAATTTTTATAGGGAATTTACCTGAAAGGTTTGTCTGATCCTGCCTGTGATCATGTCACTGTAGGCTTGGTTTAGAGGGAGCAAGAAAGCATAAAAAAGGAAAACCTGAGGCTGCCAAGCAGAACTTGAACATTTTGACAAGATACATTTTCACGAAGACATTAAGAACGTGGTGCTTTTTATTCCAGTATAGGACATGAGCACAATTTAAAATCTAATAAACTGCCTTGAATGGAATTATTTTAAAACTACCTCTACTTATTTCTTCTTTTGTGTGTTGATACCAGAGGTGCGTTACTCACATGCTGATGGACTCCATGAGTATATTAGATGGGACCATTGCACCTGAATATGCTGGAATCTCTAAGTAGTAAGACTAGTATACTTAATGCCCAGTTTTACTTAATTTTTATGCTACTAAACCTACAGAATGTTGTGTAACTGATCCAGATTCCCATTACTTTTATGTTTAATCACATATGCATGAGAGATGTTTCTTCTGACAATTGAGCTGATACCCTTCCAACCCTGCTCTCCTGAAAGAAGGTTTAAGCTGTTCAGAGGTACTCATTTAGTGGCATTTCCAGCATCAGAAAGCACTGGAATTCACCCCCCAAAAAAAGGAAACTGGGATTCTAAGGACTTTTAACTTGAAACATACCAAACTTGCACTTTAGGCAAGTGTCCTACTGCCATTTTTGCCATGATATATGGAGGATGTTTACTCAATAAGCATCTTCCATGCTGTTGAAGCTGAGTCACTGCATAATCTGAAGCCCAAGAATAGGGTCAGAGGAGAAGAAAGCAGCTGTAGTCCTGCATTCAGTGTGAAAGTCTGAGTATTTCTGTACTGCAGGGGATCTGCTCCCGCGGCGCTCCTGACCCTGTGGCTGTGAATCCAGCAGAGAAGGGAAGATGTCCCTCATCCTGCAGGGCATCTGCTACGACTTGATGTGCACTGGATTCTAAATCCTAGCTCTCTGTCTTCAAATCAGGAACCATAGCCTGTCCCTAATCACCCTTGGATACTTTTCACGTAGGCAGGAAGTCTTCCAAGAATTTTGATGCTGTTTGCATGAATCAAAAGCATGTTTAGCTTAGTGGGAGTCTTTCCATTACCTTTAAGAATGAGGTGGAATCCCAAATCTCTGACAGGCTATCAACTTTCCAGAGTGATTTGTAAAGAAGAAAAGAAAAGATTTTAATTTTTTTACTCACAGTAGACATTTCATTGCCATTGCATTACAAGCGGTTGGGACTATTTTTGTTTTCATCAAAAGCTGCATTTACAAAATTTCCCTCCTCTTGAATTTTTATTGAGGAAATGATTTAAAATTTACTTTTGAAGGGTTTAAAAAAACTTTTGGCAAAACCTACTTACTCAGGGGAAACTTCCTGACCATTGAATAGGAATTCTATTTCTGTCACTGCAGAAACTTAAGATAAATCATAAAATGTCTATATGGAAGAGGCTGAAAGGTGAAGAGTCAAGTCTCCAACTGCAAATTCTTGATTTTTCCAGGATCGTTACCTGTTCGGCCAAAATAGGACATTGGTGATTCTGGTTTTGAAGAATGGCAATGAATTTGGCAGTCCTTCTAATGAGTCACATAGGCTGTGTTTCTAATTATTGAAAGCAGTCTGTGTTCATTCAAAAAGGAAAAAAAAATGCAACTTGAGCTGCTTGCTTTTAAAAATAGTTTTAATAGTTACAGAATATGTAAGTAAAAAGTCTGTAGATTAAAACAGCTTTCCTCTTGCTCCTTAACAATTTGTTTTTCCTAATTATAAGTTCAGGCTTTCTTTTAACTGGAAAAAAAATCTATGGTGAAAGGAGGATTAACAAAATAGGTGTTACAAGATACATAACCCCAAAACTGGGAAACTGGATGTAAACTATATGAAGACTGTAGTAGTTTAACTGTTTCGACTACAGGTGAGATTTTTACTGAAATAGTTTTACTGAAATAGACGCCCGTTATTACCACACCCAGTGTTTCCGTGCAGCTCTCATTTAAAATAATTTAAATGCTTTTTAGTCAGGCAGGGATTGTGGGATCTCGTGGGTGTGGATCAATTTCTATATAATTATGTGGGCCAAATATAGATAAGGAGGAGTCTGGAAAAGATTGGCATCGCTGGGACCTGGAATGTGACCTTGGTGCATAAGGTTGATCATTCCATTAGATTGGCCAGAGTAAGCTCCTTCAAAACTTTTCCCATTCATTACCAGAATTATCCTTACAACAGCCAACTTCTGTAAGTAACTAGAATCTTTAAATCAAAACTGCATGGCTTTGAGAGTTTTAGAAGGCTAAGTAACAATCAACCTCTAAGTCCACATTTGTAACCTTTTAAAATTCATTTCTTCAGTACTTTGCACAGATTTTTATGAGAGAATCCTGACTCTACCACAATTCTTATGATACAGAAGAATGAATATAATAATACAGGCTACAACTTACTGTCACTTTATGGAAAACATGTTGATTCTTGTGGAATTAATTTGGCAGCTTCACTAAAAATAATAATTGTATCTGTAAATGCTTCCTCCTTGTTGTAGGGGAAGTGATCATGGGTGACTAGGTGCAGGTCACATGTGCTAGTTCCCCTCACTAGCTTTGAGACTCTGAAAGTAAAAATGAAATTAATGTACTCTTTAAACTCCTTTGTGAAGCTGTCCAGAGAGGAAGAAGTGGTTAGTATGATTTTTTTTCTCTATCTAAATGTAATTTGTCCTAGAGAAGCATTTGGATTGTGTTTCTGGAGGATTCTACATTTAAAAAATTACCCGACAGTTTCACAGAGAACCCTTGCACACAGTTGCTCCATCCAGCCTAGTTCTTAAGTGGAATGTCAACCTATTAATTTGTCTCTCCACCAAATCAACTGAATTAACTGTGCTAGCCAACATATTTGCCTTGACCCATTATGGATGTCCAGTTCAGTCTTTGCAATGAAAATGAAATTGCTCTGCAATCGCTGTTTGTTTAGTATAGAAATGAAGACAACAGAATCCAGAATAATCTTATGGATTCGGCACAAGTAATAATTTCCCTTTCTTGTGTTTGAATTTCCTTTGAAGGCTTTCATCTCTATCACAAGTTGCCCTCAATAGTACCTGAAAGCTGTCTCCTTATTCTGGTTGGATTGCTTCTTGGTGGGATTATTTTTGGAGCAGAGGAGAAGTCCCCACCTGTAATGAACAGTGACGTATTTTTCTTGTATCTGTTACCACCCATTGTACTCGACGCTGGATATTTTATGCCAACTCGTCTGTTCTTTGAGAACTTTGGTACCATATTCTGGTATGCTGTGGTGGGTACACTCTGGAATGCCATCGGCATTGGAATTTCCCTTTATGGAATTTGCCAGATCAGTGCATTTGGTTTGACTGATATCACTTTGCTGCAGAATTTGCTCTTTGGCAGCCTCATTTCAGCTGTGGATCCCGTGGCGGTGTTAGCCGTTTTTGAAAATATCCATGTCAATGAGCAGCTTTATATCCTGGTGTTTGGAGAGTCTTTGCTGAATGATGCTATAACTGTGGTAAGTTACTTGATAAATGATTAATTGATAAAAATGATGAATGATTGTTTACATGCCACTCCATTGTATCTCTTTGTATCTGCTTATTACAGTTTGCTAATAGATGGAAGTCAAGGAGTGCTAATGTGACTATCTAATTCTTTAAACTTTAGATTTAGAAACCACAGTGGTCTTACTATGTGAGAGTAATGGTAGCATATTTACTGTAGGGATTTTACTACCTGATCACTCTAGTTTCTGTATCTTTGTAATTCTGTTACTTCTGTAATTTGAAACTCTCTGTTTTCCTCACCTGCAGAAATGTTGGGCAGGAAAGGGAGCAGGCCAGTGTGGGTGTCACAGTGTGTTAATGGGGAGGATGGCAAATCATGGAGATAGCACAGGACCTGGCTGAGGTTAACGTTTTGCATATGCCCATCCACTTGGAGCTGCCCTGAAACCACCAATACATATATCCCAGGCTACAGATAAGACAGCCACCTGGAGGCAGTAATTTCTAATCATTAACTAGCTGAACTAGGGTTGTGGTGCTGACCTGAGGACAGCAATCTGCAAATTCCATTATCCCCTGCAGTGTCCCTCATTTGTACCTGATGACACTGTGTCTAGGGCATTACTCCCATTTATCCATGCCTTGAAATCCTGACCATGCCAACCATGTCCTAGCATGCTTTCTGTTTTGTGAGGCATAGAGGCCCTGTTTTTCATATGCTGGAAGGATCAGAAAGATTCGTGAATTGGGTCTGCACTTTCCTGTCTCTGTCCCTGGCTTCTTCTTCCTGTCCCATTCTATGCACAATTGTCCTTCTGTTTTCCCCTTTTCTTGGACTTTGCCTCACCTCCTTAACACATGTATATGTCATCATTTATTCTGGGCCTTGGTATTGATAAAATCTTGTGTGTCTGTGGGAATACTATATTATTTTTTCACTTACACTGCACGCTTTACCTGAATGTGTTGCTATCCAGTCAGCTGAATTGCATCTCCTCTTATGGGCTTGCCTTAAAGCCTAGCTTTTCTCATTAGCTTATAGTTGGAACTGCCTGCCAATGCTAAAATGATACTTAAGCCAGTCCTGTAAATAAATAGGTGTACATACTGAGTTTCAAAAGGCTTAGCAGTTCAGCCGTAGCAGGGTCTGTCTCTAGTCACTCTTAGTGGCCACTTGTGCGATGTCTCTTCATACAAGATTTTTTTCTAGGGGGAAAGGCTCTAGTTATTTAAAACTTGTTGTTTGGTGGATTTTTCCAAACAAAATCACTTTTTGCAATCACAAAGTCAGCCACTGGAGCAGCAATTAGTACTGCATGATTTGCTAGGAAAACCCTTCATCCTCATCACTGGCATATTCATATGTGCTATTTCCCAAAGGCAACTTTCTCTAAACCACCATTTTTATAGGGGCTGGCATGGCAATTTAATGTGTAGCTTTCCTGTAGGCATCATTATTGCCTTCTCTGGAGGTTTCCTTATGGCCTACCTCCCCAGATGCCCTAACAGAGGGAAGATAACCTGAGGAGTCTTTAGGGACAGTCCAGTAATGCACTGGCGTTACATATATTTATGAAGGAGAGAAAGGAATGTAAAGTACCTTTGGTCTTACTTCCTATCGCTTGAAGGTAGCACTTGGACAGAGATCAAGTTGTTTCCACATGCACAGAATTGGTCTGCTAATAGTTCCTTGTTATGTTTTTGCACACCTGCAATCATGTGATTATACCTAAAATGTGACCCAGGCCGTCACACAGATTCCTGGGGCTGCCCTTAGAGGACCTTGCCTTCCCTTCCCATAGCAGGTGCTGCTGGAGCAGCCGTTGCTGGGCTCTCAGCCATGTGCTCTGAGGAGGTGATGTTATGTACTCTCCCTTCCTCTGCCCCTGTTTCACAGGGGGAGCTGATAAAACCCATGACCAGCAGAGCTCAGAACCTTTCAGCTTTCATCTGCTGGAGCCCTTGAGTCCTACCTGCCCTGGCAGGACCTGAAGTGGGATGTGGGGATGAAGTAGGATGGGAGTTGAATGTAGGTTGGCCTTCCATGGAAGCCGCCTAACTCCTATGGCCGCTGCAGTATCAAAAACCTGGGGTTACGCAGATAGGCAGTGCAAAACAGGGTGGCTTTACTAAAGGTGCTTTTATTAGAATAGCAGTGTCACCTATGCTTTCCTTTTCAGGGAAGGTGCTACTACACCTTCATCTTGTATAGAAAGAAAGGTGTGTTTTCTCAAGAATATCAGTTCTGCTGCATTTTTCAGATGGTCTTTCATACCTAATAGTTTTTGCAATATGTCTGTGCATTTGAATGTTCCATTTCCCCCACTGGTGGAATTTTGGAGCTTGAATTTGGCAGAGGACAATGTTTGACAATTGGATTCTTGATCAGAGTTGGTACTTTACCAAAAAACTGTCAGACATAACTGGCAAGGTGATATTAAATGGTAAGATCGCAGCTGAGTGTTAGCAGTTCAAACTCCAATTCTGGGCTTAAAATCAGAAAGAAGGAGCCAGCATCATTATAATAATATTATTCCCATGTTAGAAAACATTACAGAAATACTCTGTATTCTGCCTCTGCTGACAACATTATTTTAGAGTGCTTTAAAGTAATTTTAGAATTAAAAACTTAATAACTGAGAACTGAGGAAAATAAGCAATTAGTATTTCAGAGATACTCTGAGACAAGATTAAAAAGTGATCAGTGACTAATATTGCTTGGTGTGACCTTCAGTGAGTTCAGCTGAAGGCTATTGAGTTAATGGAAATCTTGAACGTCAAAAAATTCCCCTGTTCTCATACCAAATGCATTAAAAATGTCGCCGGAGTTGGTGTTTAATGCACTTGGAAGTTTAGAGAAAGCTCAGTAAAACTGAACTGCTGTAGAGTGAATGGGAAACGAACCTGATTTTGATCTCATGTGCAACAGTGTAAATAAACAACAATGGGAATGAGGTTAAAATCATGTTCATTACATTCCATAGTCATAGCTGCTGCTTTTACCATGGCTGAGGTACAAAGGAGAAAATTGCTTTTCTTCTGTCAAATAACTTATGGCATTAGACTTGTTATTTATGAAGATGTCTCCATGTGGAGCAACAGGCTCCATTCTATTTGCCGGGGGTATACTTTGCTGTGAAGATGAGGTGACGCTATGGAAAGCCTTGGATAGATAAAATTCTCTGCTTCTTTACAAGAACTTTGCAGTTCTCTTACTTTAGAGGCTAGCCTTGTATATATTTATGTAGTTATTTTTTAAAATGTAAAAAATGCTATTTAAAACTCAAATTAAAGAAAATAGTCAGCTTCTGTAATACGTACCAAGAGAGTATTCTGCCAGGTCAAATTCTGCAGGTGTCTTAGAGAAAAACACAACTCTGGGATCGTCCCAAGTTTCAACAGGTGACTCAGGGAAACTCCTTGCACACAACTCAAGTCAACAGTATTCTTCAGTCTGTGATTCAAGGAGTCCTGGGAGTCTGTGGAACAAGAGGACCTTGTAAAGTGACCAGCAAAGGCACTCCTACTGTCAGTAGGTTTAATTCTGGTATACTTCTCTCCATGCAAATCCATAAGGTCCACAAATCAAAACAGGTGGAAAAACTGTGGAGCCTATGACATTGTTTTCTTGTCCTGCACAGTACACAGTAACATGGAATGGGTCAAAAAGGCTGGGAGTCTGCCTCAGAGCAGCAGGGGGTTTGTCCAGATGAAAAAGGAGACTTCTCCCAAGTGGACTCATCCTGAGAGATCACTGTTATCAAATAAATAGAATCATAATCCTGCTATTATTGTATTTGCTGCTTTGTAATGAAAATTACTGGTAACTATTCTAGGTTTCATTTAACCTTCTATTTTCATGCTTGCTCTGGAATATATTTTTTCTTTTCTGTTTCAGTTCTTTCACTTAGCCCAAACGACCCATAATAAGCCATGTCTTTGCATTAAACTCTTAGTTCTGTAAGACTTACCCAGTTTTGACTAAGAAGTGCTGAACAGCTTATATTCTGTCCTGTGAGAGAGAACTAGACTGCAAACATGAGAAATCCTTCCACAGCCACTACTCAAATACCTACTTTGTTAGCACAATGCAAGTACTGATAAAACATTGTTCTCTCAAATAGCATTCCTGATAGAGAAACCTGTTTGGTTTACTAAGAAGTCCAGAAAGAAAGCAGAGGGTTAACTCCTGCAAGCTAAGATGACTGGTCTTCACTGGCTTAGCCTGTGAACCCACTGTGGTGGGAATAGGTGCCTGTGACCAAAGTTAGCTCTGTACAAGGGGGCAGTGTAGCCATCCTGGTACTGCAGGGCTGGGAGCATACATGCAGCACCAGGGAAGGGTTGAATCTCCCAGGTGAGTCTGCAGATGGGGCAACCCTTTAAGGTTTCTTTATGAGTAACTGATTCCACTGTTTTCTGTTTTGGAGAAACTAAAATACCGGATATTAGAGAAATGTGGACTTTAGGTTGTACTGTTTCCTGTATAAAACAAAAAGGGTCTCTGGCTAAGAAAACGTGATAATCCCATTGACCTAGTTTGTTTTGGAGGATGGTTATAAACACTTTGAAAATTAAACTGGGCAAACACCTGGAAACAGTTTTTTTAATGGCAATGAAATCCAAATCTCTAGAAATATTGGATTCCTAGTGGTCGATAATTTTGAGCAAAAGAGATGGCTTCATGAATACCATGTTTCTTTTACTCCTTGAGGTGCTCACTGTCTGTTCCCAGCTCCCCCTACACCCTCTCCTATCCCACCAGTTTAGATGAATCTGTGGTCTAGTTCAGTACTCTACCTCTCAGTGTCATGTAGATCAAACAGATTTGAAAATAACCTGATTTTTCACTGGTTGTGAAACTAGTGGGGTTTTTTTCTCCTTCCATTTCTTTTAATCTGGGGAAAATCTGAAATGGACATTTGTGGAGAAATTAGAAGCTCTGTAAATAAATGAAGAATTAAAGAAGAATTAGATAGATTTATCCTCCTGGCCCCCAGAGTGGCACAGGTTAAGAAATCTGTCCCATTTGCAAAAATGGGAGTAGTTATATTTATCTGTCTTTGTCTATCTCCCCAGTATATATGGATGACAAATACTATGCCAGAGATAAATAACAGCATATCTAAAAAGTGAATTCAAGGTAGATAGAGAAATTCAAGTTCAACTTTTAAGCAGAGGAACATAATGGCATGAAGGGAAATTGAGAATAGTTCAAAAAGATAATGTGCTTTCTTTTTCCTCATAGGTCCTGTACAATTTGTTCAAGTCTTTCTGCCAGATGCGCACAATTAAGGTTATTGACATATTCGCTGGGATTGCTAACTTCTTTATAGTGGGGATCGGTGGAGTATTGATTGGAATCCTTTTGGGATTTGTAGCAGCCTTTACCACCCGTTTCACCCATAAAATCCGAGTGATTGAGCCACTCTTTGTCTTCCTGTACAGTTACTTGTCATACATAACAGCTGAAATGTTTCATCTCTCGGGCATCATGGCGTAAGTACCCCAAACTTCAGTAATCATAGCATCCAAGTAAGAATGCCAAAGGAAATTGGAGAGAGGATCAGATTTTGCAAACCTTGCCATGTGGCATTGTTCCACAGTGCATGGCAGAGTTACTGGCTTGAGGATTTCCGGCCTCTTCCCTCCTGCTTCCACCCCATTCTCTCAGCTTGCCACCACACCAGCTGTGTCACTAAAACTGCTCATGGCATCACATCATAAGCCATATCCTTGAAATGTTCCAAGTTAAAAATATTCACTTGTATTTTCAGTGGGCTTATTTTTAACCCAGGTCACTTTGGTGACCTGTGTCCTCATGTGACCTTTCAACTAGTCATAATGGCATGGGTGAGGAGTGGCCCATGGTGCTGTAGGGGCAGTGGTGGCAGGGAGGGTGTGGGAGTGGTAGCAGGGAACTTCATGAGCTGGCTTCACTTTTGATGCCAATATATTGTGAACCTATCTTTAAAAGATAGTCATGTGAGCAGCCAGTAAGTACCATTCAATGAAGACAATGTATATATCATTAAGGCAAACTCCTGCTGGATTACAGGCACAATAAAGATTGGGTGAATGTAAAATTTTCAGTCCTATGGTGATATAATCCTATAGTTTAGTATCTTGATACGTGTGCCTGTGTGTTACAATGTTCTCTGTGTGCATCATTATGTATAAAATAATATTTTTCTTCCCACTTCCAACAGATAGAAATATTTTCACTTCTGGTTTTCCACTCTTGGTCTTCAGTAAAAAAAGAGCACAGCCTCTCTCTTCATTCTGTTTATACTGTAACAACTTCAACATTAGAAAGAGCCTTTATGACATTTGATATGCTTAAATGTTTTGCTCTGGTTCCAAGTAATATTTTTAAAGCCAACTTTCTTTAATGAATTTGTATTGTTCTAGTGGCAAATATGAGTCATTCAGGCATTAGGAGCAGAGCTTTTTCTGCAAGCTCAGATGTTACTGCTGAGTATCACTAATACTTGATAATACCTCACCTGATTATTATCTTCTAGGCAAGTGAAGATAGGTTTAATATCATAGTCATGCCAGTATAAGGTTTTCAGGGGCTGGGAGGCGATTTACAAGGAAACTTACAGGTGATGATTATACTTATACTGATTTCAGTAGTATAAAAATAGGAATATGCCATGAAACAACAGGGGTTGGAACTTTAATGTAAGTAAAGAGCTAAAGATTGCCTGGGTTTCTTCCTCTGATATGAGCCTAAATAAAGCACCATATGCATCCACTTTGACCGAGTTCATAAATGTGCCATCTCTTTTCATAGCTTCTATTCATAGCATTTGTGTGGTTTCCAGTTTCCTCCACCTCTTAAGCCAAATGTCCTTGACATCCTATGATCAAATACTTAAAGGGTTTCTGAACCAAAAACGTGTGGCTAAACTGTACATGGAAAAAGTTGTGGCAGTGTTTATGAAAATACTGATTTGGACCTGCTGCATCCAGGACACAAAGGAAAGGGCATGGTGGGTCTGCTGGAGGGTCAGTGGACCCACCACATGCCAGTGCCTGCCACCAGCAGACCAGTGCTTCCCACAGCACTAACAGCCTATTCATTTTCATTTGTGCAGTGGCCCCTGAGTGGGTGCAGAACAGAAGAGGAAACACAAAGTATTTTTGCCTTCAAACAGCATGATAGAAAATGAGTTATCTTTAAAATGTTCTGTCCATTTTTGACTCTAAGCATACTTTGTAATTGCTGACAGAATTGTGTACAGCAGTAACATCCCGGCTGAGCCAGAAGGGCTCTCTGCTGCCATGTAGGGTCTCAGCTGCTGTAAGCCATAAAGCCTGTCCCATCCCAGCAGTGCTGCTGAGAACCTTGGAGCTCCTGCAATCTCTGCATCCCCTTGGAGTAAATCTACCCTGTTCTTTTCACATTTCATTGGCCTTTGAACTACAGAGAGTAATTTGCTCTGTGTCACAGTGCAAAAACACACACCAGTGTTGAGTTCCCTGTCGTTTTCTGCAGCGACTGACTCATGTAAGGATTGCTTGGGTCTGACTTAAAAGTCAGCCCTTCTTTGAGAAGGTAGTTGGAGAAAATGACCTTGGAATGTCCTTTACAAACGAGATTGTTTATTTATTACTTGCTTCTCTGGCCCTTTACAGTTCAGCCTATGAGGAATAATTGCCTGGTCTCCCCTTTTTCACCCATATCCACGAGTCTGTTAAATTACTGATTCCCAGGTTTATAAAGATACTCAGTGAGACCTTGTAGTTACATGCTGTACCATACTTTAGGGGAAGGACATGAACAGGAACGTACAGTGTTACCAAATAAATAAGATACTTACATGGATTGCCTCATTCCTGGGCAAGTAGGAATTCACTAGCAGAGGAATAGAAGGGAATGAAAAGCACTTGTCCCTCTTCTGATAAGTCTGTGTACTCATTCTAAGGACAAATGATTCTTGAAATGTCCGTATATAACCCCTGCACTAGGTTACTTGGCTGAAATACTGAAGGGACTGAACCATGTCCCTGCAAGCAGCAGTGAGAAAATCTTCAGAAGGAGAGGAAAGAGTTTCTGCTGTAACTAGAGCTGGGTGTGAATGAGGATCTCAGGTGTAAAACATACAGATGTGAATCTGAGCTTTATTCGCTTGCTTCCATTTCTAATTATAGTGCTGCATTTTCTGCTTACTAATTTCTCATAAAGGCCGTGAAGCAGCAGAACTTTTAATATAGGTTTGGTTTTTTTTTTTTTGCAACAATAAATTAGCAGGCAGAAAGGAGCAAACATTGAAACTACTGTAAGTTTAGTAGGTCAAGGAAACTTGAGGATTGAATCCAGTGGCCTAGTTTATTGCAGTCCTGACAGAAACTGTACTGTTTATACAGTGAGACTTTTATTCTTCAGAAGTACAGAATGTTGCAGGTTAATTGCAATGAAGTGCTTTTCCCTTCCCCTTCTTGACCAAGGCAACTACTCAGGTCACAGAACTGGAAGCCAGAATTAATGTATGTGGATGAGAAATGTAAAATAAAACACATCTAAGCTTTGGCTTTGATTATTGTGACAGTAAAAATTTGGTTTTTGAAGAACTTATTATAATAATGTACATAAAATCTTGCATAAAGACATTGGTTTTATATTAAATTCTAACACTATGTCCCCACACAATTTTCAAATGAAAGAGACTTCAACTTCTTTTTCTAATGTAAAAAAATACTCTAAAGAAATATCTGATTCAAAGTGAGCAGTGATTAGCTGTGGAATATTACTTACCTGAAGAGTAACAATTAATGTACTGCTATATTTGTTATAGCATTGAACAACTCCTCAGTTGCTTGACACTAATTGAATGAATGCAAAATGTGCCTGAAAATAAGAGTGTTGTCCCTTTAAGTTCTAGTGGTTAAGCAAGATAGGTGTTTTAAGTTACAGCTTGCAGGGATTCTGATTAATATGGTGACAGATTCTTATCAGACATCTATTTACAGTGTCTCCATTACCTCAGGTTCCAAAATCAAACCATGTCCAGAGAATGCTTCCCTGCTCCCCATGCTGCAGGGCTTTCCTACATTACTATAATCATGAAAACGTTTTATTTTAGGAAGGTAATAAATAGTACTGCATGTTTTGTTGTGCCTTTGATGCAGACCTGACAGTCCTAATGCTTCAGGGCACTAAGCTGCTGCTTTGGGACTCTGAAATGACTGTGGCCCTAGAAATGGCTGTTTTGCAGCCCACCCACTGCCTTCTTGCTCTTTTGCATTTTCTGCCCCTGCAGTTGCCAGCTCCACTGAGTGTGCCATCGGCTGGAGCAGCCAGACTGCATCAGACTTGTTACACTTGTGCAGATAAGCAGTGTACCCACAGGGGAGCTGTCATGACCCATGGCATAGCCTGAGATGTTTGTAGGTGTGTCAGTGCAGCCTATGGCTTGTGAAGAACTGGTTTGCCACTGAGTATGAGACTTTTGGAGGGTCAAAGTGTTAAGTAGATTTGAGAAGATTTGCATATGTGCTTTTGTGGTTGATCATTAGAACTATGTGCAAACTGAGGAACCTGGGAGTGTTGACAGTTTCTGGGCTTGAGTGCATGTCCTGCTTCTTGTCAGGACAAAATCCGTGCATGGCCCAGGTCCTCTCCCGCTTTCTTCCTCAGGCACATAAGTTTGTGGGATTTGTTGTAAGTCCCCAGTCTGGGCAACTGAAGATTCCAACAAAGAGGACAGCTGGGAAAAGCATCAGTTTGTCAGTATTGGCAAAATTTCAGGACTTCTGTTGTCCCAACCACATGCTCAAACTGGAAAAGTTACCTTAACTACTTAGAGTATCAGGGAGAAAGCTTGCTGCTTATGAAATCGACATTGTATCTTCCGCAGTGGAGCCTGTGTAACCAGGGTGAGCTCTGCTTCCCCGGCAGTGTGCTACCTGTGGACCACAGTGGATCTTTCTGTTTAGGACCTTGGTGAAATCAGCTGGCAATGAGGAGAGGGCTGACAATTTTATCAGTCCTAAATATAGATGGGGGTCTGGGACAGTCTCAGTGAGGCTTTCTTCCTTCTTAGACTTGAGTTTTCTTAGTGTTGGAGCTAGTCTTTGCATGGCAATGGACATTTTATTTTGTGCTGACTAGATCTGCTTCTCTATCACCAAGTATAGGTGGACAAAAATGCAGAGTGAAGGCCAGGTCAGGTGCATTATTCTGCCTGTATTTGTAAGCCACTATCTGCCCCATCAGACTGCATCTGTCCCCATATCACATCCTCTTCCTTGGGTTTTATTCACTCTGATGTACATTCAGGGCCTCTTCTGCTTGGGAGAGGTCAGCAGAGTACACTGTGTTTGCTCCCAGTGTCCACATGTCCCCCCAGGCTTGTCCCTCAGAAGTATTGTTGCTCAGGCACTTTGGGGATGTAGATGTGGCTCCATGTAAGAGAAGGAAACTTCTGGACAAAACTAACTTTAATTAATCAGGAGAAATGTGTTCAGAGTCTGGCAGTGACTATAACCTGAGCTGCTGCTATGGGCTCCCTCTTGCAAAATGCTAAGGAAGTTCACTATATGAAGGTCCTTTTGAAGTTACTGCTGCTTCTGGGATTTCTGCTGTTCTGCCATTTAAAAAAAAAAAAAATCCTTATTTTGAAGAAAGAGCCCAGGCAAGTGTGTTCATAATGTCAATGAGGTTTTTCTGAGCTCTGCCCCAGTCTGCCTGTCCATTTCCATTCACATTCAGGGGTGTTTGATTCAGAGTGCTTCAGAGATGGGGCTCTTGGCTTAGAAGCAGGACATGCTCAGCGGAAGAATTTCTCAGTGAGGTCTTCACAGAACTTGGGAGATTTCAAGAGAAATTTTCAGGGATGCTAGCAAACCTGCCCTCCTCCCCCATGAGAGAGAGAAGTGTAGAGATTTCAGCATGAAGAAATATCCCCTATGTTAGCAAATAATTATAAACTGAAAACCTGGTGTAACTGGAATACATAAGCGTGGACAAGTTGGCTGTATTCAGAGAGACAATGTAAATACATCTCTGTTTCTCTGTTTAGATTTAGTGTGCATAGTTTGACTGAGAACCCATACATAGATATGTATAATGTTCTTAAGTGGGAATCAAAGCAGATGTTGTTGCCCTAGACAGTAGAACGACAGCTGTTTCACAATGTACCTTGCCTTAGTTGTCCACCCTGATAATTACTAGTCAACTCAGACTGTGCTTCCCTATACTGAGACACCACCTTGAGCTTATCCTCCAGCCAGCTCTGCTAATTACCTTTGGACTGGTAAATGTGTAGCTGAGTGGTCCTCAGCCATCCCTGTACCGTGGGCAGCCGTATTCAGCAAATGATGTACAACCAGTAATGTCATTCTTTGCTTTTCCTGAGGATTAACAAACTCTGTTTGCTAACACAGAAAATGGACTTGTAGATGTATTTACAGTAAGCCCTTTCTTTCCTCTCATGTATCAGCTGAGATGCCCATTTCATTCATTTGTAGATGCTTTAAATGTGCAGCAGCACCTGTGTGATTTCTGGTGGTGTTTTTCTCTTATTCAGCCCTATGTGCAGGCAGAGCAGGCCTAAACTGGTGAAGGATGACAAATTGTCTGTAGCCTTGCTGCTTACTTTGCTTGGAAGAGGAGCTGACTACTGTCACTGCCATTGAGGTGGGCAGCTGCTGGTATGGAAGGAGGGAAGTCCTGGCCTGCCCCAGGATGTGCAGTTTCCACCCTGTCTAATGTGCCTCAGCAGCAAAAGATGCAGCAAATCCTGTTTGCCAAGGCTGTGCCTATCTCTCCTCATTTCTGCCTCTTTCAAAACAGAGTTGAAATGACCCCTGCACAGATCATGTGCATTTAGTATGTGAAAAAACCCTCCATACACTGATGTCTTCTCAGAAAACTTCCCATTGCAGAAAAAAAATCGTGCCCAAAATTGTAGGTTCACCAAGCCTGTAAATTTGAGATTGGTTATTGAGTAAGTTACGCTTTGCATTTTAAAGAGAGCTATGGAAAATTAATAATATTATGTAGATATGAGAGAGGTTAAAAAAAACATAAAGCCAATGAAATATGGGATAATGTTTGCCTTTTAGGATTACAGCTTGTGCCATGACCATGAATAAATACGTGGAGGAAAATGTTTCTCAGAAATCCTACACAACAATAAAATATTTCATGAAGATGCTGAGCAGTGTCAGTGAGACTTTGATCTTCATCTTCATGGGTGTGTCTACAGTTGGGAAGAACCATGAGTGGAACTGGGCCTTTGTTAGCTTCACCCTCCTCTTCTGTTTAATCTGGAGGGCACTGGGTAAGCAAGTCTCAGACTATGGGTCGGTATTCTTTGCAAGTGAAATGTTTTACCTCTTGTCAAGTAGAAAATGCCAAAACTTAGACAGAGACCCATCAGTTTGTAGAGTGGTTTTTGTATTAGTAACATGCAAGGTGAACTTCCACCTTTCCCCAAAATGGAACCTAAAAATCAGTTTTGTCCTGATCCTGCCCATCTAAAGGGAGAGGCAGTCTGCTTGTTAATCACGATACATGTATTTAAGTAAACATTTATTTACAAATAAGCAAATTTTGGTGGAAAGAACTAGCAGTCATACAAAATTAAAAAGTTTGTGGGGTTTTTTGTGGTGCTTTTTTTGTGGGGTTTTGTTTTTGTTTGATTTTTTTCTTTGTTTTTGGTTTTGTTTTGTTTTGAATTTATGTTTACTAGCTTTGGGATTTTCCCAGTCATTGACATAAATAGTATCAAACCAGGAAATGCTGTAATTGAAGTGTTCAGGTATATATTGCAAAGACAAACCTCCTGTAAGAAACTCTTCAATCCCTCCTGAATTTGCAGAACTAGCTCTTTTACCTAGAGAACTAAGTGTAGGGCAGGCTGGTAGGTCTTAAACCTGCTCCTTTGCCCAGCTTCATCTGAAATTATTCAGTCCCTCAGTGTACAAAGGTGGGTCATGCTCAAATCTGCAATCCTACATTCAAGCTCCCAGTTCTCTTTACAGAGCAGAAATTTGGACTATATTTCTACTGCACCTGCAACCCCAGAATTAATATTTTATGCTGAAAAGCAGCCAAACAGCCTGGTTACCACCCAGCTCTTGCCCCCCCCTGTGCTTGCTCCCTTCACCTGCCTGCACTGGTGTCTTCTCCCCCATCCCCAGTCCTGCATCCTTCCTGTCTGTGTTAGTAAAATTGAGTGAATAGGAGTTTGCAGGATTCTAAGCACAGATTGATGGAAGGGACAAGCCAGTTTTTAAAATCACCTCAAATCTTATTAAAAAGCAATTAGGAGTCTTGGTCTATACTGACAGAGAATTATTGCTGTTCTAGAGGTGCAGTCTAGTAGATAGCTGTCTCGTGGAGATCTATTAGCTGCTTCAGGTCCTAAATCGAGCTGACCTGAGGTGTTTAGCTCACTAAATATGTTTAAGATTATGTCCCTAAGGCTGTTTAATTTAGTATTATGGTATTTTCAGGCTGCTAAGTAATGTTTCATTTCTTCAATAATATATATTGAAGAAGCAAATAAAAGTTAAGGAGCAAATAGAAGTGTTTCTAAACAAGTATTAGCATCATGGGCTACTTCTGTATAATTTAAGTTCCCTTTTTTTCCCCTCCTCTTTATATTTCTGTTTTTTTCCCTCAGGTGTTTTTGTTCTGACTCAGATCATTAATGTATTCCGGACAATACCTCTCACTTTTAAGGACCAATTTATTATCGCCTACGGAGGTCTTCGAGGAGCAATTTGTTTTTCGCTTGTATTTCTGCTTCCTCCTGCTGTGTTTCCCAGGAAGAAATTGTTCATCACTGCTGTTATCGTGGTGATATTCTTTACTGTTTTCATTCAGGTAGTACCTTTCTTCTCCTGGACTTCTTCTTTCTCAGACAGGTTGTAAATAAGCCATGGGTAGAAAAAAAAATGTGCTAACTTACTGTAAGGAACATACTTGAAGGTATTCACCATAGTCATAGTAGAAAAAATGCTATGCATACCACAGGCAGGTAGCAAAAGTATGCCAGATATTAAGTACTTATGCTAACATGTAAGTAGTATTAAGTATTTAAGACTAGTGGGGTTGGAGTAGAGATAAAAGATAATCTGGGTACAGCTCCAGCACTAATTCTTTTTTTAGAATGTTTAAATGTGTGTGGATACTCAGGAGTTCAGTGTTGGATACAATGCACAGTGAGTAGGGAAAGACACTAAGGGCCCAGACAGGTGAATTGGAGTCTGGGTGTTAGGAAGTGATGCTGCAAACCAGCTGGACATCCCTAAAAAAGCACCAAGTGTGTGAAAGGACATGAAGAACTTGTCTTTGGTGACCACCTGGCCATGGAGGTCTGGTCAAGGGCGACCAAGAGACTGAAACCTGCAAAATGTAGAGGAGGCCAAGCCTGTCAAATAAACATATCAGACTAATCATTATCCAGAGCAGTGAGAGACATGTGAGTGGCTACTAATGAAATTTCAGATCTGTGGGAAAAAATGTAGAATTTTGTTACTCTGCATTTTACATGGAAAAAGGTGCTGTGGGAAGAAAGTATCTGTGCTCCTGCTTGGGAAAAGGGGCAAGGTGGAGGTCAGTGAGTTGATTTATGAAAACTGATTTTGAAGGACAGAATAATTTAAAATATGGAGATAAATGGAATGTGCTATGAGATGCAGCATGACTTATCAAAGAAAAACCTGGTATCATTCTTTCATAAGGCAATTTATTTTCTAGAGTAAACTCATTTAACTGGACTATTGTAAAATCTTTGGGGAGGGGGCTACAGAGGAGATTGTTGATGTAACTACTCATTAAACTGAGGTTTAGATTTACATTAGGATGACTGTAAAATGAATGAGGAAGGAGCTGACAGTTTCTCCTTTAAATGGAAATAGAAGCAGATTGTCCTTTGGGTCAGAAAGGATCTCTGGGGGTCTCTAGTCCAACCCTGGGCTCAAAGCAAGGCCACCTTTAAGTTAGATGATGTTAATCAGGGCCATTTCAAGCTGAGTTCAGAGTATCTGATGGATGGAGATACCCCAGCCTCTCTGGGCACCTTCTTGAGTGTTCAGCCACCCTGGCCTGATAATAGCCTAACGAGATATTATTAAAGGAATTCCTCAAGGATAAGTTAATACTCTTGTTAATTGACAATGGCACATAAAGGTAGGAGGTTTTGTTGCTGATGTTTCTTGATGACAGATTTTGAAAAGTGTTCTCAGTGTAACCGTGAGATAGGGTATCCTGTAGAAAGAACTGAGGGCCAATATGAAAGGAGCAGAATGATATTGAACAGTAATATGTGCAAATGTGTTCTTGCTAGGACTTTCTTACTAGGAATTTCTCTTGTGAAATGGGAACCTTGCATTTGGAAAAAAATAGAAAGGGAAAAAGATACAGGTGTACTAGTTGGTAATGGGGTAGATTTTAAGTCAACAATGCAGTGGGGATAGAAGAAAGGCAAATCTGATCTTAGGGCATACTGAGACAGGTATTTCCATTAGGGCATAGTGGCACGTTCTGGAGTGATCACGGGACTGGTGAGCCTGTCATGTGAAAGGAGACCAGGATGCCTTGGCCTTAGCAAGATGAAGGAGAAGAGGGACTATAATTACTGTTTATATGAGGGAGTGAACACTGTTTAAACTAAAAGGACAAATGTTGGCACAAGAACAAAGTGGTACACAGTGACCATGATGCAATTAAGAAGCAGCTTTCTAATTGTCAGAACAATAAGGTTCAAGATGAGTGTTCCATTATGAGCAATGGGGCAAAGAAACCTAACTACTTTTAAGATAAAGCTTGATTCATTTATGGAAAGAAATGTGACCACGTTGTCTGGGATAGTAGGGACTGATCTCAACACCACAGGAGGTTCATTCCTCTCCCCTATGCCAGTGTGTCTATACAAGTAAACAAATTATCTTAATTCTTCCACAAATAATTGTTCAAAACCATTATATCATTCAGGGATAGCCAAAATGTTTTGTTCTTTCTCCGAGAATGGTCAGGCAAGGACACATATTTACAAAAAACCTTAGTGTCATGATCTTAAATATCAATAATAGTACTGTTTACATATCTTTGAATACCTATTTTGGAAGTAATCACTTAAAAAGAGGACTTTACATGTTCACTTTGAAATTATAGGGAGTCAGTTTATTAGTTCATGTTTTTCTAGCACATAACAAAACTGAAAAAAAAAGTTTATAATTACTATGGATGGGATAGGTGATGTATTCCTGATAGGTTCAGTTAGGTTGACCATCTTGGATCCCTCAGTTCTAGGGTGCCCCTTTCTTCCTTCCGTTGCATTAGTGGAGTCTGAGCTGACAAGGGCTTCATAGCTAAGTGCAAAACCTGCTAATCAAAACAGTGAATTAATTTTTATAATTAGTGTGTTCTTTTTGTCTTCACAGGGAATAACAATTCGCCCACTAGTGGAGTTTCTTGATGTCAAAAGGTCAAATAAAAAGCAGCCTGCTGTCAGTGAAGAAATTTATAACAGGGTATGTTGCAGCCTCAGTATCGTAGGTGAAACTCTTGCAGAGATGAAATTCCTAGTCATGTTCGGAAAGACAACTATTTGTCATACAGTATTATGGAGGGGTTGTACTAGATTTCTTTTTGATAGCTGTTATAAGCACAATAATTGTAAAGCTTATATTTAACTTTCGGCAATTACCAAAATTATTGTTACATATCATTATTTTGGAATCTCTCACTTTCTTAATTGTTCAGATCTTGAAGTAAATTAACTTTCTGTAGTCTATTTCACACATGAGATACATGTTATTTTATAATTTGGCTACATCAGGAAAACTTTGGCTTTATTTAATTACATTACACTGCATTTGAGTTAATCTAATTAAACAAATGCAAACTTCCCTTTAACACACTGTTAAACTTACCTAAGTCTTACATCATCAACCTTTTTATGGATGTATGTTTGGTACATGTGTGTCTCCAATTGCTGTGGATTATTAGCCATGCATCTTCTTGAATGTATTTCTCCTTCCAGCATACCTGAGGCAAGTGGCTTGAAATTTCAAAAGTGAGGAATAGTAAGGCCCACATTCAGGACAGAAGCCAATCTAGGCATCTAAAAGTCTGTCCTTTCAGAGCTTATCCTTTGGACATATCTACTAGGGATTTTCCATGAGACTGAGAGACCCCTACTGTGGTTCCTGAATTAGAAGCAAAAGTGTTGCCTCTGTGATCAAGTGAGACCTTAGCTGAACCTATTCAGTTTTTCATAATTCATAATAGAATCATAATAATTCATAATAGGAATAGTGTGTTTCTAATATTAGGTGAACAGGGTGCTTTAAAATGAGGCTAGACCACAAATTCCTAAAATAGGAGCTCAGGACCTAATGCTGGCTCTCAGTTCTGTCTCTGCATCCTGAGGGCTAGTGCTGATGGGGGGAGCTTCTGTCCACTGAGATTCTCTTCTCCACAAAGTCATACTTGCCTCACTGTCAGGCCTGGGGAAGTTCCAGGCATATCACTGAGTGGTTAGGGAATTTCAAATAAGTGAAATTATGGGAAAAAACCTTACTTTCAGGCAGGAGCTGAGCAAGATTGACATTGAGGAAATTAGCAACTAACTTCTGTCCTTTTGGGGCTGTGAGCTAAGGAAGATCCAGGGGGAAAGAAACAGATTCTGTTTTTGAGCTTGGTTTGGACTGCATTTTGTAAGACTGGAGCATTGTTCTGAGCTGTGACTAAATGTTTCTGTTTTAAAGTAAGTTGGAAACTAAAAACGTCTAAAGACAAGCCAAGTGATGTCTATAAGTTTATGTAATGAACCAGTGTTTTCCTTTAGTTCTTTGACCACGTGAAGACTGGAATTGAAGATGTGTGTGGACACTGGGGTCACAACTTTTGGAGAGATAAGTAAGAGTGGCATTTGAAACTCTTTGTTATACAGGAGAAGTTGAAATGGCTCAGCAGCAACAAACAAAGGCTGTTGGGCATCATATTTCATTTTCAGCATTTATTCTTGAAAGTGGATGGTTGTTTTTAGAACATGTGGGTTTCAAAGGGAAAGTAGCAAAACAATGTCTTTTACTAAACCACAAGCAAGTAGAACAGAATAGCCAGCTGGGAAGAAAGGCAGCCTTCTGATCCCAGGGTGAAGTATGGTACCTTCTGAGGGTGCACGTTTCTGACTGTTGCAGAGCGTTTCCTGTATGTCTGCTGAGCCTTTCATCCTTCCCAGCTGTCTTCCTGCAAACTGTATTTCTTAGGGGAGTTAAGTGACAGGTTAGTTTCCTATTTGATGGCAAACATACAAAAGCTTTTGGATTTCCTCTAGAAAGATCAATGCAGCAGCTTGCATGAGATACATGCGACATCCTAATGGCAGGCAGCTCCACAGTTCTTGATGCTTTTACTTAAGACTTAGTATCAGTTAAGAAGATTACCTGAATAATTCATATTTTTACTTTATCTGCTGAATCGTCATCTTCATTAGGTTGGATCTAATTCCTTTTACACCCAAGTTCTTTAGACCCAAAGCATGGGCACTGCTCATCACCCTCTAGTTGCTGCTCCAAGAAGAATTTGAGTATTTTATATAAAGAGAGAATAGCACCAGCAGGAATGGCTGAGGAGAGCTCTCTCCAAATGACTTTGGGGCAACACAGTGAAGATACTTTCCCGACATGGGTACAACTTTTGTGACATGGGTACAACTTTTCTTTAGTCAGCCTGGTTCTCCTCCAGTCTGTGTGAGATCTTTAAAGAAAAGGTTACAGAGCAAAGGAGAGTCCCAACTGTTCATGAACTTTACACCCAAATTCAAGAATAATTTCAGAATGTCTGTAGGGCAAAATATTTTCTGACAAACAAAATCAACACCAGCTGTAATCAATATTTTTTCAATAAACATCCAAGAGGGTGCAGTTGCTTTAGAGAAAGGAAGAACTTCTAAAGTTTTAAAAAAGCAGGCTAGAATTTCAAAGAAGAAGCAGTTGATACAAATTTTGGCCTTTTATTTGTTATTACAGTAAATATTTAATGTTCTCTTTGTCTTGATGAAAACAGAGAATTAAAAATAATATTTTTTAATAACACAGAATACCTGAAAGTTTAAAGTTGCTTCTAGGGAGACTGTCCATTAACATATGAACCAAAACACAGGTTAAGACTATCTATCTGAAGTAAAGTTGACATTGACCCTTTCTTAGGTTACTCAGCATTAGGTTGTTAACATGAACAGACACATTCCCAGAGGGTAAAGTCCTTTAAAATTTCATTAACTACAATATATTGGCTTTCCTTAACTATGCACAGTAAAAATTAACTGGTTGGGCTGGTTTGCCTCATGTACAGGTTTAAAAAGTTCGACAATAAATACCTGCGAAGACTTCTAATCCGTGAGAACCAGCCCAAATCCAGCATTGTTTCTTTATACAAGAAGCTAGAAATCAAGCATGCCATTGAGATGGCAGAGAGTGGAATGATAAGCAAGGTCCCATCATCAGTGTCTCTCAGGTAAGCAAGCGATGCCAGCATGGCCAAGCATCTCAGCTGGGTCTCATAATTTATTTCACAGCCCGGGCTGTAGGCAGGATAATCACTTTGACTTAGGATACTTTGTGTCCTAATGTCACCAGAACAGTAAGAGGATGTGAAACAAGAGCCTTTCGCCTGTAGCTTCATATGAAGTGCTGTGTTCTTCCCGGGTATGTAGTTTTACTGGGACAGCTGCTCACTGGAACACTGATCTGCTGTGTAGAGTGGAGGTGGACTTGAACATGTGCCTGCCTGTCTGCTGAGAATAGCTACAAGGCAAGCCTGAGGGGCATTTTGAAAAGTACCTAAATAAAACTTACAAATTATTGTAATTTATGTCACATTTTTGAGATTTAGTTTTGTGTCTTATCACTGAATCAAATGAAATCAAGATTTCATTTCTACATGTTACATTTTCATATATTAGTTGATTGTTTTGAAATGTTGTTTCCAGCTCTAACAAAGGAAATAATTCCAATGTCATTCCTGACCATAAAAATAAAAACATTCTTGTCTCTCTCCATCCCTCTCTCTTTCTTCCCTATTTTCCTTTTTTTTTTTCATTCTGTCACAGTGACTATCATGAAGGAAAGATAAAGCCACTTTCTCCCACTGAAATGGAAAACATGCGAGAAATATTGACAAAGAATCTCTACCAAATACGACATCGAGTAAGGATGAACTTTTGCCTACTTAAATATCCTACTGCTCTTTGAATATACTGATTATCTTCCTAACACATCTTTGAGCTAGTACATCTGCTCTGTCATATAATAAAAATAATGATCTTATTTTCTTCTGTTGCCTTGAATCCATATTCTGTCATATATACAGTAGCATATTCACAATCCTTTGTATAAATACTTACTTGATCTTATACTATTGATAAGGCTAAATGTTTTTGTCTTACTACCTCCAATACACCTACAGTATTAGAGCAGGATCATAGGTGCCAATTCAAGCCAACATTGTCTCCTTGTATCAGTGTATTGGTCACTTCATGATATGGGGTTAGATTTCCTATTTGCCTCCAGTTGTAAAATTGTTTGTATTAAGAATAGAGATGGTGAGCTGGAAAAATAGTGAAATAAAAGCAAAAGGACATTTCACATTTATCCTCCTGTGGCTAAGTAGTTTGAATGCCCAAGCCCTTGGAAAACATTCAAAAACTGAGCAAGCTTCAGCTTGCTGGAGGTAAAAATGACTTCCCTCTAGGGGACTCATCACTTTCAAATATGCGTCCTCTACTGACATACTGACCAAGCTACTACAGTGGGGGGGTAAACACGGTATTAAGCCAGCTTCTTCATTTTTCTCTTTCATTATAAATATCAGCAGGTTAAAAAAAAATGAAACAAAACCAACAAAAGAAACAAGTGCTTGTGAAGGACATGAATAAAAACATTCTCAGTATAATTATTCTGCTTGTTCTTAATCATCTGCAATACAGTCTTGTTCACAAGGATTTATGATGCTTATTAAAGCAAAAAGCCTGTTTTTCCCTGTTCATATAGTCTGACACATTTGACATCATGCTTTCCAGGCTGTGATCACTGCTTTTATATTTCAGACAATGTCCTACAACCGACATAGCCTGGCTGCAGATGCAAACGAAAAGCAGGCCAAAGAAATTCTGATCCGTCGCCGGCACAGCCTTAGGGAAAGCCTGAGAAAAACAAACAGCCTGTCAAGGGAAAGACCGGTACTTGCATTTTGTGGTGTTTTTTGGCTTCTTTTTTTTGTCTGTTTTTTTTTTTAATTTTAATTTTTATTGAAAGCAGCTCTTTGTAGCTAATTTTCATGCAGAAAAAACAATCTTCTGACATGTGGGAAAAAATCCTGAATTTGGAAGACTACTGCACATATAATACCACACACCTTGAGTTGCACACATGAGCCCCTTAATTTGTGTTGACACCTTCAGCAAAGCTTCAGTCTTGTAGAATGTGATATGGGAGTGGGATCTGCTGCCATAATTTTACCTCAGAGAAGCTGGACAGGCTCTGTACACAATGTGGGGATGATCGGTATTCTCTATCAGTATTTTGATGAAGGTTGATGTTTTGATGATGGTTGAGATTAAAAATGACTTTGAGATAGAAAAGCTACTTACAATATGGGAGAGGAGTTTCGACCACATCAGTTAGAGCAGCTCTTCACCTGAAAAATGTTGTATGCTCTTTAGTACTCATAAAATGTAGTCAGGCCTTCAGATTTTGACACTGGTTGGGAAAACTTCCGTTTACAAGGATTGCTGTGGCATGATAATATTTGGGTCTCTGAGGCAATCCTACAATTGTAAACTTCCAACCATATTGGAATGGAACACACTAATTAAGCAGGGAAACTGATCCTCTGAATCATATCAGGTATCAAGGAAATTAGCCATCCTATAAATATCTACTTTCATGTTGCGAATACTTAGTGACTGTTGTCTTCATTGATACAGTTGTCCTTCAGCAGCTGAGGCTGGAATAATATCTCTAAAAGGGCGGTATCTTATAGGTGATCATTACCAGAGCTACTGTGGTGTTAATTATCACAATAAGACTGTTCCTGAATGATTTTTTCTCCTCTCAAACACAGTTACATATGTTGTCTTTTTCATACAATTGAATTATTTACTGTGTGGGATAGTGAGGAGACTCAGCAGGACTTTTGGGACAGGGAGAAAAAGGATGTCTAATAACTTTCTAAAACACACAGACTATAGTTTTAAGAATAATTATCCTTGGATAAATCCTCCACAGAGGGAAGAGGAGAAAGAGGAAAAGAATAAAACTCCAAAGAGAGAAAATCTCTAAGGGAAAAAAAATCTCAGGTTCCTTTTTGGTCTGCCACAAGGAATGGTATGAGCAGAGGAGAGCTGGTAGACTGTAAAAATTTTAAAAATCTTTGTAGCAAATGTAAGAAAGGATGTCCTTGAGAAACTTTTGAGTTTAAAAAAAGCAACTTGTCCTGGAAAGTACCTCTCATGTTCCAGGAAGTATGAAGTGTGGTCTGCACCCAGAGCCTTTAAAGTTAAGTCTGGGGAAAACAAGGATCTTATGCCCTGAACTGGTAAATGATCATGCTGGTGCCTAACTTCCTCATCAATTTCAGTGTGACTAGTCAACTGCATAAAGTCATTTATATGTATAAAGCACTTGCAGGATCAGAATACAGATTAGTTCTTGAGCCTAAGATTCAGTCTTAACCAAACTTTTGCAGCTGGCTGATAAAAAGTTTCAAACCAATTTTAAACATGGAGCTACATGAAGTGCCATGCTTGCAGCATTTGCCTTCCTTGGGGAAACCTGTGCAGGCAAGGTTGAGGTTCGAGACCATACATTTATTAACTCTGATCTCAGAGGGCATATCACTAAGCTTTCATTTGATTAAACTGCTTGAGATTATTCAGTCTTTATCTTAGTTAGCACAGACTTCAGCCAGCAATCAGCACTGAGTATCTAGTAAAACATCACATATTAGCTAATCCCAAACTACTCTCCAGCCCTTTGGCTGCATAAACCTGTTCAAGCCTCAGTTGTATATCTGAACATACATTATGCAGGTACTCTACTCTGCAGTGACTTAAAATGTTCTGTTTCCTTTGCATGCAGGCTGCAGCAAATACAAAAAGATTCCTTTCACTTCCTAAGAACACTAAACTCCCAGAGAAACTACGAGTGCGAAATAAAACATCTTCCAGAGGTAATGAAATTTTTCTGCTTTTCTGTTACTGTGCTGCAATCATTTTGCTTACATAGAAGGAAAGTTTTTCCAGGGATGATGTAGAGATATCAGCATGTTAGAGCATTTAAAGCATTGGGTCCTAAAGCAGAAATTTGAGTGTAGAGATACGCCCTGGACAGCGGGTTTTGTGGGGCTTTCTCACTTCCTATTCCACACTGGCATAGTCCTCCCAGCACATCTTCTCATCTCCTCCTGCAAGCAGTAGCCTGCAACTCTTTTGCACCAGGAACACTGCCATGGTTCATTCTCCTCATCTTTATTCCATAATGTCCAGATATTCCTCTTGGATTATGAGCCTATTTGGTTTTTTTTTCTCTGGAATCAGGGTAGAGGACACTGCTCTGAGAACCTAAGCAGAGAGGGCAATGAGGACATTTGGTCTAGTTTATTGTTGTCATGAAGAACTCAAAAATGCTGTGGTTTACAACCAAATTGTTATTTTTTTCCCCTGCCTAAACTCACAAATGTTTTGTATTGGAGTTCTGGAATTCTAACCAAAAAAAAATTTTAAAAATCTGTAGGAGCACAACTATTTGATGTGAAAACTTTGCCCAATTCTATATATTACTTTTGATTGTTACTGGTTTCATTACCATGCTTATACCATACTCGGGAGCATTTTCTTTCATGACAAGCTGTCATCAAGATCTCTTACTGGGAAGAAGATATATCTGCAAAGTTGTTAAAATTTCCTGATCTCCATCCCAATTAGTTTTCCACTATTCCAAATTAATTTAACAATAGAACTGTGTTTTTGTCTGTTACTAATTATATCTTTGCTCTCCTGAGTGCAGGATGCCTTTTATTCTGTAGTTAGTCTGCAGAGGTCACCTACTGTCACCTAGAATTAAAGAGAAAATGTGCCTCCAGATTATTCAATTGTCAAAAAATATATTATTTGACATATTTAGAAGGGAAAAAGCCTGAAAACACAGTCTGATGAAGACCTTCCTTGAAATATAATTATCTGGGTGAATGGACAATTACATGGTGATATATTTTGTTGACCCCTTCCTCACCTTTTTAAAAGAAATAACACGAAGGCTACTAATCTAAGTTGTTCTTATGACAGTTGCACAATACACAGTTGTTTACTTTGATATATTTAAAACATCATATCTGATTAAAGTCTAAGAACAAATCTGAGGCATTCATAAACTCCTGTTGAAATTATTACCAAATGACTCAAGCGTGCAAGTTTTGATGAAGTTGTTAGTTCATTTTAAAGAAGTCAGCTGGGGAAAAATATATGGGACATGTGCACGTCCAGGCTATCACCATCTTGGTTTACCTGGCAGTGATCATTTAGGAGCATTCCCTAAACAATGATGCCAGCTTTCCCTAGAGCATATTCTATCTACTGTGCTGTGAGTGGGAGGAAGAGTCTGCAGCACTTGCCACCTATAAGATTTGCTCTGTTGATTCTGTTTCAGTGTCTTACATTCAGGCTTATTAAAGATGGGATATTTCCACCCATCTGTACACTGACCTTGAGAGATCCTTTGCCTGGTAGAGTATTGATGCTCCTTTTCCAAAGTCAGGTTTCTAGAGCCCCTGTACATGTTGTGCTCTGGAAATGCCTCTCAGTTTAGATTTCGTGAGATGTGAGGGCAAGAAATCTTAATTTTGGTATCCTGCTTGGATATAAGCAGGGACTAGACCCCAAGCTCAAAGAGAGACAGATTTTTCTGTCCAGAGAATGGGAAATTTCAGAGAACTGGGGAAATGTCACCTCAATCAAGGGGGCACTTGGCAATCAAGGAGCAGCTGAGTGAGGCCTTCATAAAAATCATACTTTTGAGGGGAGGGATATTTTAAAGTCAAATCTGTCCTCTATTTTGGCAGAGTTAGGGGGCTGTTACTGGGTCTAATCAGAAAGTACTGAATATAGAAAACATGGGGAAACTTTACTGTGTGGCTGCAAGGGCTCGGTGTGCTGTTACTCAAATATTCCTGAAACAGTTATATTCTGCACCTAAAATTATAATTTTGTTTTCAATTAACAGTGGGTGACAGCAGTGACTCAGAGTTGGATGCTGCTACCACAGTGCTCAATCTAAGACCTAGAGCAGGGAAAATCTTGAGAGACCAGAGACTGAGACAACAGAGGCCACTCCCTGAGTTTAGGGTG
Source organism: Corvus kubaryi (assembly GCF_017639235.1). Lineage (NCBI taxonomy): Eukaryota > Metazoa > Chordata > Aves > Passeriformes > Corvidae > Corvus > Corvus kubaryi. The sequence continues at coordinate 26,001,707 of NW_024580667.1, read as the reverse complement.
GAGTGGAAGAATGAAGTTGACGGGAGCCAGGACGGACGAGGAGAGCAGCAGGACCCAAGCACCTTGCCTCAGCCATCCATTGGGTTCAGGCAGCCACTGCTGACAAGACCAAGATTTGGCACTCTGAGCAGGGAAGACTTGACTGCAGACCATGGGTCAGCAAGACCTATGCCACCACCACGGTTAGTTAGGCAGGCATCACAAGGGGAAAGGCAGAGAAATAAGCCTGATAACCAGCCATACTGAACATAGCCAAAGAAGAACTATTGATAATAAACCATGGACATACTGAATTAGGATTCTAAACTATCTGATCAGACTATGGGATCCATTAAAATAACAAAATAAGCCTCACTCTGGGTCTAACCACTTCCATTTGAGTTAAGTCAACTCCATTAACTAAGTGAAAAGAATACTGGATCAATTGCAAAGTTAAAGACAAAATATATATATATATCTCTTTTATAAATAACTTATTTCAATACTTTAATTTAATTACATTATTTTCACTGTTAAGATAGTATGGAAATGTGCCTTACCAAACATCGTCTCTTGAGGAACCAAGTCATGAAGGTTCAATACACAGTTTTCCATTGAAATCATTGTTGAAAGTCCAGTGATGAATGGATTCTTAAAAAATGCCCCCAAACTTGTGTGTCATTTCAGATTTTATTTATAATCAATAATGCCTATTTTAACCAGAGCTTTAATATGAATTACACTGAAAATTGCACAATGCACCTATCATATAGACTTCTAAAGAAGAATAAATATATTCCTGAAGCCTAGCTTGCTCAAAGACCTCTGACACAGAAAAAGAGGAAGAAGAGAAGAAACAAGCTGTAGGGGCAGAATTGCAAATACAGCTTATAAAAAGGACTTGCAACAGACACAAGACCTGAATAGCTTGAATTTTTACTTTCTGAATTTTTGGCAATATGTTACCTTTGAAAGGTACTAAGGATCACCAAAGAGAAACTGAATTGCTTTGGCTTTCACTTATGTCAGCAAGAACGGAGAGCACTTAGCAGGACACCAGAAGGCCTAAGAAGAGAAAACTTCAAGTGGATAAATAATGTTCTGAATCAAAATTGCTTTTTTGCACCTTAGTTACTTGCAAACACGGCAGTAGAATAGTTGCAGAGCACTGCGCGTAGACAAAGCGAGCAGTCTCCCGTTTGAGTCAGGGACCACTGAGACTCAAGAAAGCTCATTCACTCAAGCTTGTGACCCTGGTTAATTTGTTTTACTTTTTGTTTCCTCATCTGTAAAAGGGGAAAGATAATCTTTTCTTTGTCTGAGCTATGCACTCCAAGGAACAAAAATGTTCCATCTAATTTGTTTTTACAGAAAAGTAGCACAGTGGGGCCCTGGAATCAGTCAAAGTCACTGTGCACCTTAGTAACATGGACTTCTTGATGCTAGCGTCAATGGCTGCCATTTGAGGGCATATGGGAAGGGAGGGTGCATTGAAATAAATGATACTTAACTGTAGCTCTCAGGAATTTGCACTTTCTGTCCCACTTAATCTAAGTACTGAGCTTGCTTTAGCACAAATACACATTTCAGTACAATGCAGAAATAATTTTCATTCTACTTGTTACAAGATTGATAACTTTCATTGAAGAATGTACACTGTGAAATCATAACTTTTCTCTTTCATTAGTACATTTCTAAATCTGTGGGCAATAAGATTTTTTTTTTTTTAATTTAAGCTTGTTTTGAAAGAACTATTAAAAATCAGAGTTTCCTTTTCAGATCACAAGGTAGATTTCTTTCAAATGTTCATGGGTGGGGGTTGATAAATGGGAATGTAAGACTTTCCTTCTTCCAACAGCATCTCCAAAACATTTATTTCATGTATGTATTTGAGATATCAAACCTTCCTAAACTCTTTCCTTAGCACAGGTCCTTTGATCTTTTTCCTCTGTTCCAGCTGTGGAAGTTTCTGCTGTGTGGCAAATGCAAAGTCTAAGCTGCAGAGGAATGGCTTTGTGAACCCTATAAACCTCAGTCAAATGTTCATGGTTATTCTCAAAAAATGATTTTTTGTGGAAATCAACACTTAGCTGTCCTTTAATGATCATCTCGTGTTTGGAAATAAAATTGGGTTCAAACAAATCCAGGAAGTTTTAAAAACAAATTTAAATTTGTCTTTCAACAGGAAAGTATTTTCCTCTGTAAGATTGTCAGGGAATGCTCTGTCACTGCATTATTTTTGACTAAGAAAAAAGCCTCGAGTTTTGATTTCAGTTTTGAGGCAACATCCTTCTTACAGATCAGACTGCTTAGATGAGCTGTTTTATATTAGGCCCATCTGAAATCTGACCAAATAAATAAATGTGAAATGTTGCACATCAACATTTAGTTTACTCTCTGTGGAATTTTCTTGTTCATGTGCTGGTAATGACCAAGCACTTGGCTTCTGTCTGGGGAGAGCTGCCTTTCATTTTTTTTCAAACAGTTGTTATTTTTTATGGTACAATTTTAAATAATGAATGCAGGTTTCAGGAACCTTACTGCTATGCTGGTTGCCCATTAATGCAGGGCATGCTCACATTATTTGTGCTTAAAGTGGTGCCCCATAGTACAAGCACATCAAATTGAAGGTCGTTTTTATGAAATATGGTCTTAAGCTCTTGGTGCTCCAAAACATGATAGCATGTTGTTACCTTTCCAAAGAACTTTGAAATCCACAGAATACAAGCATCAAGGCACATCTCCAGCATGGTCACACTGTGAAGCAGAATCACAAATCTCCTGGGACTCTGTGTCCTTGAGAGTCCTCTCTGCCTTCCTCACTTCTGCTCTTCCCACCCTTTTCAGGCTCTTTTCCACTACTGCTGAATCAGCCGCTTGTCATGTCTGGGAACTGACTTCCTGGATACTCTCCTTTTCAGTAGCAATGACAGCAGCAGGTGAAATGGGCACCATCCTCGGTAGCCCTTCCCATTCAACTCTTACTCTGGTTTGGGTCAGAGTTTTGCCTTTTTCTTCTTTTTTTTTTTTTTTTTTTCTTTCCTGCAAAGTAAAACAAGTTAGCAGTTTTTTGAGCCTTCAGAGGAGATACATCCTTCATGTTTTATCAGTTTGTCTGCTGGAGAATGAGATGCCCAATAAATCTGTCCTCGAGCACCACCTGATGGGGAAAGTCATGTATTGACTGAAGACAATGTTTCTCGCTTTTTCGAGGAAACCAGATCTTCAGCAGTGACTGGGAAACTTGCCAAAGCCACATACAAATATTTTGTTTCCAGATAGACTCCCCAGCACACTCTGTAGTATAGATATTTTAATGAATTTTTGATGAAGAAAGTCCAGTTTTAGGGATAGCAGGAAAATTCAGTTCCACTCTGAATTAGGGTTTTCTGAGGATTTCCCCTTCAGCTCCTGAGAGGCCTATAAATTGAAAGTAAATAGGATAAGAAAGTAAGTATTGCAAGGCCTAGAGGAGATAGACACCCAGTTACCTTTTTTAGGCAGATACTTGAAAAAAACCCCAAGAATAATTTGCCAAAAGAGGCAAAATTTTAAGGGCTGTCCTACTTGGTACTAAAGTAGAATGCAAATTCCACTAAAACCAGTTCAACAAAAGAAAACCATGCTGCATAACAATTAAAAACTTTAGAATATCCTTCTGCACTAAAGCCACATAGAAATCACACGGAAAAACAAATTTAATTTTTTTGCCAAAATAACATGCCTGCTGTTATGAAGAGTATCTTGGGCTCTCTGGGAGAAAACACATGGCACCCTGCACCAACTTTTTCAAGAGCTGCCAAGTCTACCAATTCCAGACATCAGCTGACACGCCAAGAAATGCTTTAGCTGGTCACCATTTCCAAAATTGTCCTAGTTCTGGCAACATCCCCCATCCCCTGAAGGAAAGATGAAGGATTTTGAAATTGGATGTTGGGATGCTTTTTGTACCACAAGAGCTCTGATCCTATAAAAATATCCTTGTAAGTGTGCATAAACATAGCACCCTAGTTGTCACAGTTTTTGTTTCAAAAAGTAATTTTTTGCCACAAAAAGGAAAAGAAATTTTAAATACTTCAGCTCACTTCATTTTTCCTCTCTGAGACCTCCTATTTATTAGATATTTGGCAGAATGGAAGACTGGTTCCTATTGTGTAGCACATCTCAAAAAAGAGTTCCTTGGTGCTGAGATTTAAAATAATTAAAAATTTGAATTAATTTCTCTTTGTAAATTAACACAGAAGTTTGTCAGGACTTCCCTTTAAAATAAACTGTATACTCTTTCATTTCTAAAAGCAGTCTGACCTCCACTCACTATCATTTGATTCTCAAAGTTCAGACTCCAATACACACTTACAAGATTCATGATCAGCTCTTTGTGAATGAGTCTTCAATATTATAGCAATAACAGCACAGGCAAGTTTTGGGTTTTCAGATGCCAAAGTGCCAAGCTATAAAGGATCATTTACCCAGTGTCCTGTAACACCCATAACCAAATGGGGACTGGCAGCACCCACAGAGGTTCCCGGCAGCAGGAATGAAATGGCACCACAGAGAGGCTGAAGCAACAAGCAAGCCAGATCATAAACAGCACTTGTCCTGTTTTGTTGCTGCATTATCTGCTCAATAGTCAACTTGTTCTCAGAAGATGAGAATGGTACTGACCTCTGTGATGATTTACGCAGTGAGTAAATTCAGAACAAAGAAAAATGGACAAGAAATGGAAGTCTGCAGAACTGGTGTATTGGGTTTGGATGGCAAGGTTTTGGTAACGGGGGACATAGAGGTGGCTTCTCTGAGAAGCTGCCAGAAGCTTTCCCTTTGCCTGACAGAGCCAATGCCAGCTGGCTCCAAGATGGACCCACTGCTGTCCAAGGGCAAGATAATCAGTGGCTAATAATATATAAAAGAAGGAAAAAAGAAGTTATGGCATAGAAGCAGTTGTGGCCAGAGAAGAGAGGAGTGAGAGAAACAACCCTGCAGACACCAAGGCCAGTGCAGAAGGAGGGGAGGAGGTGTTCCAGGCCTTGGAACAGATTCCTCTGTACCCTGTGCTGAAGACAATGGTGAAGCAGCTTTCCCCTGTAGAACATGGAGGACCACAGGGGTACAGAGATCCACCTGCAGCCTCTGAAGGACCTCATGTCACAGCAGGTGGATGCCTGAAGGAGGCTGTGACCCCATGGGAAGCCCACATGAGAGCAGGCTCCTGGTAGGACCTGTAGACCTATGGAGAGAGGAGCCCACGGTGGAGCAGGTTTGCTGGCAGGACCTGTGACCCCGCAGGGGACCCACACTGGAGCAGTCTGTTCCTGAAGGACTGCACCCTGTGGAAAAGGGACCCACGCTGGGGTGGCTAGTGAAGAACCACAGCCTGCGCGAAGGACTCACATTGCAGAAATCCATGGAGGACTGTTTCCTGTGGGAGGGACTCCACGCTGCAGCAAGGGAAGGACTTCTCTCTGAGCAGCAGCAGAAACAATGTGTGATGAACTGACAATGTCACTCCCCGTCTCCCAGTGCTGCAGCAGGGGAGGAGGTCGAGGCCGGGAAGGAGGGAGGGGTGGCAGGAAGGTGTTTTTAAGATTTATTTTACTTCTCATTATCCTGCTCTGATTTTAATTGGTAATAAATTCAATTATCTCCCCAAGTTGAGTCTGTTTTTCTCGTGACAGTAGTCAGCAAGTGATCTCTCCCTGTCCTTATCTCAACTCATGAGCCTTTTGTTATATTTTCTCACTGCTGTCCAGTTCCAGAGGGGAATGGCTTTGGTGGGTACCTGGTGTCTAGCCATGGTCAACTCCCCACAGTTGGTATGTTTATAAAGGATCTCTTCAAAACTACACAGCCTACCCCAACAGGAAAAAAGATCTTACATTTGTTCATCATTTTAAAAGCAACAAAATCAGTAAATATCGTATGATACCAGCTCTTCTGCAGAAATAAATTACTATTTTGTGTACACAGCCTCTTCAACAAGACCTGATCAAAATGGTCAAAAAAGTCACTATTACCAAAGGGAAAATTTTGAAGGGCAAAGAGCAAAAAAACCCAACAAACCAAACCAAAACCCAACCCTTCCTATAGGCCCAAGAAACCAACCCAAAATAAAGTAACAGCAAGCAAGAGAAAAATCTTAATTTGTGGTGGTTTGCTGGCAGAGACTGTTTTCCTTTAGTCCATAATCAGATCTGGTTTGTTACAGTCTTCTACAGATACTACAACTGGATTCAAGAAAGTGCTGAGTAATTCAGTAGTTTGCCCTAGACTGTAGCCAAAATTAGGTGCAACTGCTCCTCCCTCAAATTAAAAAGGGGAATGACATCTCTGTATCTGCAGGAATATCATTGAATCTTCCCTCTCTGAACTTGAATGGTTATGGCAACTAAGAGGCAACACAAGAGGTGCAAATGCGGCCTCCAGGAACTAGGGATAGCAGCTTTAAGGAATTCATCTCAAAATTTCTGAGTCCTCCATTTTATTTTTTCCTTTTTCATTCACTGCCAAGACACTTCTTGGTTGAATCCTTGGTTCCTGTGCCCTTTGTAGAGAGATTCAAATGATTTTAACCATAGCTTGAGGGGAAAAAAAAAAAAGTATCTGCACTTCATATTGACTTGAACACTTCTACTTTGTGCTGTAGCTTCAGCAGAGGAAGATGGGAAAAAAAAACACAGTGACAAAATGATACATGTGGAATGTCACTTCATTTTATTTCTAGTCCTTAAAAAAAAAAGCGCAATTTTTCTGTACCTGTACAGAAAAGAAATGTTTCTGTGGCACTTCAGAAATCATTTTGGTCTACAAGTAAAAAACTTCTGTAAAATGTGTTGCAACATGTCCCCAAGACGACATGCTTCCACAGATTTCTCAACTGGGAGGTTTCTACAACCAATAGGATATGTACTAGGATAGATGCTTACAGAAGTCAGATTAAATCAGTGCAGCAATTTAGAAGGGTAAATGCTATGTAACGTCATATAATCAATGAGTATTGGAAAAAATACTAAATCATTTATATATATTAATTTGCTTTCAACCTTTTTCCTTAACCCCTTGCTAGAGATGCAAAACAAAAGCCCCTTACTAACAGAAGGGTGGTTTTAGGTAAAAAAGAAAAGATGGAAAGAAAGAAAATAGGAAATTTAGAGCAATAATGTTTTGGGCATCTACCAAGAAAGGCAAGATGAGATAAGAGACTTGAAAATGCCTCAAGCTCCTAGGGAGAAGTGAAACACAGATTATTGTAATAAAGAATTCTGAGGATATGTACTGAAATCACAGTAGTAATAATACACTGATTATGCCAATAAATAAATTCAGAATTCTATATATGAGTTCCTATGGTGCTGCCACTGGAATCACTAAGGTTTCAACAAATATTTGAATGCTAGTAGGCAGTGGAAAAGGTAAAGAAGAAAATGAAAATGAAAAATGCAGAACACCATCCAGGACTCACCTGAAGCAGGAAGAGTGTTTGCACTGATGTGTTCAAGGAGACAACTAAGTTGCACAAACCACCCCCAACCAAACACTTATACATAGTTGACTTTGTACTTTCATCAAGTAATATAACGAAGCTGATATGGAACATTATCAGCCAAAATACATTTTTTCCATGTTTCATATGAAATACAAACAGTGGTGACTGGCAAGTAATGAGCTTGAACAGTAAATAGCACAGGAGTGCCACAACTCTCTGTACAGCTCTGAGAGTAACCTCTCTACAGTTAAGCCGTGCACACAAATGAAGACTAAAATATCAACAGCACCATTTTTCTCTTGTCACTGAAATGTCACTTATGCCTGAGATGAGACAGGATGCATTAATCCAGATCCATGAACTACGGCTAGTTGCTCCAGCACACCTTTACAGTCATTTGAGAGAATTAAAAAGGAAATCTATTCTTAAAATGAAGGTAGAAAAATGGCACAGGAAATATAAACAAATAATTTATGACACAGTTGCTCAGTAGAAGTTATTACTAAACAGAAGCCACCAGTTCAAATTTCAATAAAACTTAAATTCAGCCTCAGTTTCAGTATGAATGGCCTTGTACTACTCTAAAATTAGGTCTTCTAGTACATGAAGTTAGCATATACCCAATTCTGTTACTTGGGAAAGACCAGGAATCAGCAGAGGTTGCCTGATTACCCCAAAGTGCCTAATCTTGGTCTGCAGAAAGCTTTGTGGACAAAATAGGCTACACAAAAATCACATAAGCAAACACCCTGTTATATAGGCTACTGTCACAGCAGACAAAGGGAAACAGACCACAGCATAAGAAATTAAGGCCAAACATATTGCAAAATCGCCTGATTAAATAACAAAAATTGACCTTTGATTCAGCTTTTTTAAACAATCTTTCAATCTAAACACTGTTTCAAAAATTAGTCACAAGCAGGATTTGTGCGTTTACTGACATTCTTTTTTTCCCTTCCAAAACAGTTAAAAATCCATTTAAAAAAATCACAACCACTACAATATAGCAACATCTGCCCCTCTTAGAAATGTCCCAGTGGTACCAGTTATAATAATGTCTGTCTAGAGTTAACATCCCTGCAGCAGAAATATGTGTATGTACTTGCTTCCATGTGAACACAATGTGTTCCCTTTAAAAATCATGCAATTACTGTACAAGCCTGGCAGGTGAAGATACATCTGTGCAATCCAGTATTGGGACTACTGATTTTTTAACTTCACACTTCCATGACTACAGTATTTTTGTTTGTTTGCATTCATTATCACAATAGCAACTAATGCTAGTCCCACGGCTAGACTCGGAGGGCCACAAGGACTGAACTCCTGAGCAATTCCAGAAAGAAGTGGGGCAATAATTCGTCCCACCGATGTCACAGACTGTCCAACACCTAGGAGTGTACCACTGGCCTCATTCCCACCAACAGTCAGTTCCAGATCAATGATACAGGTACGGCCTATAGTAGTGGAGAAGGCCAAGAACGTGGAGGACAAAATGACCATCCATATGCTCAGCGCTGACGCATACAGGAGAATCAGCACACAGGTGAAAGTGCTGGAGTGCAACAGAAGTCTGTAAGTGTTGTGCCCATAGAGTTTTGTTATTGGTCCGAGCAGACAACCAGCCAGGACTCCAAGCACACTGCTATAGCTCATCAGGTATCCAGCAAACAAGGGTTTCACCCCAAATCTCTCCTCCAAGGCCAGAGTAAAATTACTATAGTACAGCAGAATAGCAACAGACATCAGGAACCGCACTAAAAATATATCCCACAAATTAGAGCACGCAATTCCTTTGATCTTCTTCAGCACTGTTGCAACTTGGATCCATGGAGACTGGAAAAAACTGTTTGTCACAGCTCTACTAGTTGCTGATTTCAAGTGCACGTCATGATTTAATTTTGCTGAGAAACTGTTTGTTCCTTTGTCTTGGTAATGCTCCCTATTGCCAGTGTTTTCTTCACTCCAGGGTAACATCCAGACAAGACCTACACAGATCAAGAAATTAGTTGATTTCATTCAATTGCATCAACTTTACATGGAAGATCTCAGTTTGACTGTAACAATATAAAAAAAAATTCAACAATACTTGTCCTTAAAAAATTTGCAAATATTAAGTCTAGTGTTATTCACAGTATCAGTTCAATTTTAAATGCAGTGAAAGCAAGAAAGGAAAGCACCGAGATGCCATTCACACCATATAAACAAATCTAATCATTAAAGCCAAAATTCTGATTTCTAGTCTTCATCTTTGGGCACATCAGAAATTCCCATTTGTGTCTGAATGTAAACGGGATATAGGCAAAACAAAGGAGAAGCACCTGGAGGATAACTGTTTTGAAATTCCCACCCTTCCATACAAGTTCAAATTCAAAGAGTAGTATTGGCACACAAAATATTTATGCCATAGATGATAAACACACTATGAAAGCAAGGTATTACAGATGGCATAAAGACACAAAAGTGAGGAATGAAGGGACCCAAGATGCAAAATGTGGCATACAACTTACCACCATTCAGAAGGAAGATAGAGGCACAGATGAAGGACGTTTGGTAAAAGCCACCTTCGAACTCTGCAAGGTAGCCACCAACAACAGGTCCCAGAATGAAGCCCACGCTGGAGGCTGCATTGAAGCGCCCCATTACTAAAGGGCGATCTCTCTCCAACACCAGGTCGGACAGCAGGGCTTTAGAGATGGAAAGTGTGTGTTTGAAAATACCTGCAACAAAATATAAATCAATTCATAAACATGTATTTCTCAGTACAAAAAAAAAAAAAAAAAAAAAAAAAAAAAAAACAGAAGGTATCTCAAAAAACAATGGTCCAAGTCTGTATGATTCATATTTTTAAAATTCCATTAATCACAAATTCTTCAGTGCTAGAGTAAGCAGCTTTGTGAGGTTTAGCTGTCTGGTGGGTAAAGCTTCAACATTTCAAATTATATGCAGGAAAAAATAATGAGAATTCCTGATTTGTAGAGACTTCTCCAATACTAAGGTTCAGTTGGTGCTGTTGGGTGATTATGCTTATACAGCCATCCACCTACCATGATTTCTCCCGCAGTAATTCTCAAGCTGAGACTACAGGGAATTTAAACTGCAAAATGCCAAGTGTTTACTCACCTACAGGGACTCTAGAAATGGCGAACAGGAACACTGTGGTGGATGCTCCAAGAAGGAAGTAACCCAGTGCACTGAGAAGAATACAAGCAAGCAGGGAATACCGTTTTCCTACTATATCACTCCAGCAGCCCTTTCACAAAGTAGGAAAGAAAGATCAGCTTTTTGAAACACTAAGCTATGTGCAGTGATCAATCAGTACTTCTAAATTAAATTGAGAAAAGAGATCAAAGGACTGTCAATGAAAGCCTAATAAGCTTATTACACAGCATTCCTAAGTGCTCAAAATCTGGAAGTCACAAGCAGAGTTCTGGCCTGCTGGCAGGGTACCTGCCAAAACTATGATTCCACTTAGTGTTACCATATAGAGCTTTTATTTTTTAAAAAAATCTCCCTTTTAAAAAGACAGTCCTGCAGTAAGTATCACAAAATATTACCAGTAAGAGCCTTCTGAAAATCTTACCATAACCAACCACAAATATTTGTTTGCATCACTGGCTGCTACGTATTAGACACTTGTTGGAACATCCTAACAGCAATGATCTTGGCTATGAGGAGTTTGTCATCTGAGCGTAGACACGTAAGAAGTAGCTATGCAGAGGGCAAACAGAAAACTTGCATTTATCATGCTTATAAATCAGCTTGATTCCTAAGAGGAAATAGTTTTTAAGAAAGTAGACAATGGTCTTGCAATTCAAAGAAAATGCCACAAAATTATAGCAGGAAATTATCCCAGGTGGCCTGCATAACAAAGCCTGAAACAGTTTTTTTATGAGACGTTCTCATAATCTGTTCTCTTCAAAACTAGAAAACTAGTACCAGGGTAATATTAGGATATAAAAAAATGAATAACTAATAGAAAAAACCCCAAAGAAATAGCAAAGATGCATGATTAATTTTAGACCATACAGTGAATTACAAGTCACTGCTCATTAAGCAGGGAAAGCAAACTAGATCACAGGCTATGAAGAGCTGACTCATGAGACTGCTTTTTGGACAGGCTACTGCATAGAAGGAAACTGCTTTACTAGCACCAACACGAGAGACGATAACCCTGTGTAACTGCAACCTGCTCAGTATTGTGTCTGAGCCAAGATCTGTATTCTAGTTTTTGTCTAGAAACTCTGTTCTGTTTGGGTCTGGAAAACCTGGCAATTCCTTATAAACGAAACCGACATTTTTCATGCAAACTGGTAATTGGTCCCTCCAACCAAAATGTTTATATGAACAGTTTATGCATTTTCAAAATGTCAAGAAATGCTATTATTAACCCCACCCTTTTTCCCCCTACAATCCATAGAAATACCAATATGGTCTGGAATGCAGTGTTAGAACTCACCACAAATGTGCTGGAAAATAGCTGCATTACACCATAGAGAGATCCTAAAACAAACAAAATACCAATGTTAAAAATTAAGCTTTTTTTCAAAAATGAAAATTGCACAAAATTTTAAATGATGAAAAAATGTGGAATTCTGGGAATAGTTTACTAGAAGAATGGGAAGAGGGAGCAGGGCAAACCAAGGGTGGACTTTAGCATTTAATCAAGGAAATAATTTCAGGGAATGACAAAATAAAAAAGAAAAAAGTGCTGAAAAGTCAAAAAACAATGTAAGTTAAAATGATGTTGCTTTGTATGGTGTATTAAACAAAACAGATCTTGGCATTTGTAATTGCTTTCTCAGAATCAGGAGAGAATTTCACTACTGAAAGGGACTTCCCACTTGGTGCTTCAGTCTACTGCAAGGCACCACAGAAGCCCTGAAGAAAACACGGACCCTACTTTCTCATTTTGGAGGCTAGGACTTTAGCAGCACTTAGTGACAGAAGAGAAGGAACAAAGAGAAGCAGAGAGAAACATCTGCCAGACTCTTTCATTTATAAGAATACACCTCAAACCCTAGTTTTTTCTGAAGTTAAAAATCAATGCAGACTGTTGAAATGAAAACATATTTCTGATTAATTGCTGCTTAAAATAATACTGTCAACTCAGTGTAGAGGCAGAATTATTTCATACAACGTGTTAAATAAAAAAGCAAAATAATAAAACTGAATAACAGCTCCCATGAAGTCAACCACATAAAGAATATACTGTATCACTCGACACCATAAACAATGCCATAAAAGGCACTTTAAAGCCACAGAATTTACCTTATCACTAAATACTTTAAGAAAAAATTTCAAATGTTCAGAATTTATTTGTAAACACTCCTGAAAGTGAATAAATATTTTGCCAAGACGGCTGTAAGGATTTTAATCAAACTGGGAGCAATCACGGGCATTGGAAAGCTTTGGAGAACCAGCTGCAGAAGTACCATTTGCAAAGTGTAAATAGCAGTAAAACTACAAGCAACACCTCTGGCTCCCTAAATTGCTAAGTTGTGAATTCTTGGATGCTGGAAAAGGAGCCGTACAAATGCTACTGCAAGACTTCCTTGTTCTTTCTAAGTGTGCTCTTTCCAAAGCACATGCTTTTGGCTACTGTCAGTGCATGAGTTTGGACAGGTCTCTGGGTCTAACAGAGTACAGCTGCCCTTACAGTTTTACTTGGAAATTGTCTTCACTTTTTATTATGCTATTAGCAAGGAAGCATTATGTTACAATGTCCAATTTGCAGTAAGGCATAATCCAGGCCATTTTGTAAATCAAGTACTGCAACTTACCTATGATTCCAGCAACTGTATGACTTGCTCCTAGAGATTTGATATGAAGATTCATTAAAGGAACAACCATGCTCACCCCAAATAAGTCCTGAAAAGAAGTCAAGAAAAGTTTTAGTAACCTTCACAAAGATAATAGCAACCTGGCTTAATAACAGCCAACATTAAAAAAAAAAAAAAAAAGTAAATTATCTCCGTATCAATACTAAGTCAAAAGAAAATTTTTCATATTACAAAACATATAAACTGAAATATAAAGGACTGCCTCACAGAGGAGTTACACCTATAAAAACATCAAATATTCCTTTAATACACATTAAACTTTACCTGTTTAACAAGAAAAGTACTTCATAACCAGAGTTTTAAATTCAAAGTGGTCTAATTTCGATCACCTAAAAATACTTGCTATTTGTGCAAAGAATGTGTATTTTGAAAAGCAGTATTTTAACCCTACTACAGTGGGGAATAAGCTACAGTAGATTTAAACCTACTTACATACTGCCTTTGTGTACAGCTTAAGAAATGTAGTGAAAAGACATTTCATAAAAAAGAAAAAAAGAAAAAAAGAAAAAAAGGCAAAGCATAATTGAAAAACATTTTGTAAGAGGAGGGTAAAGGACACTGCCCATCCTGAGCAGTACAAGGATCTCCTACTCATTCCTTTTGCTTTATTACCTTTTGTTAAGCTCACCACATTGACCCAGTAGTTCTTTCAGTACTACTACAACCTGGCACAGCATTCAGAGTCCCTTGGAGAAGATCTATTGGAGCAAGATCACCTTTCATCACTGACTGCTTGAACTGAACTAGACTACCTCAAAGCCTGATTAACTGTTAACGGTGTGTATCACTAAGTGAATTCTCACAGTCTGTCATCAATTATTTTTTGAGGGTTGAAATTGAGGCTTACAAGGTTAGAATCATTAAATACATTAGCATGAACAAACAGAGCACACCACTTACAAACATCTTCCATAACAATCTCAGGTGTCATCTGCGAACCTGAAGAGAGGTTCAGCGACCTTGTCCAGGTTGTCAACAGAGACATTAAAAAGTACAAGACTCAGACTATACCCTGGCAGTACTGGACTGTCACAGGCATGCAGGTAGAGCAAGACCCGTTAACCACTATCCTCTGAGGGGTAGTTACTTCTCATTTCACATCTAACTCCTCATGTGGAATGACAGATACGCTGTATTTATTTGTCTGGCTACAGGAAGTTTGCATCACCACACCCTCTAAAAGGACACTCGGTTGGTTTTCTTGTGTGCCCCAGCTCAGTATCAACAAGCTGTTACAGGGCTGGAGAACCACAGCATTTAAAAGCCAGTTAAAAGAAGCAAAGCTTGTTCTAATGCACCTTTCACAGGACACAAACCAACTGGGTTGTTTCTATTGCTCAATCTAAAAGTAGGTAAGACAGTATCTTGACATTTCACAGTGCAAACTTCTACTCATTTTGTATTCATTTTCCAAGCCATCGCTTTTAATTTCAAATTAATTAAATGACACTTTCCTGAGGCTCGGGAATTGCTACAGAATATGAACCTTCTTTAAAGTCTGTGTTCTTTCAATAACGGACTTTTTTTTTTTTTTTTTCTTCTAGAAATAACATATTTTTAGGTTTTTTTGTCCTTTTTTTTGGTAGGTTTACAGGAACAACGGGCATTTCAAGGAAACAGGGAACAGCTCTCTTATAAGCACAAGGCAAGACTCAGCTTTTAGGGTGCTGCGCTATGCCATGACATTCACAGGATAAAAATCCGGCCTGTGTGTCAAACTGCGGGGCTGTTTGCACGGGTAAAACAGCACAGCCGCTACCCACCACCAGCACTACGAACACTGGCATCCCCAGGAGCAGCTGCAGCGATGCACCCCGGAACCCAGCAGCCTTGGACTGGAAAGGAGAAGATTGCCGCTCCCGGGCGCGGTCGCCCGCCGCAGGCCCCGCGGGGCGGGCCCCATGGCCGCCGCCGCCCGCTTACCAGGAATCCCACCGCGTAGAGGCACCGCACGAAGCGGGCGGACGCGGCCGGGCTCCCCGCGGCCCTCCGGCCTCCGCTATCCTCATCCTCCTCCTCCTCCTCCATGCGAGCGGCGGCGGCGGGCCTGCGCAGTGCCCGTGGCGCGGCGGAAACGTGGAGGCGGCGGGGCCGGCGGCGGCGGGGCAGGGCCGCGGGGGCTGTTTCGTTCGGCACGGTATCCCTCGTGTGTCCTCTTTTTCGGGCGAAGACGAGGAAGAGTAAGGGTCCCTGGCAGCCTCGGGACCCCTGCCTCCACCCTCCCACAGACACCTCTGTAGGACTTTGCCCTTCGGCCCCTTGCGTGTTTGTACGGGGAGAATTTTGCAACCCCTCCCCTCGGGGCCTGAGGTCGGGTGGAAGGCAGGAAGAGCCAGGTGGAGCCGAGAGGCTTTGGAAACAAATATGCCATAGGAGCATGGGAATGGATCCCCTGCACCGCTCTCTCGGTTGCTGTAGAAAGATGGGTTTTGGGCCCGTGCACCTCCGATCCTGCCTATCCATGTGGAAAGCGGCCGTGTCCCAGCGCTGCCGTTCCTCGGCCATCTCTCGGGCTCAGCCCGGTGCCTGCACCAAGTGTTTCTGGCAGCAGTGTTTTCTTATTCACTGCTGTGCTGTGTTTTTCTTAAAAGTCAGGGATAGCTGGAATTGTTGATGACTACAATGTTGAAATGCTTTTGCATCCAAAGCAAAGAGAGATTGATAAATCTCTCAGATGCACTGGTGGAAACGACTGTGATATGCAAAATGTGACCATCTAACTTTATGTTGGAGTCAGAGGTGCTCTTTTATATAGTTGCTTGTCCAGGTATCAGTGAAAGTGCTGCAGTTTTAAATACTTCTAAAAATGCACAAATAAACAGGAGATGCTTTAACTTGTTTTTAATTATCAGTAAGAAGAAACTTTTGAAAATGTTGATGACACATGCTTTAAAAGCTAGCACGAGTTACAAAGTTTGAGAATGATCATTCAATAACTGACAATAGCATAACTTCAGTTCTATTTGCATGTTTTCAGAAGAAATAAATATCACACGGTTGAGGATCTTTTACAGATTTAGGTCACAAAAAAAAAAAAGGAGAGGGGAATGTGGTTTTCCTTACGGTTATTAAAATCTAAATTTAAAAAAACCCAAACCACCAAAACAAGACATATTTCTAGATATGCAGCTTATTTATAAGATACCAAGGCAAAACTTAACTTAGTATATGCATAGGGACAAAGATGTTATCAGAGTCCAGACAAGAATAACTCAGTTGTTTAATATCCCACTGGCTGTTATGTTTTAGTGTTGGGTTAACCAATATATCCTATTAATTTATCTCTTTGAGGCCACTTTGAATAACAAATTCTCTCAGTGAGGTTTTTAAAATTCTGGATACAACACTAATGGAGATCAGTTGCACACAATTCCTCTGAAATCGACAAAATGGTGACAAGATACTGAAATATTAGAGCATCCTGGGAATTGCTGCTACATTGTCTTCTCAATATTACACTAATTTTACCCTTGGTCATTTTAACTGATAGAAGAAATGGAAAATGCCTGAAAATTTATCAGAAGAAACTTAAAGAAGTGGATGATTAAAAGATGTTGCGAGGGTTTAGGTATTTTTCCTGGGTCTAAGGGACATTGACTTCTGTGGAAACACTGAGCCCAACTGAAATTTTTAAGGTTTTATGTGTTAGTCTCTGCCATAAGTCTCTGAAACCAGTTAGCTATTTTGCAGTCTTCTTGGGTTCTGAGGATGAGAATGATCAAATGTGATGGGGACAAAATATTGCAGGCAGGAATATTGAATTCCCTGCCAATGAAAACCCTTAGTTTTGTATGTTATTTCAAGCTGTCTCTATGCAGAATGACTTGTAAAGCAGAGAATAACCAAACTTTATGACATTAGTGCAAACTGTTCATGGAAAAAAACAAGCGTTTAGAGAACATATAGGTGTCTCTTCCTTTAACTGATCTCTTACTGCTTTTGTCCTGGTGAACTTGATCATATTGCTAAAGAATTGTGCACATTACATGCTTACATAATTTACATAATATATAAGAAAAAGGTATTAATATATAGTAAATGTGACAAATATCTCTGTTGCCTTTGAACTGAGGGCAGATAATTTCAGCTGCCTCAAGGTTCCCATTCATGTTGTGTCATTGTAATTACAAAATTTAAGATAAAGGCTCCCAAATAAAGAAATCTTAAGATAAATGTTCTCAAATAAAGTGATTTTATGGCTGATAAGGGAATTGACTAGCAATTAAAGGAATGAAATACAATGAAGGCCATTTATCAGAGTCTTATGGGAAATAGAGCTAGTCTAATATCTTTGGGGGCAGAATTACATAGTTGGTTGATTAAAATGATATTATCCATATAGTACACGTACATTACTTTAAGGTGTTTGACTTGTTACAGGATGATTCTTAAAAATGGGAATGCAATAGATACTCAGAAAGGCAAGCTGCAGCATGTGTATCCAGAATTATCTGGATGATCCTGTTATTTCTATCTTTTTTATCCATGACCTGGTAGTAGCAATTGAATGAACATTATTGATTTTATGGATAAGACTAGAACCAGGAAGAATATGCAGACTACTGTCACTACACAATCAGAGTACTCTGTTTCCATTATATGTAAGTAAGCAAGTGTGAAGTGTATCATGCTAGAAACAAAGCAAGAGGAGGAGCGCCTCTCTGTTGTGACAGTGATTATGAGATGAACTTGGTAGGCATAGTACTCAGCCAGCAACCATAAGTTTTTATTGCTATTTTGTGGCCCCCTGGAAAAGCACCCGTCTTTTGATAAGAAATAGAGGACCCAGAAGTAAAAAAGCAGGAAGACTTTATTACATCTGTATCAGTTTTTCAGTTTGTATACTAATGCAACATTGTGTCTAGGTCTGCTGTCCTAGCTGAAGATCAATTTTGAATAAACAGGGTTTAAAAAAAAAAAAAAGAGAGACATTTTAATGGCAGAAGGAACATTTCATACAGTGTTGGGCTGCTGGAGATCAGATTATCCACAACCTTGATGGGGTATTCTTGCCTTAGATTATGAATGGGAGGAGAACTAGTCTGTGCGAGAATGTCTGAGATTCAGTTTGGTAGTGAGGGGAAGGGATGAGGAATCTTCAGCCTTTTAGTGAAAACATCTACTGTAAATGTTTGGTGTCACCTGCTAAGTGAGGGCTTGATGCAGTCTGCAGCTGCCTTTCCTCAGCCAGCTCTGAGGCTGTGTGTGCTCCATGCCCTGACATAGTGAAAGTACTGATGGAAGTCATCTGAAATCCAATAAAATTCTTTTAAAAAAAGATCCTTACATTTCTTCAGTAGGGGAGAAAATTTTAAACCTCATAAATTCTTAAATAAAATTTTTAAATTACTTCTGTGAAAAAGACCTAAGACAACTACACTGATTTATTCCAGTAAATGTAATATATTATTGAATTCCTGCATTACAAATAGGTAAGGTCAAGACCCCCAAATGTGCAATTTGTTTTCCAATTTAGTGAATCTAACAATGACTTATTTCATTCTGGTTTACTGCTTCAGATCATTAGGGTAACTTCAACAGTCGTTTCAACCTTTCATATACAAATTGAGCCAAGTAGAAAAAGTTACAATCCAGTGGTCCAGAACTTTTTAAGAGGTACTTGTAAATGAATTTGAGTTTGGAATCTGCTGTTAATCTTAAAGACATTTAAAGTGTAATCTGTCTGAAAAGATCTGCAAATTTAAGGAATGTGGAAAGAAACCTTTTAATTGATTCCACCCTCAAGGCTGTAAATGAATCAGGTGGGTACGTCAGAGAGACTTAGAAAGCATTTATGAAACAGCTTGTTAAAGGAAGGAATTATTTCAGGCATTGGGCCTACTTCTTCCGTTCTGGAGTTTTTCATGGCAGCGTAACTAAGGCCACATATCTTTCTGTGTTTCTCTCAATTAATGTTTAACAGATAAAATAAATACATGGGGAATGGTTTAGATATTATTGGAGCAGAAGGTAGCTGGGGTGACTCCTGTTACCTTCAGTCTCTTTTCTATCATGTTACAGTACCCTTACATCACACACATCTCCCCCTTACACATCCCTCACCCAGTCTATGATTTTATTTATTTAATTATTCATTTCAAGATCAGTGGCTCTGTAGAAGCTGGAGAGGTACAGAAAGAACTAAAGGCTAGTTCCTCAAGCTTCCTGAATAAATCCAAAAATATTTATCTTAAAAAGTGTCTATGCAGTAAATGGAAGGTGTTACAGCCTCAGAGCGAGATTCATAATAGCATCCTGCTGTGGAAGGACCCATGTAGGGCAGCAATAAAAATGGTGAAGAAGAAGCCAGCTTTTAATTTCTGACTATGTATGCATAACTGCTTTCATAGGAAACTGTCTGGAATACCTCCTAGAATTAGGCAACTCATTCATTTCTGATGACATGTGTGATATGTCATGACTTTGAAGTATTGTAGGAAAAATTAATGGCATTGGCCTGGCTTTCCTATAATAGTATAAAAAATTTAGAGCACTCACAATGGTGATGTGATAAGGGAACTCACATACTTTCTTGTATGTACTTTCTTGTACCTCTGATGATTCTAGTTATCTTGCCCAACATGCAAGGACATGGATTCATCACACCTTGAATCAGTGTTATGACACAATTAAAAAAGAAATTGTGCTTTGCCATATTTTTTACCTATTTTATCTAAAGTAGATTTAATGCAAGATATAATATAGAATGGGATATATGAAACAGAGTGATCCACTCAGTCATACTGAAGTTTTGTCTTCCTTTCTGTGGCTGAATAAATTTGTGATGCTTTTTAGAGTGTCAAAGTCCTGAGCACAGAGAGGGTGTAAGGCAGTGTCCAAACGGGTTGTACACCCTACAGCTTTGTTTGTCAGGGTGACTGCAAGTCTATTGTGTGTTCCTGTGGGTGTCTAACAGTGGGTCCTGGGTACATGGAGATGTGTAGAAGTAATGCCTCATAAAGAAGATTTTTCTTGTTGGTTTATTAGAATTCCTGTTGAAGCTTTTGATGACATAAAGGCTGCTTATGTCCCTTTTGTTCTTACCATCATTATCTGTGTGATCTCAGTATAGCTTATGCAGAATGAATGACTCAGTGATAGCTGTGTTCAGAATGGCTTTATTTCCTCCATTTGTAGAGGACTTCAGCACATTTCTACAACCTCCAGTCAGGTTTTACCTGACCCAGCCATGTACCCTCACTGCAAGGAAGGTGGATGGTATCCTGGTCTGCATTAGGCAAAGCATTGCCAGCAAGTTGAGGGAGGTGTTCCTTCCTCTCTACTGAGCACTGGTAAGGCCATACTTGGACTGCTGTGTCAGTTCTGGGCTTCGCACTACAAGAGACATGTGAACACTCTGGAGGGAGTCAAATGATGGACAAATAAGGTGATGGAGGGACTGGAGCATGTCTCCTATGAGGAAAAGCTGAGAAAACTGGGACTGCTCTGCCTGGAGAAGAGAAGGCTCAGGGAGGGTTTTATATAAATATCTGAAAGGAAAGTAGAAAGAGGATGGAACCAGGCTCTTTTCAGTTATGCCCATTGACAGGACCAGAGACGGTGGGCACAAACTGAAACACAGGAGGGTCTCTTTGAACATCAGGAAACACTTTTTACTGTGAAGTGTGTCAAACACTGGCACGTGTCACACAAGGAGGTTCTGGAGTACCCAGCCTTGGAGATATTCAAAAGCAACCTGGACATGGTCCTGGGCAATTAGTCCCGGGTGGTCCTGCCTGAGCAGGGAAGCTGGACAAGATGACCTCTAGACGTTCCTTCCAAGCTCAATCATTCTGTGACTGTGTGACTTGTGGTCTGATTTACTGTAGTATTAAGAAAAAAGTGGTCATATCTCAAACTAGTTATTCCAGACTCTCTCTTAGTCAGTGAAAAAACCAAACCATACAAACAACCAACCAACCAACCAACCAACCAACCAAAGTAATTGTACTTTTAGGGCACAGTTCTTTGCACATTGAGGTGGTCATCCAAAAATGGGTCAGATGGACTATGCCATAAAAGTGATGTATGACTGTAGAGGAAACCTGAAGTGACCAGCTTAGTTGCAGAGCTTCAGACAGACATTTAATGGACAAGATGTGTGCAGGTAGGCTGTGTAAAGTGTGTGGCTGTATGTCTGCCTAGTACTCTTCTGACAAGTGATCATGTAGGCGCAATAGGTACCATCCTGCCCAGCTGGGGAAGATGGACAGGATGAGGATTGGAATCAGTGGGTGAGATACTCCCATTACTGTTCAGAACAGTAAATGAGCACTGAGGTCTCAGAAGGACTCAGCTCTGTGGCAGTTGCTGAAATTGTTTCTTGGTATACAGTGAGACTTGCAGCCAGTTCTAAAAGTCTGGTTTTAGATCATGAACATATCTGCCAGCACAGATAAGGAGCTGCCTGCCAATTCCAAACATACGCACCCGACACTTACTCGAGTAATCACACACAAACATAAACAAGCAAATAAACAACCTCCCCTTCCCATAAATATCATTTTTCCCCTTCAGATGGAAAAGGAAAGAAGAAACAGCCTGCTATTGTTTTTTAATTTTTTTTTTCTATTTTTATATACAAGGAGGGGCTCAGATACTATATTGAAACTGGAGCTATTATATACATAAATAAAATATGCAGATTCAGGACTTAGTTTAGCCCTATCTATCTGGTGAAAGAGCAGAAATAAAACCACAAAACTTTTGCCAGCTTTGTTAAATGAGATTGGAATCCATCCATTATGTGGGGCCTTCAACCTTCACACTACAAGTCAACAAAATCAATGAATGTTGGGCTTAATTGGCCAAATTGATTGAATATTAAAACTGATTTAATTACTTCATTGTCATTATAGTAGGGATAAATTTGGCAAAGTCATTTTGGTTTAAATTGACAGTATTTCTGCAGAAATTAGGAGTTTTGAAAGGAGTTGGGGAATGACTTTGTTTAAGATTCAGAATAATGATTGTTTTGGCTTAAAAAACCTGGCCATGTTTTCTCTGCCTTGAAACTTTCTTCTATTGAGGAACCTTCAGAATTTAATTTAATTAAAGAAAAAGTGCCCTGAGACTTTCTTTGAGTATTCAAGTGGTGGATAACATGAATTTTTAAGCTGACATAACAAGTCCTTACATGGCTTCTGATTCATTCTTGACATAGACGGGCATAATGCTGGCAATGTTAGAGTATTTGGAAGATAACACTGCCAAAGAATGTGCCATAAATATAAAAGAGAATAATTAAATTAGATCCTCTCAGGATGAACACGCTAAACTGAGACCCGAGTGCATGTACAGTATATTAAAAATAAATACTTGCACTGCACAGGCATTAATTCAGCTGTCATTTGAATTCAGTGAAACTTTTCATGCAAAGTGATTTCAGTGAAGCTACTCACAACAGTAAGTTGCTCTCATGCAGAAATGGGCTCACAGAGTCACTGACATATTTCTGTCTTGAAGCCAGGTAGGTGCAATGTTACTGGAGCTAGCCATTTGGTATTTTCTGGTTGGTTGTTTTATTAATTGTAGTTCAGTGGCTAAGACAGGGGTCTGGAGTTCTCTTTTTTCTTTTGATTTAATGTTGGAAAAGTTCACTGTTGTGAAGTTATGACCTCTCATTATTTAGGATGAGCTAAGTGATAAACAGTGCATCAGAATTAATTTTTTAATGGATATTGTGAAAAACTTCATATCATGGGTTTTGTTTATGTTGTGACTATCTATATCTTTGATTTTCTCTGAATAAAATTCTTGAACTTTGAGCTGATGCTTTCTAAGGCCACCCATACACCAGCAAAATGGTTGGGAAGTCCAATTCACTGTGTGGGATTCAGTTGCAAATTAAGACTTTTGCTTTCAGACATCTCCATGTGAAACATGGGTCTTTCCTGCCCAGAGTTGATTGAGGTCTGGCTAAAACACTCAGCGGTGCGTCCAGGATGGCCTGACGAGGTAATGGAGCCTGGATTCAGCCATCTTAACAGAGGTAGCGTGGATCACTTTCAGGTGGTGTGGACCTGGCCTGTAGCTGTCACTCAAGAAAGGTGTTGGCCTCCTCTAAATCCCTTGTTATACCCGCCTGCCAAATGTAGATGTCTTAGACATCCTGGAGCACCTGATTGCAGGAGATGACAGTAAGGCAACCGTACACCTCTTTTCAGACATGTTTCAGTCACCATCATGCAGGGTCCTAGTGTCATCCAAGGTGAGAGGGGGTATGTAAGACCCCGTGTGGGGCTAGCAGATATTTTAAAACAGAGAGGGAAATAATGCCCTTCTGGAGTGGCAGCTGACAGCCAGCAGGATACTCTAGCTACAGCTAGGTGTCTGCCTGAGTGACTGAGCTGAGCCCTCTGAGACTAATCTAGGTTGTGATGAACTGCTCTCTGGCTCCACTGAGCCAGATCACTATTGATTGTGATGGAAAGACATATAGCTTATATGAAATTGTCTAAATTTGGGCATGTTAGTGCTGAACTGAATCCTACTTTTTTTTTTTTTTTAAGACACATTAGAATAGAATTGAACAGAACAGAATAGAATATTTCAGTTGGAGGGGACCTACAACAATTATCTAATCCACCTACCTGACTACTTCAGGGCTGACCAAAAGTTAAAGAATTATTCCAAACCTGAAGTAATAATTTTTACAGCACATTCTATGTGTTCTTCTTTTTCCTGTTTTTTTTGTTTGTTTTGTTTTGTTTTTGTTTTTGTGGGTTTTTTTTGTTTTCTTTAATAATGAACAATAAAACATCACTTTCCAAAATTAGGTTTTCTAAAACCTCTTTCTGCTGTATCAAAATGAACTGCATCAGTGGTGTCAGGAAAAGCAAATATGACAAAAAGTCTGTTTGAATATTCATTTGCTGCTCTGCATACACTGAAACTCTGAAGTGCAAAAAGGCCACAAAATATTAGATGTGCTTGTGTATGAAATTAGTATAGTATCAGGTTTGAAAAAAATACGATTCGTAACAAATGTGAATATGATTTTGGGCAGATAGTGTAGTGTTATAAAACCACTGAGGACACATCACCAGTTCATCTGTGTAGAAATGGAGGTGGTAGAAACAGTGTTTTCTTTGCTCTCCTCAAGCATGCTGATGCACTGTCCGAACCAATACTGGAAGTAGGAGTCCCTCTGGAGTCTTAAGTCTATTGCAATAAAATGTTGTGACAAGTGTTTTCTGGAGTAAACTGGCTTCATTCGTTTGAGCCCAGCACTTCCCAGTACACGTTATCAATGAAAATTTTCTACTCTGGTGATAAATAATTCCAATGAAATTTTATTGGGTAAGGACTGTAGGATCTGTTGCACATTATAAACTCTATAAATTTCTATAGAAGCATGCCCTGTAAGCCATGAGAGATGACTGGGAAGGCCTGCTTGGCGTGAAATGAAGTTATTGAAAAAGCCTTTTTCTTGTACAGCGAGGACTTGTAAGTTAAATGTTTTACCTCATAACTTTCCAAAATGGCCAAAGCATGTGTTTGGGAAAGCGTCTTCTTGTTTTAAAAAGATGGAAGTCTTTTTATCAGTTGCTTGAAAGAATTTTTAACTGCATAAATTTTTGATATATGCAAAAAAGATGCATCTGAATAAATAAAGCATTTAAATGTTTTTGTGTTTAGTGTTTGTACAGTTATTACCTTAAATGTAGGATGTAAATTTTTAATGATAACTATTTTTTTTAATATGGGATTTTTCAGAGGCATCTCTTCAGTTTGGCTACCATATTATAAAATTCTATAAAAAATCCTCAGCCTTCATTTTATAACGTGACTTATAGTAACTTCCAAAGTGTTGCAGATGTTTCCTTTCCTGCTAGCATCTAAGGAAATGTTGACCACCAGGCCTGAACTTTGGAAGTCATTGCTACTACTGTGTGCTCTGTAACACCACTCATGTCGATGGACAGAGCCATTGCAACTCCATCTCCGTCTCCAGTGATGTTGATGCACCAGCTGCAGTAATATTTCAAGTCAATCCCTGATTAGTTAGGGGAAGGTCAGCTATTTCTGACTGGCCTCGCCCAGACAGCGAAACAGAGCAAAGCTCTGCCATCAGTGTCCTAAAATAGAAGGCCCTTTTCATCTGTCAGACTTGAGTCAGCCACATGGAACACACACAAATTTGGAGACACAAATCAACTCACAGGGCATTGGGAAGAAGGGCACAGGCAGAAAGTCAAGTGAAGAGAAACTTCTTCAGATATGAGCTGTAGTCTCCAAACAGTTTTTTAGTTATTTGTACAATATTTTTTTTTTATTTTACTGCTAACCTTTTAATTAATTAAGGTTTTGATTTTTTTAAAATAACTTCAATAATGAAACTTAGTGTGGGGATATTTTTTGGAGGCTTCTTTGCAGCTCTGGGGGTTTTGCTTTTTTTGGTGGCATTTGGAACTGATTATTGGCTTCTTGCTACAGAAATAGGAACTTGTTCAGAAGCACCTGAAGATGCTGGGGTTAGTATGGACTTTTTATTTATGATGAGAATTATATATGTAGAATTCTTGGATGTGTTTATTTTCTAAGAATTTACTTCTGTATAAACTTTTGAATATACTCATTTTGGCCTTCTGGAGGCTTACAAGCCTGCCTCAAAACCTCTTATAATAATTTGTAATCAGCTCTAAAATGAATTTTTATTTTGTGATACTGCTTTTGCAATATTATATTCTTTCAAAAGAAGAATGACCGTTTATATAGGCTATAGCTGACCTAAATTCAGACAGGTTGTGTGTCATGATGGTGGTGTTTTTTACGTCAACATCTAATTGAGCTTAATCCTTTCAGCTGTCCAAAAATTGAATAATAATGACTTTCTTTTTTTTATTTTTTCTCCCTCTGTAGGGAGAGAAGGCCACTTTCCATCATGAAGGTTTCTTCTGGAGGTGCTGGTTTAGTGGAAGTGTAGGAGATAATAATGCCAGCATGTGGAAGTTTTGGTATAGTAAGTAAATTTTTCCTTTTAAATTATCTGCAGTCATTTTTTCGCAAAACTGTTGCGGTTTGGTGTGTTTTTTATTTTTACTCATATCTTACAAATAATTAGATTTCATATAGCTTCTTTGGGGATCAGGTTCTTCAGCTACCCTAAAATAAATTCTTGACGTACACTTTTGTAATCTGTACTATAGGAAACACCAGGACAAAATGATACAAGTTCAGCTATCAGATTACACTACAATTGTTACGGATGCCCTGTTAACCTGAGCACATTCTTAGTTACACGGTCTTTTGCCACTTGCTGTTAAACAGATGGCTTATTTCTGTTAAGTAGGGAAAAAAGAGCTTGGTGGTTAGCCTGGTCCATGAATTTTTCTTGGATAGTTTCTCCATCTACTTCTTAACCCACTACAAGTGGGTTAAGATGGGAATGGGCAGCTCCACTGTGAAAATGGTGTAGGATACACCATCTCTGGAAGAGTTCCTCTATTACATTCACAGATGACCTGTTGCTTTTTTTCACTACATCCAGGGTTTTAAGACAGATAGAATTCCAAGATCAGATAGTGTTTTACAACCAAAATCTCCCATTAAGAAGTCAAGCAAAACTTCTTCTCCAGTCTTTGACACTCCCTCTGAGGTTGGGAGCTCCCTCACCTTTTTGCAAGATTTCCATAATCCTTGCGAAAAGCAGGTGCCGTCATACAAATTTGACTTCAATAGCCCATATTTTGCTAAATATATTGCTTAGTCTTAGGTGAAAAATGTAATATTCACTGTAGTTAATTTCCACTTGTTATTTATCTGGAAAATTCTGTGGTCAGGAATCTGAAATTTAAATGGGGTTTAAGTTATAGTCAGCTTTTATCTTTCACCAGGAAGAAGTTGATATTTTTAGAAGTATTTAATATAAAGGGTGAAATTACCCTTTTCTTGAGGATATTAATTCGATTGACTAAGCTCATATTTATGGACATTGCAAACTTTCTGAAGATGCTCGATATTTTTGTTCTTTCACAAAAGAAAAAGTAATTGCCTGGATTTTGTTTGTTTGATTGCTTTTTTTAGACATGAAATAATGAGAAGAACATAATTAACCCTCAAATGAGAAAGGTACATATGCATCCTAAAGCATACATATGCATCACATATAAATTGCAGTGTGCCTTCAGCATGGCTCATTTGCTGTCCCAGAGTACAAATCTGTATTGCTTTTTAAGAAACATTCTTGTTTGGATAACAAGACTCGTATCTCTTACTAAACCAAATTCACTGTAAGCTGTTGCCTAGGAAAGAACCTGAAATCTTGACCTATGAAGCTCAGTTTGCCCATTTGAAGAACAGACATGCAGTATTGTAAAGGTGGTAAAATATTAATCTTTTGCTTTCTTTCATTCTTAGCCAACCAATCACCTTCTAAGAATTGTACACATGCTTACCTGTCCCCATTTCCTCTTCTCCGAGATGAACACAACTCAACTTCCTATGACTCTGCAATCAGTAAGTATTGTTTGGTGCAAATGAGTACAATGCCTATAGTTTCAAGAAAACAATTTGGATGCTTCAAAATAAAACAGCCTTATCGCTCCACACAGTTTAACTAACAGAGTTTTGGTATTTCTCATAATTTTACAACATGCATATTTAAGCCACTGTTTAACAAAGCACTTAAATGAATGCTTAGCTTTAAGCATGATGGCAGAATGGAGGTAATTTCTGAAAAAAAAAAAAAAAAAAAAAAAAAAAAAAAAAAAAAAAAAGACGTTTCCTTTTTAGTGCTTTTTTCCCCAATATAGTAAGTATCTTCCTTGGGCTGAATGCATTAAACAAGTACTTCTTGTCATGTATTTAAATAAATCTGTTTTTGATTTTGGTTGGGGTTTTTTTTGTTTGTTTGTTTTGTTTTTTGGGTGTTTTTTTGGTTAAATAAATAACCACGTATGGAAATGTATTGAATTTTTACTTTATGAGGAAGGAGGAGCAGAGCCTTGATGCTGTCTAAGTTTATTTAACTGACTCAGATATATTTCACTGAGAAATCTTGTACTGTAACAGAGAGACATAAAAGTATATATTTATATATATGTGAAAGATATACATTAATAAAAACCTTTGTGTTTGAATAGTGCCTAGAAAGCTCTGTTTTTGCAACATTTAGAAACTACTTAAAAATATCAGGTACACTTAATCAGATTGAGATCTTTACGCAAACATATTTGAAGTAAATAACTTCTGATACCTATTTCATATGACTTTTTAAACAACCTGTGATGTGTGGATGCTACATGTCTCTGAGCTTGCTAAGGTACTTAAGTGATCCTTTCCTGTCCTGAAGCTGTAATTTTGCTTTTGCTAACCTTGAAGTGTCTTTAGAATCCAATTTTTATGCAGCAGACATGAAAAAGAAAATAAACTAGAATTATAATGGTTCTGTTAATCTTTAGAAATTATGAACTGTTTGTCCAGGAGGAATTCAGACCTCACCATTCAGAGATCTAATCTGTAACTTCATAGCACATCTAGAACAGTTTATCTTTCCATTTGAAAGTGACAGAGTCATCAGCTCCTAATAGCCTAGACAGAAATTGTATTCCACCGTTCACTCATACATTCACAAAGGTTCTTCAAATTATATTGCATGATTACACAGAAGTGGACAAACAAAGAAAAAGTAAAGGAGAAGGAATATCATCAAAAGTTTAATTAATTTTAGTTAATATTTGCCAAAAGAACCACTGCTCAAATATATTTTTCCTATCTATATTTCATATTAGGAGATTAAAAGTAGGCAGAACTGTACTATAGATGCTGGTCCAGGTAGAGTATATTCAGAGCCATTCCTGCTATATAAATAGATACAGTTGGATTGCTTTCAAGCTCATTAAAACTGAAGAGGGTTTGAGGGTTTTTTTGCCTACATTTCATTTGCAACATCCAAGCTGAGTTATTTACTAGAACAGGTATGATTGTTCAAGAGTCTTTCACAACTTTTTATGAAGAAGGTTATGTCATCAGCTCTTCTGTGAGTTCAAAACTTGTTTCTCCTTTAGTCTAGTTTGACAATCCTGCCCATGATATTTGGCAAACAAGTTTTTAAAACCTTGCTGCAACTGCAGTCACTAAGTTAAGAAATACTAGAAGGTTATCCTCTTCTTCTTGACTCCCAGTGCAGGAAATGGTTTTCTATAAAGCCAGTGGCAAAAGGCTTCAGTTTGGTTTCATGAATAACATGATTTCATCTATGATTTGTATATCTGGTTGTCTGCATCTAATACTTTGCATCAGCTAAACACAGAATAAAAGGGCACTACCAAAAAATGGAGGTTATTGTCCCATTTTTTGGTTCTGCTATTGTTTCTTGATAAAATATTAACATTTTCATGGCTCATAACTTTCTTGACATACTCTCTTCTGGGGATGATAAAAAGCCCAAATCTTCTCCCCAGGTTTATAATTTTTAGTGAGTCAATCTATTTTAAGTTCTATTTTAAGTAGGGGTGTATAACAAGAAATTTTCTCTTTCATAGAAAAATAAACAGCTGAATAAAGAGCTTTAAACTTCATTACAAAAATCAAACATGTATGCAACACATTTTCTAAAAATCTCTACCTTTTCATTCAGAGGGCTATTTGTTTCTGAGCAAGTAAAGGCATGTGCCTTTTTTACAGACTATTTGGCTTAAGAGACTTTTGGACCTTATCAGAGGAATTTGAATTCAGCTGCAGGCCCTTGTGCAGTCCCTTGTGTGGAGACACAAGTGTGGTTTGGTTTTGGAGTGTGGTGTCACCATCCAGCTAGAAGAGCTCAGGCAAAGATAAGTTGCCTGAGGAACATGAAATCTCCGATGCTTTTTGAGTGCAGTGTCTGGACCAAGTTCTCTGTTGACATAACTGCTTTGGCTTTAGGAGGAATTTGGCTCAGCGCTTTTCTGGGCCAGATTTCAAAACAGGCTCACCTATCCTTTCTTAGTTTATTTACATCTTTTTGTATGTTGAGTTTGTGTTAAAGCACTGAGGACAGGGAAGTCTAGTGTTAGAATATGCCTTACAAAGATTTAGAGCAAAGGCTCAGTTCATTCTGAGGTACAAACCTAAACTATGAGCTCTTGGTGTCAAGGACTATAGCCTTAGATGGAAATGTAAAGACACAAAAGCCTGCAGGGGTGCTTATACTGGAGATTTCAATGTATACTTTAATGTGTCAGATATCTTTTAAACATTACTGTTAGATGCATGATCAGCTTCAAAGAGTTAGATAGCACTGCTTTGAAATTGCAGTTTGCTATACCTTTTAATCATGGTTATAATGTTTTTGTGCATTTATTGGTTTTGTTAAATATCTTGGCAGAGTGGGGAGGACTTCCCCTAGCTGTACTGTAAGGTATGGTTTCAAAAGCTGTATGAACCATCCTTCACAGTTAATGTGCTGAAGTTCATAGGCCATGTCATTTATCTTAGCCTGAAACAGGCTCTAAATGAACTCAGGGGAAGCCTGAGTCTAGTGACTTTCTGTGATGGTACAGAGGTTTAGAGTGACAACTATTATAATGTACAGCTCTTAAGTTGACTTAGCACCTCATTGTGTTGCTAGCAGATACATTTTTATGATGATTCACATACATAAGTGCAACAAACTACAACCTAGGAATAAAAAATAAATTAGACCATGCAATAGAAGTACCACAGCAGCAACCTACATATTCTAAAATAAACATACATTTGCATAATCATAACCAGATTAGTGGCCCCATCAGGCTATTCTGAAAACTTAATATTATAGTTCTTTAATATTAATTAATTGCTAGCTAGATTAATGCACAGTATTATGTCATTAGACTACTTAACACTGATGTTCAAGGGCTATCACACTGTTCTACAGTTCTTTTACTATAGGACAATATTAGGCCTCTTTTTGGAAAATGTGCAAAGTTCTTACTCATGGAAATAGTCCCATTGGCCATAGTGAGATTATTCCTAAGAAAAAGAAGTGAAAAATATAACACTTAGTCACTAATTCATTATTTTTACTTTTGAGGGGATTTTTTTCAACTTAATTTGGAAATAAACAAAAATTCCCTAAGTGTTCCCAAGAGCTTTTGAAGCTGAAGTGGAAGCATTTTAATGGGGCAGCACAGGCACATTAGTTTAATACTCTGATTTGTAGCTGCTAGTGTTGTTTTTCCTGAATCTTAGTATCTTATTTTGCCCAGTACTGGGCACATTGCCAGCATTTGAAATAACGCCTAATGGATTATACACAATGTTTATAGGACTGAAGCAAAAGTATGATTCAGCAACTGTTAAATCCAAAATGGTGAGATGAAATTTATTGGCAGGTTTGTTAATGGGTTGAAATTAACCTAAAGTAATCTGGAAAATATCAGCAATGAAATCTGAAAATAGAATTTGTACAAGTGAAATATTAGCAGCAGTCTATTTCTAGGGGAAAAAAATGCTCTTATGTAATACAGTCTTATAATTGCCCATGAGAGATTGTAATACAGTACATTTATAAGGGAGAACTCTGTAGCCCCCAAGCAGCAACAAAGTAAGAAACATCTTAAACAGCAGTGTATCCATCCTGTGAATAATGTATTTGTTTTACTGTTAAAGTTATTAAAAAAAAATAGTACTAAGGGATAGTAAAGAGTGCTGAATGAAGCTGAGAAAAGTCTTGCAAGGTTTACTGTGTTGCCAGGTATATCTCCTGTGCTGCTGCTGAGATAGGTGATTTCATTTACAGTTGTTTATCTGCGGAGAAGATACTCCTGGTTGAGAGCAGATCAGGCACTTCACCTTTCACTGTATTGGCACTGTGTGTGGCAATACTCTTCTTGAAAGGATTTCAATATCTCTTACAATAAATAGAGAGGTAAAAAAAGACATACTCTAAAATACAATCTGCAGTCAAATGACAGGAAATGTTCCCTTTTGGATGTGAGCTTGTCCGTGATAGTTCAAGGCAACTTTTCCAAGTCATTTTGCCTTGGAAATGTCTATGTGGCATTGTACTCACACATTTCAAAAGGTTTTTCATCCTTATAGTGCTTAATAATTCATATTGATATTAAATTCAAGATTAAGTGGCTGGGGTTTTTATGGTAGACCACAGTACTTGTATGGACTGATGGCTGTGTTTTAAAAACACTTTAACTCAGCAAGGGCAATAAAATACTTGGTATGCTTTCATGAGGCTGATGTTAACATCTCCAACAGTGGAAGGGTGTTGCTTTGAGTCATTAACCTGGCTGTCCCTGACTAACTATTATGGAGCTTCAGAGGTGTGCATGACTGCTGCACAAGTGTGTGTTGTAGGTGACACAGCTCTGTAACTTTTCAAACATGTTATTGCTTGTCTTTTATATCATGCATCAGTAAAATCTTAAAATATGAATCTTTAACTTCAGTTTGTAATCAATGATGTGATCTACTAGATAATAGGCTTTTCTGATACTAGAAAACAAGGCTTTTGGTAATTTTCACACATTTCTCCAAAATTTGGTCCTTTGCACAAACCCAGATACTTCTTCTAGTTTTCAAATAATGCAAAAGTCCCTGGAGGGACCTAAATTAGGATCTTTAGAGAGAAAAGCAAGTAACAAGGGAAAACTACAGGTCATGCAATTTTGGAGGAATATAATGTTCTCATACAGGCTCAATGGTGCAGTTGTGTACTCCTGTTTTCTGCTCAGTCCTTTTTTATTTTTAGGTCTGCCTGTCATTTCCAAGGCAAATGGTGTACTCAACAGAGGGGCAACTTACCAAGACACCTTAAAAAACCTTCTGTTTAGCACACTTGCAACACAGAGCAGTGGTATCTAAGATTTTAAACACTGCAGATATGTTTACTTTGCACTCTGCAATTATGACAAAGGGGTGAGGGGTCAGTAGCTCTGACCGAGGAAGCTGTGACTGGTCCAGAGAGATGGTCCCGAAAGAGATCGTCTTCCTGAGGTCCGGTGTCTTCCCTTGGCTACTGGCTAGGAGGGCCCGTGCAGAAGCTGTCAGCTCTTTAGTGATTGTCAGCTCGTGATTTCAGCTCAGCTCTGCAGGGCAGCCTCCAGGCCAGACCAGGGAGAGAGACGAGAGGCCCGTGTAGCTGTTCCGCACGAGGGAGCTTTATTGGTCCGTACTCTGGCGAAGGGGAGCCAGGGACAAGCATCTCTCTGCCCTCGCAGGGGCAGGGGGATAGCTTTATAGGGATACAGGGGGTGGGTGTCAGAGGGTAAAGGCCAATGGGTTACAAAAGATCTGCATAGAGTCTCCCAGAGGATTCTGGGTCTGTCTTCTTCTCACCTTAACTGAGAGTAGCTGCCTTCCCAGGGGTCCTGCTGGGAGATGGCTCAATCGCCTTATCTCAGTAGATGTCCCTCCAGGGCAGTGGCTGGGCATACCCTACACAGTGGTTGTACTTTATTTCTTCTGTTGTAGGAAATACTTGGAATGATGCCTGTATTTGAGGTGGGTAACTCTAACATATCTGTGAAGTACTTGGAAGAGACAAGGGTACTCCTTGTCATCTGGGCCCGAACTTGGGATATCCTGTGAACTACCTCAGTGAGACTTGAAATTGTGCAAACATCTATTAACACTCTTTGTAGATACACTTTGTATGGGTACACCAAACCGTTATTTCTTGAAACAGACTTTGGATCACAGTGTCAGCCCTTTTCATCGGATATAAGAAGAGTAATTTAAAGCAGCATCTTCTGTTGCATTTTACCTATCATTGTTCATCTCAACATCGGAGCAGCAAGGTCTTTGACTTCAAGAGTCAGGAGACTTAATTTCAACCAGCTCTTTTGTGTCCATCTGTAGGTGACAGCTAAGCTAAATGACAGCAGTAGGCCTGAGTTGTAATTTTGAATGATTAGCCCTGTAGGAATTGATCTTGCCCATCTAGGCAGAGAAGATGGGAAATGTGGTCTAAGCAAAAACGGTCAGAGTATAAAATAAGTGAAAACTTCTTTGCAGGAAAATGATGGCTTTTTAATTCCCTTACAAAAGTAAAAGTCTAAGTGCTCACTGGCTGTTTCCTCACACCTGGGCCACAAATGAGCTGAATGACTTTCTGCCTTGCAGATTAGAGGGGGTAGTATTTTGCTTGCAAAGTCAAAGATTTGTGAGCAGACTTTGTACCTGTCAATTGCGCTCTATTTTTTAATTGATGTTTAATGACAGAATTAGCTTAATAAACAAGTATTAGGATAATCAGACTTTATCCATGATTCTCTAGAGTAAATAACTATTTCTAGAGAAATAGAATGGAACGTTCTTTCAGGTGATAGCTAGGTGAAATCAGTATTTCATATATAATACATAAAATAGTTACAGGGTTGGAGCAGAGGAACAGCTTTTCTCTTGTATAGTTGCAGAGAGGTTTAAACAAATTTTCATCAGTTGTATTTGTATTCCTTTTGTGCTCTGTTTCTAAGAATATTTGAGCATCAATTCAAAATTTTCTCATGAAATTTCACTAAAAGCAGACTTCAAAGCTTCCTGTATGAAGAGCAGATAATGAAAATGGATGTTGGTTTTGTAATGCTGGAGAATCTTGTGTCCTCATCCATTCAGAAAATAGAAACACTGCTGCATTACTTAGGTGACTGACCATAATAATAAAAAGAAAGCTTTTTCAAGGTCCATTTTGGCCAATGTGTCCTATTATGTAGTATGACTTTGAAGTACCTTGGGCCACCCACGTAAAAGAGTTGGGTGGTTATAGATTGATTTAGTGGTATTAGGCTTTAAATGAGGAAGTAATGTCCCATGGACTTGGAGACTGCAATGAAGCTTATCAAAGTAGCCCCATGAGTAAAATAATATGAAATTGCTTCAGAAACCCAAGACTGAAGGACTTGAGAGATTTACCTTTCTAGGTCTCCATTCACTGTCCATTTGCATTAAGTGAATCATTTAACTATGTGTTTAACTTTAAACAGGTGCCTAAAATCCCATAAGAGGTATACTATTTAAAGCAAAACACACATTTAACTGCTTTGCTGAGTCATAGCCTTATTTCTTACCTACTATTCCAATAATTTTTTGTTTATGTGGAGTGGAGACTTGGATATGAACCAAACCCCAATTTTAACCCTTCTGCCGGGTACTTTCAGACTTTCAGACATTCATCCTTTTAATGCCCAAATCTGCTGATCAGTGTGGTGGAAAATTATGTCTCTGAATGTTTGCCTGGATTAAAAAGGATGTTATTTAAAAAGAGTGGTGAATGTAATGTGATGAGTGTGATCTAGCTAATACATTTACAACGCTAGTGATGTATACTTTAACTTGAGTTAAGCTGGTCAAGTTAAAAACCATAGACTTTTGGAATACATCAGTGGGAAACACAAGCTGCTAATGCCCTAGTGCGCCTTCAGATTTCAGATGAGAGCAAACCTGAATCATTGTGAATAGCTGTCTCTAACAAGCTGTATGAATTTGAATCTTTCAGGATATGAACTAGTATAATAGTTGCTTGGTTGTGTTTTTCCGTAACAGTAAGTAGGTGCTGTCAGATGATAAGTGGCAGTTTCTTTTGTGATACACTTTTCCTGACTTGCCAGCTGGCTTATATGCTTTCCCTCAGTTGGGTGGAAATGTTTTTCACTGACTGAATTGTCAGTGCTTCAAGATTTTCAGATCTGACGATGGAGATCTTTACAACTCATAATTTTACTAATGGGTTGTGTTAATGTACCAATTTTTAAATTCATGGGAGAAATTTATGTCACTCTTGTAGCATTTGTAAAATGATGACTTTGTTAAATGGATGTGCAATTAACCAGCTAAAAACTAATTGTTAGAAAGACTCTTTTGGCCAGAGTATGTCACAGAACTCTCAGCTCATTTATCACCAGCTGCATCCATTAATTCAGCACTGCTTGGCACTGTCTAACAGGGGCTTCTGAAACATCACATTTTAAATTTAATAAAATACAAAGAGCTTTAGAGCAGAAATAGGCTGGTTTAAAACTTAGCTGTTTTTCAGAAATATGGTTTACATTTTTTTAGTTTCTCCCTGCTGCTAGCTTAAGTTTCTTTCTGCTGAATATGGGTGTATATAAGGAATATTATCCTGCTGTAAATTGTAAAGAACTTACAAATTGTTATTGGTGATATAGTCTGGGCACTAAGAATTCAAGATACTGCATCTCTCTGCTTCTCCTACACAATTTTGGTAAAATAATTGCATCCTGTCAGTCCAATCATTTATGCCAAAGAATCACTGCTATAGCTTTGCCATACCATTTTCTAAGGAGTGTCAATTTGGTCAAGGTGCTATCTTACAAGGTACTGCTAAATATTCAGCAGATGCATTTCATTCACAAGAACTTAGACCCTGTTTTCCATGATCATCAGGTAAGGACTGGTAATCAAACCCAATTTTATCCACATGATATATAAAGTATATGCAAAATAGAATTAACGTTTCATTTCTTAATAAGGCAAGGGATAAAAGAAGGGGAAAGGAAAAATCTTTGTTAGCCAACTTGGATAAGTTCTAAAAAACATTGTATATTTTTCCTTTTTCTTCCTTCTTCCTTTTCTCCAGTTTATCGAGGTTTCTGGACGGTTCTGATGCTCCTGGGAGTGCTCACTGTTGTGGCAGCTAGTTTCCTCATCATCTGTGCAGCTCCTTTTGCCAGTCACATTCTATACAAAGCAGGAGGAGGCTTTTTCATCATTGCTGGTGGGTATATTGTTTGCTCAGTCAATTAAAGAGTAGAAAAGATGTGTTATTTCTTCCATTCTCCTTAACCAAAAATTGTATCAATCATGGCTAAAAGAAATAGAAAGCATATGGTTCTATCCTTTGGCTTGTGGAGTGCCTGCACTTGGAGACAATTCTTTCCACAATTATTTAGTCATGAAGCTATTATAAAAGCTATTTTGGGGTTAAGGTTAAAAAAACCCCACGTCCAGGACAAATCATGGAATTACACTGCAATTTCAATCTACTTTTTTTTAACGGGAAGAAGAATGCATATTTAAGGATCTTGCCTTATAGGATTCTCAAGGGCTTTAGCTAAGGAGAGGGTTTTGTCCATTATCAGTGATGCAAAAGATGATTACAGTGGACTCTGAAGAAGTTGGGAGACAGAACACATTTGCATGACCAATACAGGAAAATGCTTTGGATGTGATAGGACTAAACAGAATAGTTGTCATATATGAGTAAGTAGGAGCTCTAAACCTCTGTGAATGAAAGATAACAAGTAACTGAATTCCCTCCTTCCTCATAACCCACACGTACCAAGGAGGATGCGGGGGGGGGGGGGGGCGGGGGGGGGGGGGGGGGGGGGGGGGGGG
>NW_024580667.1:25936050-25964032 GCF_017639235.1 Corvus kubaryi | reverse complement strand
ACCCAGGATTCAGCTGATATGGACAGCTCACTGGCACGATGTTTGCTTAACCTTGAAAAGTCTGTGAAGACGTTACACTGGTGTGTAAGATATAGTTATATAGGATATAAATGATAGTATGTGCTCCATCACTGTTCTCCTTAGTTTAAAGCCTGGTGAGAGACAGCCCTGTGAGAGCATATTGTGTTACACGGTAGAGCTACCCGTGTCAGGACCAAAAGGCCTGGGACCTCTTTATGCTTCTCATACTGACCCCCTGACCTTGCTTACCTACTGCACCTCTCAGCTCTTCATACACAGCTAGTGATCATTATTCCCTTCCAAAGGACTCAGTGAAGTATAGGAAGTATTTTATAATATTTTAGCTGAAGGAAATCCTGCATACTTACATTTTATCCCTTGAGAATTACTCCTTCACACATAAAAGACGTTCAAAAAATATTCATAATCTGATGGAGTCTTAGATATTTCAATGCTCTTTGTCACTAATTTGCAGGGCAAGAGCCCATGCGAGTTTTGCTCTTTTTCTGCATTTGTAATGCATGAAAAACCTCAGCTGTCACTAGAAAGTAGCAGAAGATGTTTGAGAGGAAAAGGGCACTTGAAAGATGCCAGGAACTGACGGGCAGAGGTGCAAAACAACGCTTGTGTTCTGCACTCTGGGTCAGTTCGTCTGCCCTCATTTAGGTATGGGAAAGTTAGATCCCAAAGTCTGTACTAGCCTCCCCTGGCTTCCCTAGGAGGCCTTCAAGAGGCTATAACATTCACTGGCAGCAAAAAAAGTAGGTATGTAAGAAGTTCCCCCAGCTGGGGATTCACTTCACACTGAAAGAGGGGCCTAATTGGATCAGATGTGTGTGCTATGGAGGAACCCTACACCTCTCTTTCCTTTACTGAGAGAATCTAAAAAGATTATTTCTTTAGGTATGTGAAGTTAAGTGAGCTTTATTATCCCAGTGTGTGACCTCGGGTCTGTGTCTTTGCCCCTTTTACCCTTTGTCCCTATAGAGCAAATGTTCTTCAAGGGAAATCGTGATTTTTTACTCCCTCTGTATGTAGTATCTTTCAACTTCAGGACTGTTCTCAATCAGGGCTTCAGAGAAGAGCTATGTTATTTTTACTATTACCATTAGTGTTGTTGAAAAGCAAAGATCTTTAGCAAAATACTGCTATAATTTGTCAAAAAGTAGTGGTGCCAGAAGAAAATAGGAGCCATTCAACCTGCTCAAGACAGAGCAAGATAAGATAGACTTGATGCAGAAGAGATGATCTACTGTGTCCCTGCTGCCCTGACGCCTTACTCTGCCCATCTCCATCAGGACTAGAGATCCTGTTCATTTACTACCTGCCAAATAAAAACAGGACATGGAAGGGGAGAGTGATGAGAAGTGGTGCATATTTACCACTTCTCAAACATGTGATCAGGATGCAGCCAGGGTGTACATCTACTTAAACATGGACCTAATGGGAAAATTAAAAGATGTAATGTGGCTTAGGTTAATGTGACTTAGATCTGGTGGAGTTCTTCTAAGACAGAAACTGGCAGCTTGTTTTGAAGAAAAAAAAGAATTATATACATTATTTTGAAAGAGCCTGGATGCTGTCTTACCGCAAAATTAAAGTATGTGTTATACTGTAGAGAATAGTCTTCTGAGAAGAAAGTTAGACAAGATAGTTCTGTGGAAGTTAGGAAGAAGATAAGGAAATCAGTTGTTTTCCTACTTACATGTCTTAAAGTTAGATGAAATAACTTTAATATCTGTTACTGGACAGAATTATTTTTATACTTCTGCAACCTTAACTGAAAAATTAGCAGCGGAGAAAAGTTCTGCCTCAATTGAAGAGTACGGCTTGTAGCATGGTCTGCTGTGACATCTTAGGGTTCAGGAAGTAGCTGAAGATATTTTTGGTAATGAGATTCATGCCAGCTGTTCAGCCATCTGAAAGATGTCTTGTATGAACCAACTGCTTAAATTTCTATTGTCAACAGTAAGAACACTCAGATGGACACCTCACCTTCTGTGTGATAAGGTAGATAGGCTTGCGTTTTGGAGAGACCCATTCAAGAAGCCTAAATGGAGATCCCGAGTGACACAAAAAAATTTAGGTTGTAAAGGACCCCTTGTGGCAATCAAGTCTGACGTCCCATTTAGAGCAGGGTTGCCTTCAAAAGTAGATCAGGCAGCTCAGAGCCTTATCCAATCAAGTTTTTAAAATTTCCAATAATTGATGTTCCACAGCATCTTTGGTTGCTTGTCTCAGTTTGACCAACTTCATTGTGAAAAATGTTTTCTTTTTTCCTTGTTTTCACCTGAAATTGCCCTTGATGCAGTTTGTGACAATTACATCTCATCCTTGCAAGTCTGTAGGTCACTGAAAAGTCTATCCCCATCTTTTCTATAACTCCATTTAGAAAAATGAAGACTGGATTCTTTTCCAGACTAAAATTGCCCAGCTCACTCAGCCTCTACTTGTTCTCTGTTCTCCTAACCATTTTGGTGGTCATCATCTCAGTTTATCAGTATCTCTATTTCACCAGGGGACCCCAAACTGACATAGCTTACCACATATGATAACAGAAGTGTTGAACAAAGGGCGATAATAGTATTTTCAGATCTGATGGTGGTGTTCTTGATAATGCAGCTCTGTATGATATTAATTTTTGTTTCTGCCAGGTCTGCTTGAATTCTTGTACACTTAAAGGGGCCATTCTTATCCTTTAAGAAAATTGCCTATGAGGAACACCAAGTTCTTCTAGGCTTCTTCGTCCTTTAAGGCAGCCTTTGCTCTTCAAGGCAGGCTCTCTTAGGATCTTGCCTACCAGTTCTCTGCACAGTTTGGAATGTGTTCTCCTAAGTTCTGGGTCTTACTCACTTTCTGTATTCCTCCTAGGATATTAACCTTTGCCATTCCATGGCCATTATAACTACAAGTAATGCCACCTATCATTTTCCTGACCCATTTTTCCTTAATTTGGAGTAGAAAAACTTTGTAACCTTATTAACCACCTGAGGCCACAGGTGAAACTACAGCTGCAATACCTGTGGGGAAAAGTGAGTATCAGTTCAATGATACCACAGTAAGTGACTTAAGTCCTGCCTTTGCAGCCTCACCTCCCTGTCTGCTACCTCAGAGGATGGTCCAAGAGCAGCTGCAGTACTGCAAACTGTAAGACACCTTATAGTGTCTTCAAAGGTCACAGGAATAGAAGGGAAAGCTACCATAAAATGATCTCTTAGATTAGCCTTCAATAAAGTCCATAATTACCTTGTGCCTCTTTCTGCTTTGGCGGTGGTGAAAACTGTCCTCTTGTACTGACTCCAATAAGCAATATTCCAGGATGTGCACAGAACATTACGGAATCACACCCTGGTGAAGAAGCAAGATTAGAAGGATGACTCCTGCTTCCTGACAGAAGAGTGAAAAAACTTTAATTTGAGATCCTAGATGAGGACAAAAATCTCTTTTCAGACATGTACCTACTTCCATAATTCTTACATGGGAAACTCTGCATGTACTTCAGCAGACAATGTCAACTGTTATTTTTAAATAAAGGCCGCAAGAGGCCAAGGTAGGTGGTAGAATCTGAAATAAGGACAAGAACAGAAAAATGCATTTAATAAAAAAATATACACATAAAAGTTTTCCACAAGTGAGATAAAGAGTTCTAAACTTCCAGGCAAAAGTAAAAAGCTCACATCATTCTTTCCAGCACCTGTTGTCTTCGTGTCTGCATAGTAAAAGATTCATGCCATAAACAGCCATTCACCATTGACAAGTGAAAGGCATTTCTACGTGGGAAGAATCAGTACTAAAGGCCAGCAAACTGCTTCTTGAATTCACAGACATTTCTAAAGGTTCTGTATTCTTTCTCCTCTACAATATGCACAAGTATTTGTTTGAAAGAAATTCAAAAGAATGAATGTGAAAGACAGAAAAGAGTGACCTCAGAGAAGTCCATGTCTTATCACACTGCACAGAACTGTGTTTCAAGCATGTGTGTTTATAAGAAAAAAAAGCAAAATGAAAAAAAAAAAAGAAAGAAAAGGAGTAGAAGGGAAGTATTTATTTGTCTTAATCTCTCTCAGACATATTTCATGTTCTAGGAATAATTTCCCCCATCATTCCTGATTCATGCAACTGCTGTTCTATTTTTTGTTCATTAAAAGGCAAAGGCAAAAGGATGCTTGCACTCTATGAAAAAGGTCTAAATGCCAAAAACGTAGAAATGTAGCATAGCACACACTGTTCCTAAAAATATTTGCTTCAAGAAATTGCCGAGATTTTTTCAATCTCAGTAATTTTCTCGTGGAGTTTGGCTTTGAGAGTTCATGACATTCACAATAGATAGTGCAAGACTTCAGGAGCAGATTTCTCAGGATAAATATATATTCAGTAAACTCCTGTCTAAGCGCATAACGCCTGTGAAATCATAACTCTGTGAAAACTAGACAAAAAGAGTGCTAATGAATGAAATACTGATGGAGGCAACAGGACATGGTCAGTTTTTACTTAGCCTGATTCTATAGTTCAAGATATTTATTGAACATGCTAATACTCCTTTTAATTAGTCTCCATTAGCAGGTGATGAGAACCCTTAAATACTCCTTTAGTGCCTTAATTAACTAAGACGGTTTACATACTCTTCCTTTGTTTTTCTTCCCTTTTAAGGAAGAACATTTATCTCTGCTTGACATACATTTCTTCTGCAAATTTCCATACCCAACAATTTGCCACTCACAGGTGTAACAGCTTGCTGTGAAATCACACCCGATGGATGATAGATTCCCTGAAGCTGTTTTACCACTGGCTGCACTGGCTTGCTATTTTGCACCTACATGGTGTTGATTCTAGTTTAACCATCTAGGTGTTGCTTCAGAGTGCCCGAAAAACAGGGGGTGGCCATTTCTCAATTAAGGCACCTTTGATGCTGTTTTGTTTTAATGACAGATGTTTCTAACTGCCCTACATAAATTTGCTTCTACCCAGGATGCCAGAGGGCATTCCAGATGTGCAAGGCCTGGTTAAACTTACCTGCTGCTATAATAATGGAATATGCATTACTACTTTTTGTAATTACTATTGTTTTGGGCCAAGTTTTCCCCAAAGCAGAGAATGAGTAGAAGACTAGTTTCAAAATGCATAGGCACAGCCAGCTGAAGAGGTAAATTCCAATTCCTTATGGATTTTGCCAGATTATTAATGTATCTTTCCAAATCTTATGGCTATAATTTTTTTTTGTTCAAGTTTTGAAACCTTGAACAAAATCCATGTATCTAATGATTCATTTTTTGAATTTGTCCCTGAATCTTTCTACTTTTAAAATCAAAATTACTAGCTCTGTTTGGTTCTAATTTTCCTGTGTTGCCTAAGTTATCTGTTATCATTAGATGTTTTGTTCTAGGAATCTTCTGCTTAATTTGAATTATATTTGAAGAGTCTTCAATTTAATTTCTCATTCTTCATGTCTGGCCCTAAGGCAATCCTTTCCTCTGATTGTTTCAGTGGTTTTATGTTTAATACAGGCACAGTACTAAATTCCATCAAAATTGAGTTTTACTTAGGTAAAATACTTTCAAAATTGAATTTATGCCTCTTAGAGTTGTGTTGGGTTTTTTCAAACTTTGTTAGGAATTTGAACCCTAGCAAAAAATGTAATCCTGGAAGTGTATTTCAAAGACACAAAATGTGTCTGCCTCCTTCTTTATTCAGTTTTTCTACTTTTATTTCAGCCTCCTAGAAACTGCAGATCCTTTGGGAATTTCAGTTATGTTTTGATCATGCCGCAGGTTAACTACTTCAGCCCTTTCTTTGCTGGTCTTCAAAATACAGTGTTTATAAGGATTGAACCATGAGTTCTCACCTATCAGATGTTCAGGATGTATGTAAAGATATTATATTTTGTCCATAAAGCAATAACAGGAAGATCATCAAATCACCAGGTTAAGATGTTGTATCAAACCTGCCTGGTTTTGTCTGCCTCAGGTGAGGGGGTGAGGACAACAGCTGCTGGGGAAAGGAGGTTGTGAGGCAGCATCTCTGGTTGGGGATGGGGAAAGGTAACCATCAAAGGTTACCAGGACATGTGGATATGGAAGCAAATGGCTGGCCACGGGTGCTTACAAAGTGCATTTGCGGGTTTTGCCACAAATGTCACATTTGTTCAAGGTTGCATTGCAAGTATTTAGCAGGATGGAGAAGAGACCACAAATACCTTTAACTTACAGTGTGCAGCCTCAAGTTTGGCAGTGAAGTGTTCCCAGGACTATGCACTGACTTATGTTTTAATGAGGCACCTAAACATCCTGGGATGAAAACACGATGGGGTGGTGTCCCTCGAATCTTGTAATGTTAGAATAGATGGTCCTGCTGCTGCAATGCTGCTGTGACAGCTGGAGCTCAGGGAGCAAATGGGTACAGGCTGGAGCATGCAAAAAATTTAGACTCATGCCCTTGGTTCTCCAGCAAATCTTCTTCTGGAGCATCTGTGCTGCAGGCTTGCATTTCTCAAGTGTCCACATTCCTCTAAAGTGAAATGAAATATTAGGAATGCAACTGATACTTTGGAAAGCACTTTCTTCTTATATGTCCTTCTGGTGTATAGTAACAAGGAGGTTAACAAAGTTTGTAAGGACATGTGCTCCTGTTACTATAATGTATAAACAATTCAAAGGCCTTTCAGAGGAGAGGTTGGGAAAAGGCTGTGAATTATGTGGTGGATTAATTTCAGGAAACTGTTGTATGCAATTTGAGATTATTACTAATAGCCTGTTTCATAGTTATTATTTAATTATTGTTGGGCTTTGTTCCTATACCAAGAGCTTCTTTTCTAAATGTGGATGATTTTGATTTAAACATATTTGAATTTTGCTGCAAAATATTTGGGTAGAATATTCTAAAGTTGTCTGTTCTAAACACAGCCCTTTTCATAAGAATAGAGAAGCAAATGCAGAGAGGTGAAGAGGATAGAAACATTTCCTACTCCTTTCTATATCTCATCCAAAAGACTGATAAAAACAATGCCAGAATTTGGGAAGTAAAAGTAGATTTTTTTTCCCCCAGATTGTCCCAGTCCATCCCACCACCTTCCCCCACCTTGACCCCTGAATTCAAACCAGTAAATATCTGCATTAATTTTGTCCTTAAAGTCTGCCTACCAAAACCAGATATCTCCTTTGTCATGGAAGTATGCCTTTCAGGGCAAATCAGGAGCAAGATGGACATAGTTCTAGTTAGTGGAAGCCAAAGCCAAAAATTATCCAGTGGTGGCTGACTGTGCCATGCAGACAGGACCTCAAGCATTGATGGATTTTTAGGTAATACAGTAAATGCACCCAG
The DNA here is from genome assembly GCF_017639235.1 of Corvus kubaryi. Classification (NCBI taxonomy): domain Eukaryota; kingdom Metazoa; phylum Chordata; class Aves; order Passeriformes; family Corvidae; genus Corvus; species Corvus kubaryi. Next base: position 25,956,694 of record NW_024580667.1, on the reverse strand, counting down.
CATCTGTCTCTCACTCTGTTGTTAAAACCTGGTGTTTCTTTTCCAGGTGTCTTGTTTTCGCTGGTAGTCGTGATGTATGTCATCTGGGTCCAGGCCATGGCTGATCTGGAAGACTACACAAACACGAAAAAAATGGATTGTCCAGACTTTGCTGTTTATGTACGTTATGGCTGGTCTTTTATGTTGGCTCCTATAGGAGTGTTTTTTGCTTTATTAGCAGGAATGCTGTTCTTGTTGGTAGGGCGTGCCATTTATTTACACTCAGACTAGTCAGGCACCGCTGAAGGGAATACAGCAATACTTGTGAAACTTCGTGACAAGTGTAAACTGGAACACAATTTTGTACATTATTACCATTATGGCAATCCTAAGTGTGCAGGCAGACTTCTGGAAGTTCTCCTATTACTTGTTTAAGGGTAAAGGACACAAAACTCAATAGAGGACGAAACCACCTTTAGTCCCAACTAGTTGTTTTTAGTTCTTTAGAGAGTACACTTGTGGTTCTTCACACTGTACTATTAGCAGCATTTTTGTAGGTTAACAAACAGAAGAAAACAAAAATTTTCTGCAAGTAAAAGGCCCACATAAAGTGGCTCAAATCAACATTTTATACATTTATCTTTTAGCATTTACACTGTATTTCTGTTTGTAGAGAATGGCACAAGGTAGATGAGAAGGCAAACATTCAGACACAGTAATTTAATCTACCTCCTCTCCTGCTTTCCACTACTTGCCTTAGCTTTAATGGCAGCAAACATGTCTGCACTTTATAAAAATAGAGTGCAGTTGTTCATGCAGCATCCATAGGAAGAGGATGAGAGAGAAGATAATTTCCATGAATGTGTAAAAGCTTAACTGTTCTATTACCCATTTCTCTTTTCTGTATGCATTTGAAAGCTGTGTACTTCTGTATTCTGAAACCCATGTGTGTTGCATGATTCTGTAAGCCGAAATGCCGTAGTACAATCACTATCTGAAGTTATGCCAAAATTGTATTTTGAATTATAGCATTATTATTTTAATTAAGTTTTAACCCTTTTATTTTTCAGTGGAACAATTGGCTCCTCTAACAAATATTTTCATGGTTGTGTAAAATTAATTTTTTATTAAAAAAGGTTTATTATCAAGACAATATCTAGGACATAAAAATGTGTGTCTTATGCAGCCTTCATTTTCCCACATATTAAAAGTCTGCATTATAAACCAAATCCAACTTGCCTACTAGGCTTGCTAGGGAAAGCAATGAGCCTAGCTAAGACAGCAGGGGAGATGGATTTGGTTCTGCGTTGTAGGAGTGGTTGGTTCTGTGTGTGTGTGTGTGCACATCTGTGTGGAAGATGGGGTAAGGATGAGACTGTAGGCATGGTATGGAAAAGGTGGGGTTGAGTTTTAACAGTGGGGAAACTTTCTGGCATTGGGCCCAAATAGAAATTAAATCCATCTGAGAGTGTGCTGGTTTTCACTTTGTAACTCAATGCAGAATAGTTTGGGGCTGATGGGGAAAAGTAAAGGCTGCATGTCGGTTTGTTCTTGTTCATCATGCTTAATTCCACAGCTGTTATGAATACTGAAAGCATTGCTAAAAGGCAGGAAAGGAATGCCCACATAGAAGATGTGGTGGGCCAGATTGGATGTTACTTCCATTTTGGGAGCTTTCTTGATTGGAAGCTTTCCAACCTTTCCTGCTACTTATTTATTTTTCCCTCATCAAGATTAGTGTTATACATTATAGAACAGGAAGACAACAAGAGTGGGAGGTAGGGAAGCTGGGACTCTGAGGTATAGAATAATTACCAATTCACAAAAATATTTTTATTGGCAAATAACACAGTTTTTTTAATTACTGTGTCAGAGAGTATGATGGGTGAATTTTAACCAAATATTCGTAAGCGTATATATGAACGCCACATAAATGATTGCCATCCGGAGAACATTAGGGTTACACCATAATGCATTTGGTTAGTCAGGAAATGCTGAAATTAACCCTGCTCGTTGTGCATATGGTATTATATTCCTGCCCTTAATTACACAATCACATACTGTTTCTCAAATAATACACCCTGTTGGTATTTGCCCTCTTTACAGTCTAGGACACTCACTGGTAATTGTGAAGGTAAACTCAATAATCAAGAGTTATTGACTAAGTACCCCTCCCAAACCCTGTCCGCTTCTCTGCAGGGGAGAGTCCTTCTCCATGAGAGCTTAGAGGGGGCAATATGCTTGAGCCACTTTCTTGCAGCTTTTGGAAGCTGGAGGAATTGAGAGGTGCCTCAGAGCTGGACCTCTTCCAGCAAACCCAACCATGTGTGCAGCAGCAACTAATAAACTCTGCAAGGAATGAGCCAAAAGCTCCTGTGGTGCCCTTAATTCAGCCCATGTGCATCTTCAGAAGGCTCTCCATTATGCAGCTAAATTAGTTACACTTTTGTGTGCAAGACGTCCTCTCTTGGAGGCAGCCCTTTGGGTCAGACTGTGGATGTAATGGCTGTTGAAGATCCAAGGTGTTTCTGAGGATTCCCTTAGCAATGTCTGGAAGCCTTTCCAACACCAGTAGAAATTGCTTGCGTCCTCATTAGTTCTTCACTCAAACACATACTTTGGCAGCAGTCTGTAGCTCTATCAATTTGCTTTTAGTGGATTCCATCTTAATGGAAGAACTGAAAATCAGGTTCCTTCTAAAATGGTGGGGTTTGTTTGCTCTCTCCAAAAAATGTATGTAGGTAAGCACGTGATACATAATAAGTAGTTGCTGCAGACCAAGGAATGGTGTTGAGGGTGGTGGGGAGGCGTTTCTGGATGGTTATTGCCTAAAAGCACAGTTTAACTCTTGTTCTTCTGATTTCATTAAAGAGCTATGTGCAGGAGAATGGGTTTGTAAGAACTTGGGGAAGACAGGCCAGCTAAGGTGACTTGCTCTGTGGCATTCTTCCAGATATGCTTTTGTCTAGAAAATCCTTGGCAGGGATGCAGGGATTTTCATGAGAGCTGAGTAAAATATTGTAAAGGGGATTAAAAACTCTAATCAAAATATTCTGTGAAATTGGTCAAAGAACTGTGTTCCCCACAAATCCGTAGGAGTTTGGGAGTTTGGTTGTTTTTTTTTTTTCCTTAATAATTTCCTTGCTGGCTTAATAGCCTGTGATCATATGGGAAGAAAAGAGATTTATTTTTTTAAGACATGGGTTTGGAAGAGTGATGGCAAAAGGAAGAAGAGTAAATAAGAAGCATTTTCTGATTACTTTCAACCTGTAACTCATCCGTTTGTCCAGTGCAAACATGGCAAGGACTGTGACTGCCCACAAAGGGGGCAGTGTGAAAATGAGGAGAAGGAGGTGAGAAAGGAGGGAGAAAAAGATGGGTGAGTGTCCCTCTGTGATGCTGTCTGCCAGCCCTCTGTGCAGCTGTTTTTGATCCCTGGGGGATGCACCGATGCAATGTGGCAAAGGCAGCTGCGGACAAGACCAGTCAGAAAAGGATTTGCCCCAGTTCATCCTTTTTACTCATTTGGGTGGCTGCTGTGAGTTTTGCTGGAGCTGACTTTCTTTAAATTTGTGGCTGTTTATTGGCATTTACATTAATGAGGTAAAGCAGTGTTCTCCTTTGAGGAAATGCAAAAAAAAGTCTGCTTTATTTCTCCGCAGGGTGCCTACCTGCTGCAGCCGAGACTGTACTCTGTAGTGAGCTAGTAAACTGCTAGTAGGACAATTGTAAGTAGTATCTATTGCTGTCTCCATTCTTGCAAAATCCTGGCTGTGGAGTATGTTGTGCTTATTATCTTTTACGGAGTCATGTTGAACATCTTAAATGAGCTATTTACCTTCTGATGCAGCAGCTGGCTCTCCCCTGGCTCTCCTATTTGTCCTTTTGGCAGTGTGATTCCCAGGCAATGAGGACTAGATAAAGTATGTTCACATGAAATTCTGCTGTGTTAACTTACAGAAAGTCTGAACTGATGCAGCTGAAGTCGGTGGAGACACTGAAATTAAAAACAGAAGTCAGTCATCTATAATCAAAAGTGACAGAAGGGATGAAGAATCACAAGTATTTACAGCACCACTTCTCCCTGTGTGTCTCTCATTCACAGTTTAAGACCAATACTGGTCTGTCTTTCCAGTCCTTATGTGCCTTATCTACGCAGGAGACGTGATAACAGTAGTGGTCAGAAGAGCCATTTGACTCGAAGGTAAGAAGGAATGGAGGGCTGGCATCAACTCCTATATTGGACATCTCCACACTGCACCTGATTTTCCCCTATGTCCCAAAGAGCCCAGAAAGGCCTCATGGAGTGCTGCAAAGCTCCACATTTTGCTGTGAGGAGAAGAAGAGGGCTTGGAGTACGAATCACCCTATCTTACTTGCTGTAGATCTGTTCCTTATCTGTTCCCAAAATCTGGCAAGGATACATTTGGTACAAACTAGGCAAGTGGGGGGATGGTAGCAGGGTGGGGGGGTAGGAGGTGGAGAGCAGCTCTGCCCAGGGAAGGTGCCTTTCCCACTGAGAGGCAGCCGCTCTACTAGGTTAAAACAAGGGAACAGTCTCGGTGGTGTTACTTCACATTTGTCACACTGTTACTCCCCACCTTGTACCCGGGTACCTTAGGAGATGTTATCTGAAATGACCTGGACATGGTTCAGGTTTTAAACCAGTTAAGAGAAAGAGCTTAAATTAATGCATCTTTGAGTTGGAAACACATTTAAACCAGAGAGAAACCCAGAAGGATAATGAAAAACGTTCCCCCCTCCTCTTCTATACCACATCAGATTGACTAATCCTCTGTTACGTGGCTTTACTTTGAAACAGATCATTCTCGTTGCAACACGTTTAATGCTGCCAGCCACCACATGGTTATTTGGCAGCTATTTAAAGCTCAGATCATATTACTCTGTCGCAGTGCTAGGCACCCATGTTCCAACTGGTATACAACAGATCTAAAGAGAAATCAGCTTCAGGTTTTGTTCTCTGAAATTAAATGTGACGGCATGATCTCTATGATCCTTCCCCCCCCCCCCCCTTTTTCTCTCTTTCTCTCTTTATTTTTTTTTTTTTTTTTTATGCATTATTACTTTTTGGAACAGCGTTTTGCTAGCACCACAGGGGAAATTCAGTTAGGTTGTCAGCCTGATATAGTGTATTATCAGACACGTTAGCTTTTCCTCCCTCTTACATTTGCTTAAGAGCTTATAAACCACAGAGAATAAAAAGTGCTAAATAGAATGAAATGACCTGTCAAGGGTAGATATAGTATTTGTGAATGACTTAAAAAAATTCCAGCAGCTTCAAGCACTCCAGTCTCACTGACTGTCTGCATTATCTTGAAATTTGGCCTCTTTCTTTTTTTCTCCCAAGTAAAACTCTTCTATGTCCGTTGATCTTTGATGATTCTGTCTTGAAAAGGACTAATTTTGTCTTCCTATTTTCAGTCCAGGGTGAGATTTTGTAGCAGGAGAGGATATCTTTATGAGATTTGAAATAGATTTGAAACCTGCTCTTAATATCATAAGACTAATCTTGAATTTTACAAAACATTGAACAAAGTCAAGAACAGCTAGTCCCAAGAAGAATTAACCAATAAATACAATGTATTTAGTAGGGAATTCAGTTATTCTATTAATGGAGAATAGGAGAATTTTCCATGGAAAATAAAGGGACTGATCCCATGCCCAGGTCATTGTTAACTCTGATAGATGTATTAAATTCAGGAGCTGGAGTGATCAGCTTGCATTTAACCTCTCCCAGGAACTATGGGATAGTGCTTTCAAAGAAGCTCCAGTAATTAGGAAACTGAAGTTTTTTATGTAATCTTTCTTTTACTCCTATTTTTTTGTCCTGCCCATTTGTATGTCATCATCCTCCCCCCTTCCCTCCCCCCGCTGCAATTATGAAAAAAAACTTTTCAGGGTTTAAATCTTTGCCCTGAACTTTAAATAACAAGTTGTTAGTCAAAGCAATATGTACAGCATATTCCTGTACGTTCTGGGACTAGTGCTAAGTAGCTTGGTTCTTTGGCATGTACATCACATAATCCAGTACAAGAGCACCCTTTCAGCCTTCCCTGAGAAGCAGGCTTTAGGGAGGCAAGTGTTAAGCTTCCCTTGAAGCACCACATATTTTGAGGCACTGGTGTGCTTCACTATGCACACAACAGTCCTGCACGTGCCTGTTGCTGAGATGAGCCTGAACAGCTTTGTGAGCTGCTCCAGAACCCACACCGGGTCCAGGCGTGGGACAGCTCGGCATGCAGTCTCCAAGACATGTCTATGTAGCAGTGCATGTGGACAACTAGCTTGAAAAAGTTAGCTTAAGTACTGTGCTCTGCCAGCTAATGGTGGCTATGCCTGTGGGGTGCAAGACAAAGAGCGGGCCAAAGAGAGAGGAGGAACAATGACCTGGATTATGCTCTCTGCCTTCCCCACAGAAACAAGGCCTAGTGTACCAGTGCTGTGGTCCTATCACTGTAGCTCCAAATGCCTTTTACGTGTTTGAAGTTGCACCATACACCACTAATTTGTGGGTTTCCCCAGTGTTAGTTGTACCTGAGGAAATGAGACTGGTGGGATTCAGAACAGAACGTGGTATGTGTAGGTTTTAGCTCTTTAGCTGGATTGATACAGTACTTTAGAAAAGCTGTGCAGAGCTTCATATTTCCTTGGAAGATTTTTCTGGGTACTCTCTGTATCTACAGAGAATGCAATCCATGGGAGGCACTTGCTTCTAGTATCTATCAGAAAATAAAAGTTCCAGCCTGATAAAAAAAAAGCTAACTCCTATCAGCTTAGTTTTTCTGGCTGTAATGAAAAGCTAGGGGTACTTCATTGTACAAATGAAGTAGAAATGAAGTAGAAATCTGTCACAAGGCAGTGACATACACACTCAAAGACAGGAGGGTGACAGTTGGTTCTATTACGTAAGACCCTCTTATAAGTCTAACCTGTGATTCAGCCAGTGAATATTTGGATAACCTTTCTGCAGTAAGAAGCATTACTTGTAATTCAGATGTATGGGAATATTAAGTAATTATATTCCAATTATGAATTGCTGTAAAAAATCACGTCTGACATTTTTTTCTCTGCAGAAAAGAACCCAAAGAAATTCTATGCATATTTCAATGGCAGTGAAATACTCTTCAGATTGCCCTTGGTAATCTGTGTCCATATCTCCACTGCTCTAGTGAAATGAACACATCCATTGAAGAATCTGCATGAATCATCTATGGGCTCTTTAATTTAATCGAGAGGTTCTGCACTCAGAGTGGGAAGAAATTAATGAACTAGAGAGTCCAAACCAGAAGCCCCAGTGAGAAGCTAAGGCCCTACATCTTGGTATCTGAAACTCCTTGATCAGCCATTTACTTGGGATATTTGGTCAGATCCTTATTCCAGCACAAACAAACTGCCCATTTAGTTGTTGCCTGTATACCTACATGCACTAGATGCAAGAATTGTCTAAAAACTGCTCAATAACAGGAAAAGATAGGGCTTTGAGAGAGTGATTTAACAAAAAGCATTTGGCCCACACGAGGTTTTCAGTGCACCTGGATCCTTCCAGTGAAGAATGCCAAAGGTGTGGCTTTTAAGTTTGGAAAGAACATTTGTACCGTATCAGTGCCTGAACTACTCCAGCGTCAAGATAAATGGTTGGCAAAGCCAAACTCTCCTCTCATGAGACTGGGGCTCTTGCCAATTTCTTCCTCTGTGAAAGGGAGAATCTGCATCGTGTTTGTTGAGATTTGTTTTTTATCTGAGAGCGAGCATGGGTGACATTCACGTCCCACCCTGTGCAACTTGCTGCGGACAGGACGGAAATCCCCTGGGCTGAGAGGCGCTTGCTCTCACTTGGCCACAGATAACGGCGGGCTGGGGAAAGACGGCGGCCGGATTTTTGGCGAGGGGATGTGTGGGCCAGGGGCGCGCTGCTGCGTGCGCCACGGGGCCGGCCGGGCCGGGGCCAACCCGCGGGGTTCCCGGCAGAGCCGCGGACAGCGGGGCCGGGGCGCGGGGTGCGGGAGCGGTGCGGGAGCGGTGCGGGAGCGGTGCAGGAGCGGGGGCTGCAAGGCGTCCGGCGGCCACCGGGGGGCTTCATTTCCCCTCGAAAGGAGCTCTGCCGGGAGCCGCTTCCCGGGAAAGCGGCTTGTTAGCGCTAATGAGAGCCCGGCTGTTCTGCTCCCGCGGCTCAGCTTTTACTGTTAGCTCGGGGTTTAGCCATTTAAAGGTATCTCGGCCTCCCTGTTTATTTTGAGGGTCGCACGTCTGTCAGCCTTCACCGAGTAGAGTCTAATACACTTAAGCGCGTTTTACCCTTCGTGGGAGCCTTAATAACAACCAAGGCCATTAGTGGGGCAGGACAGCCCCAAATGTTGGGCTAAATGCTCTTTCCAGCCTCCCAGGCTCCTGTGACTGCAGTGCTGCTCTACTTTTTGCGGTAAATGGGTGCTTCAATAATTTCTTGCTTAAATAATTATCCATGAGGGTAATACATATTAATAACTATAATACTTTGGGGTTTTTTTAAACACTTATATTCATTCATAAGATCTCAAAGTGCTTTATAAATGAGGTCAGTGCAATTAACCCTATTGAACCACTGCTGGAAAGAAATTCCAGATGTGCCCATAACTGATGCTGTCACTGTGCATCAGCTGGACAAATGGTCCTGTTTCTAGCACCTTTAATCCAATCTGGAATCAAAACCAAAACAGCGGAAAGCCTCCGTATTAGATAAGGTTTTTGGTCACAGAAGCTGCCATTGCCTTGAAGGGAGGAAGGAAATAGCCTGGAAGAATTTGGAAACTGCCCTGCTGTGCTTAAAGTGGTTGGGGATCACTGAAGAACTGAAATGAGGAGAAGCAGCAGTTGGCAGAAACTGGAAGAGGTAGCAGTGAGGAGAGTGAAGTTTCTTAAGTAACATGTAGCTTAGAGAACTGTCACAGTTTTTGAGAGAGACTCCTGCCCTTCCTTGGAGAAAAACGTTCCCAGTGATCTGAAAGAGTGAGGGGGCTAAAGCCCTAAAAGGAGGCCTCCAAATTTAGAAAAGTCTCTCCTCACCATAATCCCTCCACTTCTATAACATTTTCTACGTATGACATTATACGAACTGCGTAACTGACAAATCCTTCATTTGCATTAGATTTAAGTGGCTTCCCTCCCATCACTCCTCATGGTTAAAAATACATTACAGAAATTACTATCCTGCCTAGGAAAATGTGTGATGACTCTGGTGTATGTCGTTTATTTCTAAAACATTTTGGCACTTCTCCTCCTGAGTTGTCTTTTCCCTTCAGCTTTGAGAGGGAGAAAGGAAAGTGCAGGGTTAGGGCAAGATTTTTCCATTTCCCTGGTTATTGCATGCATGCATTGCAGCCCACACGCCAGGCATGATGGAATCTAAATGCTGGGCAGGAACAGTGAAATCCTCAGGAGGAAAGGAGAATAGAAAGCACAGAGAAGCCACAGTTTGGACTGCCATCACAATGATCATATCAAATCAGACCAAAGGTACTGGCCCAGGACCTTTTCTTCCTACACTGCCCAATATTTACAGAAAAACTGTCAGCAAACAGCGAGTGAAGCATGACCTTTCCTTTCATATGACCTTTCAGCTCCTGAAAGGGGGAAAAATTCAAACCTGCTTTCACCTCCTTGCTACATGGGCTAAATTTGGCTCTCTGCATGTAAACAGCCCTCTGATGTTCTTCACTCCTTTCTCCTGCAGGCCTACAGCTGATGCTCCAGTGTCTTGTCTCAGGGGCTGTTCGTATGGGGTGTTTCTGAGCATTAATCATGCTGCAGACATCCGTTTTTGCTCTGATAAGAGCCTGGCTCAATATGTAAGGAAAGGAGGGGAATCAATCTGCCTGATTGCCATAGACCCTTCATTTTGCACTGCTCAGCCCCTTGCCAAGCAGAGCAGCAGGGGAGTCTCCGCTCAGTTGCTCCCAGCAGGTGTCACTATGGAATGGGAAAATGCAATTCCAGGGCTGGGAAAGAAGTGTGGCTGCAGGCAGAGCATCCTCTGACACTGCCGCCGAGGTAGCACGCCTCTGTGTCCCGGAAACTTTCATAATTAGCTCTGAAGCAGACGCGCTGCCACCCTCTGCTTTCCCTCCTTTTTTCCCCTGCATCGCAGCAACCATAATAGTGGGTCGGAGGAGGTTTTGATTTTTTTAAAGCATTGCTTAGCAGTGAATGCAGAGACACCCATCTTCATGGATCACTACCCTGTGTAGTAACACAGCACAATAACGTGTAAAGTTTCCAGAACTGTTGGTAATTACTGATAAGCCCAGTTCAGCTCTCAGTTACATACAAAGCTGGGTAAACAATGGGAGGAAAAAATTAATTAGAGCCCATGTTTGCTAAAGCTAGCTAGTGATTCCATCTGATCGCGTTTCTGCTCCTTTTATTCCCTTTGCACAAACATTTGGGTGGTCAGGTTTTCCTGGCACCTAGGTGTGCAGGGGGAGCTTTTGTCTGTGCAAATAAAATGTCTCTCTCAGGGCATGGACCCTTCTGGCAAGTGCTTGACCATGCTCTGCCCTTGTGTTTGCAGCTGGGAAGGTGTTTGGAGGCCTGGGAAGGTAGAATTCAAATGGTCACCTCTCCCAAGCAATACTGGGAGTCTATACACCAGCAAAAGCAATGGGGGAAGAGAGATAAGAGGAAAAGAATGAATGGGAGACAGTGGGAGAAGGACACTGATATGGAGATATTTCACACGTGTCTTGACTCCAGAGTACCTTTGTACAGTATATCTTCTGTGACAGCAAATACAGACTCTGTGAAGAGGCAGAGGGCAATTTGCCATCTCCCAGAAAGCTCCTCTTAGGCATGCTCTGAATGCACTGGTGACATGAACATTGGGCCTGGCTTGGATTGCCTCACTTGTTGAGAAAACTGAGGTGGACTCAGTTCTTAAGAGTTTTGTCCTGGTAGGAAGGCTCAATAAGTGCTATGCAGCAGCTTGAACACTGCATGGGCCCTTTGTCCCTCCCCGGTTCCTCATCAGGGACTCAGAGAACTTCTGTGTGTTCAGGGGCACTGAGGGTGTCAGAAGATGTTGCCAGAGCTCTAAAAACCATGTTGTCCTTTATGACTGGTCCTTTATGAACCCCCTTGCTGCGGTAGGTCTGAGTTACTAACATCAAAGCAAGACCAGTTTTGAAAAGGTAATCAGAGCAGATGACCTCCAAATGTCCCTTCCAGCAGAAATAACTCCATGATTCTATTAATGTGCGGTCATATTTACTTATCCATGTCCTTGAACAGTGCCCTTATTTTTCCTGCATGCCATTTACCAGTTTTATGCCGTAGCAATGCCTATTCTTCTGCTCTGCCATTCTCTGGGATCAGGAATGTGATCAGGATGAATGTGGCATCTCCTTGACTGATTATAAATATTGTATACGTCTTTCCCTCTTCTGCATCCTCAGAGAAACTCAGGTAACTCTGCAGGTGAGGACCATGTTTGGTCAAGGGTAAACAGAGGAAGGACTTGAGTGTCCTCAGCATCACCTCCTTACATTTCCATTCCCTGAAGTGCTCCCTCAGAGTCAGTGCATCAGTGATTTCTTCAGATTCACCTCCAAAGCGTAGCAACCAGGTCAGGCAATTATGTGTATGGCTTGATGTTTTGCTGTCAATGTACAGTTTGGTGAGACCTGGCATCTGCTTAGACTCATAATGTGTTTCTCCTCTTGTGAAGAAATGCTTGGCAGATGGATCCATAAAATCCTACACTTAGGTTCACCCCTTTTATTGCTGTTGCTCATGCGTTGGTATGCAAAGCTGTGTTTTATGGGGTGTTGGGAAAGGCTCAGATCAAAGCTAATGTGATTTGCCCATGATACCTTCAGCAAGAAGAGGCATTCAAAAGATAGGAGATCAACTATGAAGAAATCAGACTTCGCATATCTTTTCCTGTACTTTAAGTAGACTTGGGACACCACAAAAAAAAGGTTTCTGGGCAGAGGCCTAACATCAGTCCCTCCTTTTCCCACTAGCTCATTGGACAAGAAACCCATCTAACTTAGCCTGCAGGGTCTCTCCTTGGCCTCCAACCACAAGTATCTGCCCTGGCAGTGTGCTTCTAAAACAAACTCAGAGTGTGTGAATGTAAATAAATTCTTCCCTCTCCCTATTTGAGCTACTTTCAGGAAAAAAAAATCCCTATGTTCTAATTTTTGTTTATTCTGAATACAGTTGCTGGATGTAAGCCATTCTAATTAAACTGCAAACTTCTTTTGTAGAGAGATCAGATGTTGAAGAAATCTATGTCAAGCATTACATAAGTCTGTATCATTTGTACTCATCTTTTTAAATTCCACTGGCATAGAAGAGTAGCAAAAACCACCACCAAACTCCAAAACAAGGCCCCCAGATCTGCTTTCTGTTGCACTTTGGTTGCCCCCAGGGTCTTTGCGGATTTTTTGAAACCGGGAGCAGAGCCTGGCACAGGGTGTCAGCTGGCAAATGTGGGTGGTACTTGGGTGTCAGATAAAGATTCATTTAGAAATTCAGCCGAGGAGAAGGAAGCCTCCTTCTGTACCCAGCACAGCCCCTGTAAATCAGGTGTCAAATTTGATATCATGTAGCGGGCAAGTGCTTGGCAAGTTGTTGCTCATGCATAGGTTACAGAGGTGGTGCTACTTTAACACGCACAGTTGTACTGGGTGTCCAGCAGAAGACCCTGAGACACTCTGCTCGCTGTGGGCACAGCCTGGGCCACCAGCCAGCCGAGCTGCGTGCGCTTGCTCATACTCAATTAGCAGGTTCAGGCTGTGTATGCAATCCACACTGACTGCAGTGCCAAGGCACCAGTCGCCCTCAGCAGCTAATAATATAGAACTGCAAAGTACAGTTAATTAACTAGGTACAATTTATTCCATAGAATGTTCCCTACATACGAAATGGTGTGTGGCTTTCTGCTAGCGATGTAGATTGTTCCTCCCAGAGTTGTCCCTTGTGGTCCTGGTGTCAGGTGCTGATTCCTTCTCTCTGCTCTGTGCAAGACTGTGGCCTGCACCCAGGGTTCAGGAGGCCATGACTAACACCAAAAATGTAAAGTCTTCTTTTGAACTAAACTCTTGGTTAGTCTTGGAATCTGGATTTTGGCTGGTTTTTCTTTGGCCATCTTTGACATCTTTTGCCTTCCAAGCTAGGATCCCAAAGATCTAAACAGTAGTTCTCTGCTGCTGGAAAACAGGCTAGTGTCAGGATTTCTGTGAAAGCTTCCTGCTGATTGCTCACTCTAATCCCTACTACTGTATTTTCAGTGCACTGAAACACACAGCAGCCTAATGCAGAGATTCTTGGTTGGTTTCAGTCATTCACAGAGGCAGAGAGCTATGACTTATATGTCCAGAAGATATATGGGAAACACTTTAAAAATAGAAAGCATCTTGTTTTATAAGCTTCCAGTGAGTCCCCTTTCAGAGAGAAACATGTTTTCCAGACTGTGCATCAGGTTTGAAGGAAGATTTGTTACAACTGCATTGTTAGTTTGGGGTGAAGAGAGATGCACTGGTGCTTTATAAGGACACTAAAAATCATTAAAGAAAAACAAAATCAAAACAACACAGGACTAATTTATGAATGATTGATAGTCATCTGGGGGCTAGTATATGAACAAACCTTGCTTTCTCCTCTGTCTCTGCTTGCTACAGTAAGTGTTTGGCAGCATCTGCCATTTGTCTGAGTCAAGGTGAAATACCCATTTGATTTTGAGGAGGAATCAAGCATTTTTACACTGCATCTCATCTTAGTTAAAATGTTATTCTAAGGTTGCAAAGAAACCTTTACTGCCACACTGTAAATGAAGTTTAAGTCCACTGAAATAAACTCAGACTGGTTTAAGCAGAGACCAGAAAACTCTACTACATTTTTCTTTTAAAAAGAAGGAAAATAAAAAATCAACTAGCAAACCAAACAACAAAAAATCTGGGAAAGGTATTGAAAAATAATGATATATGTGATTGATCTGGTAGTTATATCTACACCAAGAACCACTCATTCATTAATCTATTCTTGCTTTGCCAGCATTGGTGAGCAGGTAGAAATGAAACTCTTCCAGATTTCTCAGTCATTGGCTGCTTCTCACCTGCTTTCCAGTTTGAAAACCAAACACTTAGCTCTTCCTCTGCTATGGACATTTGAAAAGTTTCTGTTGTGTTGCCTTCCTTGAGTTGGCTTCCAGTTCAAATGGCAGTGGACAGGCCACATAGGAAAGGTTAAATGGTTAATTTGTAAAACTGAATTATTAATTTCAGGAGAAAATAGAAGACCATGAATCCTGTGTACTGGGCATGTCCCTTGCAGTGACAAGGAAGGCATACAGATGCTAGCAAGAGCTGATGGACATGTGAAGGACACAGCTCTGTACTGCTTATGTACCACTGGTATAGGAATAATTGCCCTACACACATATCTGAGATGTCAGGAAGGCAAAATGTCTGACTGCAATAGCCTATGGTTTGACTTAGAACAAAACACAACAAAGCTAGGCGGGAAAAGAGCAAGAATTAGGAGAGCAGTAATAAGATCACACAGTAAGTAACTGCCTACATGCACAATTAGACGGTTCCAAGCCATTTTAAAGAGGAGTTGTGTGAATAATTGATTTTTCAGTTCACTGGTCAAACTGAAGAAAAAAACCATTCATTTTGGATTGACTTGAAGCATAAAATTTTATTGGCTTTCTCAGAAAAATTAAAAAAAAAGTTAGGGAAAATGATTTGGGGTTGAAGTCAGAGTTAATGATTCATTTATTTGGAGGAATTGAAATGCTTGTTAAATGCATTTTAAATTTAGAGACGTTTAGAAATAACTTTTGAATACAAAAATTATTTTTTCAAAATATGTGAAAAATATTGTGAAAATATGAAAATAATTTCTGTTTTTGTGAAATAATGGTCCTTTTCAGTCAAAATTTTCACCCAAATCAAGCCAAATTCAGAAACAATTTTGACCTGACCTGTTTGCCTAGTACCTAACAACACTGCTTCCCTCTGTCCTTCCACCTTTCTTTCACAGGACAATGCATTTGTTGGAAGATAGGTTGCAAACAAATTCTGAGGGAAATGATGGCTTGATTTTCAAATGAGGATTTTTAACTCTTGTTGGACATGAACAACATAATTCTAAATCTATTCTTCTCTTATGAAGCTAAGATTACAGAGGAAATATTGAAGTGAAGAAAAAATTTAGTTTTTTATTTTAAGTAGTACATAAATAATATAAATAAGGCTTAATAAATGAAGAAAGTTTTACTTAGCCAGTCTATAACATCCATTACTGGCAAAATTACCCATCACCAGTCCTGAGGAAAAAAAAGAATAAAATAGCCTGTGGTGTCAGAGTATTCAGATAAGTATCACGGGTTTTCCCTGTAGTTCCAAAGTCATTATTCCTGAAGCAAGCTGGTGGTTACCCGAGGTGCAGAGGGAGGTTTGGGGGTCCTGTGTGGAGCTGAGGGTGGGCAAGATCACTGTCTGGTCACACTGACTGCCCAGGTGTCAGCTCCCAAGGCTGGATCTCTCTTTTTCACTCTCTAACGAAAAGCTGGCATGCCTACTGTGGGCTGTGCTTTCAAGCTTGCTCTTCTTGCTGAAACAGTTCAAAGATCAAAGAAGGAGCAGAGGCTGTTTCCCAGGAACCAAAAGACACCCATCACACAGACCCTGTGGGAGATTCCTGGCAAAGGATCGGTAGTTAGTGATCATTTTGTTTGGAAGCCAATTTCTCCCAGTCCCTTAATATTCATTATATTGAAAATATTTTCTCTCTTATAAACACCATTGACTCTTTATTGGTTCCCTCTCAAGTGTGCTTTATTTTTGCACATTATACTTTATATATACACTTACAAGTTCCTGAATGGATCACTTCTTCTTACATTACCTGAGTAACTTTGAGCAAGAAAAGTAAGGAAGTTGTCTAACATGACCACCCTTCTCACATCCACCTCTCAGAATCACCGATCTGCTGTATTTGGTGCCCAAGTCCTCTGTCTGGGTCAGGGGGGGTGAGATCTTTGCTCACGGGGGACTGTATTGACCTCTCCTCATGTGGGCTCAGCAGAAGAGCACAGGCAGTTATTTATGGCTCTGAAGCCTAAGCAGCTCTTCGAAATGAAGACACCTTGATCTAGTTAGGTTACGGAAAATAATGGGCACTATACATGTGCTTTGATACATTTGCTTTCCTTTTGATTTGTCTGAAAGCCTCTCATTCTCTGTCTTTCTTCTCCCTACTGTCATTTTCCTTTTTTCTCTTCCCATTCCTATTCTGACTTAAAGAGTTTATGAAGGAGAACCAGGCCCCAGCACAGCCATTGATCTTAAGGGGATCAGGTTTCTGCCCATATCACTCTGTCCTTTGGGTGTTGCTGAAGCAATCAGACAAGCAATTTATTTTATATTAAAAGTTTTTTAGGGACAACCAGTTTTGTTTTTTGTTATGTGTTTCTATATTTTTTTCTCCAGAAAAAAATGGAAAGAAGCAGTCACACCAAGATGCATTTATAAAACAATTAATAATGATAAAAATAACATCCTCACTATTATTAATGACCACACTGATATTCCTTTTAAGGCAATAGATCACCTTATCATGACTTCTGTGGCTCTCTGTGCAAAAGGAAAAAACCAACCAGCTTCTCATGGTGTATAAAGAAATTGAAACCTGTTTATTTACGACTGGATAAGAATGAGCTGCCTCATTAATGTGGTATAAAATGGGTATAATTCAGCATTCTGTACAATCCTCCATGACGTGTTGACAGGTGCTGTCATGCACTATCACTTTTAGGTTATTGCACTCTAATAGACTACAATTATAGCTCATTTAATATGATATGACAGTGGGGAAGCACGTGCAAGGTTACAATCAGTTACACTTACCAAACAAGCTGGTGGCAATGTATACAGCTACAGGTAAATATCGCAGGGGGCAAATCCCCTTTCCACTGTCACAGAGCCCAAATGTCTGCGGCTGCAGGTCTTATGCATACAGTTCTTGCAACGAAACATTTGTGCCTCACATTTTCTCTTATTTTCCCCACAAATGCCAATATTACTGCTTTCAGTTGTGCCTCCTAATGTTGCTCCAACAGTCGAAACCACAGCAGGGGGTGGAGTAGACTTGAAGAAAAGCCGAAGCTGTAAGTAGCACAAGATTTATAACAGTTGGCAACCCAACATCTCCTCTCATACAAACAACTCAGTTTCCTTTTGGCGGCCTGCTGTGCCACTAACAAGGCAGGCTACAAAATTCACCCACTGGGTGATGGGGAAAAGGCAGCATGAAGCACACACCAGCATCATTTTCTTATGGTAGGAGAGCAGCAAAAAAGTTGGGCCCCACGCATTGATTTCATTCATTAGAGGGGAAAACTGCAGAACTGGATAGAAATTCCAGATAGAAATACTTTAAACTGGTTAAAAACAAAAGTCCCCTCAGGGGACTTAAAGATTTCTCAACAACATTTGCAACCCAAGCATTGCAGGGTTTTGCCAGGGCAAGTTTTGTGCTGTAGCCATGTAGGTGGTGTTGTAAGCCAAAAAGATGCCAGCCAGACTGTGTTTTTGTCTAAGCCATGTACTGAAGTGAGTGATTTTGCTACTTTCTTGCCTAAAATGTGTTTCAGATATTGTTTTAAAAGCTGAGGTCGTAGCTATTCTTGTACACTGAGCAACTGTATGATATATTCCTTCTGGGAGTGGCCACACACTTACACTGAAGGGTTTAAATATAAAAACTTAGACGCTGCCTCTGTGCAATATTTTCAGAAAACCAGCTTCCTGGCCCGTGCAGCCGCGGTGCCTCGACAGCTGGGTCATGCCATATGGGTCAGGATGCTGCCTCTCCGTTTCACGCGCCCGCGGAGCCGGAGTAACACTCCTCAACCGGTTTGTAATGAAACATCTCCTTTGCATTACAAAGAATGTGCTTGTTCGCTGAGACTCTTTCCCCATCAGCAGCAATCATATGCTTGGCATACCTCCTGGAAGAGCACACACGCAGCCTCCTCTGCTCCTCTTCTGCAGCACGGAAGGCTCAGCCTGGTTGCCTTCCTCCCTTCCTTCCTGAACAGACCCACGTCTCCTTCAGAATTCATTTTTCCCTGCCATTCCTTACATATTTTCAAATCTCTAGCTCCCACCATGTTCCCTTTGTATCTGCTTTGGCTCCTGCCACGGGCTCAGTGAAAGAGAAGGGAGGTAACTCTCAGGTCAGGTCCGTGATGGGACTACTGCTTCTCTGGCAGTGGGAAATGATTCTCAGCCAGCCCTTTGTGCCTGAGAAAGTGGGCTTTTCTGACCATAGCTACTTTTCAGGGGAGATGTCTATGCACACTTCAGCTTGATCATCCCAACTGGTTGCTATGTCTCGTGGGCTTGCCCAAAGGATGCATACTGGAGCCATTGTCTCGTACAAACCCTGTTAAACTAACCGTGCCCTTTGGCTCTCCAGGAGATTGCAGTCCTAAAGAAAACATCGCAAATAAGTACCCCTACTAAAAATGGTGGCATGTTATTTTGCATCTTTTCATGCTATTTTCTGCCTCCAGCCCAAGGGAAATATTGAATTAATTCAGTATACTCGGGTGCTGGAGAGAAAATACGAGAAGTGCTGATATAATCATGCTACACTTGCCATTTAATATTATTGGTAATTTGATGCAGATCTCTGAAAAACTGCTGTTACTCTTTGGAGAAGAACCTCTTCTGCAGATCA
Organism: Corvus kubaryi; assembly: GCF_017639235.1. NCBI lineage: Eukaryota > Metazoa > Chordata > Aves > Passeriformes > Corvidae > Corvus > Corvus kubaryi. Next base: position 25,937,965 of record NW_024580667.1, on the reverse strand, counting down.
GTGACATAAATTCTATGGTTCTCTCTGACAATTTCCCATTTAATGTCACTGTTGTTTTCAAATTCTCCTACAACAAAACGTAAATTGTGAATTTTAAGATAATATTAAGATACACCAGACTATATAAACTACTTTTTTTTAGTATCTCTTTGACATTTGGAATTGAATTAAACCAAATAATATCTAAATATTTAGACTATATTCATTAGTAATGGGCACTTTTAAAAGAAAGTTGATCTCATGTGACAGCCATCAGCCCTTTTGTTTGTGACCAATCTCAAATCTGATAGCTGTTTTTCAGTTATGAAAGTACTAAAATATCAAAGCTTGCTTTAGTATACCAGAAATGTCACATGGCTAAGGTCTACTAAGAAAGTGTGAGCGCTAACAGTGTCCTGACAAAGAAAACTCTGCAGGATAAAAGACACAAAGTAGCATCTACATGCACCAAACAATATTGCTACAAAAAGGAAAAAAAAAATCCCCAGACCAGACGGAAAACAGACTGGGGCTGAAGGGGCACAAAGCAGAAACCTTCACTCCCAAATTTTCTATTTTTGTCTTGTTTGGCACGAGAAGTTGTCTCTGTAAATTGAGGCACAGCTGGAGCCAAAGCTTCTGCCTCTGATCAGTGTTTGGTTGGCAGGAACCATGTTATTGCTTTTGGCTGGGTTTTTTTTGTCCATACCTGAATAAAGATTTTTCCACTGAGTGGGAGAGTTAGGAAGAGGACTAAGGGTTAATGCTGCTTGAAATAAAAATCCAAGTGAATTTCTACAATTATCTTCTGAAGTCTCCTGAGGGTTGCCACAGATGGCATGTGATCCTCCTGCCTTGGATGGCGCCCAGCACCTGTGGATGGGGCTGAGGGGTGAAAGGAGCAGTGCCAGGAAGATCATTAGACATGGAGATTTTCTGCAAGCTGGTTGTCTAACAGCACCAGCAGCAGAGTCCCCGTTACAAACTTTGGTGATTATATAACTTCTTTTAATGCTTCATTCTTGTAATAAGCACCCTTCCTCCCCCTTCTTATTGTTACTTTCCTAGTCCTGGGAAAGCAATATATTTAGTGCCCTTTGCTATGCACAGAATGTTCAATTGTGGTTGTGTGATTTTAGTCAAGTTTTCAGGAGTGAAACAATGTGTTTCACCCTGCTACTCTAGAATGATTTCTAACACATTTCATAAGTTTCATTATGAAATAAAATGTCAAGCAGAGAATTCAAAGTCCTTTTTTTAGCATCTGTCTTCATGAACTGCTCACAGTGGATAATGCTATATCCTCTACCGGTATAAAGAAGCATTATCAAAGGCAGGCATTCGCAAATCAACAGGGAGGTAGAGACCTGAAAGGCTTTTTGTTTTGTTTTTAGTTTTAATGAAGGATGATCAGCTTTTTTGCAAGCACCTCTAGGTTTTAGGCTTTGTACTTGACTTGATAAAACCATGATGAAGTGGTGAGCAATATCTTTTCCCTCTTTGTTCTTAAGAGCTATGACCTGCACTTTTTGTATGAATCAAATATCTGGACCTATGTATGTGTGACAAAAAGAAAGTCTGGTACATTAGTGGAGATCTTTTTGACTACATGCAGAATTCTTCTATTTTGTCCTTACATAAGGAAGACTTTGGTGGTAACAAAGTAATAATTAGAGGCATTGCATTTTTCAAATTATGAGTTTAAGATTATTGAACACTTTTGAAATCAGATTCCTTGTGAAATCAACATTTTATTCCTTGCCATACTCACTGAAATACTGCGGGTCTTATTAGAATTTGTCCAGTTAGACAAATTTCTTTTTCTGTCTCTTAATTTTTTCCATTTACCTTTATTTCTTTCCCCTCTCACTTTTCCTTCCTTCCTTCCTTCCTTCCTTCCTTCCTTCCTTCCTTCCTTCCTTCCTTCCTTCCTTCC
>NW_024580667.1:25569031-25936040 GCF_017639235.1 Corvus kubaryi | reverse complement strand
TCCTTCCTTCCTTCCTTCCTTCCTTCCTTCCTTCCTTCCTTCCTTCCAAATTCCTTCCTTCCTTCCGAATTCCTTCCTTCTGAATTCCTTCCTTCCTTCTCTAATCCCTTTTCCCTTTCCCTTTTCCCTTCTTCTCCTTTCCCACCGCCTTCATCTCTCCTTCCTCTTCCCCTCTGTCTCTTTCTCTCCTCTCTGGCCCTCTCCCTTTCCTCTGTTTTCAAGATAAATCCCATCCTTGCAAATTCATAACTGACAGGACTGACAACTAGAATATTTACTGGAAAAACAAGAACACACAGCAAGACTTCATGATTCTATTTCTCATATATATTTTTTATAGGTTGCATTCTGCAGTATTTGGTGCATGTGTCAGTGGAGATGAAAAGATACTTTACAGGGAAACTGAAATCTCTTTCCAATGTCATTTCTATAGCATAAAATGGAACACTATGAATGACAGTCACTCAGATTTCCATAAATGTGGTTCCTCTATAAGCAAAATTCTGAAGTGATTTTTATTTCTAATGTCACCCTTGGAAGCTGTGCAATGTCATTCTCATTTTTGTCAGAATAATTATATTTAATTCTGGGGTTTGGTCTATCAGAGGTCTACAAATTTATTTTGTAAGTTAACACTACTCATTTGTCAAAACCAGACAAGAAGAGATCATTTCCCTATTTCTCTTCAATACTGTATGGACATTCTTTAGTGGTTAAAATATTATCAGGAGGGAGGAAGAGAGAAAATGTCTTTTATTAGTCTTTTCCAGTGAGCACAAGAGTCTTTGTTTGCCTAATGTGGAAGGCCAGTTGAACCCCGTGTTGCATGAAGACCTGAATACCTGCCAGTCAAAAAGGAAGAGGTTACTCAGTGAGGGCTCTATAGTCTTGGAAGTTTGAAGTGTGTGTGTGTGGGAAGCTAGATTTGGAGATTTTTCTTTAGCAGCACATTATGTAGAGTTTCAAAATGAGATCAGTGAAGTCAAATCAACGTTCCAAGTCCATTTCAGGCTTTCTTATTATTTTTTTTCCTCTTTGGACATAAAACACTTCAAATAAAAGTTCTATTAATAAATCTCTAACCACAGATTAAATATTTCTGCTGACATTATTTGACTGATAATATCAATTTCAAAGTTCAAATTTTAATAAGGTATTACAAAGCATAGGAAGAAACAAGCTAATCAAGCCAAGTTTCATATTTCCCCTCTTTGTATAAAATGATAAGTGAATTTAAAGCTATGCTTTGTCTCTTTAATATCTGCTAAATATGGATGAATTACTGAATATATATTTATTCTTAGCCTCATTTGAAGGCAAATATTTACAAGGCTTTTCTGTTGTAATCTGATTTTAATATCTCAACTGAAAATGATTCATAACATGTGGCTTCAAATACCCTGTAGTTAAAGAGGCCAAAAATTAATTAGCTGATTCTAGCAAGGGTTTCTTGGAACTGACCTTGAAAGAAAAAAAAAATGGTACTGTTTATCAGATCATTGTACATTGTTGTTGCTTGTGCACAGAATTTCAGGAGTAAATAACAGAGAGTGGCAATAACTTGTATCTGATCCTTGGTACTGATGTGCATGTGCATTCTTTGATTTTCTGTGGCTCCTGTAGTAGGGCTTCAAGGGCCAAGTATGTTCTGTCCTTTTGGCATGGAAATTGTTCAGACAGGCATGGGCATGTGAAGTGTGTTAGTGACTGTTATGCAAGCAATGGAAGCACCTCCCTTTAATCCCTTGTCCAGATTAAAATGCAGTCAGTGCGGAAATATTTGCAGGTCCTTTTTTTCTGCATCTTATAAATATACTCAGGAAGCCATCTGGGAACAGAAATACTCCCTAAATACCGCTGACCTGAAATGCAAGTGTCTTTGTGAAGTCAGTTTCTCTCCTTCCTTTGAAAGACAATCTTGCTGATGCTGACTGCTAAAAATAAGGACGAAAAATCTTTTCCAGCATCTGGAGTTTTCTGTGCTTTAATCCGTTCATTTCCTTATGTATTGTTATATAGGTATTTCTGTGCACACTCTGATTTATGTACAAATATATATTTTACTCAGTAGGATTAGAGTCAAGTGGGCCTGATTCTCCACTTCCTTGCAACTTGCATCGTTAGCTGTAAGTGTAGGTACAACGCTTTTAAGAACTGTCATTTTGTAAGGAGCTTTAGGGAATTAGATTAACTCTTGCTTTGCCACTTTACAAATACTGTCCATCTATTGCGAGCTGAAAACAAATCTTTCCTCTGACTTATGTTTTTTGAACTGCTTTTCTAAAAACCTGAACAATGGGCTATCTTCTGTTCCACTGAAGAATCTGTTTCCAAAGGGTATTGTGTGGTCCAGGACTTCCATGGGACCTGAGCATTCTTGTAATTGTGTAGAGGTATGTGTGGGGGTATTAGATAGGTATTTACAACATCTAATTGCTAACCATAAAGGTGCAAATAAGGTGTTTAGCAGCCCTTGCACAAACCACCTCGGATATATCCAATTCCTGTCATGAGTGATTTGCAGCGCCTTTGGGGAGGTCTCCAATTTTACAGGGTATGTGGACTGTCTTTGTGTTTTGTGGTCGGTGTTTGTTCTGGACAATGGCTCATTCGGCTTTGCATTAAATCACAAATTTGATTTGCTTGTGTCCATTCTCCTCACCTCCTGTGAAACTGGGCATCATGGTATGTGCGCTGTCTTTGGTTGCTACAGGAAGTTATCTCAAAGTTGTGTCAATGGCAAACACTGCAATAGTTAGCGCTCTCATATAATCCTGTATTAGAGCTTAAATATGTATAATCTGCATATTTCTGATACTCCCATTTGCATATTAGGTTGGCAGTAATCATCCTTAGAAGAGTCAAACAGTAAAAAATATTTGACATCTTTTCTCCAGCAGCAATGAGCCTTGGTTTGTCATGAGAAAGATCCTCATGATCATTCTGAGTATGGCAGGAAACTGGTACCGGAGTACTGATTCAGCTACAATTTCTAAAGTGTGAACCAGCTTAGGAAGACTTTCAGGATTTCAGTTTTTCACAGAAAGGAAACCAGGACAGGGTTTGTGTATTTAACCAAAAACAGGATGTAGCTTTAGCTCCAGGGTTTGGGTTTTCTCAGAAACTCAGCATCTGCTTTGGTCTTGATAACGTTAATTAATTTCAAAAAAGCTCATGGAATTTGCTCAGTTTCAAAGCATGAGAGTTATGTATGTAAATACACACTGTGGGATTTTATCTTTTCACGTGGGTGTGTACATGCACACACGTGTGTTGTGCATCTCTAAGAACCATGAAGCCCCATGTGCAGGCTGGCAAGAGGGAGTGCTGAGGGTGCAATGATTCTGATGAAGCTGAGGTGATGTGCACACTCCTGGTATCTGCCCCAGTGTGTCATTTGTCTTGGTTTGTTCATGAGTAGCCTTTCTTACAAAACATAAAAACTTAGGTGTACTTGCAGGACTTTGCCAGTTTGGTGTTGTCCAGTTTTGCACTATTATTCCCTGAATTAATGTATTTAATAGAAGTTCTTCTGGCAGTAATGGGAAAAAGTCAAAACCTTGCTGCTGCCCCTGATTTATTGGAGGGTTTGTACTTCAAGGAACATGAGGGATTTAACCCCACACTTGCAGTTTGGATCAAGTTACATCTAACTGGAGTAATTGCGTTTTTATCAATGAATGGGTTCACTTTAAATAGCTTTTCCTCTTTCCACAAGGCTAGTTTTTTCTTGGTATAGAGTTGGTAACTTTTCTTCTTCTCTGAAAACAGTTTCTGGAAATGCAGGATACATTTTTCCTGAGAGTGAAGTTGAGGCCCAGTTTTAGGCAAGCTCATATGCTCAGTTAAATGATGTACATTTACTGTTTAAAAGCTTCTTCTCTATACAATGGCACATCTTGCATTTTATCAGTGTGATGTGGTCTAGCAGCCACAGGAAAGACAGAATACCATGAGCGACCAGCAACTGCTAAAAGGCAAAGTGATTTGGCAGAATCCTACTTGTAATTGCTGATCCTGAGCTGAGCCAAGGAAATATGGATTTAAAAAAATACAAAATTATTTGTCCTTTTTTTTTTTTTTTTTTTTTTTGGTGAAAATGTCAGGCATTGCTACAGAAGTCTGGACTCCTGATTTTTCACTCTTGTTATTTGCTTTAACAAAATCAAAGAAGGAGTGTTTTGAGTGAAATTTTCTGTGTACACAGTATCTGTGGTTTAGATATGGCCTCCTCATTATAGGAGCCACATCCTTCCCTTCTCATAATAGCTCTTTTGCTCTCAACTATAACACCACTGTGTAATTTTTCCCTCTTCATTATCTTGTGTAGTGGACTTATAGAGATCCCTTCTTTACCATACAACTAGATGACTAGCCCTAGGCTGGGCTTGCAATAAAATTCACGTGCTCTGGGAATACCAGAGAGCTCATTGTGATCTCTGACCGATGATTTTCTGCTGAGTTTGCTGCTGCTGTATAATTCCTTTTTCCATAACACCTTCCTGGCTTCTACCATTACCACCATAATAAAAAACCCCAAACCAACTGAAAAACAGAAGAAGAAAGTGGTTCATTGCAATGCTTTGAAAATCAAATTTAGAATCTAAGGTTGTAGCTACTGGATGGTTAAGATGTTTTGACAAAGATAGCTCCAGGAAGCTGGCAAAATGCACTACTGAATTAGCAGATCAATCCAAAGACCTTGCACAAAGTCTGCTGGTTTATGGTTCCTTGAATGCTCTGAGTCGTCAGGTATTAGCCGGTTGTGCTACAAAGTTTACAGCATAGCATGTACACTTCATGGCCTGTTATAGCCACAATCCATGTTTTAATGCTTTATGTCAGGCATCCCTGCTGCCCTCTAACCATTCTTTAATAATAAGACAAAAGTGATATTTTAGGGTAACAGTTAATAAATAACGTGACTTATCCAATCACACCTTTCACTAAAATATTATTATCTTTTGACAGGTTCATTACTGTAGTGACATCAGGGACTGATGAAACATTGTCTAATTCTACCACTAGTACATTTTCTGTAGTTGTCTTTCTTTTAATTTAATTCTCCTACTCTGAAAGCATACTGTCCATTGCAATTATTGAATGAGCATTTAATCTAGCATAACTAAGGCATTTTAATATTTTCTTATGGAAAAACGATTAAATGGTAATAACATTGCTATGATGTGTACTCATCTACTCCTGACTTTGAGAATCAAAGTTTTCTCCTTTCTGATAACCAGACCTCAAGTAAGATTTTAGCTTTAGTGCAGCATGCTGGCTGCTTGAGCAAGAAGAGGACTGTTATTTTTTTCATAATACTTCAGAGTCGGAAAAACAACTTGTGGTTATCAGCCACTTTTGGTAGGATTGTTTCTGGGGAAATTCTGCATATATTGGTGCCCTTTGATAAGTAATATTTTTTAAAAATTACTATTTTTTTAAATTGGAAGTAAATGAATAGTACAAATGCAAAAAAATAATAGATTGAACAAAGAAGAAAAAGAAGTATGCTAAAACCACTTCCTGCATACTCATGTGATCATGTGCCAAGAAAAAACATTACTTGCAGTCTAAGTGTCCTTTTTGTCTGACATTACATGTACAAATGTAATGGGAAGTGGATTTCAAGTATGCAAGCATACATACAGCAAATAGAATGCTTTTCTTCAATTTTTGTCTGTAAAATTTGTTTAGAAGCACAGTTCATCCCCATCAAAAAGGAGATTGAAAAAGAAACCAAAATTAACCATCCCAGAACAAAACAGCAGTTCTCAACCTCTTTTCTTGCTGAGATATGGCCACTGTCTGTCTAAGACAGGAGTTTTTGTTGACATCATGGAAAGGGGCAGTAAGTTCATTGCTCTTTCAGAACATGCTGCAATCTCTAAATTCCCCTGGAGAGACTGTATCAGATATCCACAGAGTTCTGTTTTAAATCAATTCACAGACTTGAAAAGAGATTTTAATAATGGGTAAAATTGTGAAAAAGAAAGCTAAATTTAACAGTGATTTACTGCTCACTCTAGTCTCCCAAAGATTTGTTTTTTAGTGGCTCGTTATTTGGCTCTTAAACAATTAAATCTGTGATATTAAGGAGGATATGTAGTACCTAACTTTCTACCCACATAATAAACAAAAATTTAGGAACTGAGTCACTGTCTTTGCGCAGAACCATAAGTAAAGTCATACTTCTAAATTCAAGAAGAAATTGCTGGTATGTTTGTAACAGGCTTTAGCACATACTAAAAGAATGACTTGACCAGACTGACACTCAGATTGTCATCATTCAACAGTTTTTCATCCCAAGCAAGAATGAAACGTCTTAGTCCACCCCTGCAGGAAAATACAGCTGTTTACAAAAACCATCCAATATTAATGTTTTGGTTTTTTCCATTTGCTATAAATTTTGGTTTGGAAGTGCAGTGAGCAAATGGTCAGTGTGAGTCAATTGATGTAGAAGGAGATCAGCTGTGCATTTAGTGATAGTCACCATTGCAGCTGACTCTGACACAAGAGCCTCACTAGAGATTATAATGCTCCAAAATCCAGCAGAAGTAGTAGCGGACAAATTGCATCAGCTCCTACCCTCCAGAAGCGTCTTTTAATTTCTTCCCTAAATTCTTAGATTATGGTTTTGGGGAACAAAAGTATTTTTTAAAAAAATGCCTCATGAGCATATTTACTGCCATGCTAGGCAGATAAAGGGGGTAAATTCCTGTTGCCATTGAAGGATTCATTTAATATTTCTCTTTCCTGACAGATCCTGACAAAAACTATGCTTTCTCTAAGAGCAGCATCATCATGAAACTGGGTAAAATTTAGCTTTTTGGAGGTAAATTTTCATAGGCAACTTCTTTCATGCTGACAATGTAAAGTCTGAAAGACTCCTCTATTCCTACTAGCAATGAATGGAAAAGACTACTTCTGTTCAGTTTTGAACCTGATCAGTCATTAGGAGTTTGCAAGTTCAATTCAGTCTTAAAGATTAGAGTGCCTGCATGCAACTGGGAAAAGATCAAAGCAAGGAAAGGAGCAAACACCTAAGCCATGTCACAGAGGAGGGACACTTTGTAGGCTTGAACATTTACTATGGTATTAATTCACGCTTTTGATCTTTGAAAGAAAAGGGTGGGTGACCTTTAAAAACATCAGGGAAAACATGCATTAGCTTTGCATTAATTGATTTCTTAAAACCTAAAATGATTATGAAATAAGCAATAATTGCCCATATATTTGCTCCCACTAATACAGGGAATGCATCTGCTTTTAGATCCATGTTGCATTTTTAAGCAGAATAAGATCTCTCTTTATGAGTTGTCTAAGGGCTTATCAGGATGGGAAGACATGTTAAAAAACAGAGCAGGACCTCTCTGCCCGTTTAGCTCTGGCAAGGTGAGCATCCCAGGTGTCTTCTTTCTTAACATGGAATAACCATGCCTGGGAATAGAAAACCAGGAAGATTGTTCACAGTGTTGGGTCATGTAGCTGGAGAACACGCTTACTAGCCATGGCCACTGGAGAGCAGGAGTTCTTGCTGCATTCTGCCCCAAACCGCGGCAGAGAACCAGTATCTCTGCCTTGCAATGTGGTAGGCATAATTTCTGCATTTTTTTCCCATCCTCTTCAGTTAATCAGTGGTCTTGATCTTTGTTTTGTGTCTATGATCAAGGGAAAGATGAAGAATCATTTATATTTTCTTATAGTAATGAGAGAGGGACATTGGTGGGAAAATGCTAAAAGAAGGCTGTCACTCATCCATCTAGCTCTCCACTGTTTCTCCCTCCATTTAGGAAGTAAAAAAGGGGAGATGCTCTGACTGCTTCTATCATTCTCTACAAAGCTAGTGAAGGATTTGGTGCATTAGAATTTTATTCCCAGATCATGAATCTGCTGTTGAAGCAAATCTGTCCCTGGCTTTTCTTACCTGTTTGGTTCAAATCATGGTGTAGACTAAGGATCTCTGAAGCTGACACTTTTGGTTGAAGCTAAACCAAGAGACAAACAAGGTATTCAGTTAGTTGTATTATATTTGGCAATGGGTTTGAAATCACAGGCCCATTTTAATGCTCTCTTATGACCATATGGTTCATGACTCAAATCCAAAATAAGGGCAGCAATTTGCTTATGTCATACCTAGCTTAGTGACAAAGTATGGACTTCATATTTCTCTCTTAGCCACAGGTGAAGTCACAGTCCTTACCAAAGCTCATTTTCTTTTGTTTTATGCTTTGAAATTTATTTATTTACTCATTTTATTTGCTTCTTTCTTTGTCCTGTTCCATGCCTGATTTGAAACCTCTGATAGTATACAAAACATACCTCTGTATACCTTCCCTCTGCCACTTTCACATTTCCCTAAGTAATTTACTGCACTAAGAAAAAGCTTATTGGCTTCACTTCTAGTCATAAAGCATGCATTATATTTATTTGACTTGGCTCAAAAAGGTTTGCAACTGAAATGGCACTTATTTATTAAATATACTGATTCATTCAAACTTTTCAAAAACCTGGTAAATTATCAGTCTGTTCTGAACTTAGCTGTATTAAAAATATCACTGTTTCCAGAAGAAAATAACTGATTGCTTAGTGAGCTAGAGTAATTTACTGTAAACTTTTGTGAAAGTCTGAGACGTAAAGGAAATATTTTAACTGCTTTAATACAATTTTTTCCCTGATTCTCAATGTGGGAAAAATTTCAAAAAGCTGACATTTGTCCCAGCTTGAGGATGAAAAAAATAGAAATCTAGAAATATTTTGCTTAGCAGTAAAGCCATATGGTTAAGAGGAGCAAAACGCACATATGGCAACAAGATCATCTCCTGTAATTCAACCCATTAGTGCAAGAAATTTGTTCAGACAGGTATGGAGTTGGATTCTCATTTATGTTTCTGCCATCCCATTCTTGTCTGGCTGTAAAAAAAGGTCCTGAAACGCTAACGGCAAATATAGCATATGCTCCCAATAAAAGGTGTCAAAATCTCGCTTCCTTACACCAAATTAGTGTGTGTGTGTAATGTACATGTATTTAGGCAAAAGCTGAGTCTCTTTTCTCTTTTTTTCCTATTTTTTTAAAAATTTAATTTAATTTAATTTAATTTAGTTTTATTTTACTTTATTCTATTATTGTTTTCCTTGATCTGAAATTAAACACCTTTAGAAAAGCCACAGGATGATTGTAATATTTTTACGCTGAAACAGAATGAAAATCAGTGCATTCTCTATTTGTGCATACTCCCATTTTCCTACAGGGAAATCTCTGTTTTGACAATTCGTTCTTGTGCAAAGTGTTGATCCCACTGCCTGTGGAGACACTTCTTCATGATGAAGCATACACACAGTCACAGATTAACATCTTTAATGTCAAAGGGGTTTTTGGTAAGGGTGTTCGTTGGTCAGTAAAATCAACAAAAATATGTATTTATTCTACGTATATCTAAGTCCAGCTGCTGGCTTTGTGGACATTTCAGTATCTTCATAATTTCCACGTTTATCCCAATTTCCTGTAATACTGCTGACAATTACCTTGACAAAGCTGAAAGACTTGCTAGTTCAACTGTCAGGTTGCAAAATACTGTGCATAGGGAAGCTGTGTTACAGGAGGAATGGGAAAGAGTGTCCCTCTGGTCTGATAAGTGATTTCAGGTAAGTCCCTTCAACTCTTTGCTTCAGTTACTGTGATGCTAAAGCACTCTATTGTGTCTCTAAAGCACTTGCAAAGCTGGATAATGTTAATGGAGAACATTAATAAGTAGACCTGGTATAAAGTCATGGTCATTGCAGATGGCAACAGCAGCATTGTTTCCCAAAGGGAATCCTCAAACAAAGTTGTACTGCTTACAGTGGGAAATATTTATCTCCGAGGAAATGCTCATATTTTGCGGCTCCTACATGCTCCATCTCCAAGTTTCAGCAAATCTCTGCCTTCCAACCTCTGCATGGGCGGGTGAAATTGAGCTTTTACTGTTAGAAATGTAATACTAGAATGTATTTATTGCAGAGAAGCCAAACAGGAGAAGATAAAGCACTTGACAAAATCAGATACAGAGAGTGCAAGCAGTACACAATGCTAGGAATGCCCCCAACAGTTATTATTATCATATAGAAAATATTAAAATTCATAAATTATGCTAAAATTAAACAGAAGTTATAGAGCTCTGATATTGTGAAAGAGAATGAAGTAGCAACTGAATAATTGTTAGTTCTAGTAACTGTGAATTTTGTGTATTTATATTCAAAGCCTAACCCTTCTTGTGACCTTATATTCTCTATAATAAAGTTCCTGGCTACTGCAAAACTAAAGGCTGAGCTGAAAATAATAAGGCTTCCTAAGCCCTTTCTGAGAAAATTATCTCTCTAACAGAGTCATTTTGTTTAAAAAGTAGCTCTGAAAATCACAAAAAAAGTGTTTAAACACACTGCCAAATTGTTCCATAGATATATCTCATTTCCTTTTGTTTGTTATTTATTTTCATGTTCAACAGCTTACTATCATTCAGTCTTTGCCCTCAGGTTTGTTTGGGAACACAGATTAAGAAGACTGTCCCAGGAGTAGATTTTACTGTCAAAACCATCAGGATCTGCGTAAATCCACTGCATACTTTTTAGGGGACAAATTAACAATACTATCTAAGTCTTTTGATAATGCAATAGCTAGCAGGTATGCATAAGGAAAAAACCACGAGCAGTATCCGACATTATTCAGTGTCAGAAAAAGGTTGTTTAAACATAAGAAAATGTTACCAAAGTTTGTCTGATTTTTAATGCCTGAGTCCACAGGACAGCTGAGAGAGTAAGTGAAATTTTTCAGAGGATATGAAGATCATTCTGGGCAAGAGGCTAGGATGATAAACCACATATAATTTCTGAGGTTGTGGAAGATTTTAACTGGCAGAGATGACGTATATTATTTCTACCTTGCTTATGTATCTATCTATCTCCAGCTTTGTCCTAATGCAGCTTTTGAGTTGCTATGTGCCTTAAGATTTTAGAAGTCATTCTGCAAAAATGCTTGTGAAAAGACTCCCTGCTGAAATGGTCTCAAATATGCTCACCGCATGAAACCAAGCAGGCAAGAGAAAATGACCACAGGAATAGTCAATATTTAGCCTAATTTTGATTTTTCTGTAAACAAAACCTCTTCTGACTAAGAATGTCAAGAAATATTGCCATTGGTCCTATGGTAAATCACTGTGAAGGTATTTATATAACACAGGTCCCTGACTCCTGCTCTAGCCTCTGGACCATGCCAGTTCAATGTCGTTCTGCTTTCTCCTGTTTTCAGAGAGCATCAACTGTTTTTTGGCTTACTTCCCAGACAATATTGTTCCAGAGCAGAGATTTTGACCCTCACTAGAGACAAAGACATTTGAAATAAAAATAAAAAAGAGGTAGTAAATAAAACACTGGAGATGCAGGAATGATAAGAAAATCATAGGCAGTTTGAATGATAGATCTTACCACTAGTGTGACCTCTAAACTTGTGTCAGACTTGCACACCTCCAAAATTTGATTTTGCTTTTCATGGCCAGTGCTTATCATTGGGATGTCTTGGCTTTGAATAACAAATATTCTGAAAGACAAAAATCTTTTCCAGATTCCCAGGATTGGTCACTTGGGTTAGTAGTAAGGGTCTACTAACTCTATAGGAGTTAGATCTCTATAGGAGCAGATTAGAGGTACTGTGAGGGATCTACCGAGTCCAGCCTAGCTAGACTTAACCAAAAATGTGCCTATATTTTCAAGTGCCTGTCTTTGGAAAGACATTAAGCCAGGTCCTTAAGAAGCTCTTCAGTTCAAGCTGTAATGTGCTTGAATTTGCATGCTCAGAAGCCTGGGACAATCTGGGACTTAAGTGAAAGTTCAGTGCCTTCCCTCGACAATTTATGGTCTAAATCAAATGATTTTCAAAAAGATCGAATGTGTGCCATCCATATCAGGAAGCAACAGAGAGGAACCCAATCCAGTGAAAACCACTAAGAAGTCTTTCAGACAAGAAAAGTCAGTATAATTGATGTGAGGGATGGCCTTCAGGAACCCAGTCCAGTGAAAAACACTAAGAAGCCTTTCAAACAAGAAAAGTCAGTATAATTGGTGTGAGGGGTGGCCTTCAAATGACTTTTAATGGAAACCCATAGCTGATCCAGTACTAGGAATAACAATGAGCCATTTTGTTTAACCTATGAAGGTACTGTATATATGTCTGTATTAACTGTCCATCAAATATTGCCTGCTGGCACTGCCAACATTTTGAAGCATGCACGTATGGATCAGATATTTTCTCTTTGCTTTTCTGACACTGATGTTAGTATTAGCAGTATGAAAGAGGGAGTTGGTGTAGAACAGTACAGTCTATGGGCAGCTCAAGCACACTCAGGCTCCTAACATGTGCAGTGATGTGGGAGGATTGGAGTCAGACCAGAATTTCTAAATTTCTGATTGCTGGATATCAGTGTGGCATGGAAAGGCACTCAGTGTCTTGGCTTTGTTTCTTCATTAGGGAATAGCATTTGATCTTAAAAGTAATATCAGCAGGAGACTGGATGCTCTGAAATTGGTCCCCTTTGTAGGGTAGACAAAGGCCTTTGATAAAAGAGAAAAGCTACAGACTGGAGAGCAGGCTGGCTGAGGAGTATGATAACCTGCACGGAATGGTGCCGTTAATTCTCCTCTTCACAAGCCATGCTGCCAGTCCTTCGTTTTCCACCTCTCCCTTTTTGTTCATTCCAGTTGTCTAATCTCCCCTTCCTCAGTGTCTTGAGTCAAGCCCATCAGTTCCCTTGTGCAGCCTTTTGTGTTCACTGATCGGATGCTGTCATCTCCTCCACTCTCCCCATCTGCAACCCAGCTGTCCGAACCTGCCTCTCCACCCTCCCGCTCCATGAACCCCTTGCTACCCCTTACCCTGGGCTGTCGGCATAATGAGGGCTTGATTTCAATACTTCCCCTCATTTCTCTGTTCACTGCTCTGCAGGTTAATGCAGATTCCAAACTTCAACAAGCAGCTGTTAAACATGTCATTAACACTGCTTCGGCTGCAAATGAAACTCTGCTATTGGGATTATTCCGGGAGCTATAGTTTTGTGATGAGCTTTGTCAATCACAGCTGACCTGCTGTGTACAGAATGAAACTCAGATTATCTTCTTTCTTCCTCAGACTCTTGTCATTTTTTCACAAAGAATTACTATTCTACTCCCCGAAAGATTGATTACTTGCACAAATAAGAGAGTCTGAGACATTAATACAAAATTCACAGGCTTTTCTTTATCTCAAACCTGCAACTCCCTCTACATTTCCTCCTGGTAATTATATTAGAATTGTGTACACTAGGAATTGCCATCTGATTATTATGAAACTAGTTTTGTCATGACAAAAATGAGCTTAAGTCTTGTTTTTTTGGAAAATGATCAGTACAGTGCACTGGATGAGAGAGAAGGAGATTAAATCCAACTTGCTTTCATCCATGAATGCTTTCATCTCTTTTTCAAACACAGGAAATGATTACCACTGCTATAAGCTGCAGTTCATATGAGTGAAAAAGGATAAGAAAATATTGAAAATTCTGTAACCAACAGTAGGACATAATATAGGTCCCTGGTACCCACTGAGAGACATGTACTTTATTTTTCTATTCTGGCAATGTCAAGGGTTTCACATTTAAAGAGTTTCCTTCTACTGAGGTGTCACTAAGTACTGGAGAATATGTTAATTAATTTGCCATTTCTCCAGGTTAGGATTTTCTTTTATTGTAAGACAGTAAAATAATTTAAAAAATTTCACTCAAATAGCCTGTCCTCATCAGTCACTTAATGAACCTTCCTCTTGTTTCTTCCAGTAATTCTAGAATTGTTGAATATCTCATAACTGAGCCCAAGCTGTCCTTTATTTCATAGTTCTTGGAGAATATTTGAAATTAGGAAACATTTAATGTTGGCCTGCGAGCCTGACTTTGGTTCTTTCATGTTCTATTTTAATACATATACATAATACATATATTTTTTCTTTTACTGAATCATCAATCCCAATGAATTCTGTCTCCCAAGATATAAAACTAAATATTTGGAATCAGATGCCCCTTTGGACAGGGATACATTTAAATTTGAGCTCACCTCCTCCAATACTGCAGTCCAGTAAACAAAACCATTTCAAGTTTCATTGCCTTTGTCCAACAGATTTCTCTTTACAAGCCCTGTTGAGCTTCTGTTGAAAAATATCTCCTGGTATTATTTCCTTCAAATCTCTATTTAAAACATTTGAGTTTATTAAATGGTGTGTTCAAACCAGCAAGAAATTCAAACCCGCCCTGGCACCTAAGCCAGGGAGCTGCTAATGTGAGGACATGTTCAAAGTCAGATCATCACTTCATGAATCACGATCACACCCAGAAAAAGTGAAAAAAAGACTGAGAGGAGAGAGAACATGTTTCAGGGAAAGAGGAAAGGAGCCAGCAAGAAAGCAGCAAGCACAAGGTCTGAATCAAAGGGAGAGACCAGGATGATGAAAAACAAAGAGCTGGTGAAATCTGGGTACCTCTTCACTCTGGGAACTGGAACTTGAGCTGCTAATTTTCTTCTCTTTTAACCCTTCTGTCTAGAAGCGAAAGAAAGGAGGAGGATGTGAAGTGTGGAGTGAGTGACAAAATGCTCACCAAACAAAACCCCACAATTATTAGTAATTGAATATTTCATATTTTGAGTCATTCAAGCTCTATGAGCCCCAAATAGAACTTTTAAGGATTCAATTTTTTTCTCCATTGACTTTAATTAATTTTGCCCCAGGCTGGCAATCCTGATGAACGTGGAAAAGATTTTTTATAAAGGAGTAAGCTTTCTACCAGTGCAGACTTTTTTCTTTCTGAAATCATCCAGCTGTTATTTAAACTCAAACTCTTATTATGTCATCAGGTACAATCTTAGAAATATAAAATACAGATATATTAAACTACTGCACCATAAATATTTTCCACTTGGTGACTGTGAAAATTACCATATTATTTCCTGATTTAGATATGCCTGGTGAAACCAAGTATTAGTGATAAGTGACTGTATGTATGGTAACTTCTGCATAGGGACTAGAATGAAATGCTTTAATGATAGGATTCACATACATATCTGCATTAATTCACCTGGTCTCACATTTTCTTCTCTGTCATTTAACCAGTACTACAGCCTTAGCAGCAAAATATCCAAAATGACCATAGGGTAAGACCATTTGGAAGCAAGTTTTCCCCATTATCAGTGACATTCTTTGCTGGCATACAGTGAATTTATTGTGTCCTCCAACTGTTGGACTCACTGACTAAACTGCTCTTGGTGGCAATGCACTCCTGTCACAGAAGCCATACAAATCCGTGCTGACTGCATTTATCCCCCTATCTGTCACTGAAATACAGCCAGTTTGGTAACTGTGATCTTTCCCCTGAGATGTTAGATATTCCAGTGTTAAAGCATGGCCTTAGAGCACATAGGGGTCTTACAGAAGCAGTGACACAGATATATTGATAAAGAACTTCATTTCAGCAAGTTGGATTTGCTGTCTGGATTCTCCCTCAATAATACTTGCTGTAACTGTTGACTTCAGTCTAGCTATACTGATTTATACTGGTGGTGAGCTAAGATTTAAAAAGCACCGTGATCTGGAGTGCTAAAAAAACTACAATTATGACAGAGTGAGACACCAAGGGGAAATAATTTCTGCAGTCACACAAAGTTTGCTGCAGACACCCAAGGGCAGGCTGTCGTGTGGTTGCTGAGAGCGCCAAGCCCAGTGCTTGCTAAGGAAATAGGTGGAATATCTTTTGGGGTCCCAGAAACCCCAAGCTCCCCATGAGATCAATAGTAGTGGTGTAGAGGTATATGTTAGAAATTGAGCTTTTGGATGATTGAGAAATTCCAGGGTCAGTGCAATATGCTGAGGGCTTCAAAGGTGGTATTGGTGACAGCTTATGCTTGTGACTGTCCTGTAATGAACAGGTAAGCCTCAGCATCTTGCAGCACAGAAGGCTTGCTATGAAGAACTACCTTCTCTCATAGCCTCCAAAATTATCCTTGTTTTGCCAAGATTTTTGCTGAGATGGTTCAGAAAGCAGAAGGATACTCTAGGCTCCTCCTGAGATGCTTGAACATTACATTAGAGCTAATCTGAATAACTTTGCCCCTCTGCTCTTTTCCACTTCAGTCCATCTGCTGCATATCTTCAGCTCTTTCCAGTTAAATGACATGGCATGTCAGCAATCACTTCCTCTGGAGATGGACATCAAACAAAAATCTCTTCATTTGTGACCATATGGAATATCTTTCTTGTGGGCTTCTGAGACTGTGGATGTTTTCTATCCTTGTATTTACAGAACTGGACTTGATTTTCAATCTTTCAGTGACCCTTTTGGACAGATTTATGCCTGGCTATGCTGAGGCACTGACTCACAAGGCGGAAATGCATATTTTCACATAACCTAACAGGACTATCTGCAACAGTGCTCCTTACTAAGCGGATCCTGAATCATTGACTCCTCCAGAAATTGCCAAAGCTTTTGCTGCCAGAGCTTTGTTACAATGAGCCAGGCAACCAGTGGTAGGGCATTGGGATTCCAAAATGTGGGCTGCATAGGCTGGCTTAACAAAAACTTCTTTATGCACAACCTTATATGAGTGCTTCTCTTGCTGATATGGGAGTAATCACAGAATACAGGCTCGGGGGGGGGGGGGTCTTCTGCTACAAATCCAACTTTGTGCTGATGCTGCATTAGTAGGATAGAGTATTAGTAGTAGTCAAAAGCAGAATCAACTTTGAGTGGGTGGCTGTGCAGCTTATCCATATAGACTCAATTTCGTCTGTGTACCAGTGTGAGCTGATATCCATAGCGTAGTTAATGCTAATTAATTTTCATAACAGGCAAAGTGGTCACACCAAGCCCAACACTGGTCTGCCTTGCTTTGGAGTTTTCTGTGCAAAACTGTGGGTATTTTGTTCTGGAGTCCATGAACATGAAATGCCAAAGGTGAATATGAAAGTTGTGCATGAAAATATCACCTACTGTATCATTCTGAATGTTTTTAAAAAGACTTTGTTTATGGAAATAGGGCTAGTTTCTTTCCTTTGGCCAAAATAGAAGGATTTGGGTGGTCCCAAAGCCTCCCTATCCCTTTTTTTGAAGCATTCAGGAGCCTGAACATTCAATTTTTCATCTTTTCCCACCTCTAAACTTTTGAGATTAAGTGGCATAGTCAGCAGCAACACAACTTATCTCCTGTGTACTAGGGGGGAGACCAACATAGGAGTCTGAGTTTCTGTTGAGCAAGCAGAATTTAAATGGCCCTGCCCAGGCTGCGGACAAAAATAGATACAAATACATTCAGTGTGAGAAAAGATAGAGTTTTTTTGCTGTTGCCCCGTGCTGGTTTTGGAATATTTGGAGTTACCCACACTTACAGATCTCATCATACCAAAATTATAAAATGCAAAATTATTTTACTATTTTCTATGTCAAAATACAACATATTAAAAACAAGTCACAGACAATTCTTTTCCTGTAAAGGTTAGGGATTCTCAATGTACATTCAGAACCATACACACAAGTGCAAATAAGTCAACTACCACAGCTATTTAATCAGGAGCGTTTGTTGATTTGAGCAGAGCCCCTATGCTGTGAAATGAAAAAAGAAAACCAAATTTTCTTGAGCAATCTTGCTGTTCCTGCTTCAGGTGCTAGGCCATTTCACTAAAGCAGCTCAGACGAGAATGTCATTAGTTCCTAAGCCCCAGGTGAATTTGCCACTGTTCCACATGATTAAGCCAGATAATTGTGTGTTGATAGCGAATGTGGTTGGTGAAATACAATTTCTAGGACCTTCCTAAACAAACACAATGTAGAAGTGAGTCAAAGTGCTGTCATTTCAGTCCTTTGTCACAGGCTTTGCACTTGCAGACATCTCTAGTGAGGACTGGCGAATAATTCTGGGGCATGTCACTATGCTCTTAAAGGTGACCTGGCTCCGAAAGTGGACCATACATCGTTTGGCATGCAGTTTAGGGGAGGAGGGGGAAAAAGTCCTGGCTAATGTACTCATCAGCAGCACAGACTCCTAACATTAGTCCCTTTTAAACTATGCATGTTGGAGATTGCTTCGTCTTCAAATAACTTTACAATTCCAGACAGTACTTTCAGAAGTGATTAAAATGCCACACTAATGTGCAATTACATATCCTGAGAAGCTAGTTGCTAAAACTTTTTAAGAGCTATTTTAAATAGTGTTTCTCTATCAGGATGATACAGACCCAGTAAACAAACTTTGGGACCATCTCCTGCCTCTGCTGACTTTCTCTGTGACCTTGAGTGGGTGACTAAAGATTTGACTTTTGACCCTGATCCAAGAAGAGGCAGAACCCTATGTGTAAATTATTCTTTTTAGATTATAGGTAGATATGCAAAGGCAGTGATAGCTTTAGCAGGCACAGTAATGCCCTTTTGCTCTGTCGGCAAATTGTTTCTGCCCTGGTGCCGTCCTGGCGCAAACATGCATGGTGAAACTCAGCTGGGGACTGACTTGGCTGAAACACATGTCCCTTTGCCCCCAAAGAAAGATATTTTTTTCAGCATAATTAGTTCTTTGATACCATCTACCACATAGCTCACCAATGTTTGTGCAAGACGTAGAGGTTGGAAAAAAGATGCTTAGAACCTTGGAAAGGGAGAAGGGAAGGCAAGAGGTTTAATGATATTTGCACTGCTGCCAAAAAGTGGTGGTGATTTTACTTGTAAAAAAAAGTGGCTCATACTCAAACTAGCATTGTGGGGATTATATATTGTAGTAGCACTCTCTGATAGCCTTAAGCAAAAGCGACAGTAGAGGTGGAGAGCATTAGTGGGCTGATTCTACACACTTACTGCTGGTTGCAAGAAGTGCAAAGTGAGTAACTCTTAATAAAGGAATCCATTTTTACAAAAGGGAACAAAACAGAAATAAAGGGACATAAGAGAAGCTGATATTTTTGTTTTACCTACATACCTTGTGTATCTTGCGGTGCCAGGAAATTATGTCCTTTGATTTTTAAACCACCTTTTTTTTCTAGTTACTATGTTTATTTGAAGCTGGGAAAAGTGGGATTGTTTCTGAGTCGAAGTGATGCCTCCAAAACACACTGTAAGTGTGTGTTTGTCCTGAAGATGCATGTTATTAGTCCACCAGACTTTGCATAGCAGCCTTTAAGACTACTATCAAGTTAAAACTTGTGTGCATGCATGGGTGAATGTGTGTATTTTTGTGTGTGTGTGCAGACTTGGGTCTTTATCTCACCTGGAAAGCCATGCTTGTCAACTGAAAGAAGGGAAGGGAAAAGACTGGAGATGCACGAAAAGAAGGCAGCTCCTTGCTTTTCTGAATACTGTAGAAATATTTATCAGATTATTATTTTTAGCTCTCTCATGTCATTCAATAAGCAGGCATCTATTATGTACAATCAGAATCCTGTGGTATTACCTGGCAGTCCTGGTGCCAGATGAGGAAAGGAGTTTTGCCTTGTGATTTATGAAGTCATTAGATGTTGGTTGTTTATCTGTGCAAGCTAAACATTTCCACTGTGCATTCCTCATTCATGTGTCTGTCTTCGCCATCCCTTTCCCTACAAACTCACTTAAATCACACTTGTCATGTATCTCTCAAGACACTGAAGGAAGAGTCCCTTGAAAGACCATTTCAGCTTCATTTCATGACCTGGCTGAGGTGTCTGCATAGTATGACTACTGTTTTATTTCCTGAAAGTATTTTTCACCAAAAGCCAAAGCACTGACTGAGAAAGCTGTTCTCACCTGCCTTCTGGGTAGTCTATTAATATTCGAAGGCAAGAGAAGAAGCCAGAACGTGTGTACTTTTAGCAAGCAGGTATGGTTTTATCTACAATAAGACAAACTGATCACATTGACAGTGTGGCAAACTGGTTTGAAGCATGTACTTTCAATTAATTTTAATTAGACTGGAGTAAAAGGAAATTTTAATTTTGATGTAATTAGTGGAAACTTTTAAATTGTATTTTGTTTCCTGATTCAGGACAAATTAGATTTGGGGAAAAACATTATTGTATAAGTTTTGAGCAAAGATGCTCAGAACTGCCACAGGGATTGATAAACTCTATAAAGCCTAGGAAACTATATTATGCAGCAAACTGAGTATACATTTAATTAATTTTGGTGAAAAAAAGGGAAAAATAAATTTTTAGTTTTACTCTGATCTAAATTTTGTGAACATTCCTCCTGGTGAGGAGAAAAAAAAAATCTTGCTAACACCAAGTCTTTTTAAAGACAACTTTTCACTTGGAAAGATTTTGGACTGTAAGTATAGTCATCAGTGTCAAAAGACAAATTAATTTCTGATTCTTCACAAATTGCTACTAATAATTCTCAAGGCAACAAGACAGCCATAGATCCAAATGGCCAGAGTAGAGTCCTTAAAGCAACTTCAAACAATATTTTAAAAAGACAAGGGAGAAGGAAAAAATATTCATTGTCTACGCTCCTGTCAGAGCTGCCCTAACAGCATCACAATGTGCATTTTAGAAAAAGCAGAGGCAGATTTTAACAATTTCAAATAATTTCTGGAAAATAGCCTTGATCTCTCCTTAAACTGCTAAATCTTTTTAACGCTTCTCAAAAAAAAAAAAAAGAAAAAAGGCTCCAAATGGTTTAATGGTTTTGAACAGCTTTGACGAATGTGAAACTTATCTCTCTGCTTATGATATTTCCAGAAATAGTGCTATTAAGTTGATTTGTACATGGACACAGATCATTAACAAATTGGACCCTCTATGTTATAAAGGTTCTAGTCAGAGTTTAACTGTTATGGGGAAAGCCATGGTCTAAACAGGCTTGTAGAATGGAAACCTTGAGTTTGATAAAATGAAGCACTGATCTCTCTTACCCTTAATATTCAATGTCATGCGCATTGCATGTCAGAAACTATGCTGGTCACTGACACAAACTTGCCTTTTGCTTATGCCTGAAGGCAGTTAACATCCATGTGCTGAGCACTCTTCTGACACCTCCTGCAGCAGAGAGATTTTTCCATCTATCACTGACAGTCTTTTCCGCTTATTGGAGGTGATCATATTCCTTGAATTCACATGGGAACCAACCACAGGACCATCCTCAGCTATGATACACAAGCCCACAGATCTGGTCCCCAGACACAATTCAGTGCAGCCATCTACTCCTCTTACTTGCCTTTATTTTAGTGAGACAGTTTTAACTTTGGGCACTTGGAAACCTACTTTTCCCCTTCTGTGTCTCTTTCTGAATTCCCAGAAGACAGGCTATTTTTATGCCCATCTGTATCTAGGGACCAGAGAATAACACAGTCCACAGCTGTCATGTCATTCTTTTTTATTTCTGTTTAATTAGTGTCTGCCTTTTACTTTTTCTGTTAAAGAAAAACAATCATTTGGCTTTCATAATATTTCAGCAGTGTTCCATACCAAAGGCTAATGTCACAGTTTCTTGAATACAAACTAAATGAGCTAAAGCCACAGATCTAGTCCGCTACTCTTTTGTCTAGCAGATTCAGACAGATGGTATCAACCAGTTGGAACACTCATAGTTATAAGCCATTAAGATGATCAGTGGGTCAGAGCCTTAAAAAATAGGTAAGTATGTATTTGCTTATAAAATGAGTTTCTAACTACTGAACAGTATAATTTAGTAAAATGGAGGCAAACCAATTTCTGTTGCGAAACTCTTGGAATACCAATTTTGGACTCTGGTGATCAGAACTATTCTTGTTTTCAGTTAGCTTTATTGTAAGAGTGAGAGAATTAGTAGAGAATGCCTTCCTTTCATTTACAGTAGGATATTTCTCAGACATCTGGATAACTGCAGTTCAATTTTTAAAAGCATGCTCCAAAACTTTCACAGATTTCAAGAGGTTTTGATAGCACCTTTGAATGCCTATCCCCACTGCTGGTTTTCTTGGGTTTAAGTGAAAAGGAGAAAGAAGAGAGTCTTAAAGCAAAAAAGCAATTTTGTTAAGCTGTACTTCCCTCTAGATTTATATTTTAATTCCAGTTGTTCAGGACAAAGACAATCTTTCCTCATCTGTCTGCAATGCACATGCAAACAATGAAGTCTTGTGCTTGATGGGGTATCCAGCTTCTGTTATAAGGCAAATAATGAATCCTACTTGGTTTAGATTTCTAACACATCTTGGCTTTCTTGTTGTTGCCTGTTAAACTGCAGGACCCTTGAGGCAAGGGCTGACTTTATGACAGATAGCATGATGTATGCTGTTGGAGATTAATTAGGAAAAGAAACCCAAAATGTAACAAACCCTTCCATAACAAGGAAACAATTCTAAGGAAAATTTTGCCATAGTTTAAAACGCTATATGATATTATCAGTATTAACAGCTTTATTATAGCCTTATATTAACAAGTTTTACTACTGTATATTAGTAGCAGCTGGCTCTGCATTAATTATCTACTGTTTTAAATGTGACAGCAAAATGTATTTATAGTGGTCAGAAAACTTGTCATTATCTTAGCTAACTTTATCTCAGTCAAAAAACTCACAGTATTTTAATCTCTAAGGATAAAATGGCACCAGTCATCTGTATAACTACTCGGTGATGCACGTTATTTTACCCCAATGGAGTCCAGAGTATCTTTATGAATGACCACTGTACAGATACATGTAATTCAGTATAATATTTAACAATCACATCAATGCCTTTAGAAGTCTGGAGTGTGTCTTGCTTGGGATTGGATCAACACAGTCCAAAACCATTTGTCTTGTTCAACGAAGCTAAATATTTGCTATCAGCTCTATTTGATATTTTTCTGTGCTGCTCTGCAGTGCTGTTGTGCCTAACAGTCTGATGACCAAGATCCGTATGGAGGCATCTCTTCAGTGGATTACACTTCACAAGATGCAACTGGATGTCTTACTGGGGGTTTGTATGATGGGTGATGTGTAGCTTGTGGCACATTCAGAAAATCCATCCATAGCAAAAAATTAATAATGCAAGGCATCTAATCTCCAGCTTTTTTGAGGTATCAAGATCATGTCAGGGAGACATACATTGGTACTGAACAGAGATAAAATGAAATGCTTTGGTTTCATTCAGAAAATGTTATACTGTATTGCAGTTTTGTTATAGTCAGCATTCCCTTTAGATCAGAAATACTAAAGTGGCATGTTTTGACATTTCTGAACTTTGTGATTTTCAGAAGTTTCAGTAGTCAATGCTTAACTTTCTGTTCCAAATTGGGATAAAAGCAAATATGAAGACAGTGAAATTTTCAGTGGGACTGAAAACACATGTTCTTTCAGCCCTAGCTGTATCCTTGTTCCACATAAAAGAGTTTCAGATATTTGCCAGGGATACTGATTTTTTTACTAGTTTCACTTTATTTCCTGACAATATAAAGCAGTGGGGATGCAAGATTTGTACAACTGTAATAGGTGACTTAGTTTATTAGCTGGCCTTCTCAGAAGTGGAAATTCAAGCATGAGAAAATTAAAATTCAGCATATGTTTGACTTTTTCTGGAGATGTTTAAACTTGAGCCTTTCTTCTTGCAATGATTTTGTCTCCTTTTCCTCAGGGGATTCAGTGTTTCTGTCTGTTGCATCCCTGTCCCTGCACGCTCCTTAAGCAGAAAAAAGGGAGTGGAAGATGACACTTCTGTTGGGAATATCTGTGCCATATGGGGATACACCAGCTGCAGGCCTCTTTTTTGACAACATCCTTGGGAAAGTTTCAGGCACAGGGATTCCTGCAGAGATTCAGGCCAATTGAAAATCACTTTCTGATAAACTTTTAGGATCTCAGTCGTGCTAAGGTGAAGTGTATAATCTGGTGTCCAGTGTCTTCTACCAACATGGAAATGTGGATACTGGTAAAGAAAGGAGATAAACGTCTCTCCTGAGTCATAAGTGAACAGCAAAGGAAATTAACCCATTGCAGCCTATCTGGTGTGTCCCATCCATGTACACAAAGAGGCAAGTTTGCAGTCAGGGTGTTGCTCTAGATGAGAGTGAACTTCTTCTCATGCCTGACTAAAAGGCTGGAAAGTTTGTCTTGCTCCTGTAGAAAGAAAGGTGAGCCCAATACCTTGGATTCCAGTGAGATGTTATCTATAACGTCTGCCATATCCTGACACCAGGACACTGATGAAACTGCATTACATCTCCAACCCCCACCATTCCTAAGATTTCAAGATATACTCTGTTTTTCATCAGTGCAGAGTGTCAAAGTGCCAAGGCACGTACAACAACGTGCAGTGATTCACAGTGTGCTGGGGCAACCTGTGTGATTTGCTCCCCTCATTTATCCCTGGAGCTTCACTACTTGGGAGCATTTCAGACTCCACTGCAGCAGGCAGGGAGAACTTGATCCCCTAGTGGGGATGCTCCCTTACCTGTTTCGGTGTTTGTCATCTCTCCATTATGACAGGTATACTTCCTATGTACTGGCAGCTCTCAAGCTGCAATAATTAGGGATGAGTGAAACAGTCCAAGGGATAAGCCAGATAAAGCAGGATACAGAGCCGCTCAGACGATGAGATGCTTTTACCTTTGAAAGGCTGGAAGACTACTTTCTGAAGAGAACAGGGGCTTCTTAAAACAGCCATAAGCTGTGTTGGCCCTGATATGGATGCTTTCTGTATCAGTGGCCTTGTACTTCTGTGGTGAAGCTGAGGATGTTGAGGGAAAGCACTGCACTACAGACAACATGCACATGTACGGGCGAGAATGCACTTTAGTCACCCAGTGCCTTTTGCATGTTTTCCTTTATTATTATTATTATTATTAAAATACATAGATATATTCAGGACCAACACTTACAGACCAACTCAGGGTGCTGTCAGCTTGGGGAGGGAGCTTCCCACACAAGCCATCACATGTGCACGTCTCCTGGATCTGTGTTCAGTGAAAAGTGCTGGTGGCCTGAACACCTTAATGCATCTTCTTGGTGGTGCTGTATTGAGCTGCTGTGGTCCTCCTAGCACACACCTCACATTTCCCACAAACCAGGTGCTAAATTTTTACAAGTGCCATGTCCTTGTTGCAGAAGCAGAAGCTGAACAGGCAAGTGTTGAAGTTGCAGAATTTCCCCTGCTATGACCCCTCCCACAGGACCTGAGCAGCTTGCTTTTCTCTTTAAATAGCTGGGAGGTTCACCACACAAGCCAGTGGCATGCAGCTGTTGCAGGCTGCCCGTTTTTATTTTGTTTTATTTTATATTATTTATGTAGATTTTAAGTATCAAAGGGCTCTCCCCAGGTGTAAAACACGGGTACAGCCAAACCTCAGTTTTGTTTGGAAAGTAGTTTTTAATACCCATCTGGAGTGTGGGTGAAGGTGAAAGTTGTCAGGCTGTGAAAAATGGAATTGGTGTTGGCTGACCTGAAATAGGCCGTAAAGTTCTATTCCTCACAAAGGCAAGATATATTATTGCTGTAACGCCATTATTCCGCTCCATCACTTTTAAACCTTGTTCCCATTATCTGCAAGTTAAATATAACCCTATGTAAAAACAGGAAGGACAGCTCTAAGTTGTCCAGCTTAACAGCACACACTTAAAACATAATAGAGCACTTGTTACTGTATTTTATGGAACGGAAACTCCAAATGTAAAGATGTATTAAGGAAATATCTCAAAGTTATTAGGGAAGGATATTTACAATTACAGATTGCTTTATATTATGCTTTTATGAACATCTCAGGAAATGAAATAGCCCTCAGCTGTAGAGAGTGAAGAGGGAGGTAATTTTCCTTAATACGGGTGATAAAATTAATCTGATTGAAATCGCTAGCGATTATTTCGCAGAATACTGAGTGGCAGTACAATCACTTACACTCTTTTATATTTTTTTAGTCAAAGCTCGTGTAGATGAAAGCTAATTACAAAGTAGTGATGTGAAGCGCTAAGGAAATAGTTTGTATAGCATAGAACAGGCACAGCTAATTGGGGTTTGTGATTACACAGATTGTTGTTAGGGGGAATTAACTACCAGCAGTCTCTCCTGCAAAGCTTCTCATCAAGGGAAAGTAAAAATAGACACTGGATCTGTTATTTATCTAATTATGCTATGAATATTTTCACAAGCATGTTACACACTCTCAAATGGTTTGTTGTTCAAAAACTTTCAGTCTCATGTTGCTTCTGATCAAAGTATCAATATGAAGTTTCTGACATTTGATTTTTTTCCCCTTAATATTACACACCCATGACAGTCCTCCCATGAAATTATTCCTGGGAACTGAATAGTATAATTTTAGGCATTTATACCTAACACTGTGGCAGCTGAAATGCATCAAAATGATTATTAGAAAGGTAACTGGACAGAGAAGATTGCAGTGAGTGACTGAAGGGAGAAAAGCCAACAAAGGTTTAAATAGCACTGAGAAATATTTTCTTAGCTATTATCATTTGAATCATTGTACAAGCCTATCAAACAATTATAACCTTGCAAGTATGCAAAAAAGTAGGCCTTTGTTTTATACTGCTCTATTCAGAACAGGAAGGGGTGAATGGAGATGTTCCATATGGAGAACCTGATCTTGTAAACTAATCTGCATGGGAGACTCCTCATGCTGCATGGAGCCTCACTGAAATCATTAGGACTCGGTGTGGTGCAGCGTGTAATCAGGCTGATAATAGATGCTCATTGAATTTGCTAAATGTTTTGCTTTGCTTTGTTACTGCCTTTTACTTGTTGACCTGGAGGAGCTTGGTGAAATTGAAAACTGTCATGTGATGAAATTTCAGAGAAATCCACAAAAACTGATACTGAAAGCGGCTTAGAGTCCTAATTTCTGGTGGATTATTGAATTAGTGGCTATTACTTAATAACAGATTCATCAAATATTGGTCATCAACAGAATATCTGCAAGCATTTTGGAGGAAGACCTCTCAAGATCTTAGTGGAATGTTGTAAAACTCTATTAGCAATCCTAGCACAAATGTTTGTCAGTCTCCACAGAAGTTCTCAGGGATGGGGAAAGCAATCATAAAATTCTTAGGCAGTAGCATTCAAGGAAATTAGCAAGCATTAATGTCACTGCTGAAAGGAGCACCACACCTTCCTGTGAGCATCGCTTCCTGGAATTACTGCCTCTTGGTGGAAGCCTCAGATGCTTCTATCTCCATGCATATCTTCCTGTACCATCCCTGAAAGAACTACTTGAATGGCACCCAGCTGCATTCTGCACAGCGGCTCGGTGTTCAGTGTTTGTGAGGCATCTTAGGAGAAAACTGCAGCAGAGAAGTATTTTCCATCTGCATAATCTTAATTTTCTGTATTATACAGAATGTACAGGATTTCAGACTGAATTTAGAAGCCTGCAGATGAATGGGTAATTCATAGCACCTTAATAATTCATGCACAAAATAAAAGTAAAAAAGCGTCAGAAGGAGCTTTCTGACTTTGGGTGGTCAATTTAAGACACTTGGGTTTGGATTTGCTTTGTGAAAATTCTGAGTTCCCACAATCTCCTCTCTGAGTTAAAACTGAAATGCCCCAAGTCAGAGGACCATTATAGCATAAGCTCATATGCACTTATTTTGCTATGCTTTTATTTTGCTCTCCTTTTTTCTTCTAATTTCTTTTTCTGAAAAATCCTCAGGCAACAGCTTGCTAAACTGTCCTACAATCCAGCAGTTTCCAAACTTATTTGAACTAATAGCACTGAAGACTTCTGTCAGTGCTCCAAAAATTAATCCTTCTGTGGGAATGGCCCTGTACCCAGAGGTACTTCCAGCTGTTTGGATATCATGGTGGGAGACAGAGCCCATATCCTACTGTAGACTGCAGGAACGGGCTATAATCAAGGTTCCTGTGTGTTCAGATGACTTGGGACCAGGTGACTTGGGACCGTCCAGCCACCAGCTGTCACTGACAAGTCTCATCCTCACCACAGCCTTACTGACTGTGCTTCTGTGGAACAGTTGGAAAATCTCAGGACAGGTGATTTATACTACTTCCATGTAAATAAGTAAAAGAAGTTTCAGATGTAGCAAAGCTTACTAACCAGCAATGCAAAATGTAGTATTTCATTTTCACAGAAAACAATAGAAATACTGAAATCATTGTAAAGGGAAAGCTGTGAGATTTTATATCTCTTTAACAACCTGAAGGGTGTTATACTTTTAAATAAAAAAAGTTGGCAAGCAACTGCTTCTACAGAACCAGAGTAAAATTTTCCTGGAGAAGCTTTTGCCCTGGATAGTCAACTGAAGACAAGCTGGATCCGATTTTCCAACATGCTGGATTTGTGCAGCTTTTACTGACTTTACACTGAGACACCCAAAATCAAAGCAATAAATACAGAATTAAATGCCTGTAGTAATGCTGGTTCCCCAGCCCTCACACTTTTCCATCCCTTTTGAGGAGCAGAACTGCTGTCCCAGTGGAGAGCCCTTGGGAGGAAGACTGGATATCCACACTTTGTAACTGGCACCCTTCCTTTAAATCTGGAGTACAGCTTCCTGTTGAATTCCCTGCCTGGATCCTGCGTGGAGGGAAGAAGTGTAAGGTGTGTCACAGCCTAAGTAGACCACATCACATATAGTACAGTGGGGGACTATAAGCCCTAAAATGCACATACACTGGAAAAAGACTGCTTAACCTCTCCTGAGTCAGTGTACCCGTAGCTTCTGCCTCAACCCTCTGACATGCTGTTCCTTTCTGATGGGGCTCATGTAGCGAGTTTTAGTTACCATTTTAATTCAAGCCACCTTATCAGGAAGAAGGACTGCAAACAAAAATATCCGACAGGTGAAGTGAAGCCTCATATGAATCACCCAGTGCTAGGGCAGAAACCTGGAAGGGCCTCACAGCTGGTCTCTTTTTCTCTTCCTGTGGTACTGCCAGAGCTCCTCTGACCTACAGCTGTCATTTCCCAGACATGCTATATGGCTGTAGTGTAAGGAGATGGCATTTTATAGTCCTCTGCAATGGGGATAGGAATAGGAAGAGGAGAAGGTATACAGAAAAGGAAACCTTATCCACCAGTTGGTTTAATTTACATTTGGAAAAGTATCAAGAACAGAGTTATAGCAGACAAAACTGCTCATGGTAGGCATAATATAAAAGTCTCTCATTTTTCATTTGAGTACACAGAGGACATGCTGGATCAGATAAGTTGTCCACCTTCTTCAGTAGAGCTTTTATAAAATTGGCTAGCTTCAGATGAGCATGCCAGAAACTCTGCAGTAGGTTGTTACAGAGACTCCTTATCCACAGGGAAAATTTCTTCTTAATCCACAGACAGTTTTATGCCCTGAGGCATATGAATTTAGATCCTTTCCTAACAATCTTGGTATCTTTTTCTGTTTGTGTTTCTGCTCTTTACTGCAATAATTGTGGATACTTTGGTTATTGCCCATAGAAGTTTGACATGTGCAGTATCACACACTTGTATATAAATATTTGCTATTCATTTTATCCAGAAAATTCGTGCAGGTATAATTAAAAATTATATATTTTTTTCATGTTCTTATTAGTCTGATACTAGCAACGCACTGTATTCAGTACATATTAGTATTTCACTGCCATTCTGTATAAGCAGAAAATAAAGACTATATTATATGTGTGTATGCAAATAATGGAGGGTCTGGATCTGTGCTAAGTAATTTTCTTGTGCTACTCTACTTTGTCCACTCAAGTGACTGCCACTGAAAATTAAATGGCTTTCAATAATAATTCTGTAACCTGAAATGGGTGCCTACAGGATAATTAGAATATCTTGCACATAAAAAGTAATCATGTGTCCTCCAGTCATGAAGAATACTCCACAGCTGATCAACATCCCTGGATCTTTAATGTCCATGACTTGTAACATTCAGGTGAGAGGTGTAACCATGTCACACAGCTCAGGGACATATCCTTCCTCAAGCGCAAAGTTTGGCTTGCTGCTCTGTGCAAACTGTGCTGTACCATTTTTTGTGCTCCAGTACTTCATGGCACCAACACCACTGTGCCTTCTGCTTTTCTATCCTGGCGGTCCACCCTCCCTCAGCAGCACCTTGGCTGGGACAAAGTGGGCCTTCCTGTATTTTGGCCACCTGTGTTAAAAGTTCTGTCATCATGAAGGGTCATGTAGATTTTGTTCCAGCAAACTCAAGTCTTCAGTATTTCAAGGCCTACCTAAAACTACAGTTTACAAGATGGCTTTTGGGAAAGGATAAGCCTCATTTCCAGGCCTTGTATTGGGCAGAAAACTGAGCATTCCTCCTACCAAAAGCCACAGCCTCATTAAAATACTACATTGTGCCTGTATCAGGGTATCCTAACTCTCAGTTACACTTACACCTTGGGCTCCAATCTGTCCCATCACAGTCATGGGCGCTTTCAGTTCAAAGCAAGAGCCAGAAAAATCCAAGTCTTCCCTCAGTCTGCATTTCAGAAATGCCCCAAATGAAACCAGAAAACACAGTTAAAAGTAACTTTGACTTTACATTTTTAAAGAAGCTCTTTTCTATCAACTAATGGGCCAGAACTCAGTAAATGTAATGAACTGCAATACTGATATTAATTGCCATTATTCCTGTCTTACAGAGACATATAATTAGGAGAGTGTTTATAGTAAAGACACTGCCAGAGACTTACAACCCACAAAAGACACACGTGAAGGATAAAGGAAAGGAAAAAAAATTATCTAATCTCCTTCATTTTAAGATGACGAACTGAGGCAGAGGACTGAAATACTTGTATTTGAGCCATTGACTTGTCAGTTTCCACACCCAGTGATACACACAGAGCTCAACATGTGGTACAAAACTGAAGGAGAGTCATTGTTTGGTTTGTTTTCATGTGCACTTCAGGATCAACACTTCTCACTGTTCAATAGAGATAGTTGCAGAATGATTTTTCTGTCCTATGTAAAGGTCTTACTGTTTCAGCTTTGCATGGAGGTAACACTGAGACCAGCTGAATTTTTTTTTAAAGTGTATTTACAGGTCTCTTTCTGCTGAACAAAACGTCCGCAATGTCGTGTTTGTACAATCCACTTTTGGTCTGCTTTGATTCCCATATTGGCTGACCTGTCTTCTCATCTGTCTAGAGTGGCTCAACCTTCCTGCACCAAAAGCCACCCATCCCCAGGCAGGCAAGTCCAAGGCTAAGAATATGAGTTGTTTCCTCATGTCCTGGAAGCTTGTTGCAGTTTTACTATAGCTACTTTACTGATAGCAACTGAGCCATTATGAGCATGATAGAAATTGATGCGTACACTTGGAGGATGACAGACTGTGTCTTAATGTAGACCTTTTAATGATGCAGAACACTGTCTCCATGAACACATGAAGCTCCAATTTATTTACACCTTTGGTCTGTTTGTAAAAATCCTTATGCATATTCTTTACAGCAGTACTGCTTTTAGTCCACACATATAAATTATCTACTAACTAGCATACATCCACCCCATTAATGCAGGATTCACGTTAGTGAATGAGAAATATTACAAATTGCATCCCCTGAACGTTTGGGTTCACAATGGACTCAGTCCTGAGGCTTTGCTCTGATGCTTCCAGTACAATAATATTCAGTAAAGAGAAAGAAAAAGGGAAAAAGCTGTTAGTGTCTTGTGGGAGTTTTTCTTCAATTCTTTGCCTGTGGTGCATTTTGCTTGAACATTGCTGTAGTAAGTTTTACTACATGTTTATCTAGCTGTCTACACCAGAGGATATATTGACCGGGATATTATTCCCAACCTACATCTAGCTTTGTCCCGGCTCTTAAATCTTCATTGTTACCTAATCCCTTGACAAGCTGTACAGTGTTCAGCTCCTGAGCGTCTCAATACTATAGTACACATCAGATTTGCATACAGCTAAATCACCCCATGGAAAATTCCCTTGGTGCACATTTTCTACTTAAACTGGTGATTAAGTGCCTCTATCTACTACAATTTGAAAAGCATCAGCATGTTTCTGAGTGCATATTTTGGCTGGTTGAAGAAGTAATTTAGTTTACATGGGAAATACTAAAAAAAAACCCAAACCAACTCACCAAACCCTAAAATGTTATTTTTTTTTCCATTTCAAAGTTCCCCATGCTGATTTTTTTTTTTCTTGGAATAAAAGAGTGAAAAGCCATATACTTCAATGTCAACAAGACTAATAAAAAAGGATAGATAGAAGATGGGTGCTCCTTCTTTTGGGAAAAATAAAATCCCACAATACAATTAACAAAAGAATGAAGCAAATATAAGCAGTTTTACTGAAAATGAAACAATTTGTCTCTCTTTTTTTTTTCTGTTATCTGTTTCTGGTTTTCTTGTTGACAACCAGCACATTCAGTAGGAAATCTGTGTCTTGTTCAAAATATTTCAGAGAAAAAAATTTCAGCAGCCCAAGAGTAGATATACACATACATACAGAGATATAGTATTAGAAATCCACTTATTTAAAATGATAAGCTTCATAGTTAAAAAAAATTTTGAACTTTCTGAATGCTAAAACTAAGACTGCATATATAGTCTTAATTTCATTCTCTTATGTATTTGCCTAACAGAACAGTCTTACATTCATGTTCAGTCTTTGGCCTTTATACCCATTTACTGGAAAAAAGTCACAGCAACTGTGGTAGATCAAGACAGATGAACATTTTCTTTGTCTCGAGGGAATCAGAGACACTGCTCAAAGCTTCTCCTACCCCATTTCCCTTTCTGCTTGCTAGCATGGGCAGTGTGGCTGCACAAATGGGCACCATCGGGTTCTCTGCTCCGGCTGACAGCAATGAGCAGGTCAACCAGTGTGGGAATGGCTGTCTTCTGAGATGGAGATATTCATACCTGGCCCAAGGATAAATACCACCCAAATGGGGTTAGTGTGCTCTTAGTACCTGAGCTAGTACCAGGCATGGCTCTAGGATCAAAGTCTGCACTTATTAATAAACGATCAGGGGCTGTTTTTTGAGATCAACTAGATGGCACACTCATGTCTGTATGGCTGAATTCTCTTCCCCCCGCCTTGCCCCTACTGCCACCCAGAGACTGTCCTTGCTCCAGCCTGTTCCTTGAACAGTACCTGAAAGGCTAATATGGATATGTGCCCAAAATGTGCTGAGGAGCTTAGTAGCAATGAAGCAGCATAATTGATCATAGGTCTGGTCTCAGCCACTGATTTGTAGCAGAGAGGCAGCAGCTGTGAGCCACATGGAGTGATGGACAGCTTACAGGTGGCTTGTTGCTCTCTGACACAAAGCTGTGACCTGTCTTCCATATATTTGGCACATTTCCAGGGCTCAGTAGAAAAAACCCAGGATTCTGACAGCAAATGAAAGCAAAGAATGAAGACTTCTGCAGTGTTACCCTGATCTCTACCTTAGAATAATTTGTCTCGTGCTGACCATCTTTAGGTATGGACCACTTCCAGTCCAGGGAAGTAGAATCAAACTGACTTCCTTCTTTTAGGAACCAGAGGATCCAGTATACTAACCTGATCAGCAGGATATTTGATATTGATATATGTAGAAAAATGTGGTCTCTCTGTTATTTGGATTCCAAAACAACTGCAGATTTTTAAGCAATAACTCAGACTCCACTCAGGAGGCAGCAAGCAGCCTGGGCTACTGATTTTTTGTGTGTAGATACCCATAAAATATTTTCCATTTTCCCCCACATTTTATGCAGCTGTACTTCCTCTTTTGTCTGCCTACCATCCTCTTGCCTCTTTTTGGACCTGTTGAGATCAATGAGGTTTTTTAATCAAACAGATTCAAAAGATGATGATGTCACACAGCCATTTAAATTCTTTATATTTTCAGAAATATTGGCAGCTGAGTAAAAGAGCATCTTTAACCTCCTTTAAGAGTAAGACAGGTAGAGTTCAGCTCATGCATCCCATTTGGCAGCAGCAGCTTGCAGCTGATCAGCAATGATATACTGTCTAACAGCTTTGCTGTGTCTTGTCTGGTGTTGGAGAGACTGTGAGGGAAAACTGGGTTATTCAAGGCAGAGCCTTAAAGAAGCAAAACATACAAATCTACAGGAAAACCCATTTCATTAGCCTGACTGGTCTTAGCATCTAGTCTAAGCTTTGGGGATGTCTGTCAGGGGACAACCAGGTTATGTTGGACATACCAGCTTCTGGTACATTACTTAATTTCATTGTGTCAGTTAAACAGCATAAGTGGCTTCATCCTAGATTACATATTTTAATAGTTTTTCAGGAAACACATATTTTTGATTCCACTAGCTTTAAAGTACTGCCTTCTTGTGCAGGTTTGCAGGGCATGCCTCCAATGCAAGTGTGTTGTGTTAGCTTCTACTATTCTGAAAAGTCCGGTATACAACTGTAAAATTCATTTTTAGACTGAGTGCAAATTGATGCTATAGAAAGAAGTATACTCTAAATACAAATCACTGCTCAGTCTGACTAGAAATTATTTTCACAGGCTACATACAAAAGAGCAAACATTGCACTTAATGAATGCCAAACTTCTGCGACACTTAAAGAGCTTTTCCATTTTACTCAAATCAACTCTATGCCTGCACACTGTTTAATGTTACGTTTAATGTGTACATCAACTTAGTGAGAAAAAAATATCTGCTGCATGTTCTCAGTCTCCAACTTGCTCACACAAAATCAATTTGTCCAGAATAAGATTATGTCCTGCTCCTCCAAAAAGGCTATTTTCATGCCAGGTTTCCATGTCAAATCTGAAACATTTAAGGTATAGGATTATTTTGGAGACCAAAAAACTGTTTTATATGAGGGAAAACTGGATTTCCTCATGCTCAAAGATGGCACAAAACTCATATGCTAGAAAGGTGTTTTAAATGCCAAACTGCCTACCTGACTCAATTAAAGCTGCAGAAAGGGAGGCTGCTGTTGTTTTCTGATTGACATGGATTAGTCTGAATTTCCTCAGGTATGCCAGCCCAGGAGCAGCTGAGGCTTACCCTGGTGGCTGCAGCTGCGGTCATTTCTTACCTCACTCAGGTGTTGCTTTTGTCAGTGGCAGACAGTGTAGGCTGCACAGCTTTAGACCAGAGCTTGTCCTGGGGTATTTAGCTAAAGAATTATTGTGAATTAAAACCGCCGCATTTGAACATTGAAGGATAGGGATGGGAAAATAGCATAAACCCTGTTTTGATCTCAGTAATGGTAAATTTCAGCCCCCACAGAAGCACTTTAACATACTCTAGTGGGGTTGGCTAAAAAGAAACAATTGAGTCTAATGAAAAACCATAACTTTGACTATTTAGTTGATTTTTCATTAGATATTTTTCACTGGGGTGAAGCCCATCCCAGACAAGTCAGAGGAGAACAGCTCTGAGCTTGGGAGGTTGCAGAGCAGCAGATCGGGTCAGAAAGATCTTGTCATCCCTGCAGTCCAACTCATGGCCACAGGGCGTTTGACTGCTTCAGAGCTTCTGCTTGTGGGGCTGAAACAATGCTGCATTCTGGATACGGGGCCGTTCCCACTCCAGCTCTGCTGTTTCTGTAAATGAAAA
Source organism: Corvus kubaryi (assembly GCF_017639235.1). Taxonomy (NCBI): domain Eukaryota; kingdom Metazoa; phylum Chordata; class Aves; order Passeriformes; family Corvidae; genus Corvus; species Corvus kubaryi. The sequence continues at coordinate 25,900,591 of NW_024580667.1, read as the reverse complement.
CTGGAATTTAAGCAATTTTTAATCCTTTAATGCCTCTCAGTGTGACCAGTACAGACCAGGATCTGAAATAATTGTGGTAGAACAGGCACACAAAAGAAAAGTCCCCAGTTAATGATGGGTTACATTTTGCTGGGTTTATAGATGCCTTTACAAAACCAATATAAAATACAAGCTCTAAGCTTGTTTTCTGGAGGTGCAGTAGACCTATCACATGTAAGTCCATAGCTCTGAGACAGGCTTGATCCTTATCCACTGTAAAATGTCCTGTTTGCTGCTGCTAATGATTTGTGGTAGGTAGAACACATGTTCAAATAACATTTTCTGCTTCTGCTAAAGCACTTATTTATATAATTTCTGGTTTGGCCTTCATTTCTCTTTTATATGTTCCAAGCTTTTCTCTAACCTGCAGGCAGGCCCCAGACCTAGATCACCCATGCACGTATTAAGAAATGGTGTGTCTGTCAGGGTATTTATAGTCCTGCTTTAAATGAAGTATTTACGGTTTTGCCTTGGCTCTAGACTCTTATTACTTACTTTACAATCTGTTGTTGTGTCATATCTATTGTGAACAAAGAGTATCCTTCTGATAATGTATTGTTAATAGCTATGCATTAATGATAATAAACAATAGCTGAAATGATAGTTTTTATCTATAAATATTAATGCATCAGCAAGATAGAAATTAATTTAATAATTAATATGTGAATGTTTCAAGCAAATGTAAATAATCATACAAACACACAATGGTAAAACATCAGTACTCTGTGGTGCATGCAGAATTTGGATATAAACTGTTTTGTTCACAGACTTAACATTTTAAATAACCAGGATTCTGAGTATGTATGCCCCCCAACTTTAAGAAATAAGTTGACAAAGATTTCCTCATATACTCTGTGTAACTTAGTATCCAGAAATGAAGAAAAGGGCAGGAACAACAGATGCCAGCTGCTGAATGTTAGTACTATTCACACTATTGAATACAGAGGGTTCATACCAAGAAAATGATCAAGAACAATACTTCTGTAAAATTGAAAACTGTCATATTTTTCTTTTCAAATGAGAAGAAAACAGGGCATAATGGAAAAAAAAAACCCATGCCATAGAATTGCTTTTTGTTATCGGGCAATGTAAGCCAGGGTCCCCTTCATTATAAGTCACAGACCAAGTCATTGCTTCAGAAATAAGTGAATTTTTTTCTGACTGTGGAATAAAGCATCATGGCTTATTTTGGTACCCTGCAACCTGGAAGCAACTGTTTCAAGAAATTCGTGGGTCAGGTTGAGCTGACTTCCTTAGGGTTATGTTTATGGGTCTATTACCCTTCTCGAAATCAGCCCAATTAGGTTGGGATTTTCAAAGACTTTTTTGGTTTACTCTTCAGGATGGAGAGCTAATTTTTACAAGAAAACAATTTCTATCTTAACTACATTTCACAAGTAGGCATGAAAATGAGAGCATAATAGTTTGGAAATGTGTCCTATGCTACATTAAGAATTTGGGCAATGTAGGAAGTGCTCTGCATGGAGAGAGTGTGGCTTTTCCCTATGCTGTTTGTTCAGGATTCACATTAAAAAGCAGAATTCTTGGCACAGTAAAGTAGAACATGAACATATCGTTACCCTATCCATAAATAAAAGAAAATGAAACCCATATCAGATTAATTGATTAGAAAATTGGAAGTTATAGAAAAGCTAAAGTGCAAACAGTGAGCAACTGTACCATTGCCTTCTGGAAACTTGAAATGAGAGAACTTCTCTGAGAAACTAGTCAATTAAATTATCACACAGCTAAGCTGTAGTGAAAAACCCCCTCCACTTAAAGAGTACTTGCTTATAACATATGAAGTGAAATACCGTTGTTGTATGTTATTGAAAATTGCACAGCTGAGAAAATAAAGGGTTAAAAAGACTCAGCAGCTCCTTAGTTGAAAAAAAAAAATCTTCTTTTCTGTTTTACTCAGTAGGGATGTTTGTGTTTGGGATTGCATGCAATGAATATGCATGATATTTAGCTTTATTCTTGTCATTGTTTACAGTGTATGCTGCCTCTGTGTTGGCAAACTGTTTCCCACTTGGGACAAAGCACAATGGATAGCACAGAAAGAAGGGAATCAGTCTGGGTTTACCATTATGTTTAGGCTGGGAAATCCCATGACCCAGTGCTTTTATTTTTGTTTTTTGGTAACCTCTTTGAATCTTCTACCACGCAGCAGATTCAAATAAACCAGGTAGAGAATTTGAAGGAAATCCTTGGCTCCTCTTGCACCAAGCTGAAATTGCTAGGTGGGTCTAGAGAATTTTGTGGGGCTTGAAAGTGAACTTCCTTTGGAAGCTTTCCATCTACTTGTGTATCTGCATGTATACAGATGCTGGGAGTTCAGGAGCTCTCCAAATATTTGCTGATTCACACACACTAAGACAGCTCTGCTGTGACTCAGTCCTCACCAGGCTACAGCTGGAGAGCAAGGTTTCTCTTGTACTGCCCCAAATGCCTACAATTCAGTAGGATGCAAAATACATCCCCAGGTAAGCTGGATAATTCAGGTGGGAGAAGAGGTGCTTTGGCACAGTGAAGACTTCTAAGTCACCTCTGAGACTGCTGAGACCTCACTGCAACCTTGCAGGTTGATTTATACCATCACAGGGGCAATGCAACACCATCCATTGTGTCACCTGTTTCAGAACAGTAAGGACTTTAAAAACCACAGAGAGGAAGAGCCAAACTGTGCCCCAGAAAACTCTTACCATCTAACCAGACAAAATAGACAGAGCTGGGAGTGACCAACGAAGCAGTTTACTCCAAAGTCACATCACTGGCCTATGCAAAGGCAGAGAGACCTTGCAGAGTGGCCAAGACAATCCTGCCCACTCAGTCGCACTGTGCAAACACACAGTGGCCGTGCTTCCAGCAGAGTCCAGCAGAAGCATATTATTGTGCTTACACTATTTAAGTAATAATACTTTGCCTTGCACTCAGCAATACCTGGCTGCAAATTCCCCAGCTTTTTTTTTAAGATAGATATGTAAAAAACGAGATTGAAAGTCCCTTAGTTTTGATTTAAAAAATGCATCTTTTTCAAAGCTTTCAGAAAAGACAATTTCAGTGACTGTCTGAGACAGACGTGCAGTCTGAAGAAATGTGCCTTTCTTCCGATGGGATTATGCTACAGGATACCGGTGTTCCTTGCAGCTCGCTTATGCGCTTATTTCACACTCACGGTTTCCACAAGCTGCATGTCTGCAACCAAAAGCAAGGAACGAATTCACAATTCCATTCCCATTACACAATGACACGATTTTCATAGATAAGGTTTACTTCTTAAGAAATCCTCCAGATCTCCTACTGGAAGATGACCTTGTAAAAGCACATAAATACGTTATACAAAAGAGCTGAATTTGTCTCCCTTTTTCTTGCAGAATTCGCTGGAAAAATCAAACTGCTGTAATGAGGGTTATAAGCTACCATTGCTCAAATCTGACTTTAAAATTTGGTTTATTTAGAACATAGAAATACACATGAAATTTAATCAGCATCTCAAGTCACATTATGTACTCTCTGCTCGACAGGAACTGAGCACATAAATTAGCTGAACTGGGAGCTAGTCCCAGATCCATCCCTACTTGACTACAACACCTCTTGCTAGGAACTTCCAGCAGGGGAAGCTCTTAGCACATCAGTATCTTCATACTTTAAGCAATGAGAGCAAAGTTTAGCCAAGACAGAGATGGTGAAAGGGAGGGGGGAAGAACAGAGGAGGAGGAGGGGGGCAAAGGAATCAAAAATCAATATTGTCATAAATAGTCATATCCAAAAATTAGAGAAAAAAATATTATTTTGATCAGATGCCTTTGTTTCACCTTAGGAGTTTGAATCATGTATAGACATGGTATGTAAGAACAGTGAGACAGAGCATTTTTGTATGAAACTTTGTGGCTTACAATACTCCTTCTGTGAGGGAATGGCGTCCAGTTTGGGACTGACAGGCAGCCTACAAGCTTTGTGCCAGCACACTAATCCCTTGTCTGTGGGTTACTGAAAACCTTCTTGCATTTTTGTTCCCAGTTCACCTTGGTGAAAAAAACCCAATTCCACATATGATAAATCCAGTGTCTGCAGAAAGGCAGTCACCTAATTGCACAGTGAAGCAGAAGAAAGCCTTGCAAATGGTATACAATTTTCAAAGTGTTCCAAGCCTTAGGCAAAAGCCTTTCAACTATGTCTAAAACTGAATGATAAAATATGTTGTACAAATTATCTGTGAACAGGAAACATGTGGTAGTGGCAGGGGACTGAAATGTAACACTTGTAAAGAAATGGGAACTGCCAGTCATTTATACCCTTTTACTTTTCTCTCAGTCACAAGTTCCATGATATTTTTTTTCACCATCAGTTGATGCTCAAGTTTGTAATAAGACATTTATCAGATCTCACTAGGCCAATTACAGCTTTGTAGCAAAAACAACAGGAAATAATACCCCATACAAAACTAAAGGTTTAGCTTTGTCCCTTTCTTCACTCTTTTATAGAATTTCTGTTTTATCATTGCAAGGATGTGTGTGGATGGAATTCTGAAAGAGTTTCAGTACTGCAGAAATGCCTGGGATTCCAGTCATCTACACATTAGACTAAAGTAATCAAAAGTTGAGAAAATTTTTTAAAGTCCTGTCTATAAAGCAGTATTAAAAAATAGAGAGTGAGAGGATGAAAAGGGAAATGCACAATTACTGTTCAGCAAGAATATAAAAACCCCACACCCAAACGCCTTCTATTCTGAAAGCTCATTTCTGCTTCCTTGCTCCTGAAGTTCCTGCAGTAATGGTGTATCTTATACCTTCTGTTTTTTAAAGATGTAATCTTTATCACCAATACCAACTACTGTGCACTGTGGTCCTCACTGATGGAATTTTTTATAGATTACCTCCAGAAGAACACTTCAAGGGTGAGGGGAGACAAAAGAGAAACTTCTACATTTTCCTTCATGTTACACAACAAAAAGCAAATAGTATTGCCAAGTCCCAAGAAATTTTTTGGCATAATTTAAACATGAGATTTAAATGTAGTGCTTAAAAATGCCACCTGCAAGCAGCTAGATAAAAAAGACAAAACCACAAAGCAACAACAGGATTTTTATCCATGACATCTTTTTTAGATAACTGGATATGTTTATGCCTTAGCTCTTAGAAATATTAGAAAGACACAGAAATATACATAAATACATAGAAAAGTGTGTGAAAGTCCATTGACAAAGGAAAATTCTAAAATGACTTGCTGAAAGACACTCTAACCCTCATTTAAGACTGTATTACTTCTGTGTACTGCTGTCCTAATTAGACCACGTTAGGTGTCCTTGGTTTACTGAAGGGCCAGAACCATTCATGCCCGTTGTGATAACATGGCTGGTATAATTTGGTGAACTGGTGAACATGCAACATTAGTGTCTGTCAAATTGATTTCCTGCAGATATTTCCCGTTACGTATATGACACAAGCAGCTACTTGAGAAAATAATTAAAATTTTGCTTGTATCTGAGATAAAAAGTCTTTCTTTCAAGATCTGCTAAGAGAAACTTTCAGAGGCAAAAGAATTAAATGTTTTGCAGCATTCTGAGAGACTAACGAAGAGGTTGTGTGATTTGAAGGTTAACTTATTGGGCTGGGACTCATTAACATAACTAGGCAGACAATAAGGTGGAGGTTTTTTTATTCAGTGATCAAACCCAAGCACTGGGGAAAATCTCAAGCAGATCTTTAAAAACAGTTTTGTACTTAAAATCAAAACAAAGGAAAAATTAGAACAAAGAAGTGCTTTACTTCAAAATGGTTTTTTTACAAATTTAGATTATTTTTCTTGGAAGACTGGAAATTGAATATTTTAAATAGAGAAGGCTAAAAATTTTATTCTGAACTATTTTATCACTTTTCAAAGAACTATTCCCTTTAAATATAACACAACTAAATCTTTGCGACCCATTTCAGTATTTTCCCTCCTGTCCTATTTTCTGGCCATGAATATTTGAAACTGAGAATTTGAAACTAGATTTACTCCCTGTAGATGTGCTTATACTGCAAGCCAGTAAAACCGCCTCAGCCTCCTCAAGTCCAGGGTGGGATCTGCTAGAGATCACAGTGGCTGCTTCCTATCTTGCATGTCTGGATTTACTTTGCATGAAAACCAGGAAAGCATGAAGCAATGATTGAGTCTGTTTGACTTTCACATTGAAGTAAACCCAGACAGATCTGGGAAGCATTCCTGGCTTCCCCACTATCGCCATAAGTTTTGAAATATTAGGATTTTTGTTTAGCAGCTTTATTATTAAGCTAAAAAATTCCACTTGCTGAGTTTTGAAATAAATGTCCAGTTCTATTATGCAATAGCTACATGACTTCTGGTCAGTATCTGTGTTTCTGGGCTTAATTTTGCCTATGTGTACAGTGGGAACAATAATAGCTGCTTCCTTTGAACAGAGCTTTGAAATCTTCAAGAAAAAAGTGCCATATAACTACATTTGACTGTTACAAATTATTTGTGCTTTTTCTCTTTCTCCTGTTAATCCCCATTTATCTCTAGCTTTTTACAAGAACAGAGTTAAATTTCTGCTTTTGAAAATTTTCTACTTCTTCCATTCCCTAGACCTAAGTTCCTAAATTTATGGACAAAAATAATCACTTTTCGCTTAGGAAATGGGTAAGCTGAGTGAGTGTAAGGGTAAGGCAGTTGAGTGCTGCAGTCTAGGAGAATATTTGGACCTTTTTTGTGTTGCTCACCCTGTTCTGGCACTCTTCCCTCAGCACCTGATACTGTCTGCTCCTTTTCTTTGTAAGGGTTCAGCAAGGATGTATTGACCCACTCCATCAGAGACTCAAAACATCTTGTAGATGTCCTCAATCAAATGTCATTCCCACCTAGTCAAATGGGTCACCTCTTTCCATCCAAGGAAGTCCTTTCCTGTTATTTCCAGCGTAAAACACTCTGGCAAAGAAGCAGCATTCCCAGAAGATGCTGGAATTTGGCCTCCTGTTGGTGCTCTGTTGGAGTGCTAGGCCTCTGAAAGCATGCTCCAGGCATCCTTTAAACAATCCATATGTATGGTGATGCTCTTCTGCTCCAGTTGCTCAGTGACCTCACTGGCCTCCCCTTGCATTTCCAAAAATACTTGTCCATAGTCCTTTGTAGGAGCTGCTGCACATCTGCCACATTGAACTGCACCTTCATCTGCTGGCAATGAGCCCAGAGTCCAGCTTTAACCCTACACTGAAACCCCAGGAACTGAAATACAAATTTGTCTTCCTTATGGAATAATGTTGTCCTCTTCTGGGAGACATTGTATTGGATTTGTTGATTCTTGGCTCTGACCTGGTATGGATGTTCTTATACTCCTTACATCAGGTTTCTATGTCTTTGGTGGGTCCTCTGGGGAATGGAGAACATGTTCAGTTGGTAGCTTTTATATCTAACTTTATGCCTAAACAGACATGAATACATGAAACAACAGGTACACAAGTCATATTCTTTCTTTGCAGGTCATATTCACTTTAAAACTATAATCTCTTAGTGATTCTAACAAATAATCTCAAAGTAATGACATCTCCAGGTAGCAGACTGTCGTCTTTCTACTGAGGAATGTGACTGCTTTTAAGGGGAAAATCATCTTTCTGTCATAGGGGGGTAAGTAACAGAAAAACTGCATATACAGTGCAATTGCTAGTGATGCATTGCTAGAGTAATTTTAGAGGCCAACCATATCTTGCTTGGCTTCTGGTTGCCTGTAAAAAAGTGTGCAGTACCCCTCTTTCTACTAAATCTACCAACCCCATTAGAATGTTTCTAGTAGCCTGGCTATTTCTTTTTAATTCTTTGGAGTTTTCTGTTTTCTGGTTTTTGTTTAACTTGATAATGATTGTAGTTTGTCTGGTGGGTTTTCTTTTTTTGTTTTTGTTTTTTGTTTTTGTTTTTGTTTGTTTGTTTTCTTTGTGTTTGTTTGTTTGTTTGTTTTAAATCAGAACTCTCAAAAGTGGGCACTCTCAAAACTGTGGCATATGGACCAGTTCTGGTCTACAAATCACTTTTCCGTTATTGTAATGGGCCAAAGAACTGTGTGATGTTGTCTCTTGACCTTGTTCCAGATGGCGTCACTAAAAACACTCTGAAAACTAAATACTTACTCAATATCACAATTGCTGCAGTTGCAGTGAGATGTTATGTGATCACAAATGGGAAGAGAGCTGGTTCAAGAGTCGACCTCTCTAATAAGATGTGTCATTGCTATGATAAATCCCTGTATGGTGTGTCATGTGGCTAGTAAAGTGAAAAATATTATTAATCTATTTCAGGTGTCAGGAGTTTCCTTGGTACTGGTGAAGATGGAATAATGCAAAGTTGCCACAGAAATAAAAAAGATAGCTACTTGAAGTGGAATTCTCTGAATAGACAGATAAATTCTGTCTCACACAGGCTCTGCTGAAGGAAAATGGAGCAAAACCTGTGTCACTAGAAGGTCATGTCACTATAAAACAAAGACTTTTTGCAGGGATGAGCCATTGTTCTAATTTGTCACCTTGTCAGAGTAAAAAGAAGTCCCATGGACCCTTGTGGGATCTAGACTAGGCAGCTGTTGTGTATTTCAGGTTATCCTAATAATGGATAGCCTACATGGCCATTAGGTTGTTTCTCAACAAAACACTTCTCTTTTGAAAGCTGACAAATTGTCACCTTTCCTGTGCACCACATATTCCTGAAATTTTGGCCCAAACTTCTTCAGCAACCTGTACAAGTGTTTTTGTTGCTTTAAAGGTGAAAAATACTCTTCAAAAACTCAACCAAAATCACTTAACCGTTGAATCAATGGGCCAAAGCCTTGATAATTCACTGATTCAGAGGGGACCTAAATTCAGACCCACTGAGGCAAACGTCTCGTGCTGTGATTATTATTTACTTCTCCTGGGTGCTCCTTGCAGTGCCTGGAATATCCTGCACTAACTTTAAGCATTCTCTGTTGGCTGGTTCATATATTGTAGCATTAGAATGGTCTGGCTTCAAGCTCAGCAGGAGGCTGAAGCATTCCAGGCCTTTGAGAGGAAAGGGGAACTAAGAAATGGGGAAGAGCGTTGCTGCTTAACCAGGAACTCCCACATGAATAAGATTAACTAATGTTTTCCCCAATTTCTGCCAAGTGGCTTTGATAAATGACTAAATACATAATGTCATTTGATTCAAACTAAACTCTGTGCTGTTTTTCAAATCCCAGTGTGAAAGAATGCTGCTCCTGAGAATGCTACACGGCACAGAGGGCCAACATGTTTTTACAATAATAATAATTTACATTTTTATTAAGAATTTACTTTTGAAGTATCCCAAAATGCTTCATAAAAACCATACATAGAGTGCTGCAGATTTGATATCAATGGCAGCAAGGCAGAGCAAGGAGGGAAAACTTTGTGAATAAGCTTCATCAACCGCTATTTTATGTAAAGTATATGTGGTTTTTAATGCTTACGTAGGCAAAATGAGTTCTCAGTTCTTTAATGATCAAATTTAAAAGAACCATGTGGAAGAGAGCAAACTAAAACCTATTAGGAAAGGAGGAGGCTTCTTTAAAAATGGTGCTTCAAGATCAAGATCTTGTGGTTTAAGAGGAATATATATTCATGCTTGGAATGGAGACTTACCGGGTAATTTTTATCCACAGATTCCTGATAGGAACAGACAAATTCTTAATTCTTTTGCTCTGAAATGTTGCATTGAAGGGAGAGTACAACAGGTGTAACGGAATGTTTTTAACCTTGCATGAAACACTGAAGAACAGACATATGATTAGCTGCTCCTGTTTTAAGGCTCAACCTCCATCTTCTTGCTGAACCCACAGAGGATGCAGTGGGTGGATATAGAAAATAGATATTCATGCTACCTTTGAACTTTGGCAGAGAAAGAGCCTATTTCTGTACATTTTGCACCATTCCTCTATGAGCACCCCAGAGTGTCTCCATGCTTTTCTGCTCTTTATTCACCATGTGTGTGACCCAGGATGGCTGCCCCATGCTCTCTGCTCATATACGTGACCTGGGTGACCTGCTCTCACACACACACAGATCCCCCTCTTTTAGAATTTTGCCAATATGTTTTCCTCTTTATTCAAACAAAATCTCACTGAAGTCACAACTTACATAAGAACCAAATACAAACTGGTAGCAAGATAATAATTTCCTATGAAACAAAGTTTTTAGAATCCTGGAGGGAATGAAGACCAGTGTACCACCAGTCTGTGGGTTCCCTCAGCCAGCTCTATTCCAAAGTCAAGATAATGTTGGTCTATAAGTAGGGTTCATCTAGCTTGACCTAGACCTGCTCTCCCTGCTTGGCCCCAGAGCTCTACAGCTCTGACAGCAAAGTAGTCCTGCCAGGGATTTCTGAGGAGCAAAACTTGCCTATGTTTTAAATGCAGGTTCTGCAGTGTGGACGCTGAAGCCTTCTGTGCTCTGCCCCGTCAGTGGCTGCATGCCAGTCCCCTGTGAGTGATCCTTCTATTTGCACTGCTCTTCTGACTGGGCCTAACTGGGGCTATTTCTTTTGTAATGCTTTCCCTCATTTCTGCTGAAAGGGTTTATCGGAGTTCCCTTCAGAGTAAATCACACTTCATGAGGTCTCAAAATATAATTTAAAGCTAAAGCCTTTAATGTTTCTGTCTCCACCTTCTGCAAAGAAGCTGTCAATTGGAGACACCAGGTGGGAGCAAAGATCACTGAAAGCAGAACGGAGTCAAAACATGGATTTTTCTGCCTGCTGAGAAGTTAGAGAATTTTTGCTATTCTTCAGTTGGCATAACTGATTTAGTGTGAGGGGCAAACCAGTGCACTCTGAGAGAGTGAGGAAGCTTATCTAATATATTCCCATACAATACTATCCCAGAGGATCAAAGTGAAGGTCTGAGGGAAACAGGGAGTACCAACAGTTTTCCAGTTTGCTGAATGGAGTGATTTAATGCTCAAGATGGCTACCAGAAGGCTCTGGTTCTATCCCCTAAAACGATGTGACTTATACTGTAAACCGGCAGATCCACTTAGTTTCCTAGGATCTCTATTTCCATTTCCAGGCTTCTGTCTAGCAACACCATTAGCAGGTCACCCTCAATTTTGGTACCTGTCACAGCTTCCTCTGGGACAGTATAAATTTGCAGCAGTGCTGAAGTAGTGTCTTAAACAGATGCACCCACACACAAGCAAAACCCAACACAATGTTTCAGGTTTCCAAGCTGATAAGGATAAAATCACAAATGACCCAGAACTATGAGCCTTAGTAATACCTTTATAAAAATTTCCAGAATCTCTTCCCAGTTCATCCATCCTGACAGGGAGAAATGTGCTCTGATCACATCTATCTTCTTCCCTGGTTGTTTCTACTCTTTTTCTCATATGTATTGATTAAAAATCCAATGTGCTCAAGCCTAATTCACCTAAATTATTTCAGAAGAAATTCCAATCCGTTTCTTATAGGCTTTGGCTTTTGGAAAAACAAATAAACTATTTTGGTCTAGATAGAGCCTTGTTCATTGCTCAACCATTGTTATCTTGACTCCTTGTAATTTTCTGTTTTACAGCTTCCTCTGAATATTTCTGCAAATGTAGGAAGACTGATGTAATTTACATAAAGTGAAATAAATTAATGTTATTCAGATGCATGCAAGATATATTTAATATTTATATAAAATAATGCAAATGTTTCCTAGATGTTGCCAATATGTTTACTACAAAGTTAAAGATTCTTTTCCTGGGAAGATTAGTGATAGAGCTGTTCTAGGGCTTAAAAGACATCAACAAAGCTCTGTCTGTAGAAGAGAGTAGAATAGGACAGGTAGACAGCCAGCCAGCCAGCCAGCCAGACTGACTAAACTATCGAAGGGATATAGATAAAGCAGTACCATTAACAAGCAGTGAAGGCAAAGCTGTACTTCTTAGGGTCTGTGTTATTAGACTTAATCAGCTCTTAAAGAGGAAGACAAGTCATCAGAATATATCAGAATATAAAGCCCTGAATCAGGCAATAAGTCACCAAGACTAACAGATATCAGTTACAGACAAGAAAGTAATGGCTCACGTAAACCTTGAAGGAGATGTTCTGGTAGCCTTTGTGGAATGTGTTCGCTCTTGAGGAAGAATAAAATGTAGGAGGCCTTTCTTATACTGAGATAGAGACAGGAATAACTGCAGTTAACATTGCTAATGATGCACTGTTGTCAGAGACAGAGGAACCCTAAATAAGATGTAGTCAGTGGGCTCCAGGAGCAAAATGGAAATTTCACTTTCCTGTGAATAGTAAAGAGTTTGTTAATCAGTTACACCTGTGAATAATATTGAGTATTTGAATAGTTCTACTTCCTATATTGGAGTGAATCATGTGAGAGATGACCCACAAGGCATGTAATGAATTATTCCACTAATTCATAAACTGACCGTTAGGAAGTAAGTTTCTTGCACAAATTCAAACATGTTTTAAAATGTAGTTCATGGGTGAACCTTAAAGGAAACGATTTTCTAACTTTAGATTTTAAAAAAAGGAAAAAACCCAAAGAAAAACACAGAGGGAAAAAAAAAAAAAAACAAAGCAGAAAAGAAACTCAATTACCCATTGGATTTCCCCTTCCATTCCTTTCTTTACTGGAAAAAGTCTACAAGTTCTGTGGGGCACCTGAAGATTGATGATATAACCCCAGAAAAGCTATGACTACCACTGCAGCTCTCTCCTAAGCAAAATGGAGAGGCCTGCCATGACATACATTATTTAGTATGGATGAAATGTTCTGGACATTACTTAGACTGATCTAACGTTCATCCAGAGTCACAATGTTGGAGAAGTAGTAATCATGAGCATTGGTGCATGGAGAACTCGTTTATCACTACAGAACCACAAAAGAAAGAGCCCATTTGAATCTTATTTTCAAGTGTGCTTTGAAGCGCTAAGGTTAACAAATCCTTTAGTCACATACTGTACAGCCCTAATCGAAGCTCTTTCTACTTGGTCCCGCAGAGTATGTCTTTTTGAATGAACCCCCTACAGAAATAAAAGGGACAGTGTAACTCTGAAACTGCACTTCTCTTTGAAACTGGTCTACCTGCTTTTGTGACAAGTAGTCCTATGACAACCACAAATGACACAGATAATCTTCTTGGTTGTTCAATATGTGTATTTGGTAGGTCTCTCTATATAGATAGTGTCACCCTTTTCCATGATAGTATATTGCTTTTGCTCAGCGACCACCAAGAACAGATTTATTTTAAAAAATAGTGCAGAAGTACATTGACAGAGAGACAGCAGGGAAGACATAGACCTACCTGAAATGATTTTCTGTTATTATTCAAACTAACTTTTACCTCAAACCAAATCCAAACCTCAAAAGATCTGTCAGATTAAATTTTTTAAACAATGTTCAATTGAATCTTTTTTATAAGCTTTGTTTCAGCCAGAACAAAGATAGTATTGCAAGAACTCTGTAATAAAACTTTAATGTTTAAATTCCCTCCTCATTTCCTTGAGATCAAGAGGCCTGACTAACATCTGAAAATTTGGGATTGAAGTCACAGCAAACCTCTTATTCGTGCTTCAGACTTCATTCCACTTTTAGCTCTAAAAAGTCGTTTGACATCACTGATTTATTTGCTTTCTTTCTTCTGTAACTGAGGATATTTAGCAAAGCAAATACCTTAGAGGAAAAAAAAAAGAAGATTTAACTGTGCTTTGGTCAAATTTTACATTTATTTGAAATTACTGGCTGAGAGTGTCAGCTGTCCTTTCCTGGCATTATGTTGTATTTCTTGTACCTAAAGATGACCTCACCTTGTTTTATATCAAATAAAATTTCACTTGATTAGTCATCCAAACCTACAGCACCATGGTCTCCCTTTCCTTTTCTTTCATTCCTTTCTCCCATCTCACTACTACTTCTCTCTTTTTTAGGGCTATACTATTTTTCTTCCTTTTAAAAATATTCTGTCATTATTTCATGTTTTTCATGTTATTCAGCACTGATGAAATAGGTATTTTTGAACAAATTTCTTACCTAGTCATCAGGTAGGTCAGGTGAAAAGGGCACTGTGTTTAGTGGGAAACACTCAAGAGTGCAATTCTGGCATGACGAATGCGCAAAAGCTCAGGAGCTTTTGGTCAGACTGTTCTTATGAGTGAGAAAATGTGGTGCCAACCAAGCTAACAGCCTCTACAGAAGCACTCAAGTTGAGAGCTGACTCATATACTGATTTTGAGATCATGGCTGTGTTATCTGGGGAATCAAAAAACCCACTTCCATTATTGTTTTGCAAATCTCATTCTTCAGAGTATAATGGAAAATAGGTTGTATGAGCTTTTGCACCCTGAAATGGTGTCACTTTACAAGTGGTAATATAATTAATGTTAATTGTGAGTGTTTGGGCTGTGCTAGAAAACATAAAAATTTATATAGATGGTAAGTATCATTAAGTACTTTTGGAAACATTTGTTCTCCCTGGGGTTGTCTCTGACAATTAATTTCTTGGGGCACATTTTCAACAAGCGCCTTTTAGGACAGCTTGCTCAGAGAAAAAGTGAATCTAAGCCTCAGAGCTGATAAATGCTCTAGGGAAACCTATACTGAAAAGGAGATTTTTGTTTCTAGAAGAGGAAAAAGGTGTGTCTAGCTATGTTCTGGACAGGACTATAATACCAGCATCTCTAAACAAAAACTAAAACAAAAACAAAAGTAAAAAGAAACACTTTGTTAATTTTAATTCCATTTTCTTTACAAGGCAGCAATATCTTTTGACAAAAAGAGCATATCACCAGCCTGCATTTCAGGGTTGAACAACCATATTAGCACCTAAAGCTGGAAGAGATCATTTAGTCTTCTCTCTTATGTATTACACAACATTAAGTTTCACAGAATTGGAGCTGTTCCTTCAGTGAGGACCACAGCTTGAGTTTCACTGAAATTGTGTCTCTAGAAGAGAACAGGTGATAACAGGATACTCACAGTGTCCAGAGCCCTGTGATGTCAGATTATAAAATGTATTACGCCTGTGCATTCCTACCCAAAAGTGGGGATAAACCAGTCTCTTCACAATTAAATGCTGTTATCTCCATGTGAGCTAAGTAAAACTTTCTATAGCAAAGTGTATTTATTCCATACAGTTGAAGGTGTCCAGAGAGCTATTTAATTCTCTCTAAAGGAGGCTTCTACCAGCATTTGTTGGCTCAGCTACACCCTGGCCTTCCTGAACTGTCTGGATTGTTGTAAGTATAGAGGAAACCACTAGCTTACATGTAGATGTATATTTAAAATCCCAAACCCCATAACAATCTGAAGGCAGAATTTCCCTGGAAATTCCATATCCTGTGCTGCAGAGAAAAATAAACTCAACTAACACACATTTGTAGAGAAATACTTTCCTCACACTAAGTATAGCAATCCTAGCAAATATAAGGATAGGAATATAGCTGGTCAGTTGACAAGTCCTTCCAAGCATTTGGGGATAACTATTTGTGCCTACCAGCAAGAGAATTCATTGTAGCTTGTGTCATAAGGTGAAGTCAAATATGTCCTGATGACAATGCAAAGCTTCCCAGTCTTCTGTAAAAAAGGGGAATGAAGAAAGGGTATCACGGGTGTCTGTTGACAGGTGCCAAAGGTCAGAAAGTTAAAAACACAGTCTTGTCATCAGAAAGTTCTGGCAGTTTTTCTTGTAGAAACTCTATTCAACACCAGCATTTTGAAAGATTTAATTTGAAAGATGCCAGGCAACGGCCACTCTACTTACACCTACTTAGCCATTCCAGTATTTACCTTCTCCAACAGGATACGGAGTCTTATTTCAAGGCCGAAGCTAATATCATCTTGCTAATATGTCTTTTAATATCTCTATTAGTTAGACTGAAAAGCCCCTCACCAGACCCTATATTGTCTAAAATAAATAGGTAGATCTATTTTCAGAAGGCTTTTGGTCATGATAAAAAGTTATTGGCCTGGGTTGGGCCATTCGTAGAATAACTAGATGCAATTTCACGTTCACATGTAGGTAGAAAGTATGTAAGGGGTAGCCAAATAAAAATTAAAGAAAAGCATAGATGGGAATTGAGCAATAATTCAACCATGAAGTTATTAACTAGCTAAATGATACAAACATGTATTAAAGCAGAAAGCAAATTACAGTGACACTCTGTTTCACACTTCAAACAACTAAAAGCTCTTCTGTATAGAGAATAGGCTATTGGCTCAGGACTGGAACACAGGAAAGTCCCCCTATACAGGACAGGACTGAATGCAACAGTATACTGTGCAGTCAGAAAAATAGAATATTTCTGAGCTCACGCAAATATAAACAAAGCTACATGCAGCTTCACTGTATAAAGCAATCACAAGGGATAGATAAAAAAAAAAAAACTTCTGGCCTCAACTCAACAGAAATTGATTCAAAAACCTGTCTCAGTGCAATAAACATAAGTCTTGTCTCCAGTTTTGCAGTAATTAACTAGTCAAAAGTAAAACAATTTTTATGGCAGAAATTTTTAGAGGTTTTAAAAGAAAAATTATTCCAGGGTGCTGAGACTAGTGGCATAATATGCCATCTGAGGTTGAACATTTGATGGGACCTGGTGAGATCAAAGAACTGGAAAGAAAAAACTGCATTGAATATGTAGGAATGAGCTCCAATTACAGCTGGCCAGTCCTTAAACTTAACACAGCTTAAGCACAGCTGGAGATGGCATTGCTGCTCCTTACTTTAGGAGAAACACCACCAAGATGTCTGGAACCAGAGACACAGGCTCTTGAGGTAGGCCTGAGACCATGCAGTGTGTCAGGATGAAGCCCATGGAAGTGTCCCAAAGTGAGAAATTAATTAACCAGTGTCATGCTGCTGCTGGCATGGGCTTCTGGCCTCAACCTGCTTCTGTCAACTCTTGTCTAAAATCCTCAATCTGCAGCTGCCTACGTCTGCTTTCTTAATTTCTATCCAAAACTGTCACCCTCTATACAATTACATCCATTCATTAAGAGTGAGCTAGAAGTTATAAAACCTGAGCCCTTGGAAACTAGTTTCTGGACTGAATAAATTTTTGATATGTCTTTCAGTCTATTCTGACATCTATAAGTACCCAAAAACCAAGGGTGTAGTCTCACATTCTGTTTTAGCTAGTGCAGTTGCTGCTGAAAATGGCAGCCCCAATCTTCACAGCCTCCCTTCATTTAGATTCTCATTCCCTGAAACTGTAGAAGACTAAGTCCAAAATAAGACTGGCTGATCCAGACATTTTCATTATCACCATGGAGAAAAGAGAGGAAATGCCTGACCCAAAGAGAAGATGGTTAGAGGAGCAGAAAAGACCATCTTGGCTTAAGTGAGGTCAAGTTAAATAGAGTGCAATCCTGCAGCCTGACTATTCACCTGCTTCCTTTAAAAACCGAGCAATTATGCAATCTCTTATGTACACACATCCAGGATGAAGCCATCTTCAGGCTCATAGCAAGAAATAGCTACTAGCTTAAGTGACAGTGCAAGATTGGTGCTGTCCAAGACAAACAAGGGCCACAAGCAAACACTGGTCTCATTTTATTTTTTTCCCATGTATAGTGATGGAAGTTCCTCTGATGTCTAAAAGAATTTCATAGGGAGAATGCTGAAGTGTTGTCTTCTTACCACTTTAATTCTTGGTGGTGTCTTAGTCAGTGAAATTATGTGGATCATCAGGGCTTGTCATGTTGAACCTGACTTTGCCATAAGGCTGTTAGCTGAAATGTTACATTTGTACTTTGATGTTCAGACCCTTTTGTTTACTGGAATCCATTCAATCATTCATGGGGATTTTTGTATCAATATCCATTGCAGCTGGAAATAGGTGTGAGGCTAATTCCATGTTGGTTTTTCGGGTAATAATATATATGTCAATATGGTAAATAATAATGTCTGTGGGCCCAAAGGATCTGCAGTGTTTCTGTTGCCCTGTTGCTAGTCATAAGCAGAAAGACCAAAGCTTAATGTTACTTTGAAAAAAAGTAATTTAACAATGTTTCTAGAGGAGATTAAAGTAGAGAGGGCCTCAAAATAAAACTGGGCTAGCTGAAAATGATAAACAGCATAGTGCGCTGAGTATTGCAAAATTATTATCTTTTTTTCTTCCAGAAAAGCAATTATCTTTGGAAGCTGGCTGATATTAGATCACCTGATTATATTAATTTCATAAAATTCAGGGAATTTACATAGTTGGAAGGTTGCACACTGAACTCAGTATTATGTAATCTTGAAATGTTAACTTTTTCAAGCCGTGTAGTCACTCTGTATGGAAGGGTAGGTGATATTTCTGCTCCAGTAACCTTCTCAAGACTCAGCAAATAGACTCAGCAGGGGTTAACCTGCAGGATGCCCATAACTGAGCAGAATTTCTCCTCAGCCGTAGTGATAAAAAAATCAGCAGAATTTTCTTCTTTTCATATGTAAGAGAGAGTGTGAAGTCTGCAAAAAATGCATAAGGACAGGGAGCTGGAGTGCAATAGGTTTTGTTATAATTTGTCCTCCTGTGCTGGATGAATATACAGATGAGTGACTGGCAGATATTTTAAGATCAAATCCTTCCTTTTTTTTTTTTTTTGATTAGAAGACATTGTAAATGGCCTTCCTTGGTATACAGCCCTTGATTTCTATCTGCTTAGGAACTCTGGATCAGAGACAAATTTCTTTTTAATGAAGACTTTAAGGATACCTCACTTGTAAGAGGCCTAACAGTAATCTCTGTTGTAAAGTTGTCTAATAAGCACACTTTCAATTCTTTTATTTTGCTAAAGTTTCTCTCAGCTTAAAGCTTCTGAGATTTCTGTCTAGGTTAAACCAGTAGGTGATGTGTATATCTGTATACACATACCCTTGTGGGAAACATGCTGCTTTTGAAGAAACTCTTAATTCTCAACCTTGACACTGAATATAGAACTCCTATCCAGAGCGCTGAAGAGAACAAACATTTGTAAGTAGCCATCCTTACCCCAGTTAGTTGTAATCAGGCCTACTATGAAGCTTTGTCTATGCTATTCTATTAGATTATCATTATATTTGCTGCTTGTGATACAGCTGGTTTCTAGATTGGGACTCATTTGTTACAAATACAGAGACAGTCACAACGTGATTCGTATTCTCCAAATACGCTTGGTTAAACTTAAACTAATGCATACTGGCTGTGGAAAAAGAATAGACTCCCTAGCATATTCACGAGTTTCTTCCTTCTCTGTAATTTCTATTTGCTAATCTCAAAAGTCTCATAAATGGTCAGGAGCCAGAAAACTTACTCCAGGTGTGGGCTATTTGCTACTTAGCACTTTTTACTAGCTTTTTTTTTAAGAAAATGAAGTCCACCAACAAGGGCAGAGAAACTGCAGCATCTGCTTACAGTGGCAGGTCATACACTACAATTTTCTGAAGAAATTGATTTATGAACCAGTGTTTTTCTAGGTCAAAAGAGCTTTGTCCAACTATTAGTTGAATACTTATGAGTAATGAATATATTTGCAGAACTCAGTATTGTCTCTTGAATGATTTGTAAGCAAAATAAAAAAATAAACCGGCTAAATTCACAATGAATATTATTTGCAATGAATAATTCAGCCACTACTAATTATTTGGCACCTGTAGAGGAAAGAGAGAGAAACAGATATGCTAATATGATGTTGCCTCTTTTCTGCCTAACTATCAGATATTGATGTAGAGAAGGGCAAATGTCTGTCACACTGCACACTTGCTGGCAGATATGTTATCAGCAAGGGAAGAGGACTTAATTTGCCAAAATTATCCATTTATGTGTCTATCCACACATTCATACAGAAAGACTCACATATTATTTCTACGTATTTAATAAGTACGTTGCATGTGAACTTTTTAGCATTGCTCAGCAGCTCTGAAATGCACGTTGACTGTGGACATGCTGGACACACACACACACACACACACACACACATACACTCACATATACATATACATATGCATATTCACATATATATAACCTCAATTTTTTCACATGCGATTGCAAAGATGCAGAATACAAGTCCTTGTTTGCTTGGGTCACCATGTTGCAGGTATCAAATATGTGTTCCCATGTAGAACTATTAGGTTTCCTTTAGTTTAACTACTGGGCTTTATTGGACAATTAGAAGAGAATATGAAAGACAAAGATCCCAATAATCTTGCAAAATAAAAAGTAATATTTTTATGTTGCCTGTATACAATACTTGTGTAATTACATGGCAGTACATGCACATGTTCTACTTTATACACCTTAGTCTCTTCTTTGATATAGTGCTGGATTTTGTAGAATGAGATAAGGTGTCAATGGCTTATTTGAAAATTGCTAACTGTGTTGTGATAGACAATCAGTGGACCACATGCTGTTCCCATTACAGTTGGCATACGTATGGATTGTTCCCTGATGTTTCTCAACATTTTGCATTCACACAGAATTCTGCCGTGCATTTTCACTACAGCAGCACCCAAAGAGTAGTATGGTTTCTTCTCTTTTATTAAGTAAAGAATTATTATTTGATCATTTTACTCTAAAATAAGAGTTCTGCCATTGGCACCCTGTTTTTAGAAGTTCCAGAGAGAGAGATATTTCTGTTTTATACAATGAGACTTGACCATTTACACTGCAATAAATATATAATCTACATAGTAAGGAGGAGCACAGATCTTTGTTTGCTCTGAACAGCCAAGAAATTCATGTGCTCTGGGTACCTCAGGTAGACTGACATACTGGGCTTTTGTCCCTTTTCTTCTGAGGAGCTGGGAGCTGTAGTACAGTATTAGGATGCACTAGGATAGGATTTTCTAAACTAGATGTGGATTCATTTAAATGGCACTGTGTATCTGAGAAAATCTTTTTTTTTCCTTACTGGATCATGAGATTTTGGGAACAGAAGTGTGAAATTAAGAAATTGATTATAAGGGGTGGGGAGAGGAATCTGGATATTATTAGGACTTATCTGAAGAAATATAGAAGTGGATTATCAATTTCCAAGTAGTTTTACAGGCTTGTATTCCCACAGTTCCAATACCAGCAAAATTAGGTGTAATCTACAGCTGAGAAAACTTAATCTTTTGTCACATAACTTTCAGTGTGTTTGCTTTTTTCCTGAGATTTGAATCATTGACAAGAAAAGGTGACCCAGATTCTCTGTGAACATGAGTAATTCTGTGATCCTGTGATGGTTTTTGCCAGTCCTCAGTAACTTCTGAGTTTCTCTAAATGGAGCTGTATGGCTGTGATTCCAAAGGGAAGACATAATGCTTGATGACTGCTAAAAAATAGAGCATGCCAGACATGTCCCTACTATATTTGTTTTTCAGATAGGAACTCCTAGGAAAATAGCACTGAAGAATGCTTATCTAGTTTGACCTACAGACAGGAAGTTCTGAAATGTTACCTTTTTGAAGCTAAGGAGATAACATCCATGAGTGCTATGTTTCAGCTCCATTGTGCCAATAACCTGCATGCATGGAGGAGGTTCTGGCTCCGAATGTTTCATTTTGACTTTTTTTCCTTATTCTGTTGCCAATATTTTAATATATGCTGTGTTTTTTTCTTGTTTCAGTACAGAGTTGAACTCTCTCAGATGCAGGATGAGTCTTGAGAAAGGAAGTTCTTACAGTATTGCTACACTTATTTGAGACCAAGGACAACCTTAGCGCTATTTTATCTTTGGAATTTTCTGTAAATGCAGCAATAATTAAAATTGTGAAAAAAGACTGAAAAGGATATGCACTTTCTTATGCTGAGTGCTTTGCTTGCTGCTCTAGTGACCTAGCACAGACAAGGGTAAAGAAGTGCTTAAAAGAAACCTGGATATAAAATAGATTTACAAGGACCTCTCCCTTTTCCGTTTTTATTTTTCTCAGATATATCATATCTGTGGACCATCAGGGAAGCTTTCCCACTACTTCAGATTTCAAAGCTACAGGTGGTCCGCAAGCATGGCACTTCAAAGAGTGTTTTGATTAAATGAAACAATGTTTTTATAATATGGATCCCAGATCTTTGAACTTTTTTCAGATCAATTCAGCCAACAAAGATTCAATTAGGTGAGATCAGAAGACCCACTTCCATCCTCTGTTTTCATCTGTTGTTCAGCCCTATCTTTTCAAACAGCTTTAATATAAAACCAGGGCCAATCATTTATTTTAATGAGGACCACAATCATAATGATGGTGGTGGTGATGATGGTCCTTGTACTAACAGTAATAAAACACATTTACAGCTGGCAGTACTGTTTGCTTAAAAAAAAAAAGCCAGAAAAAACCCAAAACGAACAAAAAAACAAACCCAACTTGTATAGCATAAGTAGTATTTTAACTGAATTAGCACACGTTGGCACAAGCTGGGTCTGTATCCGCTACTGAAGCTTATTTAACTGTATGTATCTCGTGGTTTTGTTTTTTCTTTTTTTCCCCTTCAGTGAAAGAAAAACTGATCCTAACAGTTTTAAACTTGTTAATTCAAACCATATGTCATAAAGCCAGTCTCCATATGGTGCAACACCACCTTATATTTACAGGGTGCTGCTTTCCAAACATTATTCTAAAAGCTTTATTTGCCCCAAATGTAATAGGTGGTACTGGGCTCCTGAATAGAGCTTTTAAAAATACCTCAAGTGTCTAAATCGCATGCTGATATAGCAAAAACACTCCGATTATTAAAAGCTAATTACAGCCTATTTTATTGGTAAAAATGTGCTAATCAAGTCCTTGACTGAGAGTGTATGCTTAAGAGAAGAAAAGCATGCTGTCAATCCTCTGTTTCCACACATTGCAACAAAAGATAGGTGTAGAAAAACAAAATCCATCACCCAGTAGAGAGACTTTTACAATTTGATCTTATGTGGTTGATTGTCCAAAACCATGCCAGATTTAGAGAGGAGAGGTAGCCTTTGCTCTTTCTGTCTCTAAGAAAGAAAGGAAAAAAAAAGTCTGTTTCTGAAGCAAAATTGCAATGGAAAGACTGAAGAAGGTTAAAGAGACTGTTGAGTTTGACCTGTTTTTGCTTCTATCTGTCTCTAAAAGAAAAAGATGTTGAAATACTATTGAATGTCTATATTTGCTATAGAAAAAGCGGAAGAATTGCACAGGGTGCTTTTCTGGGGTCTTTGAGGTCTATTGCACTAAAGTCTATTTACTTGATTTCACTCTTCTTTCTCGGGCACTAGAAACTACTTAACCTATCTTAGCGCCAACCCACTTTCTACACTGCAAGGCCTTACAGAACGGGCAGATGGAATGGATGTGCATTCCTCCTTCAGCTTTTCTGGCAGAAAAAGGTGAACCTTAGGCAAGCTTTCCTGACAGACAATTGTAAAATGGATCTTCAGGCAGATGGCACCTGATTACCTACACTTAATTGCTTGATTTGTGTAGGAAAGAGCTGCTATGTTGAAACACATGCCATCCATAACTTGTTCTAGGTCTGTTTTTTGCATCCAGTAACAAAATATATTCTGTTTTACTGATCTAACAGAGGAATGGTTTACAATTTCCATTTCTTTCCACCTTGCTCAGTAGGTGCTCATTCCAGACCCTGTATAAACTGTAAAGTTTTATGTTGGAAAACATTGCAGATTGTGCACATATATCAGTCAGAAAGGAACCCTGCAGCCAGAGTGAGGATGGTAGATTGAAACCATTATCACTCATCATTTCTCACATGTGTAAGCCTGCTTCACAGTCAGTCTCTCTTGGCTTGCTCTTCTCTTTGTGTGCTGTATGGTTAAAGTGAGACTTCCTTGCTCCTGCTAGGAAGGTTCTTGGCTGTGTGATTTTAAAGGCTATACAAGTATATAATTTTCTGAAGAAGGACCCACAAACCACAAACAAGCCTTAAACTATTGACACATGTGAAATCAAATTCTCTGATCATTTATACCACAGTAACTAAATCTACCATAGTGAATATAGAATAGCTCCAAACTATTCTATGAATCTATGATTGGCATCAAGGGAGCTACTTCTGGCTTCTCACTGGTGAAACTGGAGACAGAATTTGACCATAGAGAGAAACATTATTATTTAGCTCATTAATCACCAAAGAGACTTGCTAGCAGAACAATCCTACCAGTTTTCATTATTTAATTTCTAATCTTATTAGAAACAGAATTCTAAATTGCATACAGAGAATTCAGTGGGAAGAAAACAGGCAGCATTTAGCAAGCAGTCCAACCTATTTCCAGTCTAATAAGTTAATAGCAACATTCTTGCAGAAGCTCATGCAAATAAAAGCAAAATACAATAACATTCCTAAATGAAAAAGAGAAAGAGAAGCACATAAATGAATGAAATAGTTTCATGTATAATGCCATGTTAAAAAAATGCTTATTGCTTTTAACAGTTTCCCACTTAGATTAAGCTACCAGCCAATTAACCTTCAGAGTACACAA
The DNA here is from genome assembly GCF_017639235.1 of Corvus kubaryi. Lineage (NCBI taxonomy): Eukaryota > Metazoa > Chordata > Aves > Passeriformes > Corvidae > Corvus > Corvus kubaryi. The sequence continues at coordinate 25,876,173 of NW_024580667.1, read as the reverse complement.
CGCTTTCTTAATAAAATAGTTGTGAATGGATCAGTGTAAGAATGATGTATTGTCTATCATTTGAATACATACTGAAGAGAATGGACTCAAATAAAGAAACCAAACTCAAGATCTAAACAAAACAGAAATGTTAACATATGCCTACTTGTTCAAAAGAAACTAAAGAACCTACCATATGATGTAGTGCCAAGTTACTTGAAGATGACCTCTAACCAAGACCAAGAAATAGGAATGTGTTATGATTTATATGGTAGATTAGCTAGGTGATTATTTCAGTCAGGAAAGGTATCCTTTCTGATAAGAGCTCAGTCAAGTTTCTCCTTGTGCATCTTGTGCGTAAGTTCTGTTAGTTTTGTTAGCAGTGAAATTAAGAGGTTTGATGCTTAAGACATTATTAATATAGAGGAAATCAACAAAGTACTGTCCTACAAACTAGTCTGAATTTTTTTAAATTCCTGCCTCAGATCATTGCAGATTTTTCATACTTTTTTTCTAGTCCTCCACTATATTCAAGAACCTATGGAGGAAACTACCAGGAACAAAGCTCAATTCTAAAGCCTGATGGCTTTTTCATTGTAGTTCTTAAAATAATTTTTTTTTTTATCCTTCTCAGACTTTACACCGTATCAGTTCTCTGCGTGATACTTAGTTCTTCTGTGAGTGACCTTTTGTCCTCAAGAACAGATGGTAAAAGTGCCCAATCCAGGCAAAATGATGCTGGATTTCAGACCACAGAAGTGCGATATGAGACAGCTGTGGTGACTTGCTATCTCTACCACACGCTTCCTTTGTGCAGTTCAGCAAGTCATTTGATTTTTCAGAGCTGCCTTGGCTGCTCATTTATGGACCAGGAACACTTATAAGTCCTTTATCACACTCTTTGCTTATCTTCTCTATACAGTTGAAAGTGTTGCCTGATAAGATGAGAGTTGCTGGATCTGCAGAGCGTCTATTACAATGGAGGCTCAACTTTAGCTGAGCCAGTAGAAGCAACTGGAATGCAAACAGTAGCTGCAGCTATAGAAATTATAATAAATAGGGGGTAAGAAAAAGAATTATTGGCATGACTTACACGTGGACTGTTTATCCTTAGCTGCTACACTTCCCATATGCCTTGTGCTTTATCACAGCATGATATTTCCTGAGATCTACATCCTTCAATCATGGTGTTACTTTGAGTTGAGGTAACTGATTGCTAGTCTTCCAGAAAAAAAACTCATCTTGCCAAATGATTGGTATGAGGCCATTTTCCTCTTCTCCCATTCAAATAACCAAGCTTATAGGTCTGTGGGAGAAGAGAGCTCCATTTGTTTAGGTTACTATAATAGCTATTTAAGGCTCTGCAAAGTTTAGTGATATACCACACTTTTAACTGTTGTATTTGCCATTGTGGCAGTATAAATTATATGCTTTATAAAAACCAATAACTTTGATGCTTTACAGGACGGTTATTGCAACTAGGGGGAGGTAGTTTTGTCTCTTAATTTGGCAAATGAGAAACTGGAGACAAGGAAGCTGATGGCAGGTTCTTAATGGATTTGAGTAGTGTAACTACAGTTTCTTCAATGAGCAGAATTTGCCAGATTTGCTGGAAAAGCTCTCCATGTACCACATCAGTCTAAAGTGCTAAATGCCCTTAGCAGTTAGCTCTCTCTGCCTGAGCAGCCTCGCTCTTCCTGCACCTCTGGACGTCAAGTCCCTGGCATGGACAGAGAACCTGGACAGTGTCCTCTGCTCTGTGCCTGACACAGCCGGAGCACAGAAACTGCTCTTTGCAGTCCCATGGTGCTCCCAAGCAGCTTGGGCTTTCATCTCGGTGACACACAGAGGGACTCCAGGGTTTGAGCTGTGGCTCCGTGTGACAATTCAGCTCTCACTGGAAAGGTGATAAATTATCTCATAATAAGCTGAGTCATTTAGGTTATATTAGGTTAACTGACCATCAGCACTTATTTTATAACATAAATTACTCATATTGAATTGACCCAGAGGTTTTAGCACTTGATAAATAATTAATAATAGTACATGAATTAAATGGAGAGACCACTTTTCTTTATTTTACAATTTCAACTGCTGCCTCTGTTTCTTTAATACAAATCCTCTGAAGTTGTAGTTATGGTTATTAATATAGGGATAATAAAAAATTAATCGAATCTTTACAACTTTAAACAAGAAGTTGTGTCTCATTAAAGTATATAACAAACTTAAATACAATCTTACTTATAGGGCTTTTCTTTTCTCTTTTATTTCTTCTTTAATTTTAATCATATTTGTCTTTTAGGAATTTAAAATTTCATTATGTATAAATGAATACACTTGCATACCCTTGTTTCAGCTAAGGCTTTAGCTTAAAAGATGATTGTCCTGATGTACAATTTTCTAAAAAATGAGAGGAACAGATTGGTGTGATAAATGCTACAAAAACCTGTACAGCTGCATTCCACTTTACCAATACAGAAATGATTGTACATAGTCCATCAAGTAAAACCATGGCTTTATGTAAGGATAAACAAGACATTTGTTTATTCATTTTTAAAATAACATGATTTTTAAATAATCAAGATAAAAAGGTCACATATCTATTAATATGTAGCACACTTCTCATTACTTTGGTAATATTATGCAACTGTTGCCTTTCAGCTGCCAGTTCTTTGCATTACCTTAATGTGCTCCTCTATCCTTTTATGTGTCAAATGTTACTATGCTTTTTTGCTTTATTCAAGATGAATATATTAACCTCTGCAGGACTTACTAGAAGGCAATACTTTTCCTTCAGAAGCTAGAAGAAGAAGAATTTAAAAGGAAAAAAACCTCAAACCCAACACTACAAATTTACATGGCCTCATCAGAAGCTTCTTTTTAAACTGACATTCTAAGTAGTAATTTTTACATTGAAATCCTTATATTTATTAACTTAAAAATGCTTAAAGGCCCAGAAGAAGTTTATGTTTGAGTCATTATTACTCATTCAGAGACCAGCTTCTCTCTCTGGAGAGTATGACATCTTTGACAAGGGATATACGCAGCATTTCCTTTAGGAACAAGAACATTCCCTGGCAACATCTTAACCTTAATAAGCTAATGATTATGATTTTTTACTGTTAGCTTTTTTCCAGAAGAGATGTTTATATTTCAGTGAGTCAAACGTCTCAGCATTTGGCATCTCTGGCTGACGTGATTCTAAATCCAAAGGAAAGGGCTTACACGTGGATGGGACAGTTGGAAAGACCTGATGTGCATGTTTCTGGAGTTATGAACTGTGCACAGATGCACAGGGATGTAAATGTGTTTAATGGGTGCTTTCAGACACAATGATGTTAATGGATTTGTAGAAAAGAATGCTGAAGATGAAGCATATCATTCAGGTAGAGTAATTCAGTACTCTGATTCAGGTGTAAATCACTGAGGTGATGAATTGCATCACTTTTCATTAAAAATGCGAGATAAGACAACAGCAGTTGGGTTTGCTGTGATTCAACTGCAAAATGTTAAAAATATTTCTTAAAAGACACAGGCTTTGTAAACAGTTGCTAATGATACAAATTAAGGAGACTAATAACCTAATTCACACTGGAGCTGATGTTGTCACAAACATATTAAGGCTTTCTGGACTCATGGTGAATATTGCCAAGGTCACAGAAAGACAATATATTTCCTCAGTTCTGGAAAGGTTGTTGACTATATTAATAATTATTTTTGACTGTTTTTACAGGGGCAATTGAACAACTCTTGAATGTATCTCTCTTCTCCTGATCTTTGCCAAATATTAGTGTTACTGCAGTTTGAATATCAGATACTAAACTGAAATAGCTGACAATATATGGTTGAGGTGCTCACCCCTTTGGGTTTAGATGGGGAAAATGTGGAAGTTTTCTTTAACTCTAATATGACTTGCTACAGAATTTAACATGATTTCATATTAGGTCCAGTACCCGACACCTGCTGGAAAAGTGTCACAGGAAACTGCAAGCAACAGTAGTCTCTTAGAGTGCATTGAGGATAACCTAATCCAGAAAAGCCCATTGAGAGGAAGTGTTTTGCTGAATCTGTTGCTCACCAACTCAGAGGAACTTAAAGGAGAAGTCCATACTCATGGTAGCCTGAGGTGCAGTGGTCATGCCCTGGTGAAAATCATGACGTGAAGGGATACAGGGAAGATAGAAGGTAAAGTCAAGATCTTAAAACTTCCAAGAGCAAACTTTTGGTTCTTTAAGGGACTAGTAGCTGGGAGCCTTCAGGAAACTGCCCTCAGGAATAAAGAAGCAGAAGATCAGCTATTTAAAGGTATTTTTCTTAGACAACAAGAATTGTCACTTCCCATTTGCAAGAAATCATGCAAGGAAAGCAGGATATCAGCATGCCTGGGTAAGGTCCTCCTGGTCAAACTGAAATACAAAGGAAATGCACACACAATGGAAGGAGATCCAGGTCTTGGGAAGAATATAGGGATATTGCTCAGGAGTATAGGGATGGGATTAGAAAGGCTAAAGCACGGCTGGAGATAAATTTGTTGAGCTTTTTGATGAATAATAACGTGGGCTTCTTAAGTATGTTAGTCACAAAAGGAGAAAAAAAAATTCTACTCCACTGGTAAATGAGACAGGAAAACTGATGACAATTGATATGGAGAAAGCTGACAACCTTTTTCCCCAGCTTTCACTGGTGATTGGCCTTCCCATATCTTTCGAGGCCCTGAATCTTGAGGCAGGGACTAGGGGAATGAAGTCCCACCCATAATAGGAAAAAATCAGATTTGTGATGATCTGAGACATCTGACTGTGGGACCCAATGAGAGGCAGCCCACGGTCCTGAAGGAACTGGCAGAGGTAGTCACTGAGCTGCTTTCCAAAATACTTGAAAATCATTTACTAAATGCAAGAGATATTAGGCAAAATATATATTTTAAACAGTATAATAAATGAAAATAGTTAATATTAATTAAAAAGAAAAGTAAATTGGGTCTTAATTATTAATCATGAATAGATACTTTAATTATAAGGAACAAAACTTTTCAGATTATATCAATATAAAAAGAGTTTGAGTTAGCCAGCAGGTCTATAATGAGTATTTCAAAAGATAGTGTTCAAAATAAAAATGTTTGTTTCTATTATGTACAAATTTCAGAAGTGTACTAATGGTATAAAGAGAACTGACTAAAACTACTAAAATGGGTAAATAAAAGCAGTATCTTGATGCATTATATTTAATTAGAGCTATGAAAATAGATTAAAATGTGCATTGAAATTAATATTCAATTTTTAATAGGATTTAAACATTATTTTTTTAATTGTTAGAGAAGTGACACTACAAATTACTTTAAATTAATAATCTCTGAGATATACTAAATCTATGTTATTGAGTTTACCAATCAAGAAAGATTATTTCTAACTTCTATAAGGCTGTCTTAAGTCTGTTGTTTAAGCTATAATGTTTCTTACATCGCTGGCAATTTGCAAAAAAAACTAAAGCAGAAAAACCCCCTCACACCTAGAGCTTGGTTTAGAACTGAGTAGATGTACTCTATCACATATTTTTGAGCGAACCTGAAATAAAAAAGGTAGTTTGTATGACAGCCTAAAATATGCAGGGAAACAGCAATAAAACAAGAGAGTGTTGTTCTGGTTTCCTAAATAACTACTTTATTGAGAAAGATGGCATTTGCAGTGGCTGGGAAATTAGTAGTTCTGGTGATGACCAGACACAGAGTGGCTCAGTATTTGTTGCAGTTTTTGCTTTTGCTTGTGATTACCTCTGTCCTCTGTATGGAAGGAGGTGGCCTCTAAACGCTAACCCTGCCTATCTAGTCCAGGCACATAAATGAGCTGCTCAAAAACTTCTTCAGAAGCCTTTGTTTACTTACCTCTTTCGGTTGTCTGTGAGAGTAACACAGTGTGCTCAAATTAGAAGGACTGATTTTACCAAATGACTGATTTTACCAAATGACTAATTTTAAGCACAAACCAGGCAGGTTTCATCAGGCTGATTGATACCGTGTTCCATGCTGTTTTCCAAAGCAGTTGTTAATATGTGAGCATTTAATTAGGTTGTCTGGAGATTTTGTAAAACCTCCAAAATGTGCATGGAGGAAAAGAGAGGTATGTGGCGACATCCCCTCTTCAGGTACTTATATACCTTATGTTTGATGAGGACCCCTCTCAGTCATCTCTTCTTGAGGCTGAACAGGTCCAGTTCCCTCAACCTTTCCTCATATAAGAGATGCTTCTGTCCCTTAATCATTTCTGTTGCTCTCAACTGGACCTGATCCAGAAGCTCCACATCCCTCTTGCACAGAGGAGGCCAGAACTAAACACAGCACTCCATATGCGACTCACAGGGCTGAGCAGAAGGGCAGGATCATCTCCCTTGACTTGCTGGCAATGCTCTTCCTAATGCTCATGTTTCTGTTGAATTTTGGATGGTTCTTCTCTACCCACATCTCCAACTTGTCTTCTGAAGGGCTGCACAGCACTCTGGGGTATCCGCCACTCCTCCCAGCTTTGTGTCACCAGTGAATTTGATGAGGAGGCATTTGCACCTTTATTCAAATCAGTGATGATTAGAATAAACAATACTGGGCCCAGTGTTGAACCTTGGCGGACAGCACTAATGTCAAGCATCCAGCTAGACCATGTGCCACTGATTGCAACCCTCTGGGATCAGTCATTCATCCAGTTCTCAATCCACCTCACTCATCCAGTCCACGCTTCCTGAGTTTGCCTGTGAGGATGTTGTGAGAGACAGTGTCTTGCTGAAGTCAAGGTAGACAATATCCACTGCTCTCCTCTCATCCATCCAGGTAGTTGTTTTATCACAGAAGGCAATCAGGTCGGTCAGGCATGATTTACCTTAAGTGAAGCCATGCTGACTACTCCTGATCACCTTCTTGCCATCCATGTGGATAGAAGTGGCCTCCAGAATGAGGCATTCCATCACCTTTCCAGGGGTTGAGGTAGGGCTGATGGGCCAGTAGTTCCCTGGGTGCTCCTTCTTGTTCCTGTTGAAGACTTGGGTGATTATTTGTTTTCTTCCAGTCCTCAGGCACCTCTCTGGATCACCCCAATCTTTCAAAGATGATCCTGAGTGACCTTGCTATGGCATCCTCCAGTTCTCTCAGCACTCGTGGATACACCCCATCAGTGGCCATGGATCTCTGTCTGTCAAGCTTGCCTAGACGTTCTCCAAACCAGTCCTCCTTGACTAAGGGAAAGTCTTCCCTCCAACATTCCTTTACCCTGGCCTCTCAGGTCAGAGATTCCTGAGAGCTGGACTGGTCAGTGAAGACCAATGCAACGAAGGTGTTCAGTACCTCTGGCTTCTCTGTGTCCTCTGTTACCAGGGGCTGCCCTTCATTTAGTAACAGGCCCACATTATCCTTTGTTTTCCTTTTGTTATTGATGCATTTCAAGAAGCCCTCCTTGACAAGTTTTCCTTGACATCCTTGGCCAGATTTAATTACAGATGGATTTCTTTTCCTTTAGATTCAGATGAACCAGGGGCTGCAGAATGAAAAAAGCTGTTAGAATATGCCCAGTCCTTACTACTTTCTCACAAGTTACTAATGGAAAATTAGAGGGCAATACTGATGAGCACCAAAAATTGATTAGAGCAAAAGGCTAATTGAGCATTATCAAATTCTGCTAGAAGTAAATCAAGGGCCAACATTGTTGTCATCTTGAAAACTAAGTGAGGTGGATGTATAGTAGATGTAAAGTCTAAGTGTTTGAGACAAAGGGATCATTAGTATTAATGCCTGTCATTTATTTGGCATATGTAGTGAAATATCAGTCTCAAGATGAGGGTCCCATTTATTTGGTGAGGTACAGATACAAATGAAAATCTAATTACTGATGTAAAGACATTTTGGATTTAGGCCAACAGGAATCCAGGGGAAAAACCCCACTCAATTCCTAGAAATTTTACTCATGTGAGTAGTGTTGGAGACACTAAAGATGTGATTCATCAACAGAAGGAATTAAGAGAAAAGTATATGTAGAAATGAAGTATAATACAGAGCAAAAGACAAATTGAGGATCATAAACAAGAGTAAGAAACTGAGGGTAGAGGCCTAAGAGGCTTTTTTTCAGAAGGAGTCGGCCTTCTCCTTACCTACCATACACTCAAATCTTGAAATGACATGTAACATGGCCTGTGTGTGGGCTACCCTAAGGGTGAGTTCCTGTCAGCTGAACAGACTGATCTTTCAAATCATTCAGGTCTGCATTGGGTTATCAACTCTGGAAACACAGAATAACGCAGATGAAAAGGGACTTTTATGAGTCATCTGCTCCAGCACCCTACTCAAAACAGTGATGATTTCGAAGGTAGAGCACATGGATAGAGACTTGTCCAGCTGACTTGTCTATGTCTTGTCTATGTCTATGACTTGTATATGTAATGGTGTGTCTTTCTCATTACTCTCCTACAAATAGATTTTTCCATATACTCTGTGGGAAACTCCCTTCCTGAAACGTGTGTCCTTTTCCACTATTCCTTTAGCTGTGTAACCACAAGGAACATTTGGATCCCTTTTCTCAATTTTGATACTTGGAGATGGTAAGGAAGTGCCTCCAAACCTGTCTCTCCTCCAGATCTACCAAGCCCAGCTTCTGCAGCCTCTCTTTTTCTCACAAAACTTTGGACAGGATGATCTTGGGAAGTTCCTTCCAATCTGGTCTGTTTTATGATTCCCTGTGACATAACTGCTCCAACCCCACTGTTGGAGTCACACGGTTATATCCAAGTATTTTTTTAGCTCTTCATAAATTCATTTCAGTACAGTCATTTGTATCTACCTAACTCCTTGCTTTTGCTTTCCTTGCAGCAAAAGGCTATGTAAGAATAAAGCCTCACAAAAGATCATCTGTGAAAGCAAAAATGTAGTAATGTTCTCGCATCAAAATTATGTGTGGCATTCAGCAGACAGATAGCAGCACAAAAGGAAAAGAAAAAGACTGGGTGACCTTTATTTCGCATGAAACCTGGAGCCTCTGAGAGAGAATGGTGAAATGTACAAGTAAAACCTGGTATGGAACTGGTACGTCCAAAAGCAGAAGTAAATTCCTGACTTTTCTCTTAAGTAGGTGCCCCCATTTGTTCATAGAATCACAGAATCATCAAGGTTGGAAGAGACCTTCAAGACCATCTAGTCCAACCATCAACCCATCGCCACCATAATTGCCCTGAAAATCACATCCCTTACTGCCCCGTTCAGACGCCTCTGGAAGAGTTCCAGAAATGGTGACTCCACCACCTCCCTGGCAACTTATTCCAATGCCCAACCAATCTTTCAGTGAAAAAAGATCTAATATCTGTCCCATTTTTTCTAATATCTGTTCATGTTCAAGCATATTACTGAGTGCTCACAGATAGAAAAATGAACAAATGAGAGTGCAACTGCATACATAAAGAAAATATGTTGGGAAGCTGACAATTTCAAGTACTTGAAAGTCAGGAAATACCATTTCCTATAGTAACATTATCTCAGCCAGGTTGTATATTTTATGACGTATCTTACATTTTACCACACTTAAAGGTAAGACATATACTTACAAAGAAAAGCAGGAATATAAAAGACTGCACTAAGAGGGTAACCTTTTCCATATCCCAGTTTTTAAAAGCTTAAAAGGCTAATCTTAATGTGTGACTTATTTAAGTTTCTGTCCTTAATAGCCATTAAAAAAAAAAAAGAAAAAGAAAGTAAAAGACAAAGTAATTTCCCAAGTTTCTAACATTTCTGCTGAAGATATAGACAGCAACTGCCTTCCTGTAACTATACAGCTTTTGTCATTCTGTTAAAAAAGTAATTTTCAGAAAATAAAAGTTTTGAGAAACAAAATCCCTACCAGGTGAAAAAGACATGCCCAATTTTATGCAACCATATAAATTGTATTGTTAAATACTAAAACCCTTGCCATTGTATTGATACTGAAAACGGATTGCAATGGTGGAGAAAATTCAGAGATGTGATACAACACAAGTATTCTGTGAGTACCTTAAAAAAGCAGAAGAATCTAACTCACTACAAATTTCATTAGGTTGACAGACCACAACCTAAGTCATGAATAGAATAGGCAGAGATATAATTAGGAAGGAGGTAAAAGCTAGTAGCCTAACGAGAGCCAGGGTGGCTTCGTATAAAAAAACCTCATGTCACACAAATCTAGTACAATTGTCTGATGAGGTTTCAATCTTGTTTGACCAACATCATTGAATTTTTGAAGTAGACTTCTAAAATACTTTCCTATATTCACTATACAAAGTAAATTCATTAAACCCTTAGCAAGTGAGAGATCAGAGTAAGTTATTATAGATGGAGAATAAATAACTTGGTAATTCAAATCCTGAAAAGAGCTGCAACAGGTTATCTGGAAATAAATAAAAAGCTCTAGCTGATGAAGTCTTCAGATAGTCTGAGTTTCTGTGGCATGTTGAATAACAAAGAGAAATTCTTGCAAGAGATATATATTATACATTTGGGCTCACTTAGCATTAATACTTCTCAGTTAAATGAAAAGTGACACATTTGGGAAAACGGAAAGGTGGTTCACATTTTAAGGATGAGGGAGTCTTTTCTGTAAAAGGGAAAAAAAACCCAACCCCCAAACCAAACCCCACCATAAATCAGTGCATTGAAGGAGGACATAGTTAGCAAGGTGGAGAACCTGCTAATTATGAAGCCTTACAAGGCTGACACAGCTTTAAGAAGTGAAAGTAGAGGAATCTAGTGCATTTTTTCCTGCTTGTAGATTTAATATCGAAAATACTGACTTCAGTACATAGTTTCCACTTCAGAAATAGGTGAAAAGGAAACAGCAATAATGACTGACAGTTTAGAAAATCTAGTATACGAAGGCTGCCTTAAGAAGTGTAGTAGAAAGGGGGCTTGGCCTAGATATTCAATTTTCGGGTATTTAAACATATAATGTAGAGGCTTAGATGGGTAAGGAACCTCTTGCGCTTCACAGATTTCTTTTTGTTGTAAGTATAAATTTGTAATTTGAATATTGGAGTTCTGTTCTTGTCTGACAAGTCAGTACTTTCTACCATGTGCCGTTGAAGCCTGAGAACAGAATGACAAATAATGGCTTCAAAGGATAAAACCCCTTGTAGACAGGGAGGAGGATTAGATTTGTTTTGAGTTTTTTCCTTTTTCTTTCTCCATTTCTCTGGTTTTATGCTTTCACTAGTCATTATACTACTGAAGGAACCTTTGTATAAGAACAAGGACTGTAGTGGACTTTACTGAGTGATTGATATCCTTACTTTGGAACAGGCTGAACAGGTTTTATTGGTTGTATTGTCCTTGGGTTTGGTTGTGGTGGGGCTTTTTGTTTTGTTTTGTGGTTTTGCTGGATTTTTTTTAATTTGGGTTTGTTTAGGTTTGTATGTTTGTTTTGGGATTTTTGTTTTTGTTTGGTTTGGTTTTGGTTTTTCTGTTGTTTTCAATTAGCAATCAGCAGTCAGAAGAGAGTTCTACATGTTTTGTTCATGAGAGTTCATCCAATGTCTGGAATGAGACAGTCTTTAGTGAAATACAAAATTTTTGTCACTCTTGATACCTTTGAGTTCAAATGTGTTCTTGAAATCCAGGAGACAAGTCTATTAGGATTGAACAGTACAATATGGAAGAAATCAATTTAAAGTGTGCATTTGAATATTTTGCTGATTCTTATTTCAATATCACAGATTTGTACAAATTTACAGCTACTAGATTTGGATGTCCTTTTAATTTTTTTTCCATTGTTTGAATTTTCTGTTTAAATTTTTAGCTTTAAAATGGTTTAGCCAGCTCAGGAGACACTCTTTAATTCAAATAAAACTGCAAAAAATGACTGAACAGTATTATGGAATGGAACGAAAGGAAGTAAGTATTAAGGATGAAGGAGGTGTTATTGATGTGGAAAATGAAATGGAGACCCTTTTCCAAAAACTTCTTAAAAGAACTGTCCTTACAGCGCCTTCCTGCCATTTCTCCCTTTCCCCAAAGATTTTGTAGGTAAAACTTCGTATTGTAGGTGTTTCTCTACCCATGAAATATTCATCAGCTCTGAAGTCTTCACTTAAAGGAAAGAGCCAATGAAAGAAAAATACTTTGGATATTCTTATAGGAAGAAATTTAGTGCTGCCTAACTTCAAAAATTAGGTGTGTTTGAGGAGAGCTATGTTACAGTCTTTAATATATCAGCTCTCTCCCTATAAATCTGTAGCTAATGATGCAATGTGTAACATGAAAATCATATTGGATTTTTATTCAGTTCCATTAGGAATATGACCTTTTCTCATTTGGAGCAACATGGGTATTATTTTTTTTTTGCCTGAAATGGGGCAATCAAAAGAGAGTAGCTTTGGAATTGTAAGGGACAAAGACTGATGGCAATTTTAGAAATGCTCTGTCAGGGAATTGCTGGTTATTTGAAATGGACTAAAATTTTGTGTGAAAAATCTTGTGTGAAACTTTTGCCTACTAAAGAAATATGGAGGCAGAAAGGTTGAAATGCACCAAATGTCTTTGTTTCATCTTCATTGTTGTTAAAATCATAATGATAAATCCTCCAAATAAAGCAATTTTTATTATATTTATAAAATGTATTTATTTAATTGAAAGTGATTGTCTTCTGAAACATCTCCAATTGATGATGAAAAATGAAGACAAATGTTGTTATTTTAACTCACAATGTGATATCCAGTGCAAGTTTTATTTGATGTCCAAAAAATCCCCTCTTTTTAGACAAGCCATGAAAATTTTCTCCCTTTATGATGCTTTTTAGGAATACCAATAAACAAAAACACACACAATTTTGTTTTCCTTCACATAATTGTGCTGAGACCCTCCTACTTCCTTGGGCGTCAATTTCAAGAGTGGCATCAGACTTAGAAATGAATACATGAAGGCTATAACTGCATTTTCTTTTGTCACAGAATCACAGAATATTCTGAGTTGGAAGGGACCCACAAGGATCATAGAGTCCAACTCCTAAGTGAATGGCCCGTATGGGGATTGAACCTGTGGCATTAATAACCCCGTGCTCTGACCAGTTCCTCTCACCTCAGAGCTTCCTTTCTCTAATGGACAGAATGTTCATAGGGAAAATTGTTGTGGCCCAAGTCAAGTCAGGTTATTAAGGCATGGGTGGTGACTAAGAAGCAGAAGCACAAGCACAGTGTCTGTATGCAGGTGATCGTCCCTCACAGGTAAAACTATGAAAGATCCTTCCAAGTTTGCAGGAGTACAGCACGAGAGATTCCTTGCCTGAAGAACAGTGAGTAATGGGGAGCAGAGCCCTGCAGTGGTATCTAAATGGGCTACTTCTTCAGAACTTCTTAGGTTTTAACTTGGAGAAGATGACACAAGACAAATGAGTTGGGCACGTGAAGATAACTTTCAGGGAAAAAAAGGTCACATTTCCCACTGAATTGTCTGGGATTGCTTCCACATAACTTCTCTCACCAAGATATTTTGAGAAAATTAGGTAATATAGTACAGATTATCACAGATCATCAAATTCATTTTGTTAAGACCCTTCATGAAATAGTACATGTTTTTTCATAAAATAAAGATTAAAGAGAATAATGAAAGTGACCACTATAAAACCTAATCACAGTACAAATGTATGACAACTAAAAAAAGAGGAAAGCTCAGTTAAAACAAACAAAAGAAAGAATAATAATTTAAATCTCATACTAATTTTGAAACCACCTCTGATTACTTTTGAAATCACAGTTTTGTTGTTGAACACTGAACTGATGCCAAGGGGTCAGGTTGAGCCACTGTTCAATGATGCATTTTTGCAGAAAAACCAGAAAATCATCTCACAGAGATGAATGAAATATATGAGGTATTTGAAATGCAGTTCCCCTGGAATACTTCAATGACATTTGCAAGTCACTATGTCATCACTTTTGGTCATCAGATTTAAGGCTTCTTTATGCTGTTTGTGATGAGTATTAAAAATAACTACATGAACAAAAATAAATCTAATTTCACCATTAATGTGTTATGATCCTTAGGTAATCTGTAAGATGTTTTAAATCTGTTTTAAGCCTGCCCTTCCCATGCTGTTGAATACCTGAGAAGAAAGGCTTGCCTGAAGGAAAATAATACTGAATTTAGTCAGAATATTAAATGACATGAGTAGGTGGTGAGAAACATCAAGATAACATTTTGCTAAAATGTGTGTGACTGCTTTGTGTAACCTGTTTGCAAATTCCATTTTGGTCTAACATTAAGGCAGGAACCTTTTTTTCACCAAGTGTTGATAGGGTTAGGTATGAGAAATCGTCAGGTCAGCATGACTTTCCCCTTCTTCTTGCTAAATATAAAGAAAACCTCAAAGACTTACTTTCAGTAGACAGTTGCCTTCAAAGCATTTCAGTTCAGTGAAGGGAATGCCACCTACTCCTCAGTTAATGTTAAACTAGAAGCCTTGATTTTCAATATTTCATTTTGGAAAGGTGCTTTAAACTATCTTCTTGTAAAAGGTTGAAATGAAAACCACTTTGGCTTGAGTCAGGCATTTGATTCAGTTTTAAATATTATTTATGGATATAGCTACCTAGCTTTAGTAAATGGTAATTTTTCATTTACTCAGGAAATTTTGAGAGAATAGGCTGAATTTTTCCCATTTCTTTCAGGCTGTTTGGAAGTATTTGAGAGATCTTTGCCATCTTGTCTATAAGGCATTCAAATCTCTAGCCACAAAGCAGCAGACATTGCCATGACTTCTGCTGAGTTTTAGGAGACAGGAAATTCATGTATCAGAGACTGGTGCCTTCCAGGACTTTCAGTTGTCTTTGTAAAACAGGAAAATAATGACCTGTTTGGTAGCCTTCTGTGGAGGGTAAGCAGCACCTGCTACAGACAGTCCTCAGCCCATTGTTGTGGAGTCTGAATCTCTTCTGTCCTGGGACATAGGTTAACTTCTCAAGGAGACCGGAAGATGTGCTTGGGGTGCCAGGTGGTCCCAGCCTGGCAATTAGGAACAGAGAGAATTAGAGTACATATAAACTATTAGGCTGCCTGAACCCAGGCAAGGTTTTGGCTTGGAGCTGAGGATTTTGAACACCACAGCAAAGGCTCTCAAACAGATATTTCTGCCGTTCATGATGTGAGAAAGTTTTGGTCTCACCAAAAATCTGAATTTTTAAGTAAAGAATTTTTAGTAATTTTCCAGATGAAGAATAACACAGTAACCCAAGTAAGAACATAAATGTCTGCCATTTGCATATCCTTCTAAAGTGATAGAAGAAGCCTTAGATGGAAATTATTGTGAATTACCACAAAACCAGAAAATTTAGAATAGTGAAAATTTATGGCTGTGGGAAAACTACAGGATTAAAAACGAAAATAAAAAGAAATAAGAACAAAACATAAAAACCTTCCTTTATTCATGTAATCCTCATTAAAAGAAAAATAACCCATATTTTACTCTTCATCCAATAAACTTATGCTTTCAATAGATGCCTTTGTAACTACACATCTTGGCAGATACTAGGAAAATGAAGTCTCTTACTAAAATATGCCCCACTTAAAAAACTCCGCCCTCCCCCCAAAAAAACTAACCCAGACACCACCAGTGGGACTTTTTCCCTCCCCATTCCTTTTTTTTTTTGTGTTCTTCTATATTTTTTGTCAAGTTAAATTGCCCTCTTAAGTCGATGTGCTCCTTTTCAGAAAAACAACATTTGTGTGTAGTGGTTGATAAGGCAGAGCACATGCAGCTATTTCATATTAAAAAAAAAAATCATGATTCTATAGCACCACGATAGGCTTAGTATAGAAAGAGTTAGTATGTGTCATTAAAAGAATGAACAAGCTTTTGATTTTAATTGTAATTGTAATCCTCTCGACTGAAGCCTCAAATGCATCGTTTGAAACCTAGTGGAGATGTGAGTTTTCACTGCAGCCACTTTACATTTGTGATACATTAAAAGGTGTAATCCAACTGAAATGCAAATCACTGTTCTTGAAAACAAATTACAAATGAAGATAACAGGGCAGCATACTAGCACTAAAGCATCTGAGAGCCCATCTGAGGTGGTTCTGTTTCAGATCCAAATTGCAGCAGCCCTGTTATCACAGGTAATAGGGTGCTGCTAAGGCGGGTTGATTACAAGGCTATAGTAAACAATCCTTTTAAATGTAGTGCCTCAATAGACTTGCACATACAACATTAATCAAGTGAATTCAAATAGAGCCACAAAGGGAAGTGGTGGGGCAGCCCCTGTTGCTTTAGCTCACAGAGTAAGTGGCTGAAGTTCAGTGCTCACTTGCCACAGAGGTGTTTTCCATTCCTTTGTAATCAGCATTAACGTGTAGGAAATTTTAATTGATAGCCCTGTGGAAATCAAGAATATGACCCCTCTTGGAAAGGGGTGCTCTTTTATGCCTCAAGGTGGAGAAATTTTTCTTTGCTTAGGCAGTGGACTCCCTGGGACAGGTTTATGTGTTTGCTCAGCCTGTCAGGGCTGGATGAAGCACAAGATGGGTTGGGGCAGGTTCTGGCCAGCGCTGCAGCCCCACTCCTGAACCACCATGAAGCGCTAATCCAGGGAGTGGGCAACCATCTCCCTGATGCAGCCCTTCTCCCATAACAAATCCCCCTTTCCAAATAAACACACACTCAGACAGCCCAAATGCATTAGCAGCAGACATTTCTTGGGTATTTTTTTATATTACTGGTCTCCTTTTGAAAATTGTCATAACTGTTTATTACACCTCTCAACCTTTTTCAAAGGTTTGTGCATTTATAGCATGTACTGCCAAGAAATCTTCTCTATAATTGGAGATTTTCTTTAAGAAATCTTCTGTAATAGGGTGAAGAGAATAAGCATCTCTTGGAAGGATGTTGACGTGACAAGGGAAAGCAGGTAAGTTACAGAAAGAGCAAAGTGTAATAAATAGCTTTTATTTAAAAGATAAATACAGTAATTGAAGTTTGCCTGAAGATAGTTTTAAATAATTCAGCAAAAGATAATAATAACATTCATTAAATGATAGATAAAGAATATGTTATAGAGTAACACACATCAATTTTTTGAGGGGCTACCTATGTGTAATCATCAAACATGGCCATATGCAGCAATTTCATTTATTTTGGAGACTTTTAGCTGAATACTTTAATTAATGCATCTCTAACTCTAGGCCAAGGAATATCTTCTGTCACATCATTAAATAAAAGGAAAGTATATAAATGTAGGAATTTCATAGAATGGAACATAAAAAGTATTTTAATTTTGTTATAAAAGTTTGAAGCCTAATAGCTAGGACACCACAAAGTATTACTAAAGAGGTTTGGGGACTTTCACATACAAGTTTCTGGTTACAATTCAGGTTAAAAATAAGTTCCAACTAAATGATTCAAAATATTTCCTCCGCATAGGCTGGCAAGTGAGCTATTAACCTTCAGATCTAGTTCCCAGGAAGTGTCTGTATCATTAAAAAATCAGGGATATATTAGGAACATTTCTGGAAATTTGGAAAACTGGGTGGCAATGGATAATTCTTTGCACTCCTCTGCAGAATTTGATCCTCTGACACAGGATATTTCCAGCACTCAGAGAAAGAGTGACTATATAACAAACACTCTGAAGTAGAACAGAAGACTTATTTGACTATATTGCACCAAATTGCTTTTTCCCATTTTGCTTGTCTTCACACATTTGCAATATTTTTCATGAATCAGGTCTGTTCCACTGTTCCACACAGGTTTACACATGAGTCTGCAGCATGCAAATAAGCACGGGATTACCACTGCAGTGAAAATACCATATACAAATTGGTACATTCTATAGTAAATTGTTATGAAAACTCATCAGCTTAATAGATTAACAGACCTTTACTTAAAAAATCTTCCCTATTCCTTGTAGGGGCACACTGTGGACATCAATACAACCATTTGTCCTGGGCTGCTTTGCCAATGTGTGTGATTACCATTACTTACAGGGAATAGCTCTACGAATATGAAGGTAATTCACATCATTTAGTTCTTGGATTTAATTCAACCTGTTCTAAGAGGGTGACAAGTTCTTTTTTTGGATGATGGTTCTCAGGAGGAATATGACAGGAATATTAATCCTTCTGCATTAACTCAGAGTGCATTTCCTTTAAGATACTAATCTAAATATTTTTAGCTTAAATATTTCTCAGTACTCAATTCTGCCTAAATATAACTTGTGATCTAGACTGAAGAGCTCTAGGGGCACAAATGATATTTACCACTTTGAAACTAAATAGTAACCCAACAGCACAAAACCTGAAATTTTTCCTTCAAACATTGTAGGGACTGGTTTGTTAGATCAAGTATTGGGTTCCTTCCCACTTAGAATTTCCACTCTAATGAGATGACAATGTATTAATGTGTGAAAGGCTGTGCTTGCAGAAGTATAAACTTCTGACCATGTCTCAGAGGAGCAAGATGAATCTGAAAGGTAGAGGAGAAAGAGCTGGAACTAAATACCTCTGACTTGAGAGGAAGATTTTAAAAAAAGCACTTTTTCCCAAGACCTTGAATACATATATCGAGAGGAGGAACATTATCATTCTTTTCCTGGAACTCCAGGGCCAACGAATGAAGGGTATTGTTCCACTATGCAACACCAGAGAATCTGTTACTATGACAGCAATAGGGAGCAAGGAATCTGAGTATGTCCACATCCCTTTCACCTCTTTGGCTTCTTGGATAGCCTGATATCTCCTCTTGAAGTTGCTATAAAAAGCCTGTTTTCTTTATCTCTAACCGTGATTTTGCCATGGAGGAGTGTTACATGTCAAATATTTACTAGTCAACTGGATTAAGTCTCCAGTGTCCAAAGAAGCACATGCTCTAGCAAACTGCACATGTACGTCTAAACTTTTAACTGTAATAATAAAAATAGAGATTTCATAATTCATTTTAAGCACAGCCTTTAAGGAGTTTTTGTATTAATATGGTCTATCATAAAATGATTAAGTTTCATTAGACAATAAGAGAGATAGAAGGGATAGAAATATCACAAATCTGTTAATTCTGTTAACTTTAAAATTGCATACTTTCCCTTCCACTATGAGAAAAAGTAAATCAGACTACTTGAAAATTTCTTAAGACTGCAAAAACTTTGAAATATTTTATAAAGGTCTACAAGAATACAAAATGCTGAGAATTGTACACAAAGAAAGTGGGGCATGTATTGGACTGTGAGTTCAGCTCTACTATACAAAGGCAGCTCACAATACAGGCTTGTAACAAATTGGGCAATCCAAGATGCCACAGTCAAGAACTGTATGAAACGCAGGGATCATTTGTACACATGGAGCTGGAAAATACGGCTGTTGTTTTCACTCAGAGATTATAATCATATCCCTGGGCTGCACGATAAGGCTGCTTTCTTGGTACATGAGCATTAAGAAACAACTCTCCCATTGTTAACCTTCCTGAGGAGAGGCTGCAAATGCAGGGTCCTACAGGAAACAAAGATGAGGAAATCATTTAGTGCAACCCTACACTTAGACAGGTGTCACTCTTAGTCTTTTTAATTGATCTAATTTGTTACTTATACCTGTAAATCACACTGTTATCATCTCTGAACAAGCAATGGAAACCCGAATTTGTCACTGACTAAAGATAGCAGACCAAGTCCTGAAATGGGCTGGTCATATAGACTTACTGGCTTAATTACACAACAGTACATTAGATTGAAATGAGATACTTAGAAAAATCCAAATTACATGCAGGCCTCTTGTTTCTTTATCCCACATTGACACAAAACACAGTTCAAATGCAACTGCTAAAAGAGTAAGTTATAGTCTTCTGAGATAGACAGAGCCAGACACAGATCCAGGCCTGACCCAGTCAAAGATTTGTGCAGTAAGATTAATCTTATACTGATCTAATGTAGATGCTGAAAAGCTGGCAGAGGAAAATTTCCTATATTTTACAGCTGCTTGTGAGAGTCTCCTTTCTCATGCAAGCTAGCTGTAAACAGTGTAGAGGGTTTTGTAAACCAAATGTAGAGGGTTTTTGTAAACCAAGACTATCTCACAGGTGCAAACTTGTTATGCATAGTCTTGTTTTCCACACTGAAGAAAATATTTTGAAATAGGCATTGTAGCATTCAGCCAATCACTCTGGGATGGTCAAGCACCCAATAATATCATTTCTCTCCTGTGAACCAAGTTATATAAACAAGGCGATAATTAATTAAATAACCCCATTTATCCTGGACTTCTGTGTCGTTCTTTGCGCCGTCCCTGCGGACAACAACGACAATCTAAAGGTCTATGCTGATGGCATGATACTCACATCCCAAAGCTGCTGCAACATCATGACAGGAACAGGAGTATCATGAAAATGAAGAGCTGGCAGCCGTCTCAGCAGGATAAATTCAGTTATTTAGGAATGGTAACATTCATAGGATTTAATTTTCTTTCCCTGGAATTACTCAGTTCTATATAAAGTCCTATATATCGTAAAAGAGCTGCTTCAACAAGCTATATAACTCATAACTTAATTTCTGATTTTTCAAGCAGGTTTCCCAGAGTCCAGATCACACTTGAAGGCCACCACTTAGACTTATTATAAACAGATCTTGGATGTAATAGTGTGGAGAAACCACCTTTCTTTAATTTTTTCCACCTCATTCCAAGACCAGAGAGATTTATCTCCTTTTGTTTTTCTATCTGCCTATGAGAAAGCTAGAGGGCAGACACAAGTTCCATGACAGACATTCCTCAGTTTCTGAATCCTGAAAGCAAGTCTTAAGAAAATGGTAAATAGACTCATGGAATCACAGAATCATTAAGGTTTGAAGAGATCTCCAAGATTGTCAAGTCCAACCTTTGACCAAATACCATCATGCCAACTAAAACATATCACAAAGTGTCATGTCTACTTGTTTTTTGAATATTTTCAGGGGTGGTGATTCCATCACTTCCTTGGACAGCCTGTTCCCATCCTAAAAACACTTTTTCATTGAAGAAATTTTTCCCAATATCCAACCTGAACTTTCCTTGGTGCAGCTTAACACTACGTCCTCTAGTCCTATTGCTGGTTGCCTGGAAGAAGGGATGAACCTGCACCTCACCACAACCTCCTTTCACGTGATTGTAGAGAGCAATAAGGTCTCCTCTGAGCCACCTTCTCTCCAGGCTAAACAACCCCAGCTCCCTCAGCTACTCCTCACAGGGCTAATGTTCCAGAGCCTTTCCCAGCTCTGCTGTCCTTCTCTGGACATGCTCCAGCACCTCAGTGTGAGGTGAATTGAGGGGCCCAAAACTGAACACAGGACTCGAGGTGTAGCCTCACAAGTACCGAGTACAGGGGGACAATTCCTACTGGCCACACTACTGCTGATACAGGCCAGGACGCCACTGGCCTTCTTGGCTCATGTTTAGCCACTGCTGACCAGCACCCCAGGTCCTTTTCTGCTGAGCAGCTTCCCAGCCACTCTGCCCAGCACGGGGTTGCTGTGACCCAAGTGCAGGACGCAGTACTTCACCCTGTTGAATCTCATACAATTGGCCTCCAGCCATCAATCCAGCCTGGGCAGATACCTATGCAGAATCTTCCTGCCCTCCAGCAGATCAACACTCCTCCCCAACTTGGTGTTACCTGCAAACTGACTGAGAGTGCATTTGATTTTCTTGTCCAGATCATTGATAAAGATATTAAACAGGACTGGCCCCAAAACTGAGTCCTTGGGAACGCCACTTTTGACTGGCCACAGCTGTAGCACCATTCACCCCCACTGTTTGGGCCCAGTGATTCATCCATTCTTTTACCCAGTACACCCAGTATACCTGTCCAAGCAGTGAACAGCCAGTTTCTTCTGGAGAATGCTGTGGGCAACAGTGTCAAAGACTTTACTACAGTCTAGGTGGACTATATACACAGCCTTTCCCTCATCCGCTAGGCAGGCCACCTGGTCCTAAAAAGAGCTCAGGTTGGTTAAGCAGGACCTCCCTTTCATGAGCCCATGCTTGGTGAGCCTGATCCCCAGGCTGTCCTGCATGTGTCATGTGATAGTATCCAAGATAATCCGATCCATAACTTTCCCTGGCATTGAGGTAAGACTGACAAGCCTGTAGTTCCCTGGATTCTCCTTCCAACTGTTCTTGTAGATGCAGGTTACGCTGGCTAGCTTCCAGTAGTCTGGGACCTCCCTGGTTAACCAGGACTCAGGATAAATGAAAGAAAGTGGCTTGGTGAGTCCTTCCACCAGCTCCCTCAATAGCCTCAGTTAGATCCCATCTGGCCCCTTAAGCTTGTGATTGTCTAGGTGGCACAGCAGGTCACTAACTACTTTCTCTTGGATTGCAGGGACTCTCTTCTGCTCCCATCCCTGTCCACCAGCTTGGGGGCTGAGTACCCTGAGTATAACTGAGCTTTGGTAAAGACTGAGACACAGAAGACACTAAGTACCCCAGTTTTTTCCTCATCCTAGGTGACAGTGTTCCTATCTGAATCCAAAAATGGATGGTGACTCTTCTTGGCCCTTTTTTTTTTGTTATTAATGTATTTATAGAAATATTTTTTCTATCTTTTGCAAAGGTAGTTACAGATTGAGTTCTAGTTGGGCTTTTGTCTTTCTAATTTTCCTTCTACAGAGAGCATAGACTTCAATTTCCCTTCTGATCTTGAAGCTGCTCTCAGATGTCTTTCAATAATCTGAGAGTA
The DNA here is from genome assembly GCF_017639235.1 of Corvus kubaryi. Classification (NCBI taxonomy): domain Eukaryota; kingdom Metazoa; phylum Chordata; class Aves; order Passeriformes; family Corvidae; genus Corvus; species Corvus kubaryi. Next base: position 25,853,524 of record NW_024580667.1, on the reverse strand, counting down.
ATTGTTCAGCTGTCCTAACCTTTGATATAATGTTATTGTTTCAGCCACAAGCCTCCCAGACATTAGTGATGTTACCCAATGCTGTCACGTTTGCAGTATGGAGAAATGGCAAGCTTTGGCTCTGCTAGGCGTGTCAGTCCCAGTGGCAGCAAAGATATCAGAGGCAAAGTAACAAAGATGAAGAGTTAGTTCATGCCTGGCACCAACCTCATACAGATAAGGGACATGATGGCCTGAACTCCTCTTACAATATGGCTTACAGAAGAGAGTCCACGTCATAGCCAGCCACACTGCTTCTCAAGTACAGAGCAGAAGCTCAGAGCACAAGTCAGTCCTTGTAGCGTTATTTACCTCATGATCTTAAAAGCATGGGAATAAATAAATAAATAAATAAATAAATAAATAAATTTGTTTTACCTTAAACTGCCAAACCTCTGAGATACTGAAAGAACATAGGTATTGATGGTGAGAAGACATTAATGCAATTTGCAAGGACAATGCAGGCAGCATTACTCTAATCTCCTTTCTCACAGTAATATGCATTTTTCTCAAGTCTGTGTCCTGATGGTCATGATGGGGTGTAGCCTTCAGGTTTTGACAGAGATGATTATAAATTTCATCATTTTGGAATCAGAAAAAAAGGATGGTGCTTCTGAAATTTTTCTGTTAAATCACCTTTCACCTGATACGGTTTTTTTCCAAATAAACTCCAATTGAATCAGTGTGAAAAGATTTTGAATAGGGTACGCTTGAAGAAGTTAGTCCAGATAAAATGGGGACATGAGTTAAAAAGAATTTAAGTAAATGGTGTATACTTTTATTTGGAAACAGTCTTTATTAATTTTACTCTAATTCATGAAACTATGTCATATTAAAGACACCTTAAAATTTTGAAACACAATTTCCTGTGGGATTGACAAAGTTTAAGAGTTCACTTTAGAAAATAATTCAGGTTAACTTTTCTCAAATCTTCCCAAGGAATAAATTGGCACTCATGCTATACAGTTAAAACCGGATCAGATATGAAACCTTGCAATATTTGTTTAAGGGATATGATACGTCATTTTTATTTTTATTTAGGAATATGGAAAAAGTTTAATGCTCTTAACCGATGACTGTGGCTTTTGAACCAAAATAAAGTGTTTGCAAATTATTATTTGAAAATTCTGTCTCCTAATCTGCATGGCAAATTCAGTATGGGAGACTTTGTAGAGTATAAGGAGAAATTGCCACATTTTTCTCTTAACAGCAGAATAGAAATCGATTACATGAAAATTTAATTTTAACTCCCCATGCTACATTAATTTTCAGTTTTATGACTGAACCCATCTTATAGGGAAGATATCACTGGCTGTTGTATTTAATTTAGTAATTTCAGCTTGTTTAATAGTTGAGCTTGCAGAAAAAATCTATTGGATGTTGATTGGCACTGCTAGTAGCAAAACTTTTCAAGGAATTATACTAGGTTGGACTTTAAAAATTTCCAAGAGAAAGTGACCAAATGTTTTTCTTGTAAAGAAAAAGAATATAATGACATTGATTCATAGCAGCAAAATATTTTTACCAGACAGCCAGTGGTTATTATAACATACACTTTTTTAATCTACAATTGCACTCTGCCAGACATATGCAGCACAAAATTGCGAGCAATAGATGATTCAGCTTCTAAAATAGCTGACAGAGCATAGGTCTGTAAGCTCAAACCATCAAAAAGTGAGCTAGAAAAGAGACACCTACCAAGAGGGCTGAACATTTCTACAGGTGCCGATAGACCTTACAAGCTGATTTTTTGGATTCAATTTTGATTTTAACATATATGAGTCTCAGTTTCATAACTTCAGATTTTACCCTGCTGAAGTATGCAAAGAAATTCCGGAATTAAGAAGTTTTATTGGCTTTAACAAAGAAGCAACAGTTGGTTTAAACAGTGGCCTGTTTAGTTCTACTGTTCCCTTTTCTAGTACAACAGTAATAATAAAAACTGAAATGTAAGTCTCAGTATTTTATTTGCTTGAAGTAGAAGAATGGGCAAGACTTTTTCTGCATATAGCAGCTGCATAAGTAAAAGTTGTCTGTATCTTTTTTTGCTTTAAGATCTCATTGTGAAAAGTGAGGTGGAAATTATTGTTGCCTGGCATTGCACTTCTGACTCCACAGCTACATTTTATGAGGCTTGTGTGCAATTAGCCAGTTCGTTATTTTATCCTAATTTTATAATAAATCACTTCACTCTTTTTCTCTCATCCATCATCAACTTATCTGCCCGCAAGTCAAAATGGTACCAATTATTAATCAAGGCCAGAGGCACCCGTTCCTGCATAGGAGCACCATGTTTCAACTGTCAGGTGGCATCCATCCCAGCCTCTCTTTGTCAGCAATAAAGAAAATGAAATTGGACTAATATGAATCTCATTTCTGCCCTGATTAAAGGCCTACATTTTCCCTAGGCGTTGCCTGACCAGGTCCTGACTTGTGAGATATTCAATGTTCTTGTAATGTCATTCGGACACAGTGCGCCTGTCTCCTTAGGTCATTGTTCTTCAGATTCACTTGTTTTACATGGAATATAGGCTAGAAAATCTAGACTTCCTTTGGGGTGTTAATTAAGAAGAGCATCCAAAATTAATCAGCAAATTCACTAGGGCGAAGGGGAGCTGTCTGAAGGCCTCGATATAAAATGCACTTCTAGTACAGGGAAATGAGCCTTCGGCTATTGACAAAGAAAAAACAAGTGCACAGACGGCAATCTGACATAAAAATTCATATACGTATACAATTTTACATTCATTTTCCTTGTCAGCTTGTCACCTTTAATTATAAAGGTTGATTCGCTATTTGGCAGATCTGGAAATTGTAAACGCTTGGCCATTTGAATATCATCATATGGTCAATGTCTTCAAAAAAGAATGACACAAGAACGTAGCAGGAAAGGAACATAAAAACCAAACTGAACTTCTCTGATGCTCACCTGAAAGGATTTTGCACGTCTTCAAGATAACTCTGAACTTGGCTATAAAAGCGCACAAGTTATGACCATCCACAGTCAAAACATTGTATTGACAAGTTGCTAGCCCCCACCCCTTTTTTACTTCGAGTAGTTTCCAATCTTCATTTAGTTCTTTAGTTCTTTTATCACTCACTCCATTCTAATGTTATTAGTGTTTGGTGTGAAGGATTTGCATAGACCTTCAGGCTACTAATGACCTTTAAGTGGAAACAGCAAATTCTGTTTTGGCCAGTGAAGAGAAGCTGAAAAAAGATAAAAAATAACTGCTAAGCCCATATCATGCAGATACCTCAGAGAGAAGCTTTTTACATATTTTAAAATTTTAAGATAAGTTTGCTTGTTTTCAGTAAAAAATAATTTAGAAGTGAGTTTTTGTAGCTGACAGTAGGACTTTTCATTCGTACCTTGAAGGAAGCCCATGAGCTCAGGTTTCAGAGGGTGCCTGTTGAAAGAACTTTTTGTAGTTCTATCTTATTTACCAACTGTCTCTGTTTTTGTGCAGTTTTTCACAATTTTGGAATCTCTTGAGCTACCATCTTTTTAATATTGTGGGATGCCACAGCCACATTGCTCAGAGTTTCAGGTATCACTACTACTCTTAATGAATTCCCATAGACCTATTAAAAATACAAAAATAGGCCTTAAATGCTGCAGACCCATGCAGCAGCACACACCAAGGAACTATAGCTTTCCAAATCTTTTCTGAGCAGTCTGATAGAGAAAATGTTACTTGGACCACCAATTGATTCCTGATAAACTTAAAATGCAGTCAAGCAAGTTGAAGAATTCAAAGTAGATTTTGTACTGATTTTTGAACACTTCCCTGATGTTATGGAACAGAAAACACGTAGTATAGGGCTCCATATTATGAAACTTGGCACTGTGACACTTACTTCAAGTAACTGCTGCACAAGAAATAGAATATTCTGAAGTAGAATAATACTCTACACTGCATCACATACTAATCTAAGATTCTGATTCCCCTTTTTTTAAAGTAGATACCTTTGTCCCTAAGTGGGTATAATAAGTTAACTTTATACCATTGACTTTTCAACTACTCTGTTTTTTGAGGTTTTTTTACTATTGTTGAAGGAAGATTACCAAGGGTACTGAACCCACCTAAGCAACATTTTTTCTTACTTGTTTTTACATGGTACCTAAAGTGAAGTACTCATTGACCACCTATATTGTCAGAGCAGTTGTGCAAATACATAGCAGAATTGTCCTCATGATGAGGATTGCCAGCAGTTCTATTTGTGACTTTGAAATATGATGATGTTAGGTCAAAACCTGCAAGATTGTGTATTGTTATTTATACCTTTGTATCTACAGGAAAGGAGTCAGAACACTGCAGAGTACTTGCCACTCTTTTGTTTTAAATTAATGCCAGCCTTCATAAAATCAATTATCCCACAGCATGAGACCTGATACCACCTTAGGAGCTTCATGATGTCTGCCATCTCAGACAAGGCGAGACACAATCATAGTTCTGTGATCTGCTATTTCTTTTCTCAAGCTAGTTTTATTTGATAACTGTAAATATTACCTTTTATCTTCATTCCCATCATCTCTGGTTCTGACAAAAAATGGTTATTCCATAGGATCCAATCAGGCAATCAGGAAGTCAGTAGATTTTCCAGCACTAAGTCAGCATGATTGTGGCCTTGGTGTGCTGTTTTTGCCCACCAAATATAAATGTAAAACAAAAAAGTAGAATTAGAAATAAACTCTTTGCAGGTGTTTCAACAGGAATTTAAAGAATTAATTACTAATCAGAAAATAAATCTCTTTACAAATTTTGGTTTTCTACTAAATGAATCAAAATTCCAATGGGAATATTTTTTTATATTATATCTACAAAGAATCTGGGGTACAAAGATGATGTTGTCCTCTATCTTCCAAAACACCCTTATCCTGTCAATGAGCAAAAGTAATCAAAACCACCAAAGATTTGAATACCAGTAAAACTTTCAGAGAGAGATTGAACTTAATTAACCAATAATTAATGCACAGTAAATTAAATTTTTTAGTAACTCAAGGCATTTCCCTAGCTATTTTTTTCCTTACCTCTTTTTCAGGACTTCACAGGGTAATTTTGTTACAGTTTCACATAATCAAATTCCCAAAGCTGCTACAGAAGAGCTCTGCTCTGCAAGGACTGCAGTTACTCGGAGCCTCCCTGCAGTCAGGTGCCTGAAAGCAAGTTCAGGGCTAGCAAGGGATACCTGCCATCTACACACTGTGGTGGTGGGTGGGCTGCAATCACAGGGGAAAGACATTATTCTTTCATCACCTGCCTTTATGTCTAAAAATTTTAATACCACGAGGCTGACACATTTATCATTCAAACTTCCTGCTAAAGAAAAGTGAAGCCAGACAATATTTGTATCTCTCAGGGTCTGTTTACTGTGTATAATTTACTCAGAAATAAGGCATTAGCTTTCTTCTTGCTTAAATAGCAACTGATTGCTGGATTACTAAATTAATATTAATCAATAGGAATTGATTTTATGCACTACTTAAAGTGCTGTTAACATCAGAGTTTATCTGTACCCCTTGGAGTTGCAATGTCAAAACTTGAAGTGAATGAAGTTTCATTCCTGTTGTATCAGGTTCTTCTCCTAAATGAAGGAAACTCCATATATCCTTCTGCACTGGGAGGTCTCTGATGCTGCAGGGAGCCTTGTCAGTTCATCCTGCAGACTCATGAGTGGAGGTCAAGAGAAATTTCCCACTTGAAAACTTAAGTTTTAGGACTATATCTTCCCACATCTGTAGGGAAAACCTGATTAGTGACAATGGCAAAACCTTCCGCATGTTTGGGATCCAGGTGTGCACTCAGCAGAAGTAGTTTGGGGGCATACTGACATTCATGAAGTATCTGGAGGTTGGGTGTACCTTTCTTATGTCAGGTGCTCCTCTGGTGGAGACGTGGTCCATAGCACACAGGGACAACATAGCATCTCGGCTAATGAGGAAGAGAGCACTGAATGTGTAGTGCTGTCTCCCTGCAGCCCAAAATGCAGAGAGCTGTGCTTCGTAGCACAGGTGAGTTTTCAATGCCAAACAAGGCACTGATGTATTTGCAGTATTGTCTCCAAATTCTTGCTGTAAGACAGACAATAAAATATGGGCCTTTCTCAGCTGAAGGTATCTAGCAGAACAGTTGCCTCAGAGCTGTTTTCAGTGTCTGAAGAAGTGTACCCTCATTACATCAGAGTTCATTAAGCATATAGGAAGTTTCAGTCTTGTCTGCTCTGGGATCAGTTGTGGGGTGAGTTGGCCTTGGATAGATGGCCACCAGCCACTCTATCACTACTCTCCTCAGCAAGATGGGGCAGTGGGAAAATAAAATGAAAAAACCCCGTGGGTCAGATAAAGGCAGTTTAATAAAGCAAAAACAAAAGCTGAACACAGAACCAAAGGAATAAGTTTTATTCTTTGCTTCCAATCAGCAGGCGATGTCCATCCACTTGCCACAAAGTGGGGCTTCTGTATGCATAGCATTTGCTCTGGAAGACAAATGTAATAACAAATGCTGCTCCCAACTCCCCCTACTCTTCCCACCCCCTCTCAGCTTGTACTGCTGAGCAGACATCCTATGCTATGAACTATCCCTGTGGTCACTTTGGGTCTGCTGTCCAGGCTGTGTCCCTCCCCAAGACTTTGTCCACGCTGATCTACTGGTGAAGGGGGAATGTTGGAGAGACCGCCCTGATGTTGTGGAGCATTGCTCAAGAGTAGACAAAACATAAGTGTGTTACCAACACCTTCCTAGCTACCGATACAAGACTCAGCACTGTCAGAACTGCTGTGGGGAAAATTAACTACATCTCAGCCAGATACAATACACCTGTAAAATTTTGGGGGAAATCTTGACTCAAATAATAGGCTGAGCTCTAGATTAGGTTGATACCCTGTTGTGATTATCAGTAAGAGACTTAACTTTTCTTTGGCTCCAGCCCAGCCTGTATGTGTTGTTAGCTTTCTGCAGCAAGCAAGAAAGAGCCATGGAAGGAGGGTGGGTAGGTGTCGCTGTTATTCCCCAGGGAACAGCAAATCACGACACAAGTCCGGGTTGCAAGGTATGGCCGAAGCGACCTCGTTTAATCACCCAAAACCTTTATAGCATGGTTCTTAAAGGAGAAATCACGATTGGCCCATTGGCCCACCACCTCCCAAGGTGATAGGTTGAGCAGTAAGACACCCATTTCCAAATATTATTCTCACAAAACTGAAAACAATTCTAGTGTTCTCACAACAACCTGCAGGTGCAGAAATGGTTTACATTCTTAGAAACTGTTGTCCGTCCAGTTCTCACGAGAATGAAAGCTTTCACAGAGAAGCTGTGAGAAGCTGGACTTCTCTAACTGCTTTCTTATGAGAAAGGAAAGTTTCACAGGAAAATTCCTCTGCTAGACACAGGTAGGGGGTGGGTGGGAAGAGATCCAGAATGCCCTTTGTCTGGCAGAGCATAACTTTGGGACAGGACTGTGGTAAGCAGACCCTGGTTGCACAACTAAAATGCATCTGTGAAAGAAGTGATAGAAGAAGTTTTCACTCACACAGCTACAAGAGACTTTGGGTTTCTGTGTGGAATTTCTCAGTCCTTTTCCAATGACAGACCTTGAGATTAATATATATATATTGATATATATATGTGTGTATATATATATATTATAAATATATATATAAAATCATCTTCTCCTTTTAAAGAAAATAAATTTATAAGCCCAGGTATTTTTCAGCATTCATTTTAAATGCAATTTGTTTAATTTTAAAACTGAAGCTTGATCCAGTTTTCTGAAAACACTGTTTATTTTGCTCAGACTTTGGTTCAAACCCTGATTTTCTTCCATTTGTTCTGTTTTCTGCATGAAAATTGTCTGGCCTCAAATGAACTGAGAAACTGTGGAATAGCATGTTACACTAGGCAGAGCAGTTTGATAAAATACCTGCCAGTCCCACTTCATATTTAAAAGATATGCAGAATGATATGGTTTTATTTAGGTAATATTTCTATCACAGTGAGACTTCTAAATTTTACTCCTAAATAATTAATGTTAAGTAAACAGAAGGTGATTGCGTGGAGGAGTACAGCTCTGATTTACCCACGCTTTATTGTAATTGTTTTCATCACACAAACTAGTTGCCCATACTGAGTTATAGATGTGAGACCTCAGGATTATGGAAACATCAAAATAAGTCAGACCCTCCCAGTTATTGGAAAATTTTAAAACCATCACATTGACATTAGTAAGTACTTTAGAGGGTTGTGTTGGAAAGAAATCAACAAAAAAACAAACAATCAAACAAAAATACCCCACAGAACAAAAAAAATCAAATCAAAACAAAAAAAAAAAAAACTAATCAAAACACCAAAATCCTGTAGGTGCTGAACTACAGTTCAAACACAGTTAATACCAGTCCTCATGTAGTTAGAAAACTGCTTCTCGCTGTTACGAGGAACAATTGCATTTCCTGGCTTGAATTGCTTGAAAGAAATCTCTAAAAAAAGAGCAAAGAACAGAATAATATAATTTGCATAAGGATTTGGAGAAGGTGCAGTTCAAGCACTGACAGGAGGTTATGGGTACATCTTCACCATGGGGCTAAAGACAGACAAGATAACTGCCGGTGAAGTTGCTCAGGTCTACAAGCAGTATATCTAAGTCTGAGGAGCGCCAGTCCTGAGCTAATAATCACTGATGATTTATGAACTCCTTGACAGGGCTTATCAGCTTGTCACAGGACTATGATAACTCACTGAAACTGTCTCCAGAACAGCACTGTAGAGAGGGATTATGGTTTTGTGCTGCATGGACTGAGCAAAGGTCCTCACTGCTCCTCACTTGGAAATCTCTCTTGAGATGCCACTGTAAAGCGGCAGAATATTGCTGACCTCTGTAGTTTACTTTTATAAGGCATAATCCCTGGTAAGTTTAGCACGCCTGCAGACTTCAATGTATATTATGATATACTTTCTTTAATGTGTTTCTGAAGGAGATGAACTTGAAGTGCTGGGCTTACTGAAGTGTCTGCAGCATGCTGCAGGAGGATTTTCAGTCTGACTCCTTACTGTGGAGTAGGGGGAGCTGCAGGACTTTCTTTAAAGAAAGTTTGTGGCTGCATACTTCACTGTAGAGAAGGTTGCACAGGGGTCAGAAAGTCACTTAAATTCCAAGAATTACTATACCCTGTGCTTATCTAGCTGGAAGGCCCTTCTAGACTGCATCATACTCCCATTTTAGTCCTGCAGTTTCCTCATGTTACTGTGCTCTGTTTTGTTCCACAGTTTGGTTCCTGCAAACAAGATGCTCGCAAGGTGGATTTCAGAGAAAAGTAAGTGAGGTTCCCCACTTCAGAGGTGCCCCTGGTGCACTACATTCCCTAATGCAGCCATAAGCATTTGGACATTAAGCAGGTGACTTTGAGCCATGTGTGCAATGAAGACATTCAGACCAGGAGATCATACTAAACCTACAGTGAAAACTTTCAACCACTGGATGTACGGCTTCAGCATTGACTGTTTTGATCTACTGATTTACTCTTATTACACTGAATTACCTGCTAATGTAGACACAGCCTTAATCCTCCTTTTCTAATCACATTCTAAGTTCACCAGGCACTGAAATGCAGATGAAACTGCTTCCTTATGTAATGTTAATAAACCTGGTTCCACTGTAATCAGTAAGGTTTCAACCTTGTATTGCAGGGTGCTGAGATTTTCCCTCAGCAAGAGGCTATTAAAAAAAAAATTCCCCAAAATCTGAAAAATCTAGAAGTCCATGCAATTTCAAGTAGACACCTCCTGAAAAATAAAGCTGGAGACCTACTTTTCGTCACCAATCATAATATTGATTTTTTTTTTTGGTTGAAAAAAAATTGACCTCCTTTATTGAGTTCATTATTATCTAAAGCCTTTTTTTAAATTTGAGATCATGGAAAATCTCTGTAATATGGTTGACAAATCCAACATTGCTTTTGGATATTTCCATACAGGTTTTTAAAGTAACATTACATACTGCCTTTTCCTGAACAAGACAGAATTTCATATTTCCTACTGTTTTTTGGAAATATGCTTATTGTTCAGTGAATTGTGAAATGAAGAGGTATTTAGGAAAACAACAATCCTATCCATACTCTTGGAGAACAACTCATATTAAATAACACCCTACCCACCTTTCCAGCAATGCCCAGGAAAGGGGTGAGACAATGTCAGTTTATTGATGTCTTGTTTCACCTAAGTGTTTCATACCTTCTGGGACTGATTACATAGGAAGGGCTCACGTATCAGAGCACACAGAACTTTGATCCAAACTGTCCAAAACAAAAGATTTTATGAACTGAAAAAAGAGAAGATTATTTTAGATCACCTCATCAGTTTTTCAGGTAGGGTGAGATTAAGCACTTGCACATTCTTCAATTAATGAGATCTATCTTGTAAATCATTTGGTGATCCAAATAAACCTGTCAGTGGTGAAACAACATCAGTATCTAAGAACTTAGTTCTAGCCAGGTTTCCAATACACATGTGAGTATTTCAGTTACTATCTCTGTAATGCTAAAAGTCGCATTTATAAGCTACCAGGTGAAACTGGTGAAAATATAAATTACTGTGTTCCTACTTCAGGAAAATACTCTACTTTTTAAAAAAAATTTTTTGATTCGTCTTTTTTTAAATAGAATTTCTTTTTTGCTCTTTGTCCACACAGAAATTTTGTGTGTCAGGATAAACAGAGCAATATTACAGACTATCCCTAAGCTTATGAGCTCTTTCCTTAGTGACAGATGGGAAAAGCAAAGCTGAAGTAGTTAATGTGCATTTCTGTTAAGCAACAAAACCAGAACAAATATTTAATTAGTTACTTCCTTAAATATTCTACTATATGGAGAAAATGTGTACATGCACACTTCAATATGTACGTATATAAGAGTAGAACTCTGAAACTCTTTTTTTCCCTTAATGCAGAGAAAAGCAGTCTTCCTGTAACTCTGCCTGATTTCAAATTTTGTTTCTTTTCCAATCTAAACAATATTTGGAAAATGTTCAGTTGTACAAATTAACACCATCAAGATTTTTTTTAAACTGAAGGTCTAATTTTAATGATAATATTTCACCTATAAAAAGTGTGGATAACAAGTTTGTATTCATACAAAAGTGTTAATTAATGAAAGACAAACCTTTGCCAGTTATTGACACATTCCTCTGTAATCCTGTTATGTGGAACATTCTAATGAAGTCATAGTTTATTACTAATGATCTAGCTTTGTTTAAAAAAAAAAAAAAAACTGTGAGGGGGAGGGGGGTTGAAATAATTTATTTGCTTCAGTGTATTTTTTATCACAGCAGGTAAGAATGCTGCATTTTGACTGCCACATTGTATGCGGGATGAGGGGATATGACCTCAGAAGCAGCAATGGAGAACTTGCTCTTTCACACTTCAGCACACACTGCTGTGAACCAGCACTTTGGTCATATTATCCACTGCACCACAAAGCTGTCCGCTAATTATCTCTGAATACGAATTTTATTGAACCTTAATTTTCAGTAATGGGGCCTGATAGTTTGAGAAGAAAGACAAAAGAAGGGTCCCTTTGTTTTTCCCTCACAATAACCTTCCAGTGCTGGAGCTATGGCAGAACTCATTAAACTTGAACAATGAGTTGAAATATGATCGTGTTATTTTTGTCCCTGCCCCCAAACCAGGCTGGTCCTGCCTGCCAGCCTGTCCATCTGTCTAAGGATATGGGAAGAGACATCGATTTTGTAGTGGACACTGTTAAAACACATTCCAAACTCCTGCCGAATCATCGGGAACATGAATCTGAGCAGAAATTTGATTCTTTTGTACATGTTTGGCAAGACCTCATGGCAAGTTTAGCAGCAATTCGGGTGCTGTAGAGAGGAGATTTGAAAACCCTGATTAAGCCAGGTTAGATGAAAGCTGATTTGTGTTTGAGGTGCCCTGTGGAAATAGATTCACACTAGCTAGAAATAGTGCTATTCACCCAAACTGTGAGTTAAAAGAAACTAACACTAAAATAAAAATAGTGTTTGCAGCTGATTTGCGAAAGGACTGTAGGGTTCTGCTCAGCTGAGAGCTGGTAGAAGTTTTTGTACTGTTTTCAAAATTTGGTCATCACAAGGCATATTCCACTAAACAATGGAGCTCTTAAAATTTATTGCCTTTGAATTTAGGGTTTTTGCTCTAGTTTTTCAGTCTGTACTGAACATAGGGCTGAGCACTTGTGCTGTAGTTTGTATAGTAACATACCTCAGGATATATGTGAATGAAGTTAAGATCAATGGATTATTCAAAATGTAAATAGCCTATTTTATTGAAATGAAGTTGTTTTCATGTAAAAAAATGTACTCTCTTCCAGGATTGTCTTATTAATTCATTGTAATGGCCATTTGGATTGCTCATAAACACTTCTCTCCCTCCTGAACTGTGCTTATTGTCTATGAGAATCATCAGTGTGTTTTTGGAAGATATCTCCCTCTCAAGCTTTTAAGTATCTCCTCTGTCCAAAATACTGCTTCATATGTATTTCATATAGTTCAGAGGGTGAAATATTTGTGGACAATTTACATAAAAATGAGAGATCAACACCTGTTCTATCCAAGAAAAACCTTACTACTGTCCACTTTAAGATTCTCTTGTGTACCTGGAAAGTCACACATAGCCTAGTCTTTCATTTTCTCTTAATTGTTGTAGAACATGACACAGTCAAATGGAATATTATACAAGTTCTATGATTATTTTCCTTTATATTTAGCCTAAATCTTCTTTCTGCTTGGTGCTATTCAATTATTACTAAATTAAGGTCATCGATATAAAACCAGCTTGTATGTACAAACTGATGAAAGAATAAATTTCTGAACAAAATAATATAAAGGCAGCCCCCTCCCCCATCTCTGTGCCCTCACAGAGAATTGACACATACTTAGAGACACTTACACTCATGTCTAGCTAGGACTGGGAGACTGCTGAAAAAATTGCAGTTTTGCAGAGTGGAGAAACAGGAGATTGTTTCAGTGGGATTATAAATACATATATATTTATACTTTTATATGTCTATGCACAAAAATTCATATTCACATGCATGCACATACACATATATACGTATATGAAGACTCCAAAGCACAAACTCATTTCATTTTGACTATTCTATGAATTTTATTTTAATATTCCATTTCAAAACAAATAACCTATTCTGTTAATAGCACTGCTCTTTTTATTATCCTGAGTATTTAAAGGCTGAAATGATTAGTAGCTCCATACTAACTCAATTTATAAAACTGAACATCTGGTTAACACAATGTGACTGTAAAGATTTTGATTTTAAGTGTATGAAAAGATGCTCATTCTGCAAGTATTGTGTACTAGAATAGTCTGCATTTGATTGTAAAATAAATCAAAATAAAATCAGAAAGGGAAAAATATTTATTAGCAGGCAGTAATTGAGTTCCCTTCAATGATGTAATTTTCGTAGATTTTTTACATCATGTAAAAAGTCTGATTCTTGTGTCATTTTCGCATTTGTCAGTCAGTAGTAATTGCACTGAGATCAGCAGACAGACCAGTATTGAAACTGGAGTAAGAAGACAAACACTGGGAACATAAAACTTCTGAATATAGCATTTGGTTAAACTTTTTAGCTGCTTTTGGGGAATTTTGAAGATTTTTAATGATCTTGCATTTTATTTCAATAATCCAGAAATCTCTCCTTGTTCTTTTAAATGAATGCCAATTTCACTCAGGTAGTTTTGTTTCTCCTATTAATTTTAACTTTCTTTTAATTTTGACAGAGAAAGTGAGCCATATGGAAAAATGTCAGTCTGATATTTGAGAAAGAGTGAACTAAAAAATAGCCTTGATCTGTGATAAATGTGCACTGAAGAAAATAATCCAAACAACATAAATCATATTTTTCATGTCTCCTTTAAAAGATTTTGTGTTTCATTTTTCATCTAAATAAGGCAGTGAGTGTAGAGCTTGTGCACACCTGTACCTCTGCTCTTAGCTCTGTGTGTGTGACCCTGTTTGCCTGCTGGTGTGACACCCGGCAGGAACGGTGCCCCTGACAGCTTTTACCAGCAGTGTTTACAGGAGCCAGCTCTGGTCTTCCAGTGGGAATCCCTGGATACCACTGGGAGAGAGTGAGACAGCAAAGGAAAGTACTGTGTATTCAAATAGATGTATAGTAGATACCATATGTTCCTTTCCAACAACCGCTACATTGCTGCATTAAAGTTCAAATTCCAAGCGTTCAAGGATGTAAATATATGAAACAATGCATCTATTTGTGCAAAGCGTTCTTTATGAGGAACATCCATGTGCTTTTAATCAGTTTCATGCTGAGTGAAAGAAAATTGTAAACTATGCATTAAAAGAAGGTTTGGTGAAAGTTATTTTTCCTCTATCTTCTGCATCCTAATTCAATGCTTCCCCTTGCTTTCAGTGGTAATATAAGTAATCTTCTAGCAACATTCATGAGGAAAGTTTGATGTGGATTTGCACTAGTGGAGCTACATTACAATGGGTAGATTTATGGTATTATAAAATGAGTTTTTGGATTTGTTACAGAGGTATGAAACCCCTAAGACACAGACAGATAGGACTTCCAACATATGGCAACCACTCTTATTACAAAACAAAACAGTGTTAAGTCAAAGTACCTGATTACAATTCACTAGTGCTATGCAGCTTTGATAGCAGGCTTATATTTAATGCCATAGAAACAATATAATTTATTTTTCTGTCTTCCCTTATCCCTTCGTTATTGGGTTTGTAGGCTTTGAAACCTTAAGCAAAAGGACAAAATATAAATTATAGAAAACATCAAAGTATCGTGAAATCAAATGACATTCCTTACGATCCTTACAAAGATATCTAACACATTTCTTATGTGCAGTTTGGTCGAACTGCTATCACTGCAGAGCTTTAGTGGTTATAATTAGTAATCTTTTGGGAGCTATGGTAGCACACTTATAATGTCAAAAATATTTAATTGAATGCAATAGCTAACTTGGCAGTGTAAAAATTCATTTGATAATGAGTTAATCTGGCCAAGATTTTAACCTGTTAACAAAGGGATCATTAGGAAAAAAAATAGCTATATAATTTTATTACATGCTACTTCTTCAGCTAAGTCTGTTTATAGATTTCTCTTAAATTGCCTACTTTGAGATGTAGATTCTGGAGGCAGAGCATCTAACACTGCACCTACTCACATCTACACATTCAGTACTGAATACAATTTTTGGTGAACATCTTATCATCTAAAGCATGTAAATTGAGAAAAATGTGACTGTGATGGACACGTCAAAAGAAAAATCACTAAGCCCCGTAGCCTAATAAACAAAATTCCGTTTGGGAAATGAATTGACTGACAAGCAGTTCCTAACAAATAAATGCACATTAGATTCAGATGCATACTGGAGTATCAAATAACTAGATAATTTATCACCAGTCAAATTTAAAACCACGTTTTCTTGTCTTGGTCTATGGTTCCCATGCACTGCTATCTTATTAACAAGACTTTAATTCTCATACTGACACACAAAAGTGTTGTACTCTAATGAACTGTCTGCTCCTTGCAGAAATCTGGTGGTAATGTAGGATGTTAGTTACAATAATGATAATCTTTAGTATTTTTAGCCTGTCAGAACTCGCACAGCCAACAACAACCAGTCTTTTACTAAAACTCTACCTCATCAAACTAACTTAATTAGCAATTCAACTCCTTATTTTTGTTTTGGATTCCCCTCTGGCTACTAATTAAAGCTTAATCGAAACTGCTGAACTGAGGTTGTAAAGAATTCATTAATATTAAAATTAGCCCCAACAATTTTTTTGGGCTGGTGCAATTTGTATTTGTTACTGTCAGGGTTTGAAATTCAGTTGAATTGTTAAGAAAGCTGTACCAGAAATTTGCTGTATATTCATATTATAAGCAGAACAAATACGATGAATTCCAATAGTTGAACAAGTAATTCATGTTTTGACCATGCACAGTTCACATTACTTGTGTCACTGTTTAATACCAACAGACAAAATATATTTTCAGATCATTTTTCCAAAGTCATCCACATTTCTTTATCCTCCTAAGTGCTTTCATATTTTCAATAAAAGGGAATAAAAGGCTCTGGAAAAAAAAAAGCAAAGATTGATTTTATGTATTATCTTGACAAGATTAATATGTTTGAAAAATGAACAGATTTACCACTTCACTTTGATTTTTCCACTTTTCTTAACATCAAAGATTACTCCAGCTGCAATAATGGTCATTCTGAAAACTAAGATCAACTGAACTATGAGCTTCTGTAAAGGACGTGGTTTTGCTCGTAACATACATCTCATTGAATTATTTTTTAGAAGGGTGTAATACTTTATTTTTTAAATTACAATCTCTGCTCTATAAATTATTTAAATATATTCTTTTCTTAACTCAGTTTATTCTTTGTAAAGAGTTTAAATGTATTTTTAATTAAATTGTGTAGCTTACAATAAAAAATGAACATATTTTAATATTACTAAATTCAACAATGAGTGAAACATACTTGTGTTTGTTTTTTGTAAATTTCATAAAAATGTAAATAAGAAAGTCAGTCTTTTTATAGCAGATAAAAACGATTTTCATAATTCAAGTTCACTTTTCATTTTAACTTTTATGCTTTAATATTTTTATCGGGGTATGTATATTTATTTTACCCTACAGGAAATTTTTGCAAGAATGTTTATAGGAAACAAACTTGTTAGGACTAAAATATACAGCAACTGATACTGTTTAACATATTTTATTAAATATAAACATTGAGATTATTTATATAATGCAAAACTTTACAAAAATATACATGAAAAATTACATATGCATCTAGGTTTCATTTAAATAACATTTATGACAAAACAATCATGCACATATTTAAAAATCAACATATGTCCATTTTTTACTCACTGACTAAATCAACAATGGCATACAAGGCACACAATTTAAAATCTTGGTGACAATTTCCATGAAGTTATTCAAATACAATTTGACTTCTGACAAGAGGATGTAATTTATAAAACAGAACATGCCTATCAGTGGAACCTAAATTTGCATAATGAGGATACTTTCATTTCTGCAAGCACAGTTTTTGACATCCCAACTTGGAGCACTGGAAGAATCTGGTGAAAAATGTCAATATACATAAGAAGGAAAATGATTAATAAAATACCCGTAACACTTATCTGATTTGAGTAAACAAAATAAATTTTGCTTGCAAAAAGTAATGATTTTGAAAACTATAATAATGTGTTTCCTAAATGTGCAGAAGTCTAGCACTGCCTTTAGCTGCAATCAGCTTTGTAAACCAAGGGAGGTGTTCTGAGTTTATCATTAGCTGATAAAAACACTGTTCTGACATTAATGTTATGCATTTTTAAATCAGTGTTTTGATTTAATTCTCTGTTGCATTTTGTATAAATGTATTGAAGTAGCAAGAGAAGAGTGGAAAGAAAAAAAAGCCTTTATTCTTTCTTTAGTTGATAAACTTGAAATTGCTTCTTAACTTGGTCAGTTGGATAAGAGCATTCATCATTCTTGAATGGAGAAAAAATAGCTCCTTGCCCTCCACAATTTTTTTTGAGTTCTTATTTCAGGTAAGCATATGCTCAGAGTTTAAATTCAAGAAATTCTGGAATAAATTTGCTTTAATTCAGCATCTCTTACCCACCCTACCAAAGACGATAGTATCAGATGACAATCAAAACCAAGTTACCTTTTTGTTTCAAAGCCAGAACTCAAGCACACTGAAACATATCTATTTCAGGTTTGCTTAAGAAAACCTGGACTGTCAAGAGAGAGCAGTAGAATAACATCATTATCCTAAAAAAGAAAGAAAAAAAATTATACCGGAAATTATGGCTTTCCTTTGTACACATTACTAATAGGATCATCTAGAATTAAAACTAAGGAGACTTAGTTTATTTTTCATTAATCTTGCTGCTTGTTTATAGCTTCCTAATTCCCTAAATTATGAAATTATGCCTGGCTTCCTTTTGTTTCTTCTCAGCTTTGCTTTATGGTTTCTCTGATATTACTATTGAACTGTTAATATTCTGAGAGGAATTGCTTTGAAAACAGCTTTTTCACTTAAAAAAATATAAAACTTCTATATAAAATATATGTACAGGCTCTGAGGCAGAGAAACATTTTTGCTGGCCTTCATTGCTATAAAATTTAGAACACACAATAAGAACAGAAGAATAAGGAAAAAAATTAAATGCAAAACAAAGCAAGGAGGCAAATCTCAGTGCAAAGTATTCATTTAATTCTAAATCACACTTGTTTGTATTCAAATTAAAGAACTAGATCATGGCTTTGAAAACAAATTCTTCATCATAGGCTTTATTTAGGCTGATACTTCTCACACACATAAACCATTTATTAAAGTGAAAGAAGAGCATGTCACCCTTATTTATTTTAGACACCAGCCTGACAAATAAAAACCTTTATCAGGTGATTGATAAATATGGCTATAAACACAGCACTTTTGCAATTAAATAACAATCTAAATCTAAATAATATTTTTTATTTCCAAACATATTGAAGAGGTTGCCTGGTATAGCTCCAAGCAGAACTTGAAGACGACTGTCACTGCCAACCACAAAAATCTTGATGCAGAGAAAATAAAAATAAAAATGATACAATTTCTGTCAAATACTGTGAAACTAAAACAACAAACAAAATCATGGAACAAGATCACTGGCAGCATATTGAAGGAAATAGTAATTGCTTCTTAGCTGTTCTCATCATTATAATTTCAAGATAAGTAGGTATTTTATAAACATTTTCAGCTAAGAAACTTCACCACTTCTCTTTAAAAATTCCTTTTTATTATCAGCGTAGATTCATAGGAAAGAAAGAAGCAGCTTGCTATTCAAACAGCTGAAAGGGAAAAAAAAAATTGGTTGTTTCAACATTGCTTTTGCATCTTTAATTTCTTTCAATGCTCTGTACATCGTGAATATGTCAACGGAACAGACATCTCATTTTCAATTGCTAACGTTCCAGGTACAATAGGAACAAACACAGTGGCTTGATGCATGAGAGCATTTGTGTGGTTGGGATGGGAGCTTGCTGCAACATGCTGTGATGCCTGCACATCCATGGAGAATGGGATTGGCTAAAGCCGAGTTCTTCAGTCCTCTCCCTCTCCGGGGCAGTATATGTTTATCCTATGCTTATCATGCAAACTCCTACAAATAAATACACTGAATTCTGTATGTGTTTAGAAATTACTATGAAGTGCTATGAAGTACTGTGAGATACTGATTTTTAAAATTACTATATTACTCAGATATGAATACTTTTGGTTCTGAATTTTCCCAGCATGGAATGATCACAAATGGAGCTCTGTAGCAGCAGGTCACCTGTAAAAATTAAATCCCACCAGCCTTCCCCTTCCCCAGTTTTTAACAAGGAGCACCCTCACTCCCACAGCTTACTCCACACTCAGAAGTGGAATCAGACATAAATGCATATTGCCTTTAGTCTAATTTCTGCAACATAAAAAAATTTCCAATATGTTGGCATATGTCTCAGAGATATTCACATTTGGGAAGGCTGGGAAAGACCTACAGATTTTTCACTGAAAAAGAAGCTCACAAACATTTTAAAATACACTCTTGTCACATGGCAGCTGGTAAACTCAGCAGAATAGGAGGGGACAGCCATGCTCCAGAACACAAACCACCTTCAAAACCAAGAGAGAACACTGTCTGTGCTTGGATTGGAGGGAAATCTTTGCTCCCTCTAGTCCCTTACTGTATCTGCCTGTTCTCTTAGAAAACCTACAAATACCAAACTGAGGCAAAACTTGGTGGCTTATTAAAACTGGACAGCTAAGGCAAAGAATGTACCTCAGCATTCTTGGGAAATTCAGATATTGCTGTACCAGAAGAGCAGGGGTGGAACTCTTTAAGAAATAGCTAATAGAAACTTGAAGGCAAATCTGAAAAAGTGCTTGTTGCCAAAGGATGGGAGCAAATGAGTGACAGCAAAAATAACTAGATGTTGGGATTAGTATACCCATATAACTAGTATTTTATTAAAAATAGCTGAACATTAAGATTTTCTGTCCCATAGTTTGGATTTTTGCTGCTTTGAGTAATTGTTGCTGCTATTGTTTAAACATTCATTGAAATAATAAGGCAAACATTTCTGCTTCCAATTGTGGTATTTGTTATGTGCACAGACCTCTTACTGCATGCTCAAATCTCTTCATAACACTAATAAGTAATTCTGCTTCAACCATTCATTGTCCTACCAGCTGAAGGGTTAGCAGTGGGTAAGTCCCCAATGTTCTGATCAAACTGAATCACATTTTAAAATAATTTCTGGTTTGAATAGTTTTAGAGTTTTCTGTACTTGTGACTTGAAATAAACAGCACTCCCATCCCCTCCAAACCCTCCTGAAGTGCCTACATGCCACTGCTTTTATTAAGACAATCAACATTAAGTGTTGTATTTGACACTGGAGAGTATTTTCAAAAATACAGGGATGGAGTAGTCTATAAAGTCATTTTCATTAGTGACGGCAATTTTGTTCATGCACTACACACACGTTACAGTATTTTGAAAAGACGTAGTCATCTTGATTTAAACCCTAGATTACCAGACAGTGTTTGACTGCCTTGAAGAGCAGTGCTGGGTGGTGGAAGAAAAGCAATGCACAGTCAGGAGGAAGAGATTAATGAACCACGGAGATCTGACTCTCCTATTCCCTTCCCAGCCCCATCTTCCGCAAGTTGGTTCACACGAGTCGCGTGCTGCCCCTCGCAAGTCCCTGGCCGGGGGACGACCGATGGATTCCCTCCCCCAGGGTCCTTCGGACACCATGGCTGGCCTCACCACACTCTTAGAAATATCTCCTACACCCCTGTGCTCACATTTCAAGGGTATTGGAGCACTACCTCCACTCACACAGGTTTCAGTTTTTAATGTGGAAGCCAAATGCACACATTTTGGAGGTAAATTACGCAGAAAAATACTTTACATTTCTGCTGAAGCAAATGGTTTTTAAGTAGGTCTCATAATTACTTCGGGTGGAGAATGTGCTTTTTCTCTTTGGTCTATTCACTTGCAGTTCATATGAGGAAGGATTATATTACTATCATTACACAAATACTTAAATGGGTCCATTGATTTGTTTGGAAATGAGATATCAATGACAGTTAATTATTCAATAACTGATCATTAATTTTGAACTAATGATCAGAGACCCCTAGGTCCTTCTAATTTTGCTTGGCTCAAAGGAGTAAATGAAATATGTTTGTTAAAAGAATACAGCAGACTACTAAGCGTTCATTTTCATTCTGCTACAGTAAAGTAGTGATTTAAACAGATTCATGAAATGTTTTAATACTACCCAAGCAAACCTATCAATAGAAGAAAAGTTAAACACACAGTCAAGGGGATTATTATCTAGCTGTCTATATCTTTCTTCTAATCTGACACCTTGCATGTGTTTTTTTCTGGAAAACAATTTTTTGCTTACTGAAACAGCCTGATTTTAATTAATCCTTCCCTCTTTTCCTTGCATTTTAAGCTATCCTTAAGATCAAGGACTGTTCATGCCTACTGGGCTACAGCAGTACTGGATGATGTTCGAAAAACTTTGCTTATATAATGAGAGTATCATCAGTTTTTACGTTTTTAATTAAAGTTCATTCTAAGTGTGCTTTCCAATACCTGTGTCATTACCCTAATGATTAATAAGCAACACAATATTTTCTCTCACTTCATCTGCATGGGATTGAGGTCTAAAATTTCCAAAGAATAAATTAGAGAGGAATTAAGGTTACAAAATAAAGTGAATGTCAAGCTGAAACTCTTTTAATGAAAACTCAGTGCTCACTTCTGCCAAGGTCCGCAGCACATATTTGATTCTGTAACATCAGTGTGCTGAGATCATTCCAATATCATAATAGAGCACATTTAAAATGAGCAATTGAAAACTTACAGCCTTAGCCCTGGATTTATTTGCTTTCCTTGGCTAAATGGACAAAATGTAGCCTGGGTGGAGATCTGGTTTCCGTTCACTTTAGTGGAGTTAATACCATGTTTGGCGAGTGCAAGGAGAAATCACAGAGATGGAAGCACGTCGCAAGAAGCTGCAGTGTCACTTTTGCATGGGCCACAGGCTTATTCAGAATGTTTTAGTAATTAAGGTTCCTGTGAAACATAATATGTAAGTCAGTTTTCAAGAACTAGTGTGACAGACGATAAACTTCTCTATCGTGCGCAGTATGTATTTTGGGAAATGTATAAAACTTATTTGAGTAACAGAAGGACTGTGATACTTCCCATGTGCGAAAACAGAGTAGGAGCAAGCTCATAGGAGATGTACATGTGTCTGTCCTTCATGGTGGAAAACAGACTGAAAAATATAGTCTCATTAACGAGGAGACACTGTTCTGGCAAAAAATCCCACCGTAGCTCAAAATTGCAGCTGTGCCACTTCGGTGTGTTACTTATGTGATCACCAGAGGTCAGTGTCACCACAGGCTGCAGCGCATAGAGGGCGGGAGATGCTGCTTCTAAAAGATGAAAACAAGCTTGCCTGATCCCTCCAGATTTTGCCCGTGCTCTAACACCAAATATAACAAATTCACAAGCCTCTTTCTTCTTTGTGAGATGGAGCATAGATGAGTGGGGGGAGCACTCATCTACCCTAAAGGACAAGGGAAAAAAGAATCGGAGAGCTGTAAGGAAATGGGAGCAGGAATAAAATAAACTTGGCTGGCTGCTTTGTGCCCATAAAAGATATTGCCCTCAGATTCTCAAGCAGACAAGTCCCACCTGTGCTAAGGCATGTGCCTAGTAATATAAATTATTGCCAACTTCAAATGCTGAGAAATTATGAGGCCGGCCCGCAATGTTTAAATAATTAAAAAGTACTGTTTTCTTTTCCTTTGTCCACAGAGTTGGGCTTTTTTTTCTTTTTGCCATATTCTCAAGCTTTGCCCCAACTAACATAACACTTGAGAATGTGTGTATGCGTGAGTCTGTATGCATGTAATTTTTATTACATACAAAATCTTCAGGTTGTGTAGTTTGCCTCCAGGGGTTGCAGTTTAAGAAAAATACAAGATGAAGAATAGAAGTGTGGGAGATGGGAAGACTGCTGCCTCAGTTGCTCACTCTCCTTTGACAAATGCTCCTATAGCTGTGGCCTTTGTGTATGGGTCAGACATGATGGATGAGGACACGTAAGCCACTGTTGCTCCCTCACCTTGGTTCGACACCAGACCCTGACTCACTGAGGGTATTGATGGTGCCCTCCTTCACCCTAATGTACCACCTGCTCTGCACGTGTGGGGCTGTGAGTGGGAATGCAGGACACAGCAAAAGGTCTGGTAGGGAGCAATCATTCAAGAGCAGAACGGAGAGTAGAAAGACTCACCTTTCTTGAGGCACTTTGAGGTGTGTGAACAAGTTTAACAAAAAGTGCTTTCTACTGTTTTGTTCCTACTGTGATTTTTGGAAGTTAATCTCCTACCAGTGCAAAAGCAGGTTGCAGCAATTTTAATACTGGTACAGAGAAAACCTGCTGTTAGATGCCCTGTATTTCATAGGAATTTTTTTGACAATAGCAGAATATTTCATTAGGAAAGGAGCTGTGGGTTGCAACCACAGCTTGAATTCTTTTCCTGCTGGAGCACAGTTTCTCTGTTCGGCTTTTGCCGTCCACCAAGCTCTTGTGTTTGCCGTGCTGGGGTTCAAACATCAATCCAACCATGCAGCTCAGAAGCAGTGGTGTAACTGCCATGAAAGAAATAAGTTTGTTTCCAAGCTCCCTCTGTACAGTGCTGTGTTTTAACAGGACTACCTTTTATTTTCTGGTTGTATTAATGGCCAAATTTGGAAAAGAGATACTTTAAAATATAGCATCTGGAGAATCATTTCTTGAGTAACCTGAGATATTTTTTACAATCAAAGAACATAGACTGTCTCTCATATGGAAGGCATTTACCTGCTACCAGGCAGAACTTCAGTATTTATCCAACAATATCTGCTGCTCTCAATTCACTTCAGGGTAAAGTCCTCTTCAATACTGCTCCAGAAAAATGATACTGCTTATCAAAAGGAATTATCTAGATAATGTCATGACAGATACATGACAAACTTGCTTTCTCTGCACAAGTCTCAGGGCAAAGCAAATACAAATTGAGCCTCTTTCCCAAGGCAAAATGCAAGCTGATTTTTGCACAACCCAACAAAAGAAAAGTAGGACAGTTCTCCACACTGAGCTTGAAAGTAGCACAGGGTGAAAGTCCTAAAGCAGGCAGTCTTTAATGAAGACTCCATATTACTAAAGTCTATAAATACCAGACATTTTGGAATATTTGTTCCAATACACTTTCATGCGATGAAGTGTAGGGATTTGAATGATGTTTACTTGATCTCAACATAGTGCTGTGATCTCTCTCTCAGCAACTTTTATCCACCATGAGGATCCTTTCACAGGTTGCAGTGCAAAGGGCTGAACAAGTGAACACTCCTATTTACTATCTGAGTTCCATCATCAGGCTAAACAATCCATGGCAGCAGAATCCTAACTAGTTAACACAGCTGCTCTGAATTAAAGACATAATTTTAAAATAATAACAGAAAAAAATCATATAAATATAAGGCAAGAATTGAGTAAATTTGCATATTTTCAACAGTTTGTTTTCCTCTAAACATTTCTGAATACTTTACCACACATTTTCTTGTAGTAATCATTCCCTTTTCTTCCCCCCCAAAATAAACCTCACCTTTCCAAAATGCAGACATATCTCAGATTCAGGCATGACTCAAGTCTAGAAAAAGTTAAGACACAGCTGGGAAGATGAATTTCCTTAAAAATTTAACATAGCAAAAGTATTTTGACCCCTAAAATCAAAGTGTCTTCTATAATTCTCCGTGCTTTTTATAGTGTAGTCTGGTCTTAAAAGTATTAACTCAGAAACACTCTCCAGCCATATTTAATGGTGGTTAGGGAACAACACACTAATTGTAAAGTAATAATAATAAGAATAACAATAGCCCATGTCAGTATGAGAGCTGGTAGAGATGAGTACATTTAGTAAGTCTGATAGAAAGCATGAAATTTAATGAATGCTCTTTGGCAAACTTCCAAGTTGTGTCAAGACATGGCAGAAGCCCACTTATGGGTTAACCCTGTGAGGGCTGCTGAGTATCAGTAACAGGCAGCTGAAAAACTGTCTGTGCCACTTAAGCTGCTGACCACTCACACCCTTTCTGTAGTTTCTGCTCCTTGCAGGGGTAACAGAGACACCAAGACACTGCTGGTAGCAGATGCAACGAAAATCTTCCCCAGAGGATGAGCGTGTGTGAAAAAAGAGATGTGTTGCAAAAATATGCACCTCTCTTTTGCAAGCTTGGGATAACAACACACTGCACCCGGTAATGATCTCTGAATGCCGAGGCATGCTTTCAGCTCTTCAGAGAGAAAAAGGCAGCAGTGAAGGCAGTAGCTATGCAAGAAAATCTCTTGTTATATCCATCAGTGTTTATGGGTACCTGAGCTTGCTTGGGATGTACAAACTGTGGAAGGAGGCAGGCGAGACATTCATATTGTTTAGCTGCAGAGACTTAATACACACATTCAGAACTGCAAATTTCCTTCAGTTTCCATATTTCAGTGAAGTGAAATAGGTTCTGCAAGGAACTGAGCTTAAGGGATCTACTGCTATCTCTGGCTGAATAAAATGGATGGGAATGCTCCTAACTCAGATACTTAATTATCCTACCCTTCTCAAGTTAGATATCTAAGTGAGCTGCCTGAAGCTACTGCTCAGACCATCTTGGATGTCCCCTCCTGCTGAATGCTCAGGCTGATACCTGTGAGGGTTGCCTGCTAGTGCTGTAGAGGAGAAGATATATCTGAGGAAGAGGTAGCTTGAAACAAGCCAGAGGTTTTTGAGGTTCCACATGACATGTGGTGGAGGAGAACATCTGGAGGATTTTAAAGTCCTGAGTGGTTTACTCAGTGTAACAAAGCAGAGGAGAAAACTGCTGACTGAAATTAGGTGATTAACACAGAAAAGAAAAAAAAAAAAAAGCCTGTTTTCACAAGGAAATCGTTTGGAAGGATTTTGGTAATGTGTCCAAGGTTAAAATAGGAGGCTGGATTTAGGTTTTTTCTTGCTGTTAAGTGATGGACATCCACAGAGTGCCAAAGAAGGATGAAGTAAAGGACTGGAGACTTCTGTGTTACTGAAAGTTCAGTTTCACACAGCTCTACTTGCTCCTGCTCTGAGACCCTCTCATTTCCACCCCATCTAAACTGCAGAGCTGTGCAGTGCATCCTGAACGTCTGTTGCCTCACATCTTGGTCTTCCTCTCCTGGGACAGAGGCTGTGGTCACAGGCCTTACCTGCAGAGGCAGGCAGGTGTTCTTAGGGGAAGGACAGGGAAGAGGAAGGTGTTTGTAGGGGAACAATGCAACAGGGAAGCAGAGAGCTGAGGTGCATTCTGCTGGGACCTATTGACAGTTGGACAAACCCTGGAAAAATTGAAAGGCAGCCCTAATGATCTGCCAGTAATTTTTAAAGGCGTAAATCCACAGTTTTCCTAGTTCCTGCAAGGCTCTAGCTACACATTTTGTTATAACTACTGGACAATTAACTGTGACTACACCTCCTTGACAATTTAGTCTGTTCTGTAACTCCATGCTTATTTCTGCTGCCTGGTATGACTACTAAAATGTATGTAAAATGTATGTATGTATGTATGTATGTATAGTAAAATGCCTGGTACATATTAAAAATCTCCAGGTTTCCCAGTCCATACATTTGATAAGTTTGCTCTGGGCATGCAGCTGATAGCAATGTGGATGGGAGCTTTCACAGTGCCTGTGATGCTACACGGAGAGAAGAGTCCTGCATTTCACAAAGCACTCAAAGCCCCATTACTCCAGCTCTCACAGGAAAGCAGATAAAGCACTTGCATTTTGGATTCTTCTTGTCTTTTTCAAAGTCCTGTCCTCAGGAGCCTGGGATTGTCACAAGCAGTTAGGGAAAGTACTTGAAAATAGCACAGTTTCATACCATGTGAAGCTGTGTTCTTCTATGTATTTCAAATTATAAATTACTAAGAGCTTTTTATTTTACAAAAAAGTAAGATCAGAGCAAGATACTGTAATATATGTGGTGTACGTCCACATACACGGGAGTCCCTTTACTTTTAAAAGACCACCAGGGAGACTTCCTGGCAATTTTCTGTAGAGAAGGAAGTGGACATGGATGTGGATTGCTAGTACCAGAATATTACCTATCATCTGGATAGGCTTAACACATGATAAACTGTGAGGTTTGGGCACAGATTTGTGGTGCTTGAGGAGATTACTTAGCCTGTCTACATTGTACTGGCTTGACTCTCATCCTGTGGAGCCTTAGTCTGTTTCTTTTTACAAGGTGAACACACAATAACAGTTGAGAGATATAGCAAACTCAAATTTAGAATAATATACTAGAAATAAGGGTGTGTTTAGAGCTCACTTTTTTTAAAATTTGAATTCATCTCTTGGTATTAAATTACAGAACTCTAGATTAATAGATTACAAAACCAAAGAGAACAACTGTATTCAACCATTTTTTAACCTCCCATTTAACAAGAACCAAAAGCCTTTTAAACTCCTTGGTTTACCTCCAAATCTCAGCTTCTCTTGGAGCTACATAATTTATTAAAAATTTCTAGACTTGTTTCAACATTTTTTTTCTGATGTGGAATCTATTAAATGTGTTAACACCTTGTTTGGGACTTAATTACTGTCACCGATAGAAAGTGTAACTTGTTACTTCAATTTATGACTACTGTAGGGTTGTTATAGTTATGATGGCCAGAGGGTGTAAAAAAACCAGATTTCATAAGGCCCAGTAGTATTTTTTATAAGACAGATTGATAGAGTTGAGGAAAAAAGAGATTTAGCACTTTTGTACCTAAGAGCTCATCCGTTTTTTATCAATGATATGAGTTAGACATAAAAAAATAATACTTCTCCCTGAAAATGTTGCCTGACTTATGATTATAGAGGCATAATTTTCTGGGGTCAGTTATTGCAAAGGCACATTGCAAAGCACTACTGCCTTCTGATGGCTTTTCTCTGGCCTGGAAAGACCAGAACTGGTGACAGAAGTTCTGTGGTGTACAGTGTTAATGTACAGCTATAGGAGGGTGAGTTTTATGCTCCCTCTTGTTCCCTTCATTCCCCACTGTCCTCTTGCTGGGCTGTGCTCTAACACTGTCGCTTATGCGTGAGTTATCAGGAGACTGATTCAGCTGGCATTGTCTCATCAGTCTATGCTCTTTTTATTTATCACTGCTACAGTATCCTAACTCCCCTCAAAATTTGTAAGTGATGACTTTGGCTTCAAATCACGCAGTTCTGGCGGGGTCTCAAAGGGTTGTCTAGACCATATCCTTACTAGAGAGCAGATGAAAGTGAACTTTCATAGACCCAGCATACTGACCAGTTCTTAAAAATCTTCATTGAGAAACCCTCAGCTTTTCTAGGTATCCTCTTTGTGACTCTTAACCGTACTATATTTCAGAAAGTTCTTTCAAACACCTATTCTAAGTCTTTTCCTCTGAACCAATACAAACACTTCACAGCATGGCATTAAAAACTGATCTCTGAGGACCTGACTAGGAAAACATAATTTCTGTGAGAATTCCATGTTTGCAAGTTCAAGAAAAAGATACACCATGTTGAGTTTATTGTTGTTTTACTTTCTTAATGAAAATTTTGTGAGGTACCAAGTGAAATGCGTTACAGTACTTGCGTGAACGTTCTTACCTTTATCAACCAAATGCATGCAATATTTGAAAGCTAATGAGCTATCTAAGACGGTTTCTTAAGCACGCCTATTCTTCTCCAGTAGAAAACCCAAAACTTAATCTCTCCCCTGCCAAACCCTTCCTCTAGCTCATTTGCAATACCTCTTTTTTAGAAAACTGGGAGGGAATTAATTTTGCTTTGTGAAACGGGGAAAAACCAAGCTGTTGCTTGCTGCTTTTTCCTTACCTCTTCCCATTGCCTACAAGAAAACAAGCTGGCTAAGTTGTACACATACATATAATTAAAGTGAAGCCATTTTGGAAATAATTCCAATTTACGATGAAAAAGTGACATATTAGCTCGCAAATGATGTGTTTCAAAATTAGAGGTGTGCATAGGTTAAGTTTAAGTTGATTGTTAAACATAAAATATGTCAATTAAAAAAACCAACAACCCTACTAACTACTGTCATTTTCAGAACAAGTGAATGAGAACATCAAGTAATGAATTGAAATTAACTTGTTTCTCAGTAATCACAGTCTATCTAATTTCTTATGTCTTAAACATCTGTTACTTACACATCAAAGGAAGGGTGGTTATACTGAAAGAAACTGGACAGTGTAGCTAGCTACTGGGGAGCCTTCCTTGTCAAAAAAAAATACCCTATTATATCCAGAGGGAAAAGGAACCTGAGTTATTTTTACCTAGATGTATTTTAGCCCTATATTCAGGATTTCCACAGAGAATCCGTGCTGAATAATATGCTTTGGGATAAGAGGGCAACAAGAATTAAAGCGATTATTCATTACAGTTATTTTCATTAATTCATTATAAAGTCAGTTTCACTATATTTTTTCCCCCCACTTTCTTTAACTGAATCTGGCCAAAGTGAAGCCTAAGTTCAGTGTAATGTAATTTAATGGAAGGTTTAGCTAGGAGGAGGTAATGAACACCTGTATCAAAAGTAGTGGTTACCATAAAATGATACGTGTGTTAAATATTTACCAAATCGCAGTATTATTTTCTGCTCAAAGTTTACGGAACTACTTAGTGTCCTAGGCTTGATGATGTGATAACCCTTGGTAAATATTGATTTTTAAATGGTGACCACTGTACAAATTTATACTTGCTAATGGAGGTCCACAAAGCAAACAGCACTAATTGAGCAAAATCAAGGCACTTCTTCAGTTCGTGTGTTTGACTTGACATATTGTGACAGACACAATGTAGCTCCCATGTGTTTTCCACCAAAATGAGGGATGTTCATCATACTTCTAGGCAACATGGAGATGTAAAGGTAAAGAATAAAATGTCTGGCAATTTTGCCCTGTGTAATGTACACCTTTGTAGAAAGCCAAATGAGGTATTAACTGTTTTCTAAACACTCATCATCGTACCTTCTCTTAAACACATGCTTTTGCTACCTCACACTTCCTTTCATATTTTTTAGCCTTTTTATCTTTGTGTTTGTGTCACTGGTAATAGTTCTAATGTCAAAGCTTTTCCTCAAATCATGATTCTAAGGATCTGTCTTGTCTTTCCTCACTTCAAAGACTCATTCATAAGAGGAACTGAAGAGTCACCCTGACATCACAGGGCTAGATTTTTGGACTGCAGAAAGTGAGGTGTTAAGACTCACTGAGCACAGATCTCAAAGACATGGGCTGAGATCTGAAAGGGCTTCATCGCCATTGCACAATGGCTTGAAGCAACACTGGAGAGACCATCCATACTCTTGTACACTGTCAATCTGCACTGGTACTCAGCTATATTGTATTTTATGCAGAGCAGGAAAGAATTCACTGTGCAATTGATGTAGAATTACTTACTGGGTGTAAACGCTTTGCCCATGTTCCAAGAATACTTAACATACTGCAGGCTGCACACTGCAAGATTCTTCATTTTAAATGCATAGACTTGAAGAGATTGTGAGATTACTGAGAAAAACTGCTTATGTATTGCTGGACCTTAAATTTCACCCATTTACCCTAGACTGAGCACCCCAATTAAGGCTGGAGCATATCTTCTGAAAAGAAATCCTGACTTGAGATGAGTTGAATTTTTAAAAAAATGGAAAATCCCCAACTTTCTTGAAGAGGACTTTATCAGATTGTGCATTGCTCCCCTGGCATTTCAAGCATGGTGAAAGTCAACATGCAAAAAATTTCCTCTGTCACTTTGTAGAGAAGAAGCAAATCAGTCATAGCCAAATTTGGTATACTGTATATAAATGAAAAATAAAAAAAAATAAACAGCTGTGTACATGTAGGGCAAATCTTTATCGAGAGCTTGATGCCTAGAGAGGAAGTTATTTGGCGAATTATTATGGTTAGAGAGGGCAAGAGGACCTCAAGTCAGATTTACCTGCTCTGCTAGTGTCCACCAGACAGTGAAGAGCTGTTGAAGAAGCACTGACAGTAAGGCGGTAACGACCATCCCAACCTTGTCTTTATTTAGTCCATTGCCATGGAAAGAACAAGTATAACCTAAGTCCACTGAGCTAGTTAGTCAGATACCTTCAGGCCAGAGGTATTTATAGGTTAAACTTTCCAAGAACAGCTTGTATGAATAAACTCCTGCTTTACTTCAGCTCTTTACCTCCTTCTGCAGGCACAGCCTTTTCTAAAATATTTCATTATTTTTGAAATTAATTTTATGTTCCATGTAACAACCTACTACAGCTTAGCTTGACAGCTAAAGATCTTTCAACATGTTACATTCACGATTTGACCTGTATTTCAAGGATGGCCTCCACAGATAAATGGTAGTATTGGTAGATATTGTGTACCCCTCAGCCACCTGGGCTCTGTCTGAGTGGGATCTCTTTTAGATCTCTAACTTTTAATGCTGCTATGACCTTATGTCTGTAAGGAAAGAAGTTGTAGCAAATGATCAGTTAGCAACCGAGAACATTACTGGGGGTCTTGAATGTTTTTGCTGCTATAAATTGCAACCTATTTTTACATTTTTGTAGCTGTAGAGCAATTGAATATTTGCATAAAATATATGGGTCACTGGTATGAGAACATTAACAGGTGCTTCCAACAGTCTTACTGTTTTCTTAGATAATAATGATATGGTAAACCCACAGCATTGCGTCCATAGTATCTTTACTTCAAAACACTGAAACTGAAGAAGGGAAAACACATATTTTGCCTTTTCTAAAGGGAAAACCTGAACAAATTTTGCTTAAGCAAAGATATCAGGTCTCATGGTCAGCAAGGCTGGGTAGTGAACAGAAGAGAGCCTTCTCCAATTGCATAGTGGTGGGGAGCTCAGCCTTTCTGTACCACGTCTGGGGACAGGCATCCCACAGCCACATATGCTGTAGAGCCACATGAGAAGCCTCCCAGAAGCCTGGCTGACACAGTCTGGGGAGGTTGTGACTGCTGGAAACTATGCACTTCAAACTGTTGTAAACTCAGAGAAAATCCTTTTCACAAAATCATGTGGAGCTCTAGGCTTTCAAAAACTCTACCAGTGTATTATTGAAGATACTTAAGTCTTTCCAGCAAAGCTTTCCAGCTTGGCTTTCCCAAGGTTTCAGGACTGATCCTTCTGAGGACCACCACCTGTCAGATCTGGAGGGAACCAGCCTTGTTGTCCACATGGTTTTGTGAGACCTTGCAACAGCTGAGGAAAACAACTCAGCCTGTGAACTTTACGTGCAGCTGAAGTTCAAAAATCTCAGGAGAAGTCATATAAAATCAATTGCAGTAGATACTGCCCTAGAGCCTTACAAACACTGAACTATCTCAGATAATACAACAACACAGAAGCTGTTTCATAACACAAAACCATTGCAAGTTTTTCTATTAATGGCACAGAAAATCACTAAGGCCAAAAGGGAAGAGAATCTCCAAGTTTGTTTCATCTGCTCCTTGCCAAATGGTGGACTGAAATCTGGGCAATACCTTCAAGTCTGAAGCAAAATCTGGCAGCCCCTGCAAAGATGTGGGCTGGATTATATTGCATGACTTTAGCTCTGAATCTGATTTATTTGTACTAAACCTAGAGTAACTATTAGCAGGTTTGAAGCTAAACCTTTACATCATTTGGATAAATGAATACATGCACTATTTTTTTCCAGGTATATGCTTAGCTAAAAAATGTTACAAACATTTTTTTTGGGTCTTATCTTTGTACATTTACTCTGCGTTCTTGTGGAGAGTACCTTGCATGTTCTTAGCATCCTCTTCTCCTTTTTCTCCTCTACAACTTTGATTCTACACAAGGGAGACACATAATGACTTGTATTTGTTAATATCATTTAATTGTTCTCTATTGTTTACTGGTGATTTTATTTATATTCTTTTTCTGAGTTACTCAGCTATATAGGTAAATGTATATATGCATACATATAACTTTACTAGAAATAAGGAAAATATTTAACATGGTTCCAAATCTGTCTACCAATTAAATTAGTGAAAAGGTTTTGTTACCAGTTACAATGAAATATCTGCTCTGCTGAAATCACCAGATAAATGTCATCCTGGACTTCAGCTAAGATACAAACACCCCTTTCTCCCCCAAGCACTTTTTTTTCAGTTTGCACTGCTCACTATGTACAGAAGTCTTAGTGCAGTAATATTAGATGTACCCAGAATACAGGCCAATGAAATATTCACAAACAGATGATAGTGATACTTGTGGAGTTTGTGTTGTCTGGTGAGGGTTTTTTGGTTGCTGTTTTTGTTTAAAGAAAAAAATAGAAGTATATCTTGATCTTTTGGCAGGGCTTGGGGATGATTGAAAAAAATCCCAGAAATAGAAGGAACAGGCTTAAGAAAAGCTGCCTTTTCCTGCCAGTGGTTTGGACAAGGCATTTTAGTGTTGTCCTGCTCATGTAAGTGCTTGGATACTCTGCATGTCATTTCTCTTGTGACTGAAGGAAGTCTAGATTTTTGTTTTTGAAGAAAATGCTTCATAGTATGTATGGACTTCCAAGAACTACATTGGTAGTAGTACACAGGTAAAACTACATTAAGATTGACGTGAATGTGAGAAATCTTGGCTTATATTCGAAAATACTTCATTCTGTATCATCTCCCCTGCCATCCTCCAAAATAAAAGAGGAATAACAAGATAAAAATTTAGTCAGTGGGATTATGAAAAAAAGAAAGGTGCAAAATGTGTTTAGAGCTTATAAATTTATATTAGAGTTTATATATTAGTTATGATGAGTTTATATATCAGCTGGTTCTAGTAAAACTCTGATAAAATACATGCCTGTAAATGAAGAACTTACTTTGTGTGATGGTCTTTCTACTTCAAAAAGAGACAAAAAATTTTAGAAATAATGACCCATCTAGAGTGTGTGTTTATTTCAAACCTTGAAAATTAAACTCTGAATATGGAGAAATCCAGTCATAGCACACAAGAGAGAACACACAATAGGATCACCAGAAGTTTTCCAGCTGTGTTATGCAACAGCTGTGGGGTATTGCATGGTTCCTTGATCTATAAAGGTATAGAAAATCATGTAGAGTTTTGTTCACTGGCCTGGAAAACAAAAAACTTTGTTGAAACAAGCTCACAGTTACTCTTAGGTCCAAGACAGTGTAATATGAATAATGCCATTTGGTGGTTACATCTGTAAACTGTTTTTGTTTCATAAGATATAATGTGTTGGAAGGGACCCATCAGAATCACTGAGTGTCACATAATTCTGTTGAAGATGCAGTTGATGAGAAGTCTCATTAACTGATGAGAAATCTACAGTGGTTCAAATATTTGCAACTGTCTGGACTTAGACAAATTTGCTATTTTAAATATTTATTTTCCTGGAATATTTGTGAGGTCTCCAATTTTCCTAAAGAATCACATGATTTTTGCCAAATGCCACAAATTGTTTTGCTTTTTTCCTGAGAAAGTGACTTCCTAGATTTCTGTTAGAGCTACCCATATTGAAAGACTATGAATTTTACAGTGAGAAAAAGCAAAAATATCTGTTGAGTAACAGCACTAGATCCTTCTTCCTGTTATATATATCATTAAATACTTGTGGCCCATTTATTGCTGTGACAGCCAATGAAGAGTGCTCAGTTGTACTGAGTTTTTAATTGACTATTTAGATTACTTAAAAAACTCAGATTTTTGGCATGGATTTAAACAATTGGACAGAGCACAACCAACAATTAACAAGCAAGACCAGGCAAGCCCAGATGGACTCTGACCTTATATTCTTCCTAAAGAGACTGAATTTCCACTTCTTAGGCTTCATATATGCCAGAACAAAGAAACAAAAATATTGTCAGGGTTTTTTGCCTTCTGATAAGTTACACAGCCTGCTTTTTTATCTAAATCTGAAATGTAAAGAAGTCAGAAGTCAGCTAAAGTAACAAGGAAATGACTTGTGGCAGTTTTGCCGTCCCTCATTCTTGTTATTCAACCAGCTCAAATTTTCTGCCTAAAAGCTAATAGAGAGTTTTGCTGCACTTGTGTTGTCTGCCCAAATGGCTTCTAACTGGGCGCTGTCAAGAGTATTTGGTCTCCATCTGTGACATGTATGTGTCAGATACAGCATGCATAAAAGGACACTGTTTCTAACTGCTCAGAAGGAGCCCAGCAAGCCACCAGAGCTCAGGGCAAGCCCAGCCCAGGTTTCTTGCTGGTAAATTCACTGTGCTGACTGACAGTGCCCTGCAGGTCTCACTGTTCAAGGGAAGGGTGAACTTTCTCTGCAGGAAAATGAGCTTTCCTTTTCACCTCCAATTTTCACCTCTGGATTTCGGTGACCATCTCAGATAGCAACAGTTCTCAGCCTGAGCCACTTCAAATCTCCCTCCTTTTCCAAAATAATTTCTCCTTGCTATTCTGAAGAAGATCTCAGTTTTAATCCAATAGTGACCTTGGACTATCTAAGGATCTTCACATGCTACCCAGCACAGAAATAAGCATCTAATTTTTCATTTAACTATACAAGACTAAATATTTAGTTTAATTATTTGTGGGTGGCCATCCATTCTTAATTAGCTGAGAAAATCAATATTCATTGTATTTGTGGAAAACAATATTTAAGGCTGGAATAGCTGATTAATGAAATAAAACCATATTTTCTCATTACTTCCCATTTGTTTGGCTTTAGAGAAATGTTATGATACCATTTAATCATTGTAAACTGCTGAACTGGAAGTTTTCAAAATTTCCCTAATTTGAAGTCACAAAAATTTAATCATGTCCCAAAGCACCCTCTTCATATATTCCGTCTCTGAGTATATATGTTAATGTGCATTAATTATACTCTTTCTGAGCACTGTACATGTTTCTGACATGAGGATCCTACATTACAGTCAAGGATTATTGTACTTTCTAGGCCCACTGCAGCTACAGCAGGTTCAATCACTTTAATATATTTTATTAAAAGTAGCATTTAATTAACGGTACATCCACTGTCCATGTGAAAGATCCAGTATTGCACAGATTTAGGGACATTCTCAATTTTGTTCACTCTGAATAGTCCTATGGAACTGATGGTGTTGTTAAAAGAATAGGATTCTAACCCCCAAAAAAGCATTTAGGACTCACTGCTGCATGAAGTAGCTGGCACAGCAGAGACATGAAAGAAGAATGAGAACTGTGGCTGAGAAAAACATTATATTTTGGTCAGGATCAGGAGACTAATTTCATTTCTGCCCATATTTTATGTCTTAAAACTAACTGATGCTGGTACTGAAAGATATTAGTTTCTTTGTGTACCTGAAGGGGCCTTCTTGATATGCTGAAGTATCTCTTGCAGGGTAGGTTTCAGGTGATTGTATAGGACAGTAAGCAACTGCATTGGGACTGGAGCTTTTACCTCCTCTATTACAAAGAAGAATAAAAGAATCTTTCAAAGATATCCTTAATTTCTCTTTTTTTTTTTTTTTTTTTTTTAGAAAAATTGGAGAAAGAATCTTTTGGAGAACAAAGAAAATAAAATATTAATCTTTGGAGGAAAGGGCAGAACAGCCTTAAAAATCTGTCTTGGTCTGCTACCTAAGTCACATGTCTTGCGCATGCCTCTTCCCTGCATGGATTTCTTAAAAGTTCCTCAAGGCAGATATAAAGTATTCTGAGCCAGAGAGTTATAAAAAACATCATGGTACAAGGGGAGGTCCCAGGGCATTTTCAAAGTCTTGCTAGTTGTTTTGTGCTTAGTTTGTACCTTTGGTCACACTCTGCATTAGAGACGTGGCTGCAGGAAAGATGGGAATCTTCCAGCACTGCCCAAGCATGGTTTAGGATGTCAGAGAAAATACAGGATGAACCAATGCTGCACTAAAATTTTGTTTTTCTGTTGGTCGTTGAAATTATTATTAACACTAAGAAATGAAAAAGCCATTATACAATTGCAAATGGCAAAGAATTTCAACATTCCATTATATCTATCTATCTATCTATCTATCTATCTATCTATCTATCTATCTCTGTACATTTAATCACAAGTTTTAAAACATTTCCTTCAGAAAGAATGCAGTTTCTTCACACTGAACTGCAAGCTATCTGGATGTTCACACTTTGAAAAATGATTGCTTCCCATTTCTGTGAAACCACTAGGTGGAGATGTAGGTTTACCAAGCTAGGATTGCTATAAGCTTTAAAAGGAACAAGATTGAAAAATGCCTCTTAAAAAAAAGGTACCAGATTGATAAATTATGTATCTTGTTGGTTACAAATTCCAACACATCTTTGAAGGAGGAAAAATGGGAAAAAACTAAATGCTCAGTTGTAAAATTGTCCAAGCAAATTATTATTTTTTAAGACACAAGTTCTGATGTTTAAGACTGAGAGAATAATCGCTTCATGTCATAAATTGTCTGCTGCCAATACACACACATTTTCCTTTATTCTTCTACCAGCTGCTAGCTCATGCTATCAGTGGTCAGGAACAAACAAACAAAAACTACCCCTAAATTTTTTTAGCCTGCTTTCAAACTTTCAAACTAGTGGATATATGCCAGCATCTGTCAGATTTCAGGACTGTTTGCTCAAGTTGAGGGAATTACTTTTAATTCTGGCACTTTTTCAGCAGCATCCTGATATCCAGTATAAGATATAAAAAGCAAAGTATGATATTCTGAGCTGCTTCCTTTAAAATAAGACTTGCTTCTTTCTGCCTTTCTGCCATATATGGTTAATCATAGAAAACAAAAATAAGAAGTCGAATGAAAGAGCTGTTACGTGTACTGCTTCCACTTTCCTTCTACATAAACCTTTTCTGCTTCTACTACTTATCTACGTGTACTGCAAACTCTCCCACATCAGACAAAAAGAAACTGGGCATTTTACAGCGGGAAGAATGACTCAGAATTCATTTTTCCATATTTCTCCTGTTATTTGAAAATGCTCAAGCAGCTCATGCTAGTTTTTCTGATGGGTAGGAAAAACAATTGTAATCTTGACTTCCACCCCTCAGCATCAAAAAGAAGTTCACTGATGTAGTCTACCCTGCCTTCAGATTTATATAAGGGCTCTGTAAATTTTTTCTTTTTGGTTTTTTTTTACTGTAACTTTCAAAATCCTGTTAGAGAGGATGTGAAAATGAACTCACCTCCTTTTGAAACATTAGAA
The DNA here is from genome assembly GCF_017639235.1 of Corvus kubaryi. Classification (NCBI taxonomy): domain Eukaryota; kingdom Metazoa; phylum Chordata; class Aves; order Passeriformes; family Corvidae; genus Corvus; species Corvus kubaryi. Next base: position 25,815,125 of record NW_024580667.1, on the reverse strand, counting down.
AAAGAAACGTGTGGCAGATATTAGTTTGGAAAAGGTCAGTATCTTCATAAAAATGACCCCTCCTTTTCTATAACCTTGGATATGGACCCGCTTTTAGCCAAGTGTCTGAGATTTAATACCGTTTACTACAGGCCCCGTAATTCCACTAATAGTGTGTGGAAGTCTTAGGTGTAAGTGGGTAAATCATATATCAGTTCTAGCTTTTTTTCCTCTGATTTCTGCCAAAGTCTTCTTGATTAGCGAGAAAAAAAATTGGGAATGATACTTCAGAAGTAAAAATTGAAAATTGCAGTATTTTAGATTACATTGTCCAGTGATAATTATTTCTATCAGTGCCTACAATTCCTAGGGCTATTTCTAGGGACGACAGCAGAAATGGGAATAACTACTAAATATTTGATCAAATTAGGTCAAAAGAAGGGAGGCGCTTCTTTTTCTGCTAGAAAACTCTTTAGACTCCCACCATCTGACAAACTCCCAGAGCTGGTGATGCAGGGTCCTGCAGCTGTATTCATCATATTCAAGGGAAAATGCAGGCTGCTAGGAAGATAAACAATGAAGCTCTTCCAAAAGCTAAAATCACAGAAGGGGAACAATTATAGTGAGAAATATAAGAAAAGGGAGCTTCTTTAACAAATTATATTCTAATTTTGCAGAAGGTGTATCCTCACATCTTAACAATATTTCTCATACTCTTACCCTACCCTTCCACACTGCAGTCCTTCCCAATTGTTAGTAATAAAATTGGAATCCTCATTATTTATGTGGACTAAAAAATGTCAGGTCTCTTCAGGATAAAGTACTTCAGGTCTTGCATGGTGAAAATAGGATTATTAATTGTTTTATTTTTGAGTATTACAACAAGACCTAAAAAATAGAAGAAGACAGGTAAATCAGTGCTAAGCAGAAATGCAAAAGGAAACCTGGTTGGGGAGGTGTCAGAGTTCAGTTTTCAACTTAAAGGACTGTGTGATTGATTAGTATTATAAAAATACCTGTCATTTTATAAATACCTGCATCTACACAAGCTAAAAGTTCTTGTGGGAAGAAGGAAGGAAGGAAGGAAGGAAGGAAGGAAGGAAGGAAGGAAGGAAAGAAAGAAAAAGAAAGAAAGAAACAAACAAACAAACAAAAACAAAGATCCCAGGGCCAGACAGAGAGGATAAGGTTAAAGCTCCTATTTGCAAAGCACAGCTTTCAGGGGGAATCTTTGTTTTTTTGAGAAGCAGAGTCACTGAGGTGAGAGTATTTCAACTGATGAAGAGCAGCCTTCCTGCCTCCAGGCTAACACTTTAGCTCCATCCCACCTAAAACTTGGGTTTGTTATAATCCAGTTCAGATCCTTACCCCAACCAACCCCCGCTTCCACCTTCTCAGCCGACAATCTGCCCATCTTTTCATCCTACATTAGCTCTGAATGCCTCCTAATCAGTTACAGATTTATAAGGACTACGAAGAGCCCCTGTATTAAACAGCTTTTTCTCCTCAAATGTTGAATATGAAGTTCTTCTTACAAAGCATTTCCTAGTGTGGTCACACACACACACACACCCCTACTGAGGTATTTGCTGAAACAACCCAGCACAGAATTAAGGCTCTTCTGACAGTCAGGGAAAAGAAAGATTTCATCTTAATCATGAAAAAAAAAAAAAAAAAGAAAGACAAGAAAAGGAAAGGAAAGAAGAGGAAAAATTAGTGTCTGGCAGGTGACTCTTTTGCTTTCAGCCTGTAATGTTGCATCTTAACCCTTTATAAGCTACAGTCCAAGTTTGCCTAGAGTCATACTTTTTTTTAACGTCCCTTAACAACAGGCCAAATTGGAAATAGAAGCTGAAGCAGGCAAGAATTTTCCAGCTTTAGGATTTAAGTGGCAGCACAAAAGCTGGGTGCCTGAGTTCCCAGATTCTTTGTCAATCTCCTCTCACAAACAACACTCCCATCTTCAGCTCTCTCTTTAAAACTATATGCAAAGACTGTTGGGTGAAGTTAGAATATCTTCTACTGAGCTGTCCCTGGTTTTAGTGTCTGATACATGCAATGCGCACGCTCAAACGCAGAAACATCCTAACTCACAGCCACTGTAACAAACTGGAGGGCACAGGGAGGGGGGGAAAACAGGGGGGAGGACCACTCTCTGACGATCACATCTGAGGAAAACAGACATTCCCCTCACCTTGAAATCCTCTCTACTTTTAGATGAGAATACATTTGATCAAAACACAATGCCATTCATCTTATGTGGCTGTTTGTCGATCATAGCTCCTGGAAGGATAAGCAAACCCTATGGAAAGGCATTTATCTAAATTATCCTGATAAAATGCTATCACTCTGTGGGAAAAGAAAAATGAGGCAGAATGCTAGTTTCTACCCAATTATACTAACCTGGAGGAAAATCAGGATGTGAAGTTGAACTACACTTACCAAAAGTTGGAGCATCGGTTTCAAAAGAGAAATACTTTTTTTAAATTAACTTTCTCCTTTGTGAGGATTCAGTCTGTTTGAAAACAAAAAGCAAAAAAAGCAAAAAAAAAAGATTAAAAATATGAACTCCCTGTCCTATTCAAACAGCATATAGTTAGTGTTTGTGACTTTTCCCTTGACAACTAGATAAGAAGATAAATGCATAGTTTCTCTTAATTAGCCTTTCTTAATTAAAAACACCAGAGGTATTTGTGATCATAATGAACTCTTCTGACAGAATGGTCACTTGTTCTTCTGGATGTCACTCCAAGAAAATTAGATTTATTTTTTTAAAGGGGTATAAATTCTGTGCTACGGAAGAAATAAATGATGCCCGCAAAACAGTGTCCCCTCGGTTTTATCTGAATGAGATGGATGTGTATCTTGTGGGTTTTAGAATGGTGTGGGGCAGTATTAGCCATCATTAGCACCCCAGTATGGATCCAATTCACTAATTACTTATGCTGTCTTGGTTCACTGAGATTTAAGTACCAAGTCAATCCCATTATCTGCAGTCTCCCAAGCTTGCCAGAGTCATCCGTCTTTTATGGAAAAAAAAGCACAGGGGTTATCAATAGGACCCTGAAATACTTGGGATTTTCCCACTTCAGGAGGAGACAAGATTAGTCCTGACTAAAGTTGCATCTTCTCTAAGCTGCTACTTTGGATGTGATAAAAGTGAATGCTGACAATTATCCATTACTACATAAAGAGCAGGAGAGAGAGAGAAGGAGGCAAGAGCAGCGAGAAGTCTGCCACACATGCCTGCATCTGTCCTACGGTCGCAGGCAGCTTTTCATATCACCTCAGAGCTACAAATTACAATTCGTCTGTTACAAACACATGATAATATAGTCAGAAATCAGAAATTAAAATATTCCAACGGCCTCGGGCCTCCTCAGAGAGAAAGAGAGAGGGAGAGAGGCTGAGAGGGAGAGAAGGAGGAGGGAGAGGAAGAGCGAGGAGTATGCCGAGCCCCTGCACTGCCTGTGTTGTTTGTGCCCTCCCTTCTCCATCCTACGTGTTTAATGTCTGCGGCAGTACCGAGGCCTTGTCTGTTTGGGATGGTTGATTGACATCTGCTCTGCCGAGAGGAAGGAACTGGCAGCTATTGGCAGCACTGTCACGTTCATTTGCACACTTTATGAAGCAGCAGTGTGGCTACTAATACAAAAAGAAATCTTCTAAGCAGCATGACATCTCTTGGAATGGAATATTTGTCTTTACAAATGATTGCACTGCTGCCAGTACTTGACATGGTGCTCGCAAACATGTGTAATTGTTGGAAGTGTAATGATGATTATTTGCATATTTAATGTTCAAACAAGTACTGGAGAAGCAACTTAGACTAAACCTTTTATGGGGAGGATTTAAATATGTTCAGCATCAGCCTGATGAGTCCCAGAAAAGAGTCGGGGGTCTGAGAGGAGAGCTCACGAGCATGGTTGCTGTATGAAAAGGAGTTTAAGAAATCACCCTGGAATGCGACACTTTTATAGGTTTATTTTGAGACAGATTTCATATAAATTCCTCTCCCATTCATTTTAATTGCTCAAAATTATATTTAAACGTAATTATACGAAAATTTAGGAATGATCTACTTATCATGTGTCTGAAATCAGCCAAACAGCAAACTGAGGAAAGTAGATGTGCAAGCACATGTTTACCAGTAACATCAGTTTACAGAAAGCCTGCGCATGATGGCAATGGCACTCATTTTTAATCTTTGGCGTAAGTGTGAGGAGGGTGCAGGTCATGGGAGAGAGGCTTACAAAACCTTTTTCCTGGGCTGGAAATGCAGCACGGAACATTTGTGCTGGAAATCAGAGCCATGGCCAGGTTTCCTCCCTGTAGAAAGCACTCCTGTTTCTGCTTTAGAAAGAGACTTTTCACTTTCCTGTTCCATATTAATTTTTCCTCTTTTTTAAATCTTGTGACACAGAGACCTATTCAGCATACAGACCTTACATGCACACATGTGCATGCAGGCATGCACAGTTGCATGTATGAAGGGGAAAATATATTGCAAAAGGGTTATCCAACACAGCAGAAAGAAACAATACTTTTTAAGGCAGTATTGTTCTCCTGGGATGGCTACACATTGGCTTTATCAGTGGAATAATTTCAGATGATACAGGTTCATGAATGGCAATTTAGCTCTTCACCTTAAGTGAAGAATTTCTTTAACTGAGGGCTTCATCTCTCAGCTACTTTTTTGACCTTAAGGAGAGGTCTTCTCCATTTGAAACTTCCCCTTTTTAAAATATTTATCTTAGCATTTTGCTTTCATCTCCCCACCCTACCCCAACTCTTCTTCCTTCCTACCTTTTCATCACTTTCCCTTTCTTTCTCTTTTTTGTGTGGTCTCAGTACCAAGAGATTTATAATCACCAAATCCTACATTGTTTGAGGGGCAGCACAATAAACTTGACTCAATTATCATGCTGTAAATTGATTTTAAAAAAAATCTGATGGATGAATAGAGACTGAATATCTTTGTCTCTGACCCTGTCGTGTCATCAGCAATTCTCTGGCAGGACTCCCACTTGATTGACAATGCTGCTAATGAACACTGTCTCAGGCCATGTAATGATTTACCTGCCAGAACAAGGTTTGGCAATGCTACCTTTGCATAACCATCAAAAAATTAATCCTTTAAAAACCGGATATATTGTCTTGAAACACGCAAGTGTCTGGAAATTAATAGAAAAGTGGAGGCATAAGATAAATACATGTCTACTCATTAAGTTAATTAGGATTGTTTTGTTGCTTATCTTGTTCCAAAAGCACTCCTCCTCTATTTATTTTAGCCACCTGTTGTCTCATCCTCACAAGAAGCCAATATCATCCTTTATCTGACCAGCTCCTACCTTATTATTTACCTTGGCCAACAACTACTACAAAAAGTATTCAGCTGACTGTGATTGCAATCATTCTTCCCTACTGAATATATGCTGAACTTCTGTATTTGTTTCTTTAATTTTTTTTCTCTCACTCTCAGACCATCTGCCTGCTCTGATTTGTCTTCTAAGAAGCTATAGACCCAGAAAAGCTTGTCCTGCATCTCATACTAGTGTGCAGCTCATTGGCCTTCTGACTCTACCTCCAGATCCTAACCAATCCTACTCACCATACAAAGAGACGGAAAATGTTGTTTTTTCCAAGGTGTGAAGGACTCCTTTGTTGACCACAGCTGTATACAACACCCACTAGTCCCTGAGCAGGATTCTGGAAGAAGGGTAACTATGTTGCTTTGTCAGCAATAAAAAGGGTCTTTTACTTCTTCAGACATCACAAAACATCCAAACCCATGCTGGCTGGTTCAGTGAACACTACTTACTGGGTGTGCATTAGTATGTACTCCAGGTAAAATTCCACAAAATGTAACTTACCTGAAGTACAGTCTTGCATTTTTGTAAGACGCTAATTGCTTGCCTAAAGAAATGAGAGTGATGGTAGGGACACTGGAGGGTGGCTAGGAAAAGTGATGTTAAAGAGAGGAGGGGCTCATGAAAGAAACAGACTGCAAAGTTGAATTTAGTTCCTTATGAAATTCTTTGAAGAAGCAAAAGTATTTAAAAAACATATGACAATAATTAGCAGTATTTCTTTGGGGATTTGCTTGTTTGACCTTAGCCTTTTAATCTGTCAAAATATGCTAATAAGCCTGACAGACAGAAAGATAAAATACAGAGACAGATGAACTAACTGAGAAAACATCAGTACAATACTGAATATACTTGTGGAAAAAGAAAAGAAAAAGAGTGCAATTAAACATTACCTCAAGGCTTTGATGATGTGCTCACTATCATGGCAAAGTTGCTTTCAAATTGGAAGGAGTGTATACATGAGGTCACTAAGACTGTGGCTGGCATCTCAGATTGTTTTATTTTGAATAGAGAGACTTTTTTCTAAGTTCATTTTCAGTCTCAAATTTTAATCTAATGTATTGAAACACCACTTTCTGCACATTGCCCTTCTGCTGGGGATCACTGCATACGTGACAATCCATAATTTTATGGCTTGAGAATCCTAGAGCTGTTGAACAGGCAGGCAAGAGGTTTCTTTTTGCTTGAACACCTGTGAAGAGGGTTGGTTTCCAATGGCAGTTTATTTTTTTGTGTGTGTGTGAGACCGCTCAGGCTATCTGTGTGAAGCCAATGAGGATGATGGTCCCCAAAATAAATAGCCACTTTCAAGAACCAATCTATTCTTCATTCAAGGTGAGCTGCACAATAAGGAGTAACTCAACAGGAGTAAATGGCAACACATGAGTCAGTTCTTTTAGGACACAGGAAAAGGAGTTTAAATTTTCCTGATTTTATTTTTCATTTACAAAATAACTGATTCTGTCTTCTCACTATAAATACAAGGACTTTTGGTGGTACTACAATAAGGTCATATCATAACAGGCATTTAGAGGAGTGTTGCCTTTCCCTACATGTAAATCTTCTCAAGCCTTTCTGTTCAAAAAACTGGGAAAACTGCCTGATGGTGCTTTGTTTCTCATTGATACCACCTATCCCCAGACGATCAGAGAACCTTTGTCCAAAATCAAAAACATGAAGTTGTAATGGTCCTCAGTAAGATAGTCATTCTCACTTCCACTTCTAATAAGTTATAAAGAAGAGGTTAAAAAATTTCTCTGTGCTAATATTCTCTCCACATCCTGGACCTGTTTCCTGGTGGTGAAGATAAGAATTATTGGAAGCACAGAAATAAAACTTAGGCATACTTTCCCTTTCAGATATCCTGTTGCCATGAGCTCAAAACCAAGAAATTAAACCTAAATCAGGATGTAGACTTCTCTTTGCTGTGTGACTAAGTTGGGCAACTCACTTCCATGAAGTGAGACTGTGAAGGAGTTCTTCAAAATAAAATGTTTGCGCATTGTATATCAGTGTATCTTATTTCCTGACAGGACATCTGATACTCAGCTTTTCCATACAGCCAAATGAAACATGACATTTAAACCCCCCCCTTTTTTTCCAATAAGTGAGTTACCCACCCCACTTAAGCTCCCTAAAAATATACAGAAAATGAAACGCAGACATGTCTTAGCAGCCAGAAGTGTGTCTGAAATTACTGCCTTTGCAAAGCTTTTACACTTAGTCAACTTTATAATCACTTAAAGAGCTCATCCAAGACTGGATTTTTAAAAATGTAGCTAAGGGCTTTCTTCCTCTCTCTGAGCCAGATGCACAATTATAAGCCAAAAATTAAACCAAATTAAATTTTAAAAAGAACTGAATATGATCTGGCTGAAGGAGCTACCCAGGGCCTACTGTTAAGGAGCTGGGTGACCTGCCACATCCAGTGTCTTGCAAAGGTCCTCACACCTTGGTATTAAGCATGGTGATCTGCGCAGTGCACGGAGCGTAGTTACGTCACTGCTTTTCTGCTTAAGCACCATAGCTTTGCTTATTGCTCCACTTTCACCAGCAGAACGTGACTCCTGCTTCTCGAAGCAAAGGCTCTGCTCAGGTGTCACCGGTGGGAAGGAGAGCCGACTTCCAGCCAGGCTCTGCTGCGAGCAGCGGCAGATGTATCCCTCTCTTTGGATTATTCCCAGTAGCCACCTTGACACCCAGCCTTCCGAGACGCACGGGTGAGGAGTAGGCAGGAAGGCACCGTCAAGGACGAGCATCCCCCCTAGTCCCCATCCCTCCCAGACCCACCTCCGGCCGCCCCAGCCCTCGGGGCCCGGCAGCGGCTGCCCTGCGGCTCCCGGCGCTTCCCGGCCGCTGGAGGGGCCGCTGGAGGAGCCGCGGGGTCGGGAAGGGGCCGGCGGGCCGGGGGTGCGGGCCGGGGGAGGGGGAGCCGGGCCGGGCCGGGCCGGGGGCTGCGGGGCGGGGTAGCGGCGCCTTTTCTCCTCGGCGGCTCGGAGAGGTGGGCCGGGGCTTTCAGAGGGGCTGACAGATCTGAAGTTTTGGAGGCTGAATGAAAGAAACACTCAGCTAACAAAACAGTGCGCCACAGAAGAAGTTTCATCTGGTCTGGCCAAATCCCTCCTTTCTTTCCATCTTTTCTCTCCTAATAACAGCTGCCCTCTCATTCCCTGTTACTCCGCTGTGAAGAACAAAACCTCCCTCTGACTATCTGTTTTTCTTTTCTTCCCCAGAGTAGGTCTCATTACTGGTGATTAGCAGATGATTAAAACCAATTCAGCTTCCCCCAGTAGATATTTTCTCCCTGTTTGTGACTAACGCGTCAGTCTTCAATGAACGTGCTCCTAAGCTTATTAACGGGCTCAGAGGATTAGCTGCCACCGAGCGCCGCCGCTCCGATATTGTGATGCAGCGAGTGACATGGAACCATTTGCTGAGCACAGGCAGGGCCGCTGGGACCAAATATCTAAATCACAATTTTAGTTTTCGTCTAGGGGGGGAAGGGGGAGGAAATCCCCATAATAATTACAAAAATCAAATGTTTGGCCAAGTCTGAAAATAGCCTTAAACTTAAAGGCAGGAGGACTGCCGTTTAGGAATAACAACCCGTCGCCCCACCCAAAAAATAAAACCCCAAGCCCGTCCCAAATAAAAAATGTAGGAGATTTCCTCACAGGGCGGTTAGCAGATTTGAAGTCCAAAATGGACCGTTTTGGTCAGCCACCACTGCAAAACATACAGGCCCCTCTCGATGTTGATATGCAAAGGCGTGGGTATGTATCACATCTCTCTATCTGCTGCCTGTATATTACTATGTAAAACCCCAGACTATAGCACTCTCAAATCGGAGATTAGAGCAGGATGCAAAATTAGAAGCTTCACTTTATCCCACCCATCCCTTTAAAAATGATCAAGCTTAAATAAAATTTAATAGCTAATAATAAAGGAAAAGAGGTCAAAATTATCTGCAGGTTTGAATTATGCAGTAAATTATCCCAGAGAAAAAGAAAAAACATCATGAAACAAGTTAAAATAGGTTATGAAAAATATTTTTTAATTATATGCTTTCTATTATTTTATGCTTTCTATTTGTTCTGGTTTTTTAAGGATCGTGGTATAGAATTGTGGCCACCTTTATAAAATTGACCCTCTGAATTACACTTCACAAACTGACATCATTTTAAGTAGCCCAGATAAATAAACTGATTTGTACTCACATTCCTTTTAAGGTCACATGAAACTCACAAATGACAAGAAAATCCATTGGAGTTTTAGGAGAATGTCCTGATGAAAACACCCCTTCCCTTCAGGAACAGAATAAAAAAGAACAAATATTTTTCTAGAAATTTCCCATAAAGTGAAATTATAAAAGAAATATTGATTTCTGGTCAGATGAAATATTTTATTTGGCATGATTTGTAAAATTTACTTTTCTTTGAGTTTTCTTTGTTAATTTTTGCAATAATTGGTATTCATTTATTTTATATTATGTAAGCAGAAATGCGAGGGGTTTTAATCAAATTTCTCAATTCCTTAAAATCCTGACAATAAACACTATTTATAAGGGCACTTCCAGAATTCTGGAAAGTGTTTATCACAAAATCTATATTTTTCTGTACTGAGGATTGTTTCGGGGGAAGATTCTAGCATGGCAAACTCTGGTGACTAAACAAAGAGTTAGAACCACAACTTTGAGCATCCAGCTTTGAAAACAAACAAACAAAAAAAACCCCCAACCCAACTTTAAAAAGTTTAAATTAAAAAATCCTTACGAGGATTTTTTTTTCTCACTCCATTTTAAAATGCTTTAAAATAAAAGAGTATCCCAAATAATTCCCTTTTCACGTCTTCAGATTTCTTCCATTTATATTTTTCATTGTCACTTTCCAGTGCAGCTTAACTCTGAGTGTGCTGAAGCTTGAAATGTAGCTTCCGATTTATAATAGCGACAGGACATGCAGCAAATGTCAACAAATCCCCTGTCACCCAGGCAAGGAGGAAATGTGAGAGGTAAGGCAGAGTAGCCCTTCCTTGCTGCATAACACACACAAAAAAACCCCTCAGTGAAAAATAAAAAACTAAGATCCTACTCATGAAAAGCTATTTGAGCCCATTAATATCAAACTAAAATCAGGAGAGGAGGGTGACACACGTTCAAAATTGCCAGTTATGCACACAATGCAGGTATAGACCTACGTGACTACTGATATGTACTTAACTTTAAAATTAAACTCCTCCACCACATACCTCCCTTTTCACAAAATTAAAGGAATTCCAACACACCAGACTGGACATATTCTGAAAAAAACGCACCCCATAAAACCCACATCACTGACCTCGAGTGACCTCAATAAATAAGTAACTGCTGAAGGATCAGCTCCCTTGTTGAGAAACAATAGACCCAAACTTCAGTGGAGCGCATGCAAGAAAATGTCACAGGAGGGTAGCACAGGATTTCAGAGCAGAAAGAAAGTTTGGGGAATAACAAGCACACACTGCAAGTTGCTGAAGTAACCTTCAGCAAAGGAAATTCTGCATTTGTCTTAAGTTTTAAAGCAGCAGATATCCCCCCTCTCCTTGCCATTCTGTTAATAGAGATGGGGAGGGAGATGTGATTGAAATACATTGTATTCTTTGCCACCCACTCGTTTTTCCCAGTTTCTTATATGTCATTTTATAAATTTATTCACTGGCCAACAATGAATCATGCAAAACATAGCAGGCCACTCATTCTTTGCAAATTTTCTGTCACAGGTTTTCACTCTTTTTAATGTGATCAGTCACCTGAGTCACATTACAGGCTTATTTCTGGCTCCAGCTTGGAACAGAGTACCTGTAAGACAAGAGGGAAAGCTGCCTTTGATTGTGTCAAAAGGTCTATGAAATTAGGAGCTGATAGACTGGCTCATAAAAGAAATTTAAGAATATTTTAAATCTTTTCCTTTGGACTACTTCCTGCCTGAAAACTCCTTACTAGGAAAATGTGGATATTATGAGCAGGTTCATTCTTAAAATGGATTTTCTTCTTTATCGTCAGGGACAGAATGTGATTTAGACAAATGGAGTGTGGCAGGGAGCTTTCTTGTGTCATTTGAGGCCTTGTCCATCTGTAAGTTGAGGCCAGTGCCTATGAAAAGCAGGGTTTGCCTGTCCATCATATATGCAGATTTGAACTCAATACCACAATTGCAAGAGAGGGAGTTAGTTCATCTTCAGAGGCTACCACCACTGAGCTGGATATTACCTCCTTAATCCCAGCTATGATAACAATCATGTGTTAGTTAAAACCACTTTCCTGGTTGCTTCACTTCTTTCTGAGACGAAAGAAGTGAAGAGATGATAAAGGGAAACATATTCCATCTGCAGCCAGAACCAGACTGGCTGAGAGAGTAGTAAGCTCATGTAAAATTGACTTTTGAATGTTAATCTTAAAACATTCATGTCCTAGTTTAAGATATCTGACTTAAATTTAGGAGTGGCAAGCATAAAAACAGAGTTAGGAAGAGCCAGAGAGAGCAAGGTCTAGGCAGAGGACTAGTTCTAGCCCTCAGCAGTTGGTATTGTTACTAAAACACTGGGCAATACAGCAGGAGTGTTGTGCAGGCATCAACACTGGAGCCTTTACTCTTCCTCAAGTCTCTAGATTCAAAACCCAGATGATTATGCAGGAGTAGTATTTTCATCATCTTTTTTCATGGAAGGATGGACATGTCTGGGTAGGAGAGACTCCATTTTCTGATTCACTTTTGTGTTTACTCTGTCTCACATTCAGTCATATTTTTTTTAACAGGAAGCTATAAAGTTGTTGCTGACTTTGTATTCTGCTGTACCACAACACTGGATAGAGGGAAAGGAAAGCAAATGTGCAGAGTTGCCAGGAGACAGATTTATTCTGAACTTCAGCACCATGACACTTCCACCATGGCACTCCTCCCTTCTTCCTTCATTCCCTCAGTCCAGGCATGAGGCAGATAGACCAGATATTGCAGGAAATGACCAGCTCCTGTTTTGTACTAAAGCATTCAGTTCTGTTTAATTTTGAGCCGTTCACAGCCCCACAAAACAGTGTGAATGTTTTCAAAGAGTGGCTGTGAAATGGATGCAACATGGAAGATTCAAGTGGCAAATCTGCCTAGAAGCATCTGATCATTCTTTTCCTCCTTTCCTGCTTCCAAATGCATATTTCTTCTTTGTGTTTAAAAGTAGCACTTGGAAAGAGGGAAAATAAATCAATCTGTTAATCTGTTTTTCTTGTGAAATAATATCTGTTTGCAAATGCTCTTAAATGTGGATTAGGAATGGGGCAGAACTGGTGTTCCCCATCCACACCTCTGCCACATTCAGAGGACTATCTGAAAACACATGCCACCATAAGAAATGTATCTTTAGGAAGCAGTTTTGATGTTTTTTCTGATCTGAAGTTGAATCCTGACTTGCAGCATAAATGGGAATGTACACAGTCTGAACTGACTTACCATATCTTTAACTTTTTTCTATCCATCACTAGACTGCACTGATTTTAATCGGACCATAAAAAGGAAGAACCTGAAGAAGCTATGGAAAGCAATTAGCGATAGTAGAGCATGGATATCGTAGAATTAAAGAAATAAAAACCCTATAATGAATACAAAAGCAATAAGAAGAGCCTTATATGTCTAGAGAAACCATACACAAAGGCACACAGAAACATAGCCTGCTAGGGTATAGGACAAGGGACTACAGCACACTCATACCTTGAGGGTGGATCAGAGTTGTGGAAACCAGAGAATATTGGTCAGATACTGGAGAAAAGAATTATTTTAGTTGCAATTTCTAAAGAGCTTGAAAGCAGGACTACTTTACTGTAAGGAAAATGGATTCATACCAAGTACAGTGTTTACAGAAAAGAATAGAATAGAATAGAATATTTCAGTTGGAAGGAACCTAAAGTGGTCATCTAGTTTTACTGCCTGACTACTTCAGGGCTGATCAAAAGCCAAAGCTGGTTATTAAGATCATTGTCCTATTGCTTCATTAACACTGATGCGCTTTGGGCATTGACCACATCTCTATGAAGCCTATGCCATTTGTTAACACCCTCTTGGTAAGGATACAGTTCCAAAGTCTAAACCTCCACTGGCACAGCTTAGAACCATTCCCACGTGTCCTAACACTGGATAGCAGGGAGATCAGCACCTGCCTCCACCTCCTCAGAAAGCTGTAGTGAGCAATGTGGTCACTCTTCAGCCTTCTTTGCAACTGAGTCTACTTATAAATGTCATATAAGGCTATCTAAATAGGGAAGACCACAACTAATGTTGGTTTAAAATGGCTTGTTTTTTTAATATGGTTCCTTCTGCCCACTCCCCAGTGAAGAGAGATCACATTCCTCAAGTTATTCTGATTATTCTGACTGCTTTAAAAACAAAATATTTAATTTATATCCAATTTATGTTTTGAATCTCACTTCTTTTAAAACTTTTTTAAAGGTCTAGTTGCTTCAGAGCTCTTACTGGTTTTATCTACAGTTGTGAGTCACATTCCTTTGCTATTTTTGTTTACCATTTCTGTAAGTTTTGTTCTTAGATTCCCAGTCATTTTTTCCACATAGCTGTGAAAAACGCAATTCGGCCTTACAGCTATGCCATAGGTCTGGGTCTAGACTTTCCGCTGCCTGGGAGAACATGCTAAGACTGACACTTGGATCTTACCTAGCTTAATTGCTTGCTTGATATAAAGAAAACTGCTCCTTCTCCAGTGTAGGGTCCTCTGTGGGCTGCTGGGTGGATATCTGCTCTGACATGGTTCTTCATTTTCCATAGGGGGACAATCTTCTTCGTCATGGCCTTTGTCATGGGCGGCAGGCGAACCTTTGCTCCAGCACTGGGAGCACCTCCTCCCCCTCCTTTTTCAGCAATCTTGGTGTATGCGGGATTGTTTCTCTCACATTTTTTTTCTCACTCCTCTCCCTCACAGCTGTTGTGCAGCATTTTTTACCCTTTCTTAAATGTAAGGATTTACCAGCATCACTGATGGTCTAAACTTTGGACAACAGGGAATCCATTTTGGAGCCATTTGGCCTCTCAGAGGCAACACCTGCAGATCACCCACTAGCCTTGCCATGTAAGCCCACTGTAATGTGGAAGCAATGTGCTGGGTTACATGATTGGCAAACTTATGCTAACTGAATTATTATGCAGGTTAGAATGAAGTCATGGTGTAGGTGTATGTGAATGTCACAGTGCAGGGGCTGCTTTGGATCCATGTCTGAGATATGACCTTGAAAGGTCAAGAAAGAACTTAATTTTTTTAAATGAAAGTCTACCTAAAATGTGTCAGGAAGAGCTGAGAGTGTAAGTCTGCAATATGAGCAGAAGACAATGCCTGTGAATGTAAGACAATCTCTTCACAAATATAATACATCTCCAAAGAGACATTTATCTACAGCTCTTAGGAGCTGTGTATGGTCTTAGGAGCTATTCACACATTCAGGGAGGGTAGAAAAGGTTTCTTGCACAGAAAAGACAGAAGCCTAGGATGGAGGTGTTACAGTGCAGGTACTGTAACACGATGTATCAAACAAGGAGGCCCGTGGAAAAGAAATATATATGGACTGATTCTTGATAGATGTTTCAGAGATGTTTATTTCTCCGGCTGCATGGCCGGAGCTCTGCCGAGGAACTGCTCAATCACGGTACCCGAGGGTCCTTGCCTGCGCAGGGGAACACAAAACAACCAATGGGGAATGAGGCTGACCAGGGGCAGGGAAACCCCGTGTCTCCCCCCCAGGGCCCCTCTCCCAGGACCACATGGCGGGGGGGACCCCGACATGGAGGTATGTCATCTTCAGTCTTATTACAATGGCTATTGCAAAATATTTGTGTTTTTACACATCTGCTTTCTCTACTTGATTTGGCTGCAGTCGCGTCTGATGTTGTTATCATCAAACACAATTTTTCCTTTCTCTCCATTACTAACAGTAACTTCAAAACTATAGAGGCTTTTAAGTTAATAAACACATAAATCAATAAAGCCCCAACTTCAAGCAACACTCTCCAACTCTTCAGTATGATATTAGAAAAAAAGTTGTTTGCAAGAGGGTTGTAAATATAACACTCAAAATAGTAGATGTCATGAATTCTTATAAAGAAACTTTCGACTTCCCCAAATTTCCTGACAGTTAAGATGTCCTCATGCTGATTCACAAACTTCAAATTTTTTCTGGTTCTAATGAAGAGAATTCTTAGTCTAACACATTCAGGACAAATTTGGATAATTTTAGTTTCCTAGTATTTTTAACTTGTCCTTCTAGAAGCTGATCTATCATGTACAGATTTTCTTCTTCATAGATGGTATAGTTGGAATGATAGCAGTCTTGCTTAATTGCTTTCCTTTCCATCTTGACATAGAGTCATAGAATCATAGAATATTCTGAGTTGGAAAGGACTCACAAGTATTATCAATTCTAATTCCTGGCCATGGACAGGACAATCCCAAAAATGACTCCATGTGTCTTAGAGCATTGTCGAAATGTTTCTTGAACTCTGTCAGGTTTTGTGCTGTGACCACTTCCCTGGGGAGCCTGTTCCAGTGCCTAACCACCCTCTGGGTGAGGAACCTTTTTCTAATACCCAACCTAACCCTAACAGCTTTATGCTGTTCCCTTGAGTTCTATTGCAGGTCACTGTACAGGAGAGATAGATGACTGTCTTTCTGCTTCTCATCATGAGGAAGCTGAAACTGGCTATGCTGTTTCTTTTCATTCTTTCTCCTCTTTTCTGCATGGTATAGGGTTTTTTTTTGTAAATTTTAAAGGTAAAATTGTCTCATCACCTCTTTTCTTGTAATAAATCCTTAATGAAGGTCTGACATGTTGAGATCTGAATGTAGGTAAAAATGCAAAACCCACAGAAAGAATAGTTTTTCGAGATAAAACTTCTTCATGTACAGCACCATATGAGAGGAATATACAGAAGGCAAGTGCTCCATAATTTCTTGTTTTCCTTTCTTAAGGAAAAACTACAACTGTGTCTGAAAAACTAAAGAGAAATATGTTAAGTAGAAAATCATCCAATAAAGTAATAGACTTCTGAATTTGATAGGGTACTTTGATAGTGATGAGAAGAGCAGGAACTTGAAAGAAACAAGAAAGGAATGCAAAAATGAAGAGAAATTGAAGCAAGAGAACAGTGTAGTCAATGTAAGGTTAAACAGAGAAGAAAATGAGACTGAAGACAGTCAGAGAATGGTGACTGAGTTACTTTCAGAGGAATTTCATAGCACTGAGAGATGAGACAGCAAAACATGACTGAGTTCTAAGAGACTATTTTAGACCTGAAAGGTCATGTTTCATCTGCCAAGAACTTGTTCTCAGTTACTCTGAGCTGTACAATATACTGTTCCATTTCTTGGAGAGAAACCAAAGAAACCCAAATTATCAGCAGCCACCTGATCTGCAGTGCTAGAGACATGAGAAATTCATTAACAATTTCATAAGGCGGATGAGAGAAAATATTTTCCAAGTAGTGCTTGCATGATTTTCAGTGACATTTACACATACCACGTGTCTGCTTTTTCAACCCTGCTGAACTCCAGTAAAGGTGAAAAAAAGGGAATCAGTCCAAATAAACAAGAGTCCTTCTCTAGCTCTGTGTACCAAACAGAAAAATCCAGAATAACTTCAGCTGTACAGTGGTGTGGATGCTTTAATCCAAATGATTTGATTATTTGGTTTGCCCTTATTGAAAGAAGGCACGTTTAAAAGAAATATTGGCATTGCACACTATATCCACGTGTCCGTTAGTATTCTGCCCTGTCTATACAATAAATAACAATGGAATATTATCCTATTTTGGTAATACATTCACAGGCTGTGTCTGATCAGTTGGACTTGCACAGTTCAGGAAGCACTTTTCTTCAAACCTCATTGTCACTCCAGCAGTTCTTTCAATGTTGATAGCCCTGAGGGATATAATAAAATTAATTTCTTCACAAACCTCAATGACCACTTCATAAAAATTGGTTTTCCCCTCTCTGCTTGTTAGGTAACTGACTGCCCATATAGCAGCATTCTTTTGGATAACAAACAGCAAAAAGGAGCATATGGAATTTCTCAGATGGGTAAGTTGCAACTCCATGGCTGGGACAGAGTCCTTTAATGTCTTAATGGATGTGCATTTGTTTAATGAGATGATTCTGTACTTACTGCTATATTTCCAGTGCAATTGGCTCCTTCTAAAGCGAACTTGCATTCTTGGCTCCAGAAGGTGATATGCAATGGGGTGATTTGTCAGCTTAAATTCAGGCTGCAGCTACTTTACTCTTGTCTAGTAGTTCATTCTATAGTGCTGGCACTGCTAGAATGATGTTGGGTTTTTGTTTTCTGTGACCTCAGAACTGATTTTTCCACTAGTTTCTGAGGCATCTGTGAAGCAGCATAACATAGAAAAAAATGCGTTCTCAAAAACAGCTGTATTTCTATATTTCAGCAGTAGCCACACAGAAGCTTGATACCTACACAAATAGTTTCACCCTATTGCATAGTAAGTTTTAGGCAAAGAATTCCATGATTCAAGCATATTTCCTTTTACATCCCAAGACAAGTTTTCCCGAGCCACTCTACCAGTTGGATGATAAAGCAGCGTACTGTCTTTTGTGAAGATATGAATTCCTGCCTAGTTGTGTCAGATATGATCAGTTATCTGTTTTGCTTGACACTGATACAGAACAGTGCTAACAGACACATAGGGTGTGACATCAAGCTGCTAATATCAATGAGGTTTCAGGGTAGGCCCTGAAGATCAACTCTTTGAGTTTTATGGAACGGAGAAAGAGGAAGGAGAATGCAGATGTATTTTCAGAGTAAGACATTCATCAGCCTGCAAGCTTGTTAATGGAACTAGTTCCCATGCACCAATGTCACAGATGGGTAATGCCAGAGAAACGGCAGGCACAATGCGATGAGTAGTGCATCAAACAGGAGTGAGCAGGATCATACCAGTAGCTCACTTCTGGGCAAAGCAGAGGGCAAAATTGGATGAAGACACTAGATGCTCATGAAAATCACATTCAGGGAGGAGCATAGCACCAGTTACTTTCCATTGCCTTAATTTACCACAACTGTGGGTGTTCACTGTAGCTGCCTTGAAGAAAACAGCTTGTGTAAACATCTACACTGTGGGCTACCTTACACTTTAGGTGTCAGCCTCACCATGTGGCTCTCAAAGACATGAGTGACTGCAGTGTGGGTAGTGGAAAGAAGAGGAGTAAAATGGATGAGTGCAGATTAAAGTTTCAAAGAAGACAAGATCAGTCATCTCAATAGCCATTTGTTTCACATATTTACCACATTTTTCACAGCAATACCATCAGAACAGACAAATGTTAATTTCTCTAATATTCTCTTTCAGGCTCAAAAATGAACATTATGAGGGACAAAGACTCAAATAAGTTAGAGTAATTTCCTAAATTGCAGAGCAACCAGAGCAGGAAGCAGTAGATAAATGCTGGTTAACAATGATTCTTAGGTATCACCACTGGCCTTAAACACACCAACTATTAAACACTAAATGTCAGCTCAATTCAGAGCCACATGACTGGTTTTGTAAGTGATGTGCCCAACCCAAAAAGATAGGCAAGGTTTTTAGACTGGGCACAGTTGATTCTGGATGTGACTTCTGAGTTTGACCCACATATTGATATTCTAAAGTGGCTCAGTTTATCAGCCTGAGTCAGTGACGCCCTGAGGATCTTTGTACTACGGAATACCCTTAGGCTTCAAAGAATCACAGCGTGGGTCAGGTTGGAAGGGACCACTGTGGGTCGTCTGGTCTGAACTGCTCAAGCAGTGTCGTCCCAGAGCACAGGGCACAGGATAGCATCCAGATAGTTCTTGAGTATCTCCAGTGAGGGAAACTTCAAAACATCTCTGGGCAATCTGTTTCAGTGCACAAAACTCTTCAAGGCTGTTCCAGTGTGTCTCTTCCAGGCTTCCAAGTGAACTTGCTAAGCATTTTGAGCTATGCAGTATCAAAACGAATAATAACAAAACAAAACAAAACAGAAAAAACAAAAAAAAAGACCTCAGAGAAACAGTGCTGTGATTGAAATATTTATATTTTATATCCAGATTGTAAAGTGGAGCAGGAAGACCAAATTTTCACTCGATGAGTCTTGATCTCCTCCCATGGTTACGTCGACACTTTTGCTTCATCATAAGCAGTTTCACATGTGGTTGTGGTGCATTTGCCAGTAATAATGGTAGGTGCAACCTATAACCTATGTTATTTGCACTCTTCTGAAAACCCAAGTAAGTTCATCAGGATACCCCAATACCATTAATCTGATAAAACTTCTGGCTAGTGCTTCATCTATCTAAATTATGTAGTGACATTTAACTGAAGCTAATGACTCCATGGTAGTCAAGACAATGGTTTCAGTGCAATAAGTCTCCATAATGAGAAATACTTGAACCTCATAAATGTGATAGAGTAAAAATACATGAAAAAAATGATTTGGGTGAAAAATTCTTTAATAAATCATCTATCTGACAATGTCACAAGGCCTTTTTGCAATATCACTGCATTTAACTCAGGTGACAGCAACTATGCCACCAAAAGGAGGCACAATATTTGTACGTGTATGAAAATATACATGCAGAGTATATTCAAGGCAAGAACGAAATCCAACAAACCTTCATTTGTTAATTCCAGTCCTTGAGTTTTGTTAAAATATTAAGCATACCAATTGAATTATTTTCCTGTTCTGGAAAAAAAACATGAGAAGGCATCTTCAGAAATGTATTTTATTCTGATAAGAAGTCAAATGACATAGCACTGGATCTGTCTGACAGTCTCATGTATGCTACAGAAACACACAGCTACACAATTAGATAATGTAAGTTAGGCTGCACACCAAACCTGTCCTGCTACAGTCCAAATGAGGTTATTGACTCAGAGAAGGAGTCATTGATAAAGCAATTATTACCAGCAGCCAGATGTGTGATAGCTCATTTTTGGAAATGGACAGATGCCCCAGCATTAATGTCCTGGAGATATCAAACATAAGAAATTCTTTGAATAGAACCAAAATGACAAGCAGCCTTATATCAGAATCTAGTAGATTTAATGTGTAACATTTCCTTGGAACCATAACAGAATAAACACATGACTAAGAGGCCAAATAAGCACAAATGAATATTTTAAAAGTGACAAATTTGCTATGTATTAGTCAGGTTGTCCAGAAACTTAATGCATTCCACTAAAGATTTATTTATTTTTTTAAGCTACCAGGACATAATGTACTCAAAAGTTAGGTGCATAATTTCAGGTACATTCCATTTATTTCCATTCATTGCACATCCTTATTAGAAACTCTGCCATCTGAATATTATACTGCTATGCCAAATGTGCAATTCTATAAATCAGCCAGTGAGAGAGGGTGCCAGCCCTTCCTGATGATAAATACAGTAGCAGAAATCTACTTTGTTTTGTAGCATGTAAGACTGATTAATCCAAAGCTGTTTGCAAACTTCATTTCATATAGGATACCCCCACCCTTACAATCAGATTAACAAATCAAAGGTACATTCAGACTTGGAGACAGGTTGCCACTTAAGTATTTCAGATACTCAGGCATTTGGTCAAACTAAGCTTGGATTAACAAGGTCTGACTATTTAAAGGGAGTTATGTTTAGGGGTTCTATGTCTCCACTGATTTTAAATGCTGTGCTCATGGGGTAGTGCCGTCCAGTCTTAAGAGCTTACAGAGCTTTACAGCCTCCCTGCAAGCTTCATGAGCTTAATTGAAGATAAGTATACACAAACTCACCTTCCTAGAAAGACCTCTATTTATGGGAGAGGGGAAAAAACCCAAACAAATCTCTTTATGCAGGGACTAAGCTGCATCTTTCCCGTCATCATTTATACTTATTTTTGTGTAGTGGAATTTATTAGACTAAACCCCTTAATCATGTGGTATAGATGAAAGTGGAATCATTCAACACTGTCACCTTTTGTTGTCACTTGAGACTCTCCAGGAGGTGATAGAGCTTGATCGAATTATTTGTTAGGAGCAAGTCATGCCAACCAGTTTTGCCTGAGTGGAAAGTGAATCTGTGAGGGTCTGGGTCAAAGTCCTTCTCTGCCTTTCTTTTGTAAATTTAAAAATACAAAGACAGAACTTCTCTAGCTGATATTCTCAACAGTGTTCCCTTACTACTTGGAAATGTCTGACTTTGTAACATAGACAGACCAGACTTGCAAACGAGAAGTGATGAGCAGCATCTCATCTCACAGGGAGAACCTGAGTGCACTCACCATTGAGAAAAGGAGGCCATTGGAGGCCATATTCTTTAAGGATTGATGGTGGTGTCGTGTAAGGATTATTGAACAATGGTTCAATGACATTGCTGCACTGAAGGTTTTCTTGTTGTGCTGCATTTGTCTGCAGTAGAATTAATTTTCTTCTCAGTGGTTAGCATGGGGCTCTGTTTTGAACCCAGGGCTGATGATATAGAGATGTTTTTGTTATGCTCACCCAGGGCCAAGCCCTTTTCTGCTTTTCACACTGCGGTGCTGGTGAGGAGACTGGGGGCCCATGGGAACTGACCCCAGCTGACCCCAGCTGACCAGAGGAATATTCCGAAACCTGTGACATCATTCTCAGTGTACAGAGGGATGTATACAGAGAAAGGGGCATGTTTGGAGCAATGCCGTTTGTCTTCCCAAGTAATTGTTGCACATGATGGGGCCCTGCTCTCCTGGAGATGGCTGAACACCTGCCTGCTCATGGGAAGCAGTGAATTAGTTCCTTGTTTTTCTCTGCTTGTGTATGAAGCTTTTCCTTTCCCTATTAAGCTGTCGTTATCTCAACCCATGAGATTTCCAGCTTTTATCCTTTTGATTCTCTCTCCAATCCCACTGGTGGGGGGCAGTGGCTGAGTTGCTGTGTGAGGCTTTGTGGATGTCTGGGATTAAACCACAGCCGGTATACAGGAGCCGATGCTGGGTAGAGGTGAGAAACAGAAACATGGACATGAAGCAGGAACTGTGGAAAAGGTTTCTATGGTATAGTTGTATTAGTGTTGGCTTACATTCAGTCACTTAGCAAGAAAGCCTTCACTTATATACAGCTGTGTTGTCATAGGTAACTATATGTATTGTATATCCAATCACTTCTAAGGAATAGACACATTTAGCATTTTATTTTGTTCAGCTGTTTCGTATCATGATAAAGGTTTGATAGCCATTACACAGCAATAAAAACGCATTGTCAGGGCTTCTTTTTCATTTATTTATTTATTTAATATTTTTTATTTACACCTTTAAAACAAGATTGTCCTCCAGAAGTGTCCAAGTGTCCTAATGAAGGCAGGAAAGCTGCAAGTGAGCTACAACTGATGCAAGATGATGAAGCTCCATTTGGAGAGTAAGAATATGCTCACATCAGATATTGTGTCAGGTGATTCTTCCCACATGTTCTCTCTCTAAACTATCTGCCTCTGAATAGGGACATTCAAATTGCCATGCATTGGTCAGAAATGAGATATCCTGTGGCTGTACACCTAACTGAAATTCAGCACAATTTAGTGTTATTTGCAAGTAATTGCTCCCTAGTCAGTCAATAATTTACATATTGACAATTCAGGAGAATGTTTGTTATATAAAATAAAGAGTTTCCTTAAAAATATGCTTACGAATTGTTTAATTTACAATCCTTACTAATGAAGAAATGAAGGGTCAGGAGGGAAAAGGGGGGGAGAAAAAGTCTCAGGAATATTAGGAAACAATTTCTTCTACAGGAATAAATATAAATGGTTTTAGTCTGCTATAATCTGGAGACTGTCTTTTCATTCTCTGTCCTGCCTTAGTTTAAATAAAGAAAACACAATATGATATCATGTAAGAACAGGTGAATATTTATTTATTATTTTCTTTTACTAAAGTGAAAGTAACACTTATGACCGGTTTAAAAATCCAAATTGTTTTTATTCCCTTCTCCCAAATCTATATTTTACGTGTGAAGGTACTTTGCATTTCTGAAATTAGAGAAGATTTAGAGATATCTCAGCAAAAGAAAGTGTGAGTTATAGGAAGGCTGGGTGGCCTATACCTGGTAGTTCATCTCTGGTCCCCTTCCAAAAATGTTTTGTCTTTTCTGCTTATGAAGAGATTGGAGGACTGTCAGGAGGCCAAATCCTACTATACCTTCCTTTCTAAATTATTCCTGAAATCTTGTCACTTCTATTTAATGGAGAAAGAGCTACTGTGGGATGTGTATGGTCTGCCTTTACATAGTACATCCTGCAGGGTCATGCTTTCATTTGTATCAAAACTATTTACTGTCATCTGAAATTTTGATTTTTGCCTCAAGAAATGAAAATTTTCCAATGTAATTACCTCTGAACCCAACAGAGTTAAGAAAGGAACCAATAATTTATTTTATTCACTGTGAAGGCTATTTTAGGTTCTTGACTACTGCATGGATGTTTTCTGCAGCATCAGTGTTAGCACTGTTTACACTCCTCACCATTCACCTGCAAAAGCCCCACATATCTGACTCACTTGCCCTTTTTTAGCGTGACTTCAGTGGATAATTTTGCAAGTCACAAAATCTGTTATGTGACAAGGAGAGTACCAAAGTCTGTGTCTTCTCACAGGATCTGTAGAAATCAGAAAACCTTGTTCCACTTAGGCTCATGGCTGGACCGACCTGTCCCAGCATGCATTCCCTGTCTTTCCCTCTCACTTACATTTATACAAACAGTCTCAGTGAAGAAACCTACACATGCAAACACTGACAATTTGGTCTACTTAAAATTCAGTGGCTAATAAAGTTCAAAATAGTATGCTGCCCTAGGGGCTTGTTAGCAATGCACAGGTGTGACACAGGTCTCCCTTCCTTTCTTGGACTCCAAGTTAACACTTAAATGATGATTAAAACAAAACGGATACAAACCAGAGCCGGTTGCAGTTGTTCTGATTAACATTAACAGTTGTTATACAAACAATTAGTAGGAAAAGACTACAACATCAGTTCTGTTGGCAGGAGAAGGCACAGTCGTGGCCAATCCAATCCAATTAAACCATGTCTCCAGTATTCAGATGAACAGCAAAAGTGAAAATCAGAATATATCAAATACATTGTCTTCTTCAAGACACTGAGATGCAGAGGAGATCCCAGGAGATTCAGAGGGCACTATGAGGAAGAAAGGAGATGTGGTGAGGAAAAAAATCCATAGATTGAGAGATGAGTGCTGTGAAGCTAAGATATGTTAGAGAATTAACATGGGTCCCTCATCATTTGTGTAGTAACATCTGAAATGTCTGTCCCAGAAGAAATTTTGAAATTTCAGAATTATTTTCAGCCAGAATAAAAACAAAGAATTGAAATTTCTGAGACCTTTAAGGAATTAATTTTTCAGCACCCACCCACACACGCTTCTGTTTTAAAACACATGAATATAAGTTTACAGAAGCACTTCATTATCAGCCTTACTATTTTTCTACATGATATATAAAATATTGAAATGAAGTTACATGACCTTAATGAAATTCTAAAATTTCCATCACTTTACATGAATGATTTTAACGAAATTCAATATATTCTATTACAATATGTTGACTTAATTGAGTAATTTTCCAGTGGATTTTTTTAAAGCCAAAATGGTGCTATTACTTAATGCTTCCTTATTTTTGAATTCTCCAAAATGAAATCTCTGAGGTTCTTTGAGTTTTCAGTTTGACCCAAATAAATAAAAAACCGGCAAGACACAAAGGAAAAAAATGCTAGTGAACTCTAATTCTGCTAGACAATTGGCTGGATCCTAAATAATATGTTTCTTGTTATCAAAACACAATATCTCTTGATTATCTATAGTATCATTTATAGAGTAATGAAGTGATAGTACTTGTTTTTGAAAAACCTGGCTTGTTCTAATTAAGTATTACCTTTGTAGGGCCCTCTTACACACTTTAGTTACTCAAGTTTTTAAGGCATAGCATTCTGACATGCAGAATAGTGTACATATATATTAAGAAAAGCAACACATTAAAAATGTGGCAATGCAAGAATTCTCTTCCCCTTTGGCTTATAACTGAAAAGAAAATGCTGGGCTGAAATGTGCTTTGCATTTTTTTCAGAGAAACCTCCTGAAATAAATTAGCAAGAACAAAAGGCAGAAATATATTTTACAAAATCAAAGTAAAAAAAACCCAAATGAACAAATCAAAAAAGCAGGACAGATCAAGAGCATGCACATTAGGTATATTTTTTGGCTTAGGAAGAATAACTTTAAGTTCATCTATTAGGTGAAAGTTCTCAAAGCTCATATTGTTATTTTCTCCCAGGGCACTGCTTACTGAGAGATTCAACATGCAGACTGCATTTCTGCTGGATTTGATAAAAATACAATTAAAATTTTGTACAAGGGGGTACGCCAAATTGGCCTGCATCCTAGAACCCACTCCAAGCAAAACCTTGAGGAATATATTGTACAAGAAAAGGTCTGTCCCCTGGGATTACCTCCCACTTCCTTTAACCTGATATTTTGCTCATCCTATTATGAGATTCCTCAGAGGGGTAAAACACTAGATTGCCTCATTAAGACTCATCATTTACAAGATGTTGACAAACGTTGGCATTTATCCTGTTGTCATAACAAATGTGAGAAAATGACCACTTGGCAATAAGTGATTCTATGCAATTGCAGGTTTTAAAGTACAAGAATATGGGGGTGGGGAGCTGGGGGGTGGTCTGTGGAAAATGTATTAGCAACACTATGTAGCATCTCTGAACAGTTTCTCCAGGCATTTTAACAAAACCAGGCTGAAATAAATAATAATGGACAGCTTATTTTTATAGAGTTTTCCACATGTGCAACCCAAACATTAATTAAGAAAAATGAGAGAATAGTTTTAAACACAACATAACAATGAAACAGTTATTATTATCTTACTGGATATCTCATCATGAGTACCCAGCATCCATACTGTCCTTGTTGACAGCCTGAAAATTCTCTGAACTCAGTTTGCCTACAGCTCTCATCTGCCCTGAGGCTGATGACAGCATGGCCTTTCTTAACGAGGGTCATCTTGCCTCCTCGGTGTTAATGGTATGTGAGGTCATCACAAGAGGAGATCCCACAACAGAGATTGCTGAGACAGGTTTGGGTGTGAGAGAATTGTTCTCCTGAGTCCATGCACAAGTGTTTTGAGAAGTGAAAACTTTCTTCCTTTGGAAACACCAATAATGTGGTCACAAGGTAGTCCTTTAGGCAAAAATATATCTTGGAGACAGAATCATCATCCATAAAAGCAGACAAAGATAAATGTGAAAATGTAAATGCCTAAAAATGGATACAGTCCTTATCCTTAAAGCTACATTTAGGAGTTCCCTGTTTAGCTGAAGGACCTTGAATCCTGCAAGGACTTCAGTCTTCTCAGGTGTCTCAGGTTCTGCTTCTGAATATGCGTTTCAATTTTGACCATTTTAAGGAAGTTGACATCTCTAACTATTGTTTTCTTCCAACTAAATCAAAACAGAAGTAACAACTGATTATCTTAATTATAACGGCTTTATTAACAGACACCAACTGTCTTGTGATATGAAACCAGTGATACTGCCAGCAGTCAGAATCAAAAGTGACAATAACTTGTTTGCCAAGTGTAGTGACTTGCAAAGTGGTTGGTAGTTCCATCCTACTTGACTAATACACTGCCTGAAACATTGCTGTTGTAATGGTTGTGGGGCTCTAAAAGAGACAACAAAATCAGAATTTACAACCCCTGATTTCTTAGTATCTAAATCCTAATTGGGTAATTCAAAAAGTGGAATTTAATTAATTGATTCCTGTTTCTGTCATTGATCGTTGTTGCTCACTTCATGTTTCTGATTATTTGATTTTATTTGTGTGTATATGTGAGTTATTTGAAGCATAGAGAGAGTTTAGGCCTGTTGGAAGATGATGTCCTTTGAACCATGTCTTCAGTTGAGTACTGATGCTCCTATAATTCTAAAAAAAGAGAAATGACAGCTCTGAAGGAATCCTTATTCTCTGGAGCACACTACACTTTTGAAGTAAATACTTTTCAACACTAGATATATATTGCTAGCCAAGTCAAATTTCTGTCCAGTGTATGGGACCTTTGAGACCTATTCGGCCTTTGAGATAAAGGGTCTTATCTTCTCCTCAGCTGCAGTTGCTCCTTGTGTCACCGACTCTCTTAACTCTACTCCTGAATCATTTAGATGATCCCTTTTAACATTCATTGCTGCTCCTTTAGATATGGAGACATCTTATATACGGTATGATGTCTTCCCAATCACAGTACCTTAGAATGTGGGCTTATCATGCTGTCTCCTTGCCTTTGTACTGTTCTATTTTGTTTATAGTATTTTTAATTGAGTCCTGGACTCCCAGTCTGCGCTCATTAAACACAGAGCACATAAACACTTGTAAAGTAACAATTAAGTCACAGCCAGGTACTGGTGTTTTCCTCCCTGCTGACTTTACCTCTGCTGAACACAATTCATTAACATTTCCATAGCTTTGGTTACCCCATATTGGAATTTAAGTCTGTATTTGCTTACTTATTATTGCTTATTGCCTATTCTAAACACTGCTGCTCCTTTGTTTCTGTCAGACACAGAGTTCTAACTCCATGCACCTGCCTATAAGCAATGGGATCTGAATGCCCCAACCTCAGTGTTTCCTAATGGACTCAAATATTTACTTATGCTCCAAAAGGTTTTTCCTTGCCTTGAGCAAGGCTAAATGCACACACAAAGTTACATGCAGAAATACATGCAGTATTTACCAAATTCTTCACTGTAGAGCCGAAGTGGAAAATGATTGGCATTATTATTCCCATGAATATAATTATCACTGTCTCACAATGATAAGACCAGTTGGAAAGCTAGTTGTTGTAGAGGGTTGTGTCCAATGATATGCTCATGATGAACAGACAGTTGCCATGGATGTGTTTGTGTCCACCTTGTTCAGGTGGACTTCTCAATTGGTGTTAGGAATTGAATGTACATTTTTATCTCTGATGCACTTGCTTGCTACTCCGTTGAGAGTGACTTTTCAAAGGTACAAGGCTGGACAGTGGAGAAATATGAAGGTGGGTTCCGCACCTGAAACACTATCATGCACAGATATGTATAATGAACTCTACAGCTAGGTTTCTGCAAATATCCACATCAGTGTCTCTGCATTGTCCTCTCCAGACTCATGAGGATGCAGAAGGTCATGGGACCAGATTGTTCATATTTCTACATGGCATAGCATCTCAGGATATAGGAATACCTAGAGATGCTGGGCACTATAAAACATACTGAAATGTTTCACTCTTCTAAAAGAAAGTTTTGCAGAGTAAAGATGGGTGAGAATTTGTGTTTGTCCTTGGAAAAAATTAAAAACTTGAAATTATTTTTTCACTAATTTTTTAAAACCAAAAAAGCATCAGTCTCTAAAAGAGTGAGTTTTCTCTGGATGTTTTCTTCTATAGCTTTGTGAAGCTTGCAACTAGTTTCATTTATGTCAGTAGAAGAGCTCCCATTGAGATAGAGGGTCGTATGACAGCTGCCAGTCCTCTGTGTCCTACCAACACACCTGAAGCAGATGGTCATAACCATACAGTGCTATATGCCCTGTTTATGTCTCATTGCTAATTCACCACAGTTGTCTTTCTCTTCTAACGTCCTACAGCAAGTAACAACCACACACCTCTTTGATTTCCTTTCTGAACTTGTATGCTTATCTAGCAATCATCTATAAATAAAGGATAATGAACAAAAATGAATTTTACAGAAGCCAATATGGGCAATGAAAACCAGTTTGCCGACACTGAAAGAAAGTTAATTGACATCTGGACGTGTGCGAAAACTTTTGTGAATGTGGTATAAAAATTGAGCAAGATCTTTTTCCTTGAGTTTACTGGTTTGCTAAATAACGCATTTGTCTTTCTTTTTCACCCTGAATTTTTTATATTTATTCATTCAGAGAGAAAACCAGTCCTAATGCTTGTGGCACCCACTTCTAGAGTTCTTCCGGACAGAGTACATTAATGATACAATATTCTTGCACACTGTAAATTGTGCAATTTTCCATGTGAGCATATTCATAATAATAACAATACATACTTCTACTGTAATAATAAATATGAATTAGAACAGTGGTTAAATCTGGTAGGGTATAATTATAGGTTGCCCTGGTGAACTAAATTTCAGTGGGGTTTGGTTCCATGGTTTAGGATAGTCTCCATTAAATATAGGAAAATCCAGTTAATTAATTAGCCCTTAGTGTTAAATGAGTTTTTTAAGCCTGAGAGACAAGGGGAATGTGGGATTTGTGGGGACTTGACAGTGAACATTTAATGATGTTAAACCCAATGTGACTGTTAATATAGGCTACGGTACCTGAGAATCAGAAATACAGTCAGAGAGATAAATGCAAATAAAGCACCAAGGTTTAACAGGAAATGAAGAATATTAATTTGCTCTAGATGTTCAGATTGTCTTTGTACGATTTAATTTTTTTTTGTGGTTAAAAATGCCAGTGCCAGTGTCCCTCATTTTCTGGCAATAGAGAAGACACTTACTAAGAGCGACAGGAAATGTTATACAAAAATGTGAGTGATTTGATGTTTTCTGAGCATTTATGTTGTTCTTTTTCCGGGTAATTTTCCATCATGTAGAAAAGCTACTTATGAAGAGTTGTCCTTGGGCAAGGGAGGCTTTATACTGTTGTCTTCACATAACTTTCTTCTGCGGCAATCTCAGCGAGGATTGGTCCTGGGCTGTGTCAGAAGCCACCCTAAGGTTTCTCTGCCTGGTGACACTGTCAGCCTGGCAGAGAGTGGTCTTTTAGCTTCTTGGGGGGCCTCACCCTGTTCTGTCCATGTGGATGTCTCTCCATGCATTATGATCTTTTAATTTTGACTCCTGTCTTATCTTACCCACCCAGTGAGCTTACCAAAAGGGTATAATGGTACTGGTGTAGCTTGTCAGGGCTCTGAGGGCACCGCCAGCCCTTCCTACCACCCCTGAGCTCTTTGTACCCTGCCCAGGGCTGTGGGGCCGATGTTATACCCCAGGGCACTCAGTGTCACTGCAGTAGGGCTGGTCTTCAGCTCCCCACAGCCCTGGCCCTGGTCCCTGATGAGCCAGGTCCTGTCACAGTCCCAAGTCCTGGCCCCTGCCCGAAGCCCATCCTGCCCATCCTGGGCTGTGTCTGACCCAAGGTTCCCTCAGTAAGTCTGATGCTGACCCCTGGATCACCAGCTGTGAGCTAATGTTTTGGCCTCACCCTTGGATCTACCGCAGCGCCTGGTTTTCCAGCTGGCTCTTGCTACCCCCAGAAAGAGGTCATTCTCAGCCCCAGTGAATATAATCACCTTCCTTTGCTTCTGTTTTATTCACATCTTCCCATTTGTACATATTGCATCACCACAGTACTATCAGGAGTCATTTATGGCCCCATACTGGGATATCTACAGAATGAAATTCATCCTCTCTAACTTTCTGCATCTACAAAGTAGCTGTCTCCATCTTGGTTAGTCATACAAACATAGAATCATGGTGTGGCCTGGGTTGGAAGGGAACTTAAAGATTGTCTAGTTCCAACCCTGCCATGTCATTCTAGATTGCTGTCATCTTCAGTGGCAATAGGTGACAATACTTCATTTATCTGGCCTATATCATCAGTTTACACTGGGACACAAAATGTAGTATTGTGTAGCTGGTATGAGGATGAGTGTGCAACATGTAGATGGTCTGAGCTCTTCTGTGCTGCTTCGACACTCCCTCAGTCCCTTAAGGCTGTACTACATACGGAGCCTGGAAAACAGCACATATATTCTCAAAGTGGGGAGTTAGGAGTAGTTCCCTGACAGCCACTTCTCCTGATACTGAGTTCAGTCCTTTGTGATTTTTTATTTCCATTTTCCACTTGAACCTTATGCTAATTCCATGCATCATGGGTAGTAGGGTTTATATTTTTGTTTTATCAATTTGGTGGAGGGACAGTGATCAGGGACCTCTTGAGATGACAGTCTGTCAGATTGCAAATCAAGGAGGATCTCTCCCTTAGCAGACATAAAGATTAAACAGACTAATGAATCAATGTTTCTGACCATCCACTCTGGGGAGCCTTCACTTAAGTCCCATCAATGTTGGTCAGGTCAGAAAATGCTCTTTTCTGTCAAATGGTAGGTTTCCCTATGTGATAGTGTGCCTTCATCCTCCTTTGTGCAAGCTGCAAAAACCTGACAGAGGCAGATGTCAATCCATACTGTTGTTCAGTTCTAAATTCTAAATCAGTTCAGTTCAATTCTAAAACTTTGTGAGAGATTTCACCATCCAGTAACTGCCAAGAGAGAAGACGCTGTGTTTGCTAATTTTGCAGAAATATGTTTAAAAGTTGACCTTTTTATTTTTCCCATGATTAGGAAATATTTTCTGTTGAAGAATGACCTATTTATAACCATCCCCTCTCCACAAAACACTCAACCCATTTGTTTTTATGATGTTTTCTATCTCAAGGGCACTTTACCTGAATCTTTGTTCAGTCTCTTAACATAAATAGTACTACACCTGTATTTTTATTCTTTATCAACATCTTTTTTTTTTTAAGCTAAAATCTTTATGGAACTACTGAATCCTCTTAAATTTGGCAACACTTCTGTGATATGGAAATGGCCATAAATTACAGCATATGCACTTTGAAGCAGATGTTCTGTTAAAGTTCACATGTTCTGTCCATCTCTCTGACAACTGAAGTACTGATATTTAAAAGGACCCTCATGCCACTAGAAAATCATTTAATGTAGAGAATAAGATATTCTTGTTAATTTGTATTACACTGAAGGAACATACCCTAATAATTTTTTAAAAAGTTGTTCTATGTAAATAATTTGTTAGATTTTTTTAGCAGAACAAATTTTTCATAATATTTTTTAAATTAAATTATGAGAATCGAAATGTTGTGAGCAAGAAATACTCAAAAGAGTAAATGCACTTCATTCAACACCTCCTCAGTGATAATTTTGCTAACTTGAGCCAGTAAATGAATAACCTTGTCATCTTTGTTTTGATACTGTTTAAAAACACAGACCTGTAATGCAAGAGATCCAGTGATGAAATAGAAAAATAAATGACTGCATTAAAAATGTCACTGCCCAGATGGTCCCATATAGAAGTTCTGATCTGAGTACTCACTAATTAAAGAGAAGGTGACTGGAATCTAAATTTATCTTCTAATTTTATATCTGACCCTTATCTGCACATGAGGGACATGAACACATTTCATTTTTGAACATAACCCAAAAAAGCACTTAAGCAGGTGCTTAACTATAAACTGATGCTTGACTCTTACTACCATAAGTAGAGATGATTTCCTGAATGTGGACCATAGAGGAATTTTAAAGCTAGGTCCTAATTTTGCCAGATGAGGCAAGCTGATCATGATTTATGTATTTCAACCTATTTTTTCTATGATGATATTAAGTCTTCAGGCATTTTATGTCCATGGAAGCTGACAAATACTTCAAGACACACCAAAATCCCTTCATTAACAGAATATGAGTTTTCTGCAAGGTAACCCAGGTTACTGTGATTCTTCTACCCTCTTACAGAATTACTATATTTTTTGGTTGAGAAAAAATTGCCGTCAGCAGAACTTATTATTTTGTTCCATTTACATATATGTGTAAATCCACTTGCAGAGAAAGATAAAATGTTGCTAAACTGAACTTGAAGTAGGGAAGCTCAAACACGGTTTATTCCATAAGAAAATATCCGTGTTTTACGTAAACATCATCTGAGATATAGAATGAACATTAGCCAAGAAAACAGGCAAAAAATCTTAAAACTGATGCATGTCTTTCATGACAAGCAGCATCTCAATCTAGACGCAGTAATTTTTTACTTTTTTTTTAACTTTAATTTATTGCCACGTCATGCAGGCTTCTAATCAATGACCTGTTTATTGAGAGAAAACTCCATCAACAAGTGAGAAACTCCTGAGTAAACACCTACAAAAAGCAAAGGGATTCCTCCCTTCTCTGGGCTTACGTTAAGCCAAATCTTTCCTCCCTGCCTTCCTGATCACTTTTTCTGGTATTTTTGCTGTGGGTTACACTCAGACAATCCTAGTTCCTTAGATGAGGAAATGTGTGGCCCAGAAGGCTTTGGGTTGTGTGCTTAATGGATTCTGTCTGCTTCTCTTCACTTGTTAATGGTTTTCCTCTGCCTCAGCATGGGTCAGCCATGGCTGCAAGCCCTAAGGATATCCTCACTCTGAAGGGTGTCCTCACTCTGACATGAGTCACCCAGTAGAAAAGGCTCTCAAGGATGTCCCTGCCCACAGCTGCAGTACCTTAGGAATGCCCCTTCTCTGCTGTAGGCTGTCCATGACTGCAGTCCCTGAAAGGTACCCCTCCATCATGGAGTGCCTCCTTCCAAGAATGTATCTCCAGCCATGTCTTCAGCAGCCTCTCTCTCTGCATGTCTCCAATCACATGTCCCCAAGGACACCTTCCCATGTCTTTCATGCTCCTCATGACTGCAGCTTTTTCACCAACATGTCAGAGCTGGGATGTGGGGTGCTCCCCTGAAGGGCTGCAGTTTTGAACAACTGATGGGCTGCTCGCATCCATTTCAGAGCTGACTGAACCTGTCTGTGACTATCACAGGACAGCTTGTAGCTGCTTCCCACACACAGCACCCTGCAGGTCCCTGCTACCCAAACACTGGCAATTATGCCCTAGGCAGTGGGCCTTTCATCAAGATCCTTCTTCTTGGGAGAAGGAGTTACCTCAGAGATGAGAACACTACAAAAACTCATGACCCTGTTGTCTCATGGGACCTACAGGTAAGAGCTCATCCTAAGCAAAATGGAAGCAACTCTGATGTTATAAATTATTTTATACTCAGGAGCACCTTTGAGTGAAGGGAGCCCATCTGCATTACAGTTTATAAACTTCACTAAATCCTTTTTTTTGTAGATCAGTTTTAACAGTGCTATGAAGCAGGGATAAAAAGCAGAGGTTTAAAAGAAAAATACACAAACCAAGAACAGCAGGAAGATATTCAGTGAAATTCCCAATACATAACGAGTCTCATCCTGGAACAACAAATCAAAATACCTAAACAGATTCTTAAGTATTTTAATACTTAAAGAAATTTTTTTCTAGTTTACTAATAATCAACTCTTACGCAGTTCCTATTCATTAAATTACCTGTGTAGTAGCATCAGTGGGGCTTTGAATGGCTCTCCCCAAGCTTGCAGAGATAACATACATGAACTTGACCTGAGAATGTAAATGGGAGCACAGAAGAAACTCAAAACCTTCCAGACAATGACCATAGTTATTGCCTTTCTGTAACGACATAGCATTCTCATCTTTGTACTGTCTTCAGTACTTTACTGGTTTTGGTTTTATTCCATATTGTTCTAAACTTCCATTATTTTACACTTGTGTACACATGTACACACAGCTCTACTCTAAATTTTTATCTGATACTATCCCAGATAAAACACATGACAGCTGCCACTGTGTATACTAGTTAACTGAGCACTGATAGACTGAGGAAGGAAGTTGTGCTGGTTTGGCCAAATTTAGAAATATATCCTCTGAGAGAAGGCAGGTCACCACCCCTCCCCCACAAGGTTCGAGGAAAATAAATTTTCCTCAAAGGGAAGTGAAAGAGGTAAAAACGATTTATTTAACAAACACACGGGAAAAGGATAATAATGCTAAATAATAAAATCTCTCGCTGTGGAGAAAGAACCTGGGAAAGTGTTCGAGTCCTCCCTTTGGTCTCCTCGGAGCTGAGGCTTGGTGCAGGGCCAGGCCCTTTGTGCCCAGTGGAAAGTCCTCTCGATGTGCTCTGATATTGAAGCAGTGAAAAAGGGAGAAAATCCGAAATTCCAGGGAAGGGAAAAATTCAACTCTCAGTCTCTCTCCAGAGAAAAAGAAGCTGAACAACTGGCCAAAAACTGACCGGAGATCAGCAAGCCGGGTGCTTCCTCCCTCCCCTGCCACAGCTGGAAAAAAAATTGCTATCTCTGTGTGACCTTGAACAAGCTGCAAACTGCTTTGAAAAAGTTTTGCTCAGTTTTTCCTTCCCCCTCTCAGGCTCAGTTTAGAGGCATAGAAAGGCATAAAAATTAATTTCTGGGCATAGGGCAGCGATAGGGGATACACATCATAAAATCACCCCAAGACATTAGTACACCATGAAAGGCAAGAAAGGCAGCCATAGCACAGCAAACTGTTCAGAATCATCTTGTCACTGATGACTACTGACCTGTTGTCCTCTCCAGGCTGCTCTTGTTCACAGCCGTGGTGGCCATTCAGTCCATTTTATGAGTCCTTATGACAAGACAAAAATTTTAATCCCTCACAGTACATCTGAAAGTCCAGCTGCAGGATTTCTGTATCTCTTGCAGGAGTCTAGTTTCCATGCAAAAGGGCGAGGAAAAAATCGCTTTTGTGATTGCTATCATGATCCTTAATTCTTTCTGTCTTTATGACAAGAGCAAAAGGAACTAGGCTGGACTGTTATTTTCTCTATTAAACCAACAACCAACAAAGCAACCAGCTTTGGGAGGGCCAGTACTGTAGCTCCACTGCTTACCTGTGGCTGGCATTTCTTACTGAGGTGTATGGGAGGATCTCACTCATCCATCTGATAACCCATCCCAGCTGGTCGTGCATGTAACTGTTTTAGCTCTTTAAACGATGAAAAGGCTGTTGCCTTGTGCCAATGCAGTTTGGGGAGAATATGTAAATGACAGCTGGGGAGAAAAATTTAAGACAGAAAAACGAACATCTATATTAGTCTTTCAGGCACTGCTAACATCAGAGATAAGTGAACAAGGCAGGATTTCCTGAAACAAATAATGAGCTGTGGTAAATATAAAGGATCAAACCAAGGATCACAAAACTTTTTTTATGCCTCCTCTATATCCCATAAAGAATTCTGCTACTTCTCTAAGTACTGCATGAAATTTAAGAGTTCAACGTTTAAATTTAGCCTACAGGACAATCTCAAACTTCTATAGGGAGGCAGAGCAGATGAATAAGCGGATGCTTTTTAACAAAAAAGTACGTGTGCTTAATATTCTTTTTGTCACCAATGGGTATGTGCAGATTTTAGGAAGTGATGGGAGTTCATTTAACAGCCCTAGTGGTGACTATGACAGCTTCTATATACACCATTGCAACAGCTGCTGCCTAGCTGGGCTGTTGATCCTTGATGCAGTTCTAGACTGTGGAAAAAGCTTTTCCTCTTTCCAAGCCAGATCACCTGGGAGAGTATTCCTCTGACGTTTAACACACATTGAAGCAACAAAGCAGTTCCACTGGTGTCAGATGACCATAGAGCAAAATACTGAAAATTTTCAGGTCATCAGAAAGTAGATAATGAGATTCTGGTCCTATTAAATCTTATGGGAATGCTGTAATTTTACTGGAGCCAGGTTTTCACCCTATACTCTAAAATGAAATCCCAATCAAATTATTCTAGGAAAGTTAACTGTTGATTACATTACTGTATTCATTAATGTCTCTATTAATCTTCCTTTCATAAGATAGGAATCAAATAATTAAATATTACACATTTGTGTTTTAGTGAAATGCAAAGGAAAGGTAAAGTCGTGATCTGAAAAGTAAAGATATTTTCAAGTTTAAAGAACCATGTGATGTGTATATCACTGCATGAAGAAAAAAAGATAAGGGGCCATATCAAAGATCTGTAATTGGATTAGAAAATGATATAATCATATGGTGTCTTTATTCTTTAGATTAAGCCATTGTCTACAAGAAATAAGGGGGGAAAAAAGAACAGGAATTAAAAGGAGAGTAAAAAGGGAAAGAAATCTGTCTTCTACTTTTCCTAAAACAAGACAAAACAATCCAAGGAATATTCAGAGACTGGAAGATGGGACAACCTGATACGGGCAAAAGCCACTTACTTCTCTCTCTCAAGCTATATTTTGCATTCACTCTTTTTGATATTTTAATTAAGTAGTGACAAACTCTGATTGCTAAACTCCAGCCTCACTTAGAGTAGCACTGTGCTAGCTCTACCAGCTGGGATTACTGCATATTACATTCTATAACTTTTTTTCCCAGGCCCTGGAGAATAAGAATTACCAAAACTGCACTGTCATTGTGCATGTGATTAGTAATAATCATGGGCATCTGGGAGAGCATCCAGTAAGCAAATCGCCTAAGAGCTGGAGTCTCCAGGTGAATTTCTCTTTTGTTACTTCATATACCTTAAACACAGCACTAGGTAACATGAGGAGGGAGTCCAGGTGTAGAGCTGAAGATCAGATTGTGGCCTTACCTTCAGTGGACCATCCGTGAGAATGCCCACCTCTGGACTCCCCCCAGCAACAGCATAGGTCTGCAATGCCTCACTCTCCTGACAAACCTGGTTGGGACTGATCAGAAGGAGTCGATGAGAGTTCTTGTGAGATCAGAGAGAGCAAGAGAGGCTATGGTCTTCATAAGGGTGGTCCTGGCTGTTCTGTCAGATTGCAGGCGCCTGGAGACTAGGGATCTTGAAGCTGGGTATAAGCTGAAGGTTGCATGTGAAAGCAGAGCTGCTTATGAAGTAGGATGAACATAGTTAGGAGCTGAGGTAGTAAAGAAGTTATGGATTCATAATCTTGGTTTGGAGAGGTGTATGGAGGATAACCAGAAGATGTGGCACCTTGCCCCATGATTTTAAAAGGTGACTCCTAGAAGCAAAACATTTGCCCTTTATGTTAACTCTGCAGGTACATAACATGGGTAACAGAGAAAAACAAATGTAAACTGGACCGTTCCTGCCAAAGCACGTTCTTTGGAGAGCACATCCTCCTGCAGTGAAAGCTGATCCTCCTGGCAAGCCTGGAGATGCAATCCTTCTGCATTTACAAGGTGCTGTTAACCAAATACATAAATAAGTTGGAAACCACAAGAACAAAATCTCACTGCTTCTGTATGTCTTTTGGCTATGTATGTTTTTGGTTCTGCTGCTGAAACTTCTGCACACTATATGATGTCTGTTAATTATGAGTTAGATATGAGCGTGACCACATTTCTTATTGATTTTGACACAATCCATGAAACCACCCAAAACGACAGCCCTGAAAGGATGCCTAAGAAGGTTGTCACTTGTTTCAACTGGTGAGTTCCACATTGCCCCTGTGGGAAGTAGGGGAACATAGTAAAAGAAAGAAAAGTATCCCCCACATGCAAACAAAGACGGAAAACACATTGGCAAGTTTCTATCCTATTACAGAGGCATAACTGTAATCCTTCCAGCAAAGTGATGTTAACTACCAAAGAGGGACAGGAGCTCTCCAGAAACTCAGAGTCTGTCATGGAGAATGTTCATAATAAGAGAAATAAGCCAACTTGTGCATTTACTTGGATATGACATCACTGACAGCCAATTAGAAAGTTCCACTTGTGTCATTTCATAATAAAGAAAAGACTATTCAGCACTCATTGCATCAAAGAACACATGTCACAGAGATTTGCACAGAAATGGGTTGATTAATTTTTAATGAATTATACCAGGAGAAGCTTCCTTGTATAAATTGCTGTGAGAATATCAGTGATAACCCGTGTTTGAATAAAGAGTTTCTGTATGTGTGGATTCTACAGCTACAGAGACACTGAGCAAAACTGAACTAAAAATTGTGCTACTCACCCTAATCTATCCAGTTCCTACCAACAGTAAAAGCAGAGTGGGGTGCACAGTAGTGCAGGTTTAAAAGACTATTTTATTCACTGGAAGTGTGCCCCGTAACTAGCAGAATGCTTTCCCACTGTCTTTGTTTTCACTTCAAGAGTGGATGTCACTCTTCAAAACAGGCCTTTGCTGAACATTGCCTGGTCTCAGCACAGCTTTTAACTTCTGTAACACACCCTACAAGCTTACACATTTTGTGACTGAATAGCGTTTTCTTTCATGGGACCAGTCAGCTGATGCACAGACTAAACAGGGCATCCTTCTGGACGAAAAGCGTGCTGTAAAATGTCATTGTATTTCAAGGTGTGTAGAGGAAAAAAATATTTCACTAATGATGTTAGGAAAACACCAGTTCTCCCTGACCCATGGAAAAGACAGGTAACTGACCCACTGTGGAGTAAGGCATGAAGCTCAGGTGCTACTGTCCATGTGTTTATAGACAAGTAGTCTTCAGACTTACAGCAGGCCTTTCACACTAGCTGTGGCTATTCTTATCTTTGTGCAGAATGTGTCAAGAGCCATACACACAAATAAACTTTCTTCAAATTATCACAAATGCACCTCTTTGAAAAGTGAACACAATCCAGAGTTTGGTGGATTTCCAGCATGCATGATTCCTTCCAAGAGTTTGAGACCACCCAGATTTCAACATGAAACAAAGGTATTATGAATTCTGAATTAACTTTGATTCAAGCTGATTTGATGAAAGGCATGCAGTACTGAATTATAGTAAATTACAATATACTAGTAAATCTATATGTGACCTTGGTTTCTACAAAATCAAAGGTATCAGGCACCCTCCTTAGTCCATGCTATACAAAGCCTACTCATGTTATTCTAGTCTAATAGTGGTTTAGAACTGGGATCTAGACTGTTGAAATGCAAGGAAAGTGTGAACAACAATTCTTGTGTGCTTTTGATATTGAAATGATCTGGATAAAACCAGGGTGCTTATAGTTTCCTTATATAGAATCCTATATTAAAGAAAATACATTTCTAAAATAGAGTGAACTGATTTTAAACCAGTTTTGTGCATTTAATATTTAGAGCAAGTGTCTGAAAAGCATTTTCTCTTTTAGTTCCTTGTCATACATGTTCAGGATTCATTATGTTACTTGGAGGCAACCAGGTGAATTTCCTCTGAATGTTTGTGCTGATCAAGGAATGCCAAAGAATAGTGAATTTTAATTTTAATTGATCTGACTGGAATGAGCTGCCACTCTTCTTTGCATATGAACATATTTCTGTATGGAGATTTTGGTTACATTTTGTGCTCAGAATAATTTAGGATTAAAGGAAGAATTGTAGATTCAAATACTGGAAGAGTTTTCTCACTAATATATATTTTATTCCTGTATCTAGCACTGCCATAAATCAGAGAGGGGATACCTTAGAGTGGCAACTGTAGAAAACAGAAGGAAAAAAGTCTCATTAAAATTTATGCATAGTAGGATATAGATTAAATTAAAAGCCAACAGGATCTCAATGCATTGCAATTGTCATTCCTGAATTAGCAGTTTCTCCTACCAGAAAAATATCTGCAGTAAGAAATTTGCCTTTTTTATTTTACTACTATTCTTCACATACAGTTTGCTATAGTTTTAAAATAGACAAGCAAAGAAAGGAAGATTTATTTGACCTACCTGTAAGCCTTGAAATATGTATTTAGCACAGCTGTTCTTTTGTGTTTAAACTCATCACAAAAATGCAGCTTTAATGTAACCCACCATTGATCTGCAGTAAGTGGAAACAAAATCTCTCCTTAATTAGTATCATCCAATCACTTTTTTACATTTCTACAGAACACACACTGTGAACTGTTTAATGGACTATTATTTAGAAGAGTGGTAAAGAGCTTGCAAAAAAAAAAAAGCATATAGTGAAAATAAAAACTAGCAGTGTCAATGAAAAATGTGTTGCAAAATAAT
Source organism: Corvus kubaryi (assembly GCF_017639235.1). Classification (NCBI taxonomy): domain Eukaryota; kingdom Metazoa; phylum Chordata; class Aves; order Passeriformes; family Corvidae; genus Corvus; species Corvus kubaryi. The sequence goes on along the minus strand of NW_024580667.1, from coordinate 25,774,114 downwards.
GGAAAAAAAGATGTTTCATTAAGATGGGCTTCACTGGCATTTTACTGTATAGATGAACACTGCTCCAATTACTGCCAACAATGGGGAAAGAGATAGAGAGATATAGTTTCATTACTTTCAACACCCTTAACTGTCTACCACTGAATTCGCTTATCTGTTCCTTTTTCTACAGGACCTGCGTGGAGGGGGGAAGGAATAAACAAAGAACTGAGTAGAGTGAATGTGTCACAAATTACCACAAACACACTGTGACTCAATGCACTTTTCATTTCTCTCCTCATTAACTGTGTCTTGCTCAAAATGAGAGACTGGGTCTAAACATAATCAAGTCCCACAGATAACAATTGACTTGACTGCTGGGGCAGTCATCACCTTCTAGCTACTGGGAAATAAATTTAGAAATAAAATGAGTTAAAATAAAATTCACTCTGCTCTCTTTTCTGTGCTCAGATAATTTGAAGGCCATCAAGGCCTGCAGAAACAATCCATCTCTCTGTGAAAAGGAAAGCAGCCTGTGCCACTACCAATAAGGCATGTCTTTAGTGTTATCAAGAGTAAGTATAATTACACAGTGGAAAGGCCATCAAAGTGTCTTGGGCGCTGGTATTTTTTTCCTGAGGTCTTCATCAATAGTGCTGCCGGAGTGAAAAGAATAAGTGGGGGAGAAAAGGAAAAAAAATAATATCCTCCAGATTGGTGTGACTGACCTGCAATCTAGTAGAGCACATTATAATTTGAGAGCAGTAGGACAATTCAATAAAAATTTTGCTGTCTTCCACTTTAAATCAGGAAGGATTAATTTCAAGAATCTGTGTGGATGCTCTTGTGCTCTTGGTTTTGTCAGTACTGAAATTTCTTTTCGAAGAGGCTAAAGGACTTCCTGTTGCAGTGTACTTGCACTTGCCAAGGCTCTCTCCTTACCTCTAATAGAAATGCATTTCTGATAGGCAGATTTCTGGCTGACAAAGGAGAGGTAGGGCTATTTGTTTCTGTTGAACAGTCTCCCTAGTCTTGCACTTTTTATTTGGACAAAACACAAGTGAAGTGAATTGGTTCTCTGTATTTCTATCAAGAGGAGCCACACCCTGATGTACATGTTTTAGTGGAATTCTGTTCAGTAAAATACATACACAATATGGCTGACACTGTTTCACAGGGTGGAAATTCAGAGTTATATGCCTGAGTCTTGGCCTGTGGTGCCTTACTCCGATTAGTAAATGTTGTTCTTGCAAGGAGTAACCCTGGGGAGGTACTATGGGGAGGACTCTGGGGAGGACTTTGCATGAACCAGTCACAGGAAGATCTGGATATATGTATAGAGCTAATGCCAGCGGCTTGCTAGCTGATTATCTGATAATGAAAATACTTTTAAGAACAGAAAATAACCCAAAACCTAGTATTGACTTGTTTCTGGCAGTCTTCTGTTTAATAAAAACAATGTTAGTAACTGTGGTATAAGTCCTGAAAATAATCACCAAGTCTGATAATGAGAACCAATCATCTAAACATCAGTGTCCCCAGAAATCATGTTGTTCTTGGAACTTAATTTTTCTGTGGCTACTACATCTGGAAATCAGTGTCCAAAATGGTGGTAATTGTTTGCTCTAGGGCAAATTAGATCATTAAAAAGCTTTAACCAGTCAGAGGACATTTAAGTCTGCCTCAGTGGTTTGTTTCTACTGCTCACAACATGAATATATTTTCCAAACCTCAATTTTTATTAGATTTATTACAAGGAACAAGATTAATTGGGCTGTACTGCTTTGACAAAATTCTGGTTCTTAAATAATAATTATAAATTTCCTGGAGTCCAAAAGAACTGAAGTAGAGCAGATCCAGCAATGTGGCCAAACATAACAAACTGAGAGGAGCGAGGATAAAGAAGTATGACTGAGAGAATGTAAATGTGAAATCTCCCTGATATATATTCCCCTAAAACTTCAAGTTTTTATTGGCTAACTGGCAAAGTAATTTCTATTTCTTAGGTTTTATTTGGACACCAGCGTTGCCTGGAATTTGGGGGGAAAGGGTGTGAGGTCTTTTTCCAAAAAGCTCTGCGACTAAAGTCTCACTTATGACAGTGAGCCCTGAAGATTAAAGGGTCTGGCCTGCCCAGATCTAGCTGAACTGAGAGTCAACAGCACAGACTGAACTGCAAGTTCTGCTTCTGAGGAAACTGGGATGCACAACACTGGCAAAAGGTTGAACCTCTGCCTTTATTTAGCTGTTCCATTGCACTGTCTGAAAGGACACAGTAACTGGAACACGCTTACAGCATGTCAGCCGTATTCCTCTGGAATATGCCTTTATTGCTGTCACAGAAGTAGTAGAGATACAATGTCAGCGTAGCGCATAGACACTAAGTTAGTGATAAAGGAGGTGACTTCAGACAGTAGATGAATGGGAGCTGCGCCTGTACAGATCCCACAAAGGCTGTGTTAGTCTGTGTAGTTGCTCTTGTGACTGAGGTGTATATCTTAGTAGTCTGAGCCTGACTGGTTTCCAGCACATAAAACAAGCAAGCAGGATTAAATAATTTTATATTTTGTTGCAATGACCCTTCCAAAAAGTAGATTTGTATTTTCTAATTCATTTTTTCTAGTGTGTTGGAAGGCCATTTATGCCACAGAATTTTTGTTCTAGCAAGTAACTGAGACATAAATCCAGTTAATATCAGATGAAACTGGTTCAGACACAACAGAAAGAAACTCAATAAAAATAAGCTAAGTCTTTTTTACGTGTAATCATAACCTCTTAACAATAAAATTCATCACCCAAGTGATGAATTCTCTATCTTCTTGAATCAGAAATCTCTGATTCCCTGCTGGATTAGTGGGCACTAACAGAATCCTTCCATTTAGTGGTCTATTTGAGGTCCAATTAACCAAATAAGCAGTGAAAAGCAGTTCCAAAAATCACATGGCTTCCTGCCACTGTCGCAGACAAGCACAATGTAGAGACACCTCTAATTTACCTGAGCTATGAAGGCATAGCAGATATCTAGGTTGCTGGGGCCTGTCTCTTCCAACCACTCCTCTGGAGCGTGTCCGAAATTGCCCTTCTCCATTTTTATTGCTGGCTAACATGGCTGTAACCTGTAAAACACGGTAGAGCTGTATTCAAAAAGTGGATGGCAGTGGGCTCCACTAGCATTTCCACTTTCCAATCACTGTGTCATGGTCACGAGTGAGAAAGTAGGCTAAATAGAGAAAAACAGTTTTAAACTGTGTAATTATTTTTCTCCATCTGTTTTAAATACCACTCTGCAGGTATTTAAAAGACATGTAGATATAATGTCTAAGAATATAGAGTAATGGTAGGCTTGGCAGTATTTGGTCAATGATTGGACTCTTATTTTAAAGGTGCTTTCCAACCTAAATTTTTCTATAACTCTATGTAACTGATACTCTTTCCAGTATTCATGTTTTCAAAGTTTTCCTGAAGTTTGGAATATACCAATACTTTAGTTATGTTTGAGATTGTTTATTTACCCAAAGATCTGTTCTGGTCAGACGAGCAGCAGGAGGGTCATTTATGATCCATATACATCATTATGTTCCCAAGAATCCAGAAATCACTGAATATGGCTTCCAAACAAAGTTAAATAAAAACATAGGTATTTCTTCAAGCTCAGGGTTCATAAATATAAATGGTCTGTATCATTTGCAGTTTTTCCATGGGAGTATTATTTGGCATAGCTTCGTGCTGTGCCAAATCTGTGGGTTTTTAGATTATTGCTTTTTAGAAAAATCTGGTTTTGGCACACACGTACAAACACACAAATTGGAAAGGGAAATATTTACATTGTGATATTAAACTTGTTCACATCTTCAATGATGATTTATTAAAGAAAAGTATATGGCAAGCCACAGAATGGGGACATGTACCCTGGGTTTTACATTCCCTATATGAAACAACCACAAAACTCATTTGAAAACAAATAGTACTATAAAGACTTAAAGAAAGAAAATGAAGCATTTGCATGTATAAAATACCTCATACAACACATCTTCATTCTGAAAGACTAAAGAGAACGAAATGTTTCTCCAAATAGCTTTTCAAAGGCATTATTTTTTATGGCCAGGATGTTTCTGTTTCTGTAGGCACCTATAATATGCTGTTGGATTACTTCATTGAGCGGCTGTTAGGTTAAGTACAATACTTTCAGTGTTGAAGTATTCAGTGGACAATGAAAGCTCAACACGAGAAAAAAAGTAAATAACGGGGAAGTTATAGGTGTTTTGTGGCAGTGTGGAGAAAGCAAAGAAAAATAAAGGACCAGACAATAAATTTGCTGCTTTTAGTTATATGTTTTGTTATGGTATCCACTGATATGCAAAATTTGTTATTAAAGATCATATGATTTATGCTAGACAGTTTATGTTCATTTTATGATCAAATTCCTGTATAGATACAGACATCTGAAATACATACATATATATATATATATATATATGTATGTTTCTGTTAGTTAAAATAAACCCTTTTCTGGCCAATGGAGATGAATTCATAGTCTTAAGTTGCAATTCATCTGACCTTCTTTGAGGACTTTGTGGCACACAAGCTAAAATGGACGTCTGTTTTCTCTAAGAAACGCCTAGTCTGAACAGCTCACATGTAGATACCTAAATGAAGAAGGATCCTGGTCCCACTGTCTGCTGCAATAGACAAAGCAGGCATGCTGTGAACGTAGATACAAAGCAAATAAGACATAAACCGAATATTGGACATTAGTAGGAAAAACAGAATTGCAGAAAGACTTGAATGTTAGGAAAGCTTCTGGATGCTGAAAAATTATAGCATGTGTAAGTCTCTAGGCATGTCTGGTGCTCTCCAAAGCAAATGTTTCTCAGCATCTCTGAACAGTATTAGAAGGTCCCACTGTGAAACAATTAACAGCCTGGCTACAACACTCCCAGTTTTCCAGCCAGAATCTGAAGGAGAAGGACAATTATGAGGGGACAACTGTGGTTGTTGCCAGAAGAGTCACTAGGGCAGAAAACACCAACAAAATGATTAGTGTCCAGGCTGGCAGCAAGTAATAGTATAGTGTTACTGGTAGGGTGGAAGGGAAGAAAATTATGAAAGGCTTCTAAAACCTGCTAATTTATCTGGAATTAAACTGTCTTAACAGTGTGTGGCAGTTATTTTATTAGTTTAAAAAACTAAAATGTGAACAACTTGGTTTCATAGATAGCACTGATATAAAGTGATAGAAAAGGGAGTTATGAAAGGAAGAAATTTGAGTGCAGAATACAGTGCAGTAGTCTTTCAAGGTCAATGTAATTCTTCTTTCTAAACATGTTTGTTGCACAAAGTGGAATATGGATATCAGAGGTTTGTATTTCCATCTGTTTGCTTAAAACCAGGTCTGTGCTCCAGCATGAACAGGCAAAGCTCTGATGAGCTAGAAGTAGTTTGGTTCACAATGCACCCTATAACAATGCCATAGTATGCTGATTTCCTTATGATAATTGTTAAGGGTTTTATAAGTTTTAATAGTCATCACATGGTCACAAGCTGATTTTATGAAAGTTTGTTCATTAGTCTCAGCAAAGCGCTGCAGCACAAGTAAGAATTTCTAATTGAGTTTAGTAATAGGCTGAAAAGGTAGTTATCACACAAAGCAAATAAAAAGCAATGTAAAGAATTTTATTTTGTTTAGAATTGAAATCTGAGAGCAGTTTTATCCTGAGTCTTAAAGAAACATATAGTAAGCATTTAAATAAGTGTACTCACGAACTGCTGAGATCAAAAGTTACCAGTGGCATTATTTGTGAAATATGAGTGACCTTTGTGAATCTGTTTCAAGGTTCAGGTAGTCTAGAATTGATTGAACTTACTCCAAGCATTTATGGACAGGGCTGAATAAGGGCAATAGGTGCCTTGGAATAAGACTTATCAGTTCCTAACTAGAAAAATGGCTCTGACAATACTGCCTCAGCTGGTAACTGAGCCCTGAGTTTTCTGGTTGGGTTCACCTTCAGACTCAGAAATCTAGGTTTATTTATCTAAATGCAAGTATGAGTGTGCTAATGGCTAACCCTCTTTAACAGTATAAGCCAGGGTAGAGCTCAGATGTTCAGCCATATTCAGCTAAAGATGTCTAGGCATCCTAGAGTACCTAAGATATCTGCACAGGCTTGACAGATATAACAGAGGAGTTGAGATCTACTGGACTAATAGCAACTGGCCAGGAAAGCTATCAAGGCACCTCAAATGCATCTTGTCTAGGCAAAGAAACTGAGCTGTTAGTCAGCAAGGCTCAGTTAACCCAGTGTAAAGGAAACATCTCATTTGATAAACCAAAGATCTCTCTAGAGTCACCTGACCGTGTTGACTAGGCTTTGAATTAATATGGGGGAAGCCAGTGTCAGAGACTGAAATATTATCATTTATGACTTAAACATTTTCTTGAAGGACTTTTAAAACTGTATTACAAAAGCTGCAGAGAAGATGACCAAACCCTGAATGGGGCTCTGAGACAGCCCCAGGGCTATCAGCTGCCAGGCTCGAACAGACCCTCCACCAAAGGGTGGGGGGAGGAGAGGCTTTGGGTATCTGGGAAAAGCCTCTGGTCAGAGGCACAGAGACTTCCCATCCTCCACTGTGCAGAGCAGCCCAACTGAGGGGTCCTCACCGGGGAAGGGGGGGGGAAGCTTATCCACAGCAGAAGGGGTGACATGGCCCATCACAAGGGCCCCCCTCAAAGGGGTCTCCAGACCCTCCACCAGAGATGATGCAACAGACCCTCAGTGTTGCAAGGGACAGTGTGTCAAGCTGGCCCCTGCAGGGGAGACACGTGGTCGTTCCCACCTGGCCCGAAGTGTATATTAATCCACGGGATTCTGTACTCTCTGGCGTGTGGTGGCACAGCATGTGGTGGCATGGCACAGCGTGTGGTGGCATGTGGTGGTATGTGGTGGCATGTGGCAGCGTGTGGTGGCGTGTGGCAGCGTGTGGTGGCATGTGGTGGAGTGTGGCAGCGTGTGGCACCATGGCACAGCGTGTGGTGGAGTGTGGCAGCGTGTGGTGGCATGGCCACGGTGGCAACAGGGGACCCTCACCACGAGCAGACCAGATGGAGGGGAGCAACGAGACGTCGTTGGGACCCTCGGATGGGTGATCTGCTTCCACCTAACCCCTGTCACCTCTCCCTGTCCCCTCAGCCCCCCACGCACACTTCTTTTTCTATTTCTTTCTTTCTTTCTTTCTTTCTTTCTTTCTTTTCTCTTCCTTCTCTTTGCCTCTTTTACTATTAAATAAAATACATCAATTTTTTGGCATCAACATCTAACCTCGTTTGGTTTTAATCTCGTTTCTGGGAATATTTTGAGCCCTCTAAGTTCCTTCTGGTTTATGCACAGAGACAGCTTTCTTTGCTTTTCTGGGTTTAAACTGGATCATAACAGCCAGTCTTCCACCTCACACGCAGACAGATACTTTTAGATATCTAAACGCAGGTCTCTGGATGTGGAACTGAACCAGACCTTGAAGATCTATAAGATCAGACTTTATGTTTTCTTAGAAACAGCTTAGTAAATTAGCAGGACAGAAAAAGTCTAAAACCTATGTGTGCCAAAACCTTACCAAGACGAGATATTCTTTCAGCATCGTCTGATGAGCTAACTCTCACAGTCCCACTCAGAATGTCTGTGGAATGGGACCCAGTATGCAGTGACAGCTGGCTTTGTTCAAAGAAGAGTTGAAGAAAAATATGTGCTGCTACTACTACCACCACTACCACTACTACTACTCCTCCTCCTCTTTCCCTTTGTATAATGTACAAGAATGGTCACAGCATTCATCTAGGGTATGGAAGGACTGGGATCAACACAAAACTTCTGTAAAAAATAGAGTTAGTTTATCTTATCACAGATATCAGGTTTGATTTCTGATTTATAGCAGGGAACAGCTGTGGGATTTTGGTATCCAAATCCTTCACGTTACCACCCTTACAAGAGTGTGCACTCATGACTTCTTAACATAAAAGGATTTACCAAAGCTTACACAAGAATGTGCCTGGCTTTTTTGTAGAGTTTGGACTGGGAAAGGTTTTAACCTGGCCTGAGGAAATTTCCAACTCTTGAGTTCTATAGCATGAATATATCCAATGCAGGTCCAAAACTCTGAAAGCTACATGTGTTTTCACTAGCTTGTGAAGCCACCAGATTTCAATGACCCACTATTTTGTCAAGGACCTCTTCAGTCTTTCTTTCTTCAGACTGTATGAATCACTTACCTGCCAAAAGCAATCAGGACAATGTTGTGGCTAAATGTGCCACGTGCTGCACATGATATTAACAATAACACTTGTAACTATGACAAGAGCTTTATACCCAGACTATAAACTGAGAGTATCTGGTGAACCGTTTACAATATTTTTTTGTGTTACTGCCTTTTTAATTATGTAATTCAGCAAATGAAAACAATGCCACATTTCCATAAAAAGTAGACATATACACATTGATAATCTACAAAGGCCTAATTAATTCAGTATCTCTAGGGTATGTCATAATTTACAGGTGTAAAATTATGAGGAATTACCTTGTTAAAGTCTTTTGAATCTGACTACAGGTATTCTAGCAGTGCTCCAGTAAGAGAGTTATTCAAATCCCATTCCCATTTCTGGTGGAATTTTTATCATTTGTGTGGCTATGTTTTGCCAACAAAAAATGAGAAAAGACAAGACTCTGTTCACATTCATCTGTGGGGATTCAGCAATTAAATCAATTTGATTAACCAAAGACCCATTCTGCTGTGTATTTACATACTGTAATTACGAATTGGCAAATAGCAGGAAAAGTGGGAGCGTGGGATAGCGTGTTTTTATATCAGTTGTTCCAATACAACGCCTGTAATACTTCTAAATAAGCAGTCAGATCTATTCACTGTCTCAGCACTCCAAGCGGGTCAGATGAAGCAGTATTTTTAATGGGATTTGGGCTGTCTGACATTTCACGTTCTTTTATATGTAACAAATACTTAAAAGCCAGTACTACAAGTCCTGAGAATTGTTCTGTCCCATCGTTTTTAGTCTATATTTTCTTCTTCTCTACCACCAATGTCCGTTTATTTCAGACTTGCCAAACATCCAGGTTTGATCAAATCACTTTGATTTCCAGAGTGTTTGGTTGAGCTCAGATTGCAGCTTGGTCTACTGAAAATTGAGTAATGTCTATGTTGAAGGTGGCTGTGAGGAGACAAACTGACAGGTTAAATCAACAAGGACTGCAGTCTGGAAGCTCAGCTGCCAGGCTCTGACTGGGTGGCCTCACATGTGCTTGCAGTCCAAGCTAAGGAAGGAGCATTTTAGGGCACCAAGGGAACATAACGACTCTGTAGACTGAACAGTCTTGTGGCACCTCAGGCACCTGCAAGGGTCAGACTCCACGTCTTCACATATGGATACAAATGTATGGAGCACTTCAATTTCCTCCCAGCTACTTGGTTATTGATCTAGTGTAACTGCTGAGAGAGAAGGAAAATCTGGACTGATGAAGTACTACCATACACATCCGTGCAAATGACCGATAAAGCTGCATCATGCCAAAACACAGGAGTCTTGATTAACACATAGCCCCTAGTGATTGAAACAGCTCTGTCTTTATCATAGAAGACAGTCTCTTTGTTCAACTCTGTATTGCAATAAAAATCAACCCCGGTTTGAACAGATAGTACTAGCACTGATATTAACGTAGAATTTTGTATCACCCAAATGAAAAGGTGGCAATTCCCAGGGATTTTTGCATATAGTCCATTTTCAACAGCTGTTCATAATATACAATATGTTTACTTAAATATATATATTATTTAATTATTCTACTATTTAGGTACCCTATGAATTTATGTATGTGTCTGGATTCAAGATAAAAATCACAGTATCTATTTTGATTTTAAAAGGTTCCAGAGAAACCACCACATCTTTTTCAATAGGTAATTTTCATTTACTCTTAAAAATCAGAGATTATTTTCAGTTTGTATTTATGTAGCTTCAGTTCCTTCTTATTATGCCTTTATCTACTAGATTAAAGACTCCATTACAAGAAATAATGCAGGTAATTTTAGACTGTTGTCATGTCATTTCTTAACCTTTTTATGTAAAGGAAACAGATTTACCCATTTACTATAAGGTAGGTTTTCCAGGCCTCAGATAATTTCTTTTTTCAATCTTTGTCAGTTTAACAACAACCTTTTTTTGTAATGAAGGTGAAAGGTCTGGGCACAAACCGTTCTCAGAATCTCCACTTCCCACTGATGATTCATCTGGAAGTCCTCGCTCCAAGTGCAGAGCAGGCACCTTTTTTCTGAAAAACTGGGCTTGTGCCAGACTTTGTTAAGTTACCATTTATGTCATTCAAATGGACCTGCTGCCCAGCATGCTAATGTAAGTGACTGCTAACATTAGCATCCACTTATCATGTAACATGTCATTTTTGTATCTTCTATTCAGTTTACAAGAAATAATTCCAGAAATTTATAGAAAATATTGGAGTGCCTGAAACCTCTGAACTGAAAATTTCCCATTTCCTCTTACTTGAATATTATATTCTGATAGTTGGCCTTGTATGAAATATTTACTTTTTACCTTGGTTACCAAAGCAACTTAATGCACACCTGTGAGAAATCTGGAAACATGCAGTAGACTTATCTTCTTATCTTTTTTATTCCTCCATTTTTCTTTCATTGACATTTTTTTCTGCCCTGTGAGTTCACAAGGGACTTATGATTGTACACAGGTATTGCAACCTTTATACAGTGTAGGCATAAGTTTACTCACAGAACTACACAAAATCCTTGACAGAAAAGATGTTATTTTCCAGAGCAGGGAAGTGGGAAGGAAAATCATTACACAAAGTCTTACATAAAGGTGTCTTTCTGAAGTCTGATCTTTCTGTAGAGTTAGCAAAGAAACTCAGCCTTCTATTTCTGAAATGTTGTAAGGTGGTTCATTTTAGGAACTGAAAGAAAAAAAAAATATGCCAAATATCCAATGGGAACAATATTCCTCTGGTTTACAGGGGGCAAGATTGCTAGAAAGTACATCTATACCACTTGGCATTCCTAGGTAAAATAAGTGATGATCCCAGGCTTGTAGATGCCCTGTTTGCTAACACATCAGATTAGTGTTCAGGTTTGGTATGTTACAAACACTAAATCTGTCTGCACTGTTGCAGTCAGGTGTTGAGTTCTGTTTGAGATGTGGTTGAAGAATTTGCCACTTACCTGTCTTTCCCATCTGCAAGTGAACTCCACCAGATTCCCTTTGTCTTTGAGCAGATAGGAAGCTCTTCCACTGCCATTTATAAAATTTGAGGGAGCTAGGAAAGCTATTCCTTAAGATCTCAACTGTAATTACTATCTCACAATAAAGACCTGATAATTAGCTCCATTCATTCTAGTTCTCCACCCTCTCTTTTTAGGCATAAAGCTCGGGCTATTGACAGGAGCTTATCGAACCTCCTGTATCACACACTTCTACGGTACAGCCTCTTGGTTGTGGGTGTAAAATATTTCAGGGCTTTAACAATTACCGAATCACACAATAACAGGATGGCAGAGATTGGCAGGAATTTCTGGAGACCATCTGGTGCAGCCCCCTGCCGAAGCAGGGCTATCTAGAGCTGGTTGCCCAGGACCCTGTCCAGATGGCTTTTGGGTATGTCCAAACTGGGAGAATCCACAAGCTCCTTGGGTATGTTTGCAGACACTTTCCCAGTGAGTTCTTCATGAATCTGCCAGCTGAATGTCAGTTAATGGGTCACCAATGCCTCTTCCCTGAGGATATACATAGAATGGCCTTTGTCCTGGTTCACTCCTTTGTGTGCCTGCTAGAGGGCTGAGGACAGCCTTGTCTTTGAAGGTATGAAGTCCACGGAAACTAAGTATTTTTCCCCCTAAGTTTTACTTGGCCCTGTACAAGGAAAGATCTTTGTTACAAGCCATTTCTTAAAAAGCTGTAAATACTTCCAGGATGATAGAATCTCAGTAATTTTCCCACTCTGTATTTCAGTGAAAGGGTAACCTAATTTTCCTCTGGGCATGCTCGTGTCTAGGTCACTATTCACCCTTAAGCCTACAACAATGGCAATAAGACCACTGTACGAATTTCTGATATTCCCAAAAGTTTTTAGGATGTACTAGTGCCCTTTTATTGGAATTCAGCTACAAAAATGTACTGTACAGAATCTAGTACAATAAGACAGGACCATAACTTGAAATTATGTAAATACTCAAAAGTAATTCAGGTAGGAGTAAAAAGCCTTAATTTGCTTATATTCAGAAAAAGGCAGGCAAGGACTGCTGGATTCAGAGAGTAAGACATGTGGTTAACGCTCTGATTTTTGTTTTGCAATCTTTTCCTAAAAATAATATATATATTCAATTTGTGGAGTTAGAAACACTATATTTGTTTTTTTCTCTGCAGATCATAATATCATATGAACTTCTAGAAAGACCTCAACTACTAGACAGAAGTGAGTGTAAAGATGAAACAATACATCAAGTGTAAAAATATACAGAAATGACTGAAAAAAATCCCAAACAAACAGAAAAGCAGGGTTCATGCCTACAACACTCTTCTTCAATTTTTCTGTTATATGCAGTAATTTAAACAAAACATATTGAACACTTTGAAAAAAATGAGCTTTGTGATTAAAATGTCTTTTTTATCAGAAGATTATCTGGGTCACTACAGTAAAAAGTGCATCAGCAAGAAGGAGTATTTGCTGTGTTGATAGTCCTCTGAGCATCTTCAATGAATGCCTGACTGGAGAATGAGAAACTGTTCTCTTGCCAGTTTTCAGTAACCATATGTTGTGTGTCTCCTGAATACTGACTGCAGAGAGGTGTTTTGGATCTTCTAGACACCAGTGAAAGAAAATATTTCTAGTTTCAAAAGAAAAAAAGAGAAGAGAGTAGACCTTTTTGGTCATGTTTAATTGCTCTGTTACCAGCAAAACATGTTGGATACTGAATTTAGCGTCTTCTTGTATCCTTGGTAAAAATCAGTATTTTTAAAATTAATGTCTCTTCTATGATAGTCAGATAAGAATTTTATTACAGTTGTAGCACTTCTGTGTGTCTTGGATGTCTTGAATAGGTGTTTTGTCCTATATCCCAATCATACTCACATGGTTTTTTTATGTGGGTTGGTGTGTTTGCCCTGATGTATCTGCTCCAGCTGGTCTTGCAATTCAGTGGATAGTCAATGAGGACAAGTCCCAAAATCTTTTAATTCCTTTTGTCAGAGTGGTTGAAAACATGTATTTTAACATCTCATTTTATTATTAATTTCCACTGAATAAAACAAAAAATTTCGGGTGCCTCCAGTCTTGGGAAATAAAAAAAAAATTCTAAAAGCCTGCAACAGATACTCTTTTTATTGTAATTGCTGACTTCTGAGAAGTTACTCTGATTGGATTTGATCAGGTATTAGAACAGATCTCACATTAAAATGTAGGGGTTAGAATTTTCTGTGCATGAAGCTCATTTTATCACACTGGTGGCATCCCCAAATGGCAGTAATCAAGTGGTGTGAAATAACTAAAACCATAGCTGTAGCTTGTGGATCAGAAGATATAGAACTAACTTCAAATGGTTCAAAATGAGGACAAGCTAGCATCTGTTGTAATCCTTTACTGAAACTGCTACTTTTCACTGGAGAAAAATGGCACAGGTTTATGCTCATGTCCCTCTAACTTTCACTTTTAAGAAAATAATTATTTGAAGTAAGTAATATATTTAGATATGTTTGTGTTTGTTAGAGTCCTGTGGATGAGATATGTAGAGTGGTCTCTCTTCTTTCTATTAAGTTGTCCAGATGTCTCCTCTGACGACTTGGTTCTCTCTTTTGGACTTTGAATGTTAAAGTTCTCATACCATCCTAATTACTTAGTGCTAGAAAATACAGTTAAATGTAAAAAGGTAAGAAAGATAGTCACAACTTGCTTATTTACAATGTAAGAGATCTCTTAACAGATGCTGTCTAAGAAAGTTTAGCACAGTGAGAGATATCTTAAAGGGGGCTATGGCCCCCTTATTCTAGGGGCTATGGCAGTAAAAAAAAAAAGTAGAAAAGAGTGGTTTAATATTTATGTCAGAGAAATACAGAGTAAAAGCTAATTTGTGAATGTACATTATTTTTTTAGAATACCAGGACAGCATATTTTCTGTTCACTGAAATATGTTCATGAGTAAGGGGTACACAATAATCTAGGCACCACAGCTGTGGAAGGACATCTTAGCTGTAATCATTCAAAGCATATATTTGGCTCTATTTCTTTAGGTGATGAATCTCCTAACCTCACTGCCAAACAGTAGCATAGCTACTTTTAAACTGAAAAGACAGAGTGAGACTTCTGAAAAAGAAACTCCTGCTTTGGGCTCTGGAAGTCCAACATCATTGTTGCCAAAGCAGCAAGTGCTGACACTGAAAATGGCACTGCATCCACATGGTCGTTGAAGAAATTTGCAAGGTTAAAAATTATGTTAGATGGAATTTTCACACTGGGGATTAAAAGCCACATATTTGAATCAGTTAAAAAGTTTTTCACATCACTTTCATAAAGCAGAGAGAATGGACAGTGGTACAACTCACCACAGTAAAATTCCTCCAGCCTGAGACTTCCTATCTAGCCCAAAGTGAAGTTTTTGTCCCATTGCTTCACTCTGTGTCCTCTGCTTGGAGGAATACTGTGATTTTGGTAAGATAAAGGACCAGTCTTAGCTTTCTACTGCCCTTTTGTACTTCCTGCATGATTCCATGAACATAGGATGGTAGCCAGCTGGCAGAGTCTTAAACAGTCTTGAAATAACAGGCTAGAGAAAACCAAAAGTGCCTGCAACACAGCATGAAAAATACAGGCTCTGCTGCTGAGCTAGTTAAAAAAAGATGAAAATCCAAGTCAAAACGGACCACAGGGGAATGAAAAGTCACAAAAATTACTCCAGTGTTGTGAAGCTGAGTTTCCTAAATTCTCTCTGTAGCCAGAAGAGTCCCCTAAGGTGCAGTTCAGAGCAGGTATTTGAGTAGCTATGAATCTCTCTTTAGAGGAGAGTGGGTTCTCAAGGAGGAGCTTAGGAAAGTGAAAGATTGGGTTTACTTGCTAAAGGTGAAGTGTTTGTGAATGCTTTCATTCAATGTGTTTCCTGGGTGTGGAATCCCTACCTTGTGTGCTGCATGACACAGTTTTAATTTGGGCTCCAATACAGAGCAGACAAAATGATTTCCCATTGGGGACATGTGGGACTGGGACATGGGCTGTAGCACATCATTATTTTGCCTTTATACAGAAACCAGGTTTGAGCTGTGACTAAATTGGCTTACCCCACCGCATCACCCCCAGCCCCCAGCTCCCCCTACCCCAACCCTACAAGACCTACTTTTCTGGTGTACCCCAACAGGCCTGGTAGCCACAGATATCCTCCATAACGCCATGTCCTACTCTGTATAACACACTCTTGGCACAAGAGTACAAAAAACATTGTGAAAAGGCTCGAAACAATCCACTTCCTAAAATGCATGCAGCTTAGAGAAGGCTATGGCTAAGGTACAGAAAAGTATGGCCTAAGGCTTGAGAGAAGGAAGGGCTCCAGGCAACATTTCTATACCTGTGGCTTTGCCCTTGGGAAGATCTCTCAGCCTTACGCCAAAATGACCAAGCATGTGCATTAAAAGAAAACTAGTTTTCTGAATCCATGTTTGTATGTAAGGCAGCCAGCCTCCCCAGCACATATAAACTTTATTTGGAGCTGTGTGGGAACACCACCTGCTCACACTGCTCCAAGAAATTCCACTTAGAACATTCATAAGCAGCTGGGATGTGAATATTTGATTCATCTCATCAGAAGCTGAAATTAGGATTGAAAACATAGATCATGCATTCTACTAACATTCCAAGAAAATATTTATTTCTTAATATTTTTTGTTCATTGAAATATCACAAACTGCTTATCATTTCAAGCTTGTTTATGCTATGGGTTTATGTGGTTTATATTAAACTTTGTAAATTACTTTAAGCTGGCAAATTTGCCATGATTCAAGCCAGTTGACCTGCAGCTAAAATACAAAGCTGGAATCAATTGATTCCATTGTGACCATCAGCTGTACAGCACATAATGCTCTACAGCATGGTGGGCAAGGGAAGCAATTGCCTAGGCTTTATAGCTGTATTAGTTGTCTACTCCTGTAATTTTAGAAAGCATAATGTTACAAAGAAAATTCCACATGCTCCAGGAGGGAGTAGAGTGAGGACTCTGCAAATGATAGCTCTAAGTCCACTGAATACGGTGGCCGAACTTGTGGCACATTTTTCTTTATATATGTATAAGGGAAGCAAGATTCAACACACAGCAAATTTTCCTCAGCTGCAAAGAGCTAGAAAGCCTGAGGCTTCTTTTGATGTCTCTCAGTCCTTGAAAAATTTTGTTCTTGTGCTGTTCTAAATCCTTTTACCTTTTTCTAGTTGTGCTATATACCTTGCACTATTACTTATTTTCTAGTCATAAATTAAAGGGCTGACTGTAGGAATGATCTTTGGAACCATTTTACTGAAATATCCGATCAGGCAGGGATGGATTCCCATTCCTCTACGTGGGAAAATTTATTTCATTCCTACTTGGATGTTATAAAATATAATATATATTTATATTTTATAAATATAAATACAGAATAAATATAATATAAATTTATATATATATATGTGTATATCTATCTATATATAATATTTTATTATAATACCTCCTAAAACTACTAGCTGTATATTTGGACACACAGCTAGTTTTGGACCAAAAGGGTTTGTTAGTTTTTTTGAAGTGGCAATAGCAAGCAGAAAATTCAGATCATGAAAGCACAAAAACCCCTTCTTTAATAGTTCATCTGAGCAGGTCAAGCTGCTGTTGTGAAACCAGATTCTCTCCAAAAATATTCGTTTACTAATTCCTGTGTGGATAAGTATTGTTGATTTGAGTATCTCATTAGAGTGCGTGCCTCGAAACTGTTACTTCTTCTCACTGGTTGAGAAATGCAGAAAAAGAGAAATTAATTTGAGGTTTCTACCTCACCCTTTTTTACTTGCATGTCTTGCTCCATGTGCCTATGTATAAAAATTACCACCCAGAACATCCAGGCAAGAGCTAGAATGGCAACGTGACTTTTAGCCAAAATCAAATTTTTGAGCAATCTATTCTACAAAACAGGCAATGTTGACAATGCCAGGTCATTTGTTTACCTTGCTATTAGCTGAGACATTCAGCTTCTTGCATAAATGGTTTCTATCTTACATACTCAGATCAATCTTATACAACACCATCACCCTGTTCTGGGCACCTTTCATAGTCCCCTTGCAATACTTCACTACCATTTACTCTACAGTGTACTTCCTGTTTCCTTTGAGCCAAAGTGTCATTTTTCACATTTTATTTGTGGGACACTAAACAGAGGGACATGCCAATTCCTGAAAAATGTCAGTGGTGTAGCAGGGATTGCTTGTTGCTCCATGTGTCCTAATCTTCTTAGTGTCTATGAAAGGGTAAAGGGTGGAGGTTCTCAAAACTGTCCATGCTTTTGCATAGAACAGAAGGAGCCTTTTATGATTATATACCTGCCCTGCCCTGCTTTTTGGAGTTGTTTTTCCATGGCATTCCCAGAGGGAAGGTGGTGGAGATGAATTGTATAACACAAACTATAAACTAGAGGCCTGGACACTTGGACAACTTCATGCCTACCTTCTGGAATTTCTCTTGTACCCATGTATCTTCAGTTCCCTGTTTGCATACGGCAGTAACTAATACCATAGCTTGACCTTCTGTAATATAATTAAAATCATCTTCACAGACTCAGAGCTCTTGCAGTATTTAAGAACTCTTTGGCATTGGATACTTCTAAAAACACTTAAATATCTTAAAAAAACCAACAACAAAGAACCCAGTAACTTCCCTCCTGGATAATGATCAGTAAATTGTGACTGTTATTAAAACAGCATAAATCCATCAAGAGTTGGAAGCTGTCAGATCTCCTCCAGCCAGAATTTGAATGTGGGTTCCAGGCCTCCTATATGGCAAGACTTCATGTGTAGTGTGTGAGCATGCACTTCGTGATCTCTTTAATCAAGAGAAAAATGGATAATGTAGTAGCAGAGTTTTGAGAAAAAATGCAAATTGCTGTGCATTGCAATGAAATGTTTCCCCTTAGGATTAGAGTGCCTAGTAAGACTCCTCAGCATGAGCTGGAGCTGATATATGACGATTTTGCTTGCATGAAGGCGGACAGGTTAGAGCTCAGCTGGGCCAACCATAGGGTCTAGTTCTTCAGCACTTAATCAGGCAAAGCACTTGCAGAAGTCAGAGAGGTTTGCCCCTTAATGAGAATTACCCAGCTAAATCTCCCTCTGCAGGGCTGGCAGTGTAATCCTGCTGCAGGAAAATGATACATAGGGGTCCCCTAATAAAAGTCTTAATTTGCTTTGACCACTGCTAGCATTTTAGGTCCACAATGGCCTTGGAAGTTATCAGTTGTGCTTTGTTGGCTGGCACATTACATTCAGATATAATTCCTCTTCAGAGCTCTCTGCTTAAACCCACTCACTTCCCTTCTGTTGCAGGCAGCCTCTCTTCTACCTCTGTAACTCCTGTGGGGATGAAAGGGTCTGGAACTGCCTGCCTCTTCCTTTTTTTCTTCCTATGGAAATTATAATAGGCAAAAATATGTAATACTTATTTACAAAGAAAGATTAAGTCATGCTACAAATTAAAGAGAAATATATATTAAAAAATACAATTAAGGACTTGGACATTTGATCAAAGGTACTGCATGGCAAAAAGAGTTAATGTGGCAGCTCAAGAACTGTAGCTTCATGAGCTCTCTCAGCCTTCAATATAGGTGAGAAAATGTGTTCTAGATCAGCCCCAAGTGAAAAAGCCTTACCTTAAGTTTCATCATTTCACATTCTCCTTATATTTCAAACATGATATTGCCACTGTTCAGCTGAAAGTTGGTAAAAAATCAGTACCTGACCACAAGGCTGATACACATAAATGGGAACAGTGTGAAGAACACTGTTGAGAACACCTTGTATGGCTTGTAAGTGAGAATATATTAGTTCAGATCTCCCAAATGTTTTTCTTCTGCTTTAATTTTCTGTTCTGCTAAGCCATCACTGAGATATCTTACTGGTTCAGAAAAAAAAGAGCATTGAGTAAGATAGACGATCTGTTAAAGCAAAGGCTGCATTTTTAACAGCTATAACAACAGAACTAGGGGAAGCAATAACTAAGTAGTTCATCCCTTCACAAATCTGTCAGGACACACTCTCTACAGCTGCCAAAACAATGGCAGTAATGCAGAGAGTTGTTTAATATTGTTAAGTCTGAAATACAGATGCAACAAACAATTATCAATATTAGTACATAATCCTACCTAGCTAGGCCTCTGGAAAATCTGCTTTTATCAGATTTCCTCCACTGACACCACTAACACCAATTGATAATGTGGAGGAAGTCTTTTCCAGCCTACTAAAAATGAGCTAGCCAGAATGCAATGCAAATAGAGGACTCCTGGAGGAAGAAACAAACTCGATGCCAGTAAGTAAACTGAGATGAAGTATGAGCAAAGCAAAGCAAACAGCACTGACTGATCTGTGAAAACCAGTAAGACCTCCAAGAATTGCTTGAGCTCCACCCAGATGTGATGCTGCTCACATTAAAGAAGAAGTATTTCTCCATTCCTTCCTGTGACTGCCATGTGCCAGGTCATCCAGCCCGCATGCTGTTTGGCACAGGATGCCTACTCCTCTCAAGTAAGTGACAACAGTCTTTATAGAGACATTAGGACTTCTTTGAACAGTTAGTTTTATACAGGAGTACTTTAAAAATAGCAAATAAAGCTAGCCACAAACGTCAATTAAGTAGCACTTGGCATACTTTTAATTCCTTTGCAATAAAGTGGGCGGCATAGAAATATTTCTAGTGTTTATCACAGAGATTTCAAAGTGGACACAGAATTTTAATTCATGAGTGTAATGATTCAGAAAGAAATACATTTACCTGTGTTGACTTTAAAAGAAGTGTTCAGAAAAGCAAGACTTCTCTTGTTCATGGGGAAGGAAGACCAGTTGTCAGGGCTCCAAATTTAGGGATCACTCCTCACATCTATTGCTCTGCTGTCAAAAACTTGGATTTATTTTGCAAGCTCAGACTGTATCAGCAAATAAAGATGCTAAGCTTAACTCCAGTGAATTTTTATCCCTCTTTATCCTGTCCCCCTTTACATGAAAATCCTTGCTCCTGCTTGCTGAAGTTCACCTGCATGTTTCCAAACACTGGAAATGCAGAGGAAACTAAAAAAGGGATTTAACAACAACAACAACAACAACAAAAAAGGTAATCTTATATATAAAAATCGTTTTATTTCTGTAATTATAATGGTGATTTCCTGAGTTCTTTCTTGAGGATACTCTATTGCCTGCAGGGGTCACTGTGACTTCCTTGGGCCTCTACTACAACTGAAATTAAAAAAAAAAACCAAAAAACAACATAAAATTATCTAAATATAAGAAAACAGCTTTCTTTCTTGTTTTTTTTTTTTTTTTTTAAATTATTATAAAATTACTATCCCACCCTCAGAGCTTGTTTTCAGGACTTTGACAAATTAAAGTAATACTTTTTCTCTGATGTTTTGGTGTATGAGGCAACTACATGATTTACCAGCAGTCCTAAAATTTGGCCCTCTCCACTTACCCCATGCTTTGCCTGTGGTTTTCAACAAAGAGGTCTTCAGTGTGTTTCAAAGTAATCCTGAAGAGAAATATCTGAATAATCTAGGGGATGCCCAAAGCCTCTGCCTTCCCCCCCACTCTGGCACTTGTGCAAGCAGTGCCTGTCAGTCCTCTGCAGACTGATTGCATATGTTACCTTCCCGTACGCCGGCCCTCCTTCCACTACTTTTGTGCAGTAATAGTACAATAACTTTCCTGTACAGTGACTCTCTGTATCCATAAAAAGAAGGGGTTGGGTTTTTTTCTGAAGATCGCATCCCAAAGTCTTTGCTCAGCCTTTACCCTTGTAAAATCTCATTCAAATCAATGGATATTTGCATGAGAAAGCAATCATTTAAAATTAGACCTGAGTGAAATAGGGCCTGGTGAAGGAAAGGGGGAGGTAGTGGTGGGGGGTAATAGGTACTTTCATTTCATGCAGCACAACATTTGATGGGGTTTATTATGATTTGTTCAATCAGATTATTTAAATTTTTAGATTATTTGCCTGTTGAGGCAAATTGGACTCTTAAGAATTTTGTTATATGTTTTGTACTTTCTTGAGACTCTGCTTGCAAGACCAATATCTTTTGTTAATAAAATAGAAATAAAATCAAGATAAACACAATCAAGCAGGATAGATCAGTCAGCCAGAAAACAAACAGATACGATTCAATTGCCCACTCCGGGCCAACACAGTTCTCTGTTTTCAAAGGTGCTGGACATTTGGCTTGACAATGAATGATCCAGCTGTTGAGAATGTACCAGTAAGGACTGAATCAAAAATGTAGGAGGGTGAGGGGTAGAAAGGAGAGAGAGGTAAAAAAAAAAAAAAAAGCCTAAAAGTTTACATCCAACACTCTCTGCTACCTCATGAATGTTTATTTGTTGTTCAAAGGTGCAAGCACCCAATATTTACCACTGACATTTAACAAGAGGTAATAACTCAATGATGCCCTCATCATATTCTGCAAGTGACAAGGGATGACAATGAAAACAATTTATGTAGGGACCAAAGAAGTCCGTGCTGTAGCCCTTTTTCTGGTTGAAGATCATGTATTTTATTCCTTATCCACATAACACTTCCTGTTTATGCTTTATGCTGATGGAGTGAATTTCATCCTTCATAATTTTGCCTACCCTAGCTCAAGTCACTTAGGAAACCTTTATGTAGATTTTACACTTAATTAACATAACCTCATCAGACTTGGTATTTTCTGGAATTTACATGGACTGGATGTCGTAAGGAACCCTGGCTTCAGACGAAGTCGTAAGGGTTGCTTTGCTGAGAAAGAAAAATATTGTACACAGCAAAAAGGCGAAGAAAAACTTGGATTAGAAGATGGATTTAGTGGGTTAAGAAGTCACAGAACTTTGACAAATCACAACTTTACTAATACAAATAAGAACCCTGAGCTGCATTTGAATTCACATCACACCACACCTGGTAAGAATTAGTCTAGCACAGCATCATCAATCATAGTGTGGTTGTCAGTTTTGACATCCTTTAAGTCTATGTTGTATGCTTAATGACTACATTACAGAAAATGTAAACAGACACCAAACATACAGGTATGCCCTATATTTTTTTAAAAGTTGCTGTATATTTAAAAATAAAAATAAAACAGCACCATCAGTGCTTTATATAGAATAAGTAATCTGTAAAATAAGCTGGTATAAAATAATCAGAAAAAAATTTCTTAAAACAAGAATAAAAAAAAAGCAACCCAAAAAAGATTGGAATATTTAGGAACTTTGATTAACCCAATTTGGGAAAACAACAATTAATATTTAGAGGAAATAGACTCTCCTACATTTTGCTATTGTATATTTTTTCTCTCTCAAATATCATTAAATATTTTCTTTACAATACATCCTGTGAATTTTTCAGTTTGATATTGTGACCATGATTTACTAATAAGGACTCCGGAGTCACTTGTGAGCCCATTACAAGCCTTGTATTAATAATTCATAAGGGAAAAACATGCTGAAGAAGTGCTTGGGATCATGACCTAAGTGAAATGCCTGAGTTCAAACTAAAAACTTTCCCAAATTCCGTTTTTATTATTAGCAGATTTCTAGAATTACAACACTTACAAGAAAGCTTTCAGTTCTGCAGCTCAGAAGGTTGACCAGGTATTATGACTATAAGGCCCCTTGTCTCATTTGCTTGTGTGATTTGTGATTAAAACTTCCACCGGCTTCGGCTAGTGCAGGATCAGGTCCCTCAACAATTCATTCAGGGGGAAGCTTAATTTGAGATTTTAGTGAGTGTTTATTTTCTGGCTCAACAGCAGTATATTTTTGAAGTGGGAAAAATGTATGCAAAGAAGGGTCAAAATCCAGATGTAAGAATGAATAACAAGAATACATTCAAGGGGTACAGGAGGAGTGAGAACTGTAAATAGATCTGTGATTTGGCCTGTAAAAGGTAATGCTATCTCTTTACTGAAACTGCATTGTACGTTCTTGTGGTAGGTATGTAACTGCCTCTGCAGAGAAATCTAAAAGGCTTTAAAAATAAAAAACCTCACTTTTTCTTTGTAAATTAGTTTCGTTAAGTTTCCAAAGTAAAAAGAAGAGCCAGAAAACAATGTTTTATTTTAATTCATTTGAATAATCTTCCTCATTTCTGTGATCTATCACTCACAGATAAGAAGCACCTTGCAAATTTTATTATTTCTACAAAATGGATCTTATTCAATTAGCAACTGTCACTGAAAAATAATAGACAATAAACCTCCAGACCTGATTAAAATGGAAAGAAACTATGAGTGAAATCCATGGTATTGAAAGCTGTTACATTTCTTTGAAAATGAGAATTCTTACAGAAATTACTTTCAAAGTTTTTTACTGAACATGAATCAAAGGCCCAAAGTTGGTTTAATTTTAGTCATTGGGAGCAAAATTTGAATTGGGAACTGCCTCGGATGTCTGTAGTTTTAATGTATCTATTTGTTTTAGGAATAATAATGTTTCAAAGCTTTGAGTGAATTCATGTCTTTTTTTTATTTTTGGTTTATTCCTGTAGGACCCCTATTCATTTCTAGACAAGGAAATAAAAAAAGAGAAGCCCTCTTTACACACATCCCAACTTTATTAAAATATATCAGCCCCGAGAAAGAAACTTCATAACTTCCTATATCTCAGTTTGTAAATGAGAATTTTATTACTACGATATAAATGATATAAAATAATACAATTAAAATACTTCTACATCTTTGATTATCACAGGTCTGGATTATTATTTAAAAGTTGAGATACTTTCACAAATATGTGTGTGGGTGGCACAGTAACAAAGTTTTGAATATTAATTACTATTTTTGTAAAGCAATTCTCATAAGTCTTTGGTCTAAACCAACAGTTCTTACTCAAGCAAAACAACTTGAATGCTGTGGGAGTTTTACCTAGCTCAGTACTTCACTCTCCTTAGAGATCAATAAATAATTAAAAATTTTATCTTACAAGCCACTGTGTTTTAAAATTGACTTCTTTTAAATTAATCTTAGCTTTCCTTGTTGGAGAAATGGTAGAGAATTTCTCGCCTGCCTTGGTGCCTGCACCCCCTTAGAAAAGTCTGTGCAGGCAGCATCCTGCAATGCTATATCCAGCCCTAGTTTGGTTCTGAAGCAGTCCCAGTTTTGGATTGCTTCTCCTTTAACAACCTGATTACACTGCACGATTTACTTCCGCACTTCCAGCGCTCCTCATTACTAATTCCAATAGCAAAAACTTGCCAGAACCCCTGAGAAGCAAACCTTCAAATCTAGAATTAAATAACAGAATATATTACATATTGGACATTTTCAGGGAAACTTTACTTGAGGGAAAATAAATACAAACATCATGTTCTGTGATCTGTAAGTAAACTACTTTAACTGCTGTGCTACTCCTAGAAAAGCTTCTGACAATTATGTCTTTTAAGCCAAAGTTTTAACAGTGTGTTTCTGAGGCAGGCATACATACTTCATACAGTATTAATAAAGGGTTTCCTGAATTAATGAAAATGTACCGTATTCACATATAATGAATAAGCACCTAATTAAAAGCACAGTAAAACCAGGAGCACAGATATTGGTGGTTGTTTTTTTTTTTTTTTTTTATATTAATATCTATTGTATTACTTTAGCCTTTAATGTGAGCCTCTTCAGCTGACTGATGCCCAAAGGGGAGCTAACAAATCGCTCAGCTGGTGGCTGACACTGGTCCTGAAGAAAGCTAGTAAGGAACACTTTGCAGTCTTTCAGAGCCTCTACACCAGCTGTCACCCAGCTATGGGTGCTGAAAAGCTCCTGTCACTTCATCCAAAGGGATTTACTTGGTCAGAAGGAAAATTTAAATACAAAGCATGCAGCTAAGAAGCTAGTGAAAAGGATTATGAGTGCACAAGAGCACATGTGTATAAGACACTAATACATCTTTAGGAAATTTCAGATCCCCAAAGCCAGGATTACTGCCAGAGGCAGGGTGGTATACGTATGCTGGGACCTTTACCATTAGAGTTATTATCTCCCAACTATTCAACTTTATAGGTCTTTCATCATGTGTGAGTGTGTGTGTGTGTGTGTGTGTGTGTGTATGGGGGGGGGCGGTTCTTGGTGGCTGTGAGGAAGAGGAGAAGGTTATTTTAAAAAACACTCCCCTTATCTTCAATAAGGGAGCAGGAAAAGACATTACTGACCTATTATTCTGTAGAATTCACCTGCATTTAAAAAACTTTATAGCTTTTATTTATAATCTGCTGTTAAATGTGTGTGTGTGTCTGTGCACACCATTGCACAAATGGACCCAAATGTCCAGCTTAATTGTTTAATCATGCCTAAAGCAAACAAAGCACAGCATCTTATGCTCACCATCAGAGCTGCTGACTGGAGAAGTTGAACATGCAGGAGAAGTGCATGGCAGGAGCAACCTGCCCAGACAGGGGAAGGTTGATTTGAGTGATCTGGCCATCTTTGAAAACTGGTGCTCAAGAAAATGGCACATTAGACCTGCTAGCTGAGCTTGAAGGGGAATGGCAGTGGGAAGAATGCAGTGCTACAGAGAGTTGGAAACGCTGCGCCGGAAAGGGTTGAGGGAGGGCAGTTGAATCTCAACTCCAGCCTTCTCTTCTTGTTCCTTTTATTTATTTATTTTTTTTAAAATTTTCTCCCAGAAGTGTAGTTTTAAAATCACCAAAGGGAAAAAGAAAGGAAAACAAAATGTGAAACAGAAGAGTAATGTCTATAGAAACTTACATTTTTTTAGCCAGCTTAACACTGCAGTCACACTCGACTCGGAGCAGCACCCATGCTGGCTGGCCTGTGGCGAGGTACTGCTATTCTATGTTAATAAAGCCCCTGGCCTGGCCTGCTGGATGCGGGAAAGTTGATGATGATGCCAAGTTGTTTAGAGGAGGAGCGGAAGGCGAGAGCACAGCAGAGATGCCGGCTGCCACTGCCGAGCCCCAGGGGAGGGTCACGCAGCCCCGGCTGGCCCCGCGCGGGCGGCGGCGGGACCGAAACGGGGAGAGACCGGCGGGAGGGCGAGGGCTGAGGGAGGACGGGGTGCCCGCAGGCAGGAGGGCTGGGGTGCGGGGTTCACCTGCAGCTCCTGCGGACAGTGGGGAGGAGTGGGAAGGTGGCAATGAAACGTGGAATGTTTAATGGTGAAATCGTATTTTTTGGGGAAATTCTCCACGTAGAGCCTTTAGGAACATTAGCATTATGTGTCTTACAAAGCGGGAGGTTTAACAAAAAGTGCTACACAGCGAGAACCAGCTGCCTTTAGAGGTCACTAGAACATCACTGCAGTATTTACAAATTTTCCATGAAGGATTAGAAGTTAGTCTAAAGCCCTATATACACTATATACAGTTCCAGAGGATGCTGTATACTATTATCTAAATTTCTTCACATAGACTATCATGTATCTGCCCCAGCAAAGCTGATTAGTGAAGCAGCTTGACTCTGACATATCCTTTATGCCAGCCACAAGCTGCCTTGCACAGCCACCTTATTCACTGTGGAGACAGGCCTGAAGCAAGATTGTAACACAACAAATGCAAATGAGATGAGCCTTACACCACTTAAACTGAGATGGCTATAATATGTAACAGCTTAATGTGCCCACAGAAGTGATTGATGCCCCCTCCATACCTCTAAAGAGCTTCAGTTTTGATGCACCCTGTTTTTAACTAATATTTCTTATTACTCCTCCTCCTGGCAATGTCTTTCGCTTTTTCTTCAGTGTAGGGAAAGGAGGAAGGAAGCAAAATGCCAAACAACTTATCAAAGCTGGTTGTCTCTCTCTAGATCCTGACTTATGAAAACAAAATTTGAAGGATCCCTTAATCAGCTCTTAGCAGTTTGTTTAGATTATTCCAGCAGAAGTTTGTCCCCTTGTAAATCAGTTATTCCTGATATTAAGCAGGAAAGAAGCAAGGAAAGATTAACTGCAAAGAAGCAATGTTTGTTACCTGACAAACTGTTTGTCATGGGGCAACACACTCTGAGGGTCTCAATGAGCTATTGCCATTAATTCAAACAGACCACAGCCCCACAGTCACTCTGCGTGATTTGCAGATAGCCATGAATTTTAGGAAAATTTCAGACAAATCTAACATCCTCTACTAACCTAGCTGGCTATACAGTTCTCATCAGAATTCGTTCCCTGTCCTTAAAATAAACAAAAAACAGATTTCTCCATTTCCCCTAAAATCAATCTTTCACTCTGTCAGTTGCTTTCTCCCAATTAGTATTCCAAATTCATTTATTTTTGTCATAAATTAATTTTTTTTGCGTACCTTGGCACGAGTTTTTCATTCAATACTTGTGAGTAATGTGACAGACTTAACGTTGTGTTGCTTAGCAGTAATAATAATAAAAAAAAAAGTAACTTTGTTAATGAATTGAGATGAATCAAAAATGCCTTATTAATTATTGCTTGCCTAGTAGGCTAAGCTTTGGCTCTTCACCTCACTGGCCCAGAGAACATTTCTTGCCTTTGGCCATGTCGGAGGGGCTCATTAAAACATCTCTTGGGAGCAGATAGAAATTGTTAGTGAAAAGCAATGGTCAGTGCCTCAGCTAGAACCCAGAAGGGAAGGGAATCCCTCATCACTGAGAGCTAACAAGGCTGTATGTATTACACCTGTAATCAAACTGCTCCGAAAATGCCAGGAGACCACTGAGCTCTCTTTGTGATTGGTGAAGTTATCTGAAAATGCTGAATCCAATCCATAATTGATGTGCACACATACAATTACAAGCCTCCAGATATCAGTTAAAATGTTGCAGTTGCAAGCCTTAAGGAGCCTTAAACCTTAACATGCATGGCATAAAATAAGGTGTTTGACATAATAGAAGTGAACCTGCTTTGCTTCCATGCACTGCCAGTTAAATTTTAATTGAATTTGCTACATTTGTTAACAGATGTAATTATAGAAAACCATACTGAAAAACAATGATTTATGGATGGGCTTGGGTATCTTGTAGGTATTTTGTGAATCAGGGCTGGGGTATCTTTGCATGTGCACATTTTGTGAATTAATTTGTGTGTTTAAATAAAGAACTACTTTACTGCTTTGCCTAAGGAAAGTAAAATTTGCTGTGACATGCAATGCGACCTTGGGATATTGAAGTTTGAGAATTTTCCATGTCCTAAGGTGAAAAACTGGTGCCTCTTGAAAACTTGCATTTTTATCTGGCCTCCCTATGATCTCCTAGAATAGTCAGAATTGCAAATTGTTTTCAAAGCTTGGTTTCCTAGTAAAGTCACCCTCTAGTAGATGAGACACTGAAATGTGAGATGAAAGATGGCTTAAAATGAGCTCCACAGAAAATTTACAAGTCAGTGGCATAATATCCTCCAAAATACTATAAATGCTTACCACAGCTCATTCAGTCAGCCTCAGAATTAGTGCTTTCCTTTATTTGTTTACTTCTTGGTTATTATATGAGCAAGAAACTGTGTTCTCATGCGATGTATAAGCAGATAAGCTTCTAGAGAGGCTGGAGATTGTAATCTCTCTGGGGAGAGGGTGGCAGGATAGTGGGGAGGCTGTGTAATGGTAAAACAGGAAAAAAGTGGAGAAGAGATGATGTAGAATCATCCAACTATCCACCATAAATATTTTTGGAGTGCACCCATGAGTTTAAGATGGGACAATAATCATTACTGCTCAAGAGGGCTTCCCTATTTTGCAAAGTACTTTGATGTAAAAAAAGATAGATAGATAGGTAGATAGATAGATAGATAGATAGATAGACAGAAAGACAGACCCCTCCATCAATAGCATTGAAAATTAACTACAACACGAAGAACGCGATCTACTGCGCTCTGTCTGGTGATACTATTCATGCTATATCTGACTCTAGGGTGTTCTTAAAAACAGTTACAAAAATAAACTAAAATATATTGGCCATTAATGAACAGGGATCACAGAATGCCTCTTTCCAGTGCATCTGCCAGAGTTTGGAAAACTCTTAGCTATGATGGGGAGGCTTTCCACCGCCCAGCCTTAACTGCTTCAAGATGTGCCCTAAGTAGGGTGGACAGGCTACCTCTATAGACTCTGGAAAGAGGCAGCCGTGCAAATTGTCCCACCTATCTCCGAGGGGCAAATTTGTCCTTCAGAGGCAGAGGGAGACCAGTTGGGACTGGAGAAGGCAAAGGCTTAGGAAAGATTAATTCTGTCTAATTCTGACTTGCCTTTTTTGTTGTTTTTAAGGTTTTTTTTTTTTTTTTTTTGTTATTTTTAAGATTTCAGTTGTAATCTTACTAAAGCCCTCATCATTAAAATGTTTTTCTGTCTGGATTTTTGTTTCAACAAGGCTTCATTTCACATTATCTTTAAATTGTACCTTTTTAAGTACTGCAGTGAACTTAACTATAACTAAGAGACTATAGATACCAGACCAAATTCATCCTCCAGAAAGCCCTGGCTATGTTCAGATCACATGAGATGTGAATTTGACCCGTGGACTGTGGTGATGTAAATGGCAAATGGTGAGGAAATGCGGAAAAGCAGATTTTTGCCACCTTTGCCCTGTCTGTATTTCAGGGCTGACAGTGGCTCATCTGTATATTTCAGAACACCTCAAGGCTGCTGTAAGCCCCACTGGCTTGTAGCATCCTCCAAGGTGGTTTTGTGCCACTGAAAGTGTTTCCAGCACATATGGGCTCTGGCCATAGGCCGTGCAGTGGGGTGGAGTAGAAAGAGATCTTTGGCTCTGCTGGACTTGAGGATCCCCTGGCTGCAAGCTAATCCCCCAACCTCCATTAGGGCAGTTTTCCAGGATCTTTGCATCACTGGACTCAGAGCTGTGTTCTGCTTGTAAAGTCTCACCTTTGCCACTACATGTTAAAAAGATGAAGGGATGTTAATTTGTCACACAATTTGTATTGCCAGCTCATTAAAAGATTTTTGCCATGCCTGCTTTTCGCCTTGGCATTTGCAAGGTACTTCTGTCCACTCTCTTTTGATCAAATTTTGCCCAAAGATGACCTTAGCTTTTGAAGTATTGCCAAATATATATATATATATATATATATATATATATGTAATACTTGGAGTCATTTAGAAAAGCCTACATCTACTAAGTCTTTTAATCAAATAAGGGATCAGCAATATCAGTAATCAGTGACTACTAGTATGGCAGAGGACAAATAATCAACAAAGTAGCAATCAGTGACACGTGGTAGGAAGGAAACTGACAGATGTCAGTTACTACACTGAACTCAGTGACTGTGGATATCTGTACATGTAATGCATGTGCATGTAACAGGGTACATGCAGCTCTTGTATGTCCAGGTGTAACAATCCTTCTTACATACATAATGATGCGCATACACGGTACAGTTTCCGATCAGAACAAATAGATCCCCAAAGTGACCATTTAAACTGCAAGCAAATGATGCTTCCAGCCTGTGGTCCCTGCTCTGAATACAAGCAGGTGAGGAATGGTGCTAAATGCTTTTGATGTTGCCAGCTCCCATTTGCCACCCAACTTTTTTCTCCTCCAAAACCTCTTAACAAACTTCAAAGGCCTCCTTGCTTCTTGCCTTAATCCAGTGCACTGAGACCTCTAGTTCAAAGAACTTTCCTTAAACCCTCTTCTTAAACTGCAACCAAAACTTTTTCTTTCCTTTCCACAAAGTAGCAATTACAGCTCTGTTGCGTGGCAATTGGGCTTGGGCCGATCAGCTCCTGCTATTAATTAATCTCACAAAGGGGGCTCATTTCCTGGCATTCAAATTGACAAGAGAGCAGAGAACAGAAAGCCCTTTCAAAGCAGTTCCAGTTAACTGAGGGAAGAGGTACCAGAAGAAAGAGCCCCACAGTATTTGAGGTAGAGGGCACATTTGATACTACCTATGCTTGCTACTGATTGAGTGATTTTGTTAAGGAGAGCTCTTTACTAATCTTTTACCTGCAAAAAGCTCAAGAGCAAGTAAATGCAGCACAATTAATGCTAAATTGTGGCAAAGCGGCTTCACAGGCCAGGCTTTCGGTTTCACTCTCCCAGTTCATCTTCTGCAGCATTACACTTACTTAAAACAGAAAGTGTACACTTTACTAACACAGAAAAGCCCCCCCCCCCCCGCGCCGCGATGAAGAGGCAAGAAAGAAGAATAGCAGACAAGAGATTAAAGCTTTTTATTCAGTATCTCTTTCGTATTCAAATTGTGCTAAGGGCTCTGTGAAAGTTAGAAGCAAGCTTGTTCAGGAGGGCTTCTAAAGTGTGTACATGGATTTCATGGGAATAGAAAAGAAGCCACGGACTGGGTAATGAAAGAAAGATAAGATGTCCTATATAAAACAACTCAAGAGTGGTTCAATTACTTCAGCAAACCATCAAGCAAGCTTTGAAGATTTGAGGAAACACTGTTAAAATGTAACAAAAAACTCATGTTGCAGGTTTTGTACCATTACACGTTTGTATACTGTGTGAATTACTTAAACTATATTCCCTCTGTGAACGTTGTTTACCTCTTTGAGGTTTTTATTATTATTTTTCTGGAAGAGCTATGTTTGTCTGGAAGAGTTATGGAAAATGAAACATTCATGTTTGATCTTTATATCTCTGTGAAAGGGAGTGTGCCGTGAAAAAATGGCATCATTGTTTACAAAAATAAGCCTGGGAATTAAAGGTCTGTGGCTGACAGTTTCACATATTTCTCTTTGCAGTTAAAATAGCCCTCCTGACATAGGCTAAATTGTATAAGAAATAACCAACTCCTTTCACCCTGGGAAAGGTCTGAACTGAGGAATATACCCTCTATAAAAATAAAAGTCTGCAGTTTAGAAAAAACCTATTTTAATTGCAGCTCTCTCTTTCTCCCTCTGTCTCCTTCCCCTCCCCAGTTTTCTGTGTCTGAGACTTGACAAGTAACATCAAACATGGCCCAAGAACAAAGCTAGCCAACCATGGCCTGCAGCATCCTTCAACCAGAAGTCATCTTTAGTCAAGCTTTGCTATCTAATTTGTAGTGTTTATGCTTGTACTCTTCAAGCAGAAGTCCTAAAACTCTTGTGGTATAAAGCTTTCCTGGTTTCTGTCTGGTAAGATACAACAAAAGTGTTGGAATGCTTTAATTCTTGTAGCTATCGTCAGCCACCACTGCTCTGGTGCTCTGGCTTCAGAAACCTAGAGCTGAGACCACTACTTTATTCCTCCTGAGTTTATGTTATGTTTTTAATTGTGTTTTGAATAGTGTATCTGTAAAACTCCAGATTTAAAGTGCAACTCAATCCCCTTCTGTGCCAAGCCTGAAACTGTGCTAAATTTCCTTCATAAGTTAATGGGGTTTTTTTATTTAGTTGGGTCAAATAGATGGCAATGCTATATCACATCAAGAGGAAGACAAAGCTGTTTCTTGAATCAAAGCAAACAAAAACAGTTTACAGGTCCTTTCTCACAAGAGAAAAAAGGAATATCACCAGCAAAATTCATCAACTCATGGAGAAAAAACAAGGGAAAAATGAGACCTAGAAAACAAAGAAAATCTGCATTTTCCAGCCCATGACCAAAGAAAGTCTTATAAACTAATTCAAAACCAATATTTTTTTTCAGTGTACTGTCAAAGATCTCATGGATCTCTAAAAACTCAGGGAATTAACTGAGACCTCAGATGGTCATTAAAATACAACACTGCTCTCTTTACTCAGTATTTGACAGTTCTGTTGCCTTCACAGACACTCAGAGAAAGGTTATATACATTGTGTTTTGCCCTTTAGTGATTTAAACTCGTAATGAAGCATGATCAAACCACCTGCAGTAAGCAATTTCATTCATGCACCAACTCTCTGAATGTTTGCTAGCACTGGGATGCAGTGATGTTCGTGCCCCACTGGTTGGATCCTGAGCTTTTCCTCAAAAGACTGGCTGCTGAAGGGACTGTGAAGAGAACTAAGAGAACTGACACATTTGGTAACCCAATAAATAAACGTGAAAACCACTTTGATACCCAAAGGTAAGCACTAGTCATACCTGGAACATCATTTAAAAGCAGCTTTATTTAAAGAAAAGTTAACACAGAAATCAAAATCATATCCAAGTATTTTCCAAATTTTTTGAATGAACCATATGATTTTAAGAAAAAAAAGGTTTTATTTGTTTTTTTTTTTAAAAGCACCAAAACCCCCTAAAAACCTATAAGAAAGAAGCATTTCAGTTTAGACATGCCAGAAAAAGATCATATTTTAAATGAACCATAGATCATAAGTTAGGAGTCATGAATTTAACACCACCTACTCTTCTCCATCCCTAAAGGAAGTCCTGTCAGCCACAGGGAGAGAACAGTGAAGAAATTAAGGGAAAGGACAATTTCTATGTTGTAATGAACTTTCTTTTTTCCTTAATTTTTATGATGGTCATTACAATATGCTCATAAATACAGATGCAATTAGGACTGTTCTGTACTTTCTTTGTTCAATTTCCCCTATTCCCAATGAAATTTTATTTCTTTCCTTCTCTTATGTACAAATATGTTTACGTCTATACTTTATTCTTCAGTAACTTAGGTCCTAGTGGAATTATATCAGTTCATCCTTAATAGAATATCTGTTTTATTGTTCAATTAGTGACAATATCTATCAAACCTATCAGTTTCTTAGATTTCATATACATGGTTTTATATACATTGACAGACATGAATCTTTTCATGGTGTTTTTGGAGTTCTGCTCCATATATTACCTTATTCAATCGAGCAACATCTTGAGGGCACTTTCAACGTTGCAGCAAACAAGAAACTACAGCAAACTTTAGGCAAACTAAGACTTCACTTACAGGTGTGTGCCACTTGTTTTGAATATCTTAGTAACTAATATCTGTCAGTACCTCTATCAGCTCCACTGAAAAAGTGAGAGATAATCTTTAGTTACACTTACAAGAGAATTGAGTGCTCCCCTGGCTTCTGTTGTCCTTGTGTACTCTTCTTCATGTCCTACTCCTTCTCTCTCTGCTCTTTACCTGACTAATTTAGATTGTATGCTTGTTGAAGCATCACTTCTGTCATTTTATGGGTTCTGCTTAGCATACATAGATAAATTCCAACAACTTGGATTCCTATGTATATACATACAGGTGGCATGTAACTCCAGAATATACCTGCCTGCTTCCAAAGAATTGAAGCATGCAAGTGTTCAGACATCAAAGTTCTTTGGAAACCCAGAAATGTGGCTTTCTTGAGTTCCAGTAAAGTTAATAACAAGTTTTCAAATGACATTTATGTGAGTTAAACTAGGTATCAAAGATAACGGATTTTTTAAAATAAAATACAAAAGCTTATATGGAAAGGACTCCTTGAGTTCTCATGTTTTAGACATGCCAGAAAGCAAAGTAACTCTCAGATTGTCTGAAATTCTTTCTGATTTCTGAAAAAAAACCCATTTTCACAGGAAATAAATAAAAAGCTTCTGATTAACTGACCAACAAAGCAAAGGTCCTTCTCTCTTCCTAAAATGAGCAGTTCTTTATCAGCTTAATAAAATTGTCTGGGGCAATTTTACTGGTTCTGAACTTGATATAAAGACAAATACCATTCTTGAGAGACTATAAAGCATACCTTTAGATCAATAGAGCATAGGAAATCCTCCAGAGATACAGTCTTGTTTATGGTCAGAGAAGCCTTTTTGGGGGTGGAAAGGGAGAGTTTCACAGTGTTCAGGCTCATTAGAGTAAGTATCAGCCTAGAGGAGCCCTAATTTCTTTGAGACTGCAAAAGAGATTCAATTGAAACCTAAGCCCTTTTTCAATTGTGGTGCTGGAATAATAGATTCTATGGCAAGTATCTTGGAGACGATGGAAATGGCTGCTCCTTTTTTTATGCATAGTTCACTGATTAACATCTGCCTGATTGAACCCTTATAAACTTGGAATGGACAGAAATTTTATTGAGTAGGCTTGTTGAAAGGTCTCTGAAATACATGTATGTGATGCCTGTGGGCATATAGATGGGCAAATAAGTGGGACTTCATCAGGCATCCTGCTATCTGAGGACTATGCACAGAACTGAGAGTAAAAGCTAGTTAGAGTCATGCTATCAGGTGGTAGGTGTCCCTCCGTTCATTTGCTGTCTCTTGGACTTGGACAGCAAAACTGAGTTCAGAGACTACAGGAGCAATAAACCTGTGACAGTAATGATTGAAGCTTTTCTGAGCTTTTGCAGAGGGCAAATAAAATTTTAAACTTAGAAAGCCTGTATAAGTCCTTTTTGAGATAAGAAGGAGGGAAGAAATGGATACATGAGTGAAAGTTCTTAGAACAATACATTAAAAAAATGTTCTAGTAATTCAACTATAGTTAAAGCTGAGTTATTCTATTTAGTGGTGTAACTACTTGCCATGTTCTGCTTTCCAGCCCCTTGAAAGCAAGCTCACTAGTAGCATAGTATGGGATTCCAGTGTCTTTATTTAAACTGACTGGTGTCTTACAGAATTCCAGAGGATGGTCATACATGAAGGGAGCAACAACTTTTAGTGTAAAAAGAGTTGAACTCTGCTCCCCTCTCCTGTTGAGGCCCCCATGGCTCATCATGTGAACCACTCAGAAAAGCCAAAAGCAGGAAGTACCAGGACTTTACTCAGCAGGATACAGAGTTCTCACTGGGATGCTCAGCAGGGTAAGTGGGTGTGTTTTTGTACTTGCCTGGTCCAAATTCTTCAGTCTGACTAAATAAAAATCTTCAGTTTGGATCAAATTAACCAAACCATGATGTATTAATGAAGATAAAATATACTCATAGAGGTCATCTGGCTCAGGATAGATATCTGAAGAGTGGGAGAGAGAACAGAGATGATGCATACAGAAAAACACACAATGTAGCTAGCTGAATGGGAGGGAAAAGGTGAAGTAACTAAGAAGATCTGAGGAATGAGGTTCTGACCTGGCTTGTTTTCTTATTGTCACCCATTGTAAAAATACTGCATCATCACCACAACTGGACTAGAAATTTGGATGGTGATCACTTAATATTGGGAATGTTATCAGTGTGTGGTAACTAGAGAAGCACCTATGTGGGATATAAATGTGATGACATACGAAAGTTCAATAGCCCTTAAAATTTCTCTAATTTCCTTGGTGATGGAGAGGTCTATGCTATTGGTGTATAGTGGAGTATATATACAGCACAAGCAGCGCTGCATATACATGTGCTTCTGTTTACTCCAGTAGTAAGATTCAACACTTTGTTTAACATCACACAATGACTTTTGTCTCTTTTCTACTATTTGAATAGCTTGTATATCTCATTTTTTAAAATCATAACAGCACATGAATATATGTTGAGCATGTGGGAAGGTGGTAGTGACTTTCTTTCAAGGTATAGTTAACATATCCCTCTGAGAAATATTTGTACTGTGACTGTAGAACTAAAGTACTTGTTGGACAGTATATATAACTGATCTTAAAAAAGGGAAGTTCATTACTTAAATCTGAAACAAGACGTACACCTGATATCTGGGGGGGATTCTTCACAGATCTGGACTATAAATACTGATTTTCTAGGGAAAAAAAGATAAAACAGCTAGAGAAGAGGTACTTGTGTTGCAATTATTTACAAAGCCATGGAGAAAAATGCACTGAAAACCACACAACTTTGAAGTTCCCTAGGCAAAAATGTTTTATTGTACATGGTGTAGGCAACTGATGCTGACAACTAAGACTGCTGAGAGTAGAAGTGTTCAATGTTTATAAAGGCACATTTATTGACCCACTAGTAGAAGGGTAGTAAATAAATCAAAGCAGTAACCTACAAGACCCTTAAAATAGGGAAAGCAAATGGTATGAGCCAGAGATTAAAGAGTTTACACTACCTAATTGCTGTTGTGATGTTTTGCTTCGTTACTGTGCCTATATATTTCTAGGATTTACTGCTAGGATTTTCTCTGGCTGTAAGGTATCAACCTTAGACTGTGCTGTTGGGTGTTTGCCTTACACACCTTGGCTTTACTCATCCCTCTGACCTGAAAGAAGGCAATAAGCTGAGTAGAAGTGATAATACCACTTATCTACATAACTCCATTTAGGAAGAAACATAAGGAATATGGGAGAAGCTGGTGAGGTCTGTGACAATTCAATGGCAATGTTGTTTAAACATGTACAGTATTAAGAGTTCACTCTAGAAAAGCAAATTGTCTACATAGCTGTTTAGCTCTAGGTTACTCCGGTCTGGAGAATCTTTCTAGGTTCAATGATACTCATTGTGTATGATGACACATATGACACATAAAATTTGATGACACACAATGACACATGCAAGTGGTAGAGTAAATTTACTTGGTTTAGTCCAGTGAGGATGGCAAAGTTGCAGCACACAACAAATGCTCAGGTTGTAGGTGCCTGTACTTACCTTAGTTGGGAAAAATTTGTTCTGGAAAAACATGTATAAACTTCATGATTAGATTTTTCAGTCTCACAGGTATTGTTTGTACACAATGTTCAAGACATTGAAGAGGAAAAAAGTTTGGAGCCAACTGAGTGTGTTTCTAGAACTGCTGAGGAGCCCTCAGCAATTTTTTGTATTTAAAGAATTATAAGTTATCACTAAAAGTAATGCACAAAAAACACCCAAGAACAAAAACAGTCTATGTGAAAACAAGTGTTCCAATGGTTTGCTGTGGAAGACTGCACAACGGACACCAGCATAAAATAATGAAAGGAGTACATGTCGTTTAAAACTAACTAGATACAATACTGGAAATAATGAAAAAGTATTCCTAGTTCAGCAATCTATATGTGGTCTCTGAGGTCTCATGCTGGACCACACCAGACACAATCAATTAGTGTGCACTATATTAAACAGACATTGAGAGGAAAATATCTTAGAGAGATATCTTAGAGAGAAAATATCATAGAGAGGTGTATTTTTCTTTGTATTATGCGGTAGAAAATTTTGATAGACTGTCAACAATCTGAAAATTTTTGAAATAAGTGGTGGTTCATAAATTAAAAGCGAACAACTAGTCTGTTAAAAGGTAAATACATCTATCACTTGGTATGGCATTCTATTTAAATTCTAGTTCTCCTTAGAGTTCTACATAACCATTCAACTGTTTATTATGTTTAGAATGGTGAAAGGAAATACAGTAGTCTGCAATATACACATTTCTAAGGTACAGCAAGACAACTTCCTCAGAAAGGGGTTACAGCATAACATAAATCAACTTCAAACTCATAAAAGCACTAACTTACAAGTATTTTATTTCCATAGGCACATTTATTAGTATTAAAATTTTACAATACCATAATAACCCTACTGGCTCATCTTAAAGTATTAAAGTGATAGGAACACTATTAATAAATACAGATCTTGCAGCAAGTATTTTCTAAAAAAGTGTGACTTTGAACCCCAGATATTGTACATGAAGAATTTTTAGCTGCAGTTCAGTACTCAATCCCAAGTCACCGACAAAACTACAGCAAACAGGTATTGCTTACACACATAACTTCAGTTTTGCTCACTTCAGTGTTGATGACTAACTATTGTTACCATTTTACCATTTTTCTTCCAGAAAGACATCTTTCAGCAAACCAGAAAATTTGTATGACATTAGTTCTATCCTTGCAAATGTTTATTCTGAAACATACCCTTTCATGTTCTGAAAAAATATTTTGGTCCTATATTCTTTTCAGCATGTTATTTTAAGCACATGTTTGAGTTAAAAATTTTTATCAGTATTTCAGGCATTGGGTCTTCAATATTGCTAATCATAAAGTCTGTTGTCACAGAAATATCAGATATTATTGGAACTTTAACAAAAATAGCTACATTTTCAGGGTTTCTCAACTACAGAATTAATAGCCTGGAATTTGGCAGCTTTCTTTTACTTTCCCTCTTTACTTTTTTCCATCTTTTTTATTTTGCTGTTAGCAATTCTAGCTGGTTGAATTACATTCAGCTCTATCAAACCTCCATCAAATCCTCTGTAGAACACTCCAGATGTTCTTCACCTTTATGTAACATTCACTTTTCCAGCTGTTCATTATTGGTCTTCCTGACTTCATTTTGACAATAACACATAAAATAAAGGGCACTTCAGGGGGGTTGTTTGATATTAAATTATAGCAGTCATCAACTTAATGTGTTTTGGGATATTTCGATACCATTTGTTTATCTAATACATCACCGTGGGTGGGATTCATCTCACCTAACTTCTAGTCATCTACTCATGCCATGGTCTTCTGGAGACTAATAAACACATTTAGATCATCAATCACTTAACAAAATTCTACTTTGGGAGGAGATGAACCATGCCCAAAAAATTCCTATCCTACTCACTCACTGATTATAAAGGCTAAGGTGATTAACTCACATGCGGATGTCGGATTTGAAAACATCTACATTTCATCTCCGTGTCTTGTGGAGATATAAGAAATTCTAAAGCTCCTGTGTAGATATTTTGGGATTAGCATGTCTGGAGTGTGAAGCAGTGCTGACATAAGGAAGAAAAACAGCAGAACAATCTGAACAGTGGCACGACTCAAAATTTTTGGGGGCATTTATTTGGCTAAAGTAATTTCAAGTGTTTTCTGAAATGCTGACATTTGTTCTTATGGATGTGAAGACCGTCTGTTACATTTGCATGTGGTAGTGCAAATGCACTGCTGCTTGACTGGGGTTTGCCATTTTGAGCGCAAGATGAGAGTAAGCAAGCAAGGATACAGGAGCCTAGCTCTTCCTGGCAAGGCCAAGCTCCTCGAGGTAAGAGGCCACCCTTTGTAAAAGTTGGCACAGAAGAGTCCATTCTTCACCGGTCTCCCGAACAACCATCCTTAAGTCACAGAATATCAGCCTTCAGGTCCTTCTTGAAAACCTGTCTGCTCTGCAAATATCTCTCCAGAGGATCTGCTGTAATGATAGCATTCGACGCCTCTGGCCACATCTTAACACTGCTAAAGTCCTCTTGCCACCATCTCCCTCTTTGCTGTAGAAAAGACCTCTCTATTGGAATGGAAATTATGGTGAGGCAACTTCTGAGTGAAAATAAAATGCAAATATATGATACTGTGAGCATTATCTAGTGAGTATACAAATAAGCATCACCATCTGTGATAGTTTTTTCAAATGTGATTTTTAGGATCTGTTTCATTTTTTTGTTTTCAGTGAAGCACAAAAACTGAAAGTTGTAGGGAAATCTGGCCTGAAATATTTGCCATCGGTATATACATTTCTTCTTTATAAACAACATTCACTTATATTTCATTTGAGCACTTTCCTCTTCCCATTCCCTTCGTCAAAGAAAATCAGTTGATTGGAGGGAAAGGATGCCTACCGTGAGAACAAATTGGCATGGCATTTTGCAGATCAATATTTATTTTTCTTATTCAATGCATATTTTATTGTTAATTGGATGTTGGGCTGTTCCTGTTTGGAAATATGCAAATATTTCTGAACTTTTTACAGAGAAATAATAATAAAACCTAATTTAAAAAAATGCATTTCAATATATGTAGAAAAAGAAATCTAGTTTATACTTTGGACAGATGGTCCGATTTGGTGCAGCTGAAAAATAGCACAATTAAAACCTAAATATTGTATGTTTCCACACTGCATGAGTCAGAGGTCAAATGTAGGCATTTATTTTTAATTTTGCCAGAAGATCTTGTCTAGTGCACCATATACAGCAAAACTAAGGAAGATTAATGCATATTCCTGACTAAGTATGATTGGAACTTTCTGCTGGCATTTATACATAGGTTTAAATTCATTAAAATATAACTATCTAATATTTGTTTTATATGACTGAATTAATTGCATTTGTAAATGTTAACACTCAATGACAGGTCTACACAAATCACCTCATTAAAATACAAGTACACTATGTGCCTGAACTCTTGATTTTAACTCGTTTTCAGATAACATCAACATAACTGCTGATGTTAAAAACATTAACCTATTCAGAAATTTACTTATTATTTCCTGTATATCCTTTGTTACCAATAAAGGAATTACTGAAGAAACAAAGAAATGGCAACAAAAAACTGGCTGGACTTTGAATGACAGCTATCAGCAGTAGAAGAATGTGAAGATATGGTTCAGTAAATGATTCCTCTTGTCCTAATTGAGAAAAGAATGAATACAGCAGGCAGAAATATAAAGGTTTACAAGACTGCAAAAGTTATCAGGGAAAAATATGAACATCTTTCTGTTCACTCTTTTATGATCTTTAGACCAAAGAAAGATAATATAAAGCAGGATTTAGTTACTACGACATTTTGGTGGCAGCACTTTTTATGAGATACCATCTTTTCATGCTTGCAGGTGATTCCCGGTTTTCCACTTTACTGTCTTCCTAAGCTGTGTTTCTGTTGCACAGTCTGGCGTGTATAAACTACTCCAAATTTGTTTGTTTCATTGGTTTTCCTCTCCTTTTCCCATCAAAAGCATCAAAAAAATCCCAAAATCCCACCTCTCCTTAAATCTCACTGATGTTTCCAACTTTATCACTTTCTGATTATCCTAGAAGTTTTTCAGATGAGAAACTGTGTTTTCTCCAAGTGTGTTAG
This sequence comes from Corvus kubaryi, assembly GCF_017639235.1. Taxonomy (NCBI): domain Eukaryota; kingdom Metazoa; phylum Chordata; class Aves; order Passeriformes; family Corvidae; genus Corvus; species Corvus kubaryi. The sequence goes on along the minus strand of NW_024580667.1, from coordinate 25,732,370 downwards.
TCTTTTGTGTAGAAGAAAATAGAGTTGATTCCAAGAGTACGTTCTGTGTTTCCTGAGGCAGGTTTGGTAAAAGTATCAATAAGCCCTCTTTCTCCATGTGAGTGATATTTACCAGTTAGGCAGATGATCACATGCTCTGAATAAACACATATGCCACAGAAGAAAAGCTGGGTATTTAGGTTAGCAAAGGGAGAACAGTAAGACTCAGATTCAAAATTATAAGACAAGCCCTCTTTCTTAAAGAAAATGCCTAGGGAATTATAATGCCCAAGAGGTACATGCAAACAGATTTCCAAATGTTAATTCCTGCTCCAAAGACAACCATTTTTTTATGGTTTTTTATGTCTGCTTGACACTCAAAATACCTAGCTTGAATCTCTAAAAATGCTGAGCTGCTTTGGGGCTTCAGACTTTAAGGTATTGTTATTTCTAACCCTATAGTTGGATTTTACAAGCCAGATACTTTGCATCGTGTCCACTGATAATACTAAACAAATACATTTTAAATTATATGTGTGAAGTGCGATGTAGAGAAAGCAGTTATAGTTCATTATTACTCTCTCACAGCTCTGCTTTAAAGCTAAATAGGTCAGTGTAGACAATGTGCTAATTTAGATTCTACCTACATATCTACCAAACTGCTTAAAATTTGCAGTATGCTTGTTTGTTTTATTTATAAAATTTTCCTGTCTAAGGAAATCTCTTTGATCAGCCGGAAAAATGGAATAAAAGATTCAAAAAAATGATTTGTGGACAAAAAATTTTCAAAGAATCACTGTGTCATTAATTTACATAAAATTTCAAATTCATTTAGAAAAAAATGACAAATCAATGCTGAAAGTATGTGTGGTTAAACTATTCAAAACCCTACTGCAATAGATGCAAAGATCAAAACTGGTGTGCTGCAATTAAAAAAATTCCAGACATATTCTTAATAGGGCAAAGATGCAAAGTTGTCTTCATATACCATTTATGTGAAACTGTAATACCTGGCATTATTATTTATATAATTCTTACACACTCCGACAAGTCTTTTAGATACACTTTTCTTTTGTTTCCGAAGCCAAAAATATGAACTGGCATTTTGCAACGGTCCATGGGGAGCAGACAAAGAGTTTGACGCATGTGATTCTGCAAAACTTCAAACTATATGTCATGCATGATTTCCGTGAAAGATTATGAGTGATAAGTTTTGAAAGCTGAGTGTTCCACACAAATATTGGGAACTCTAGAAATATTTAATAGGTTCCTATTATTTAGAATCACCTCTGAATGTTTTCAAGTGTTGTATATAGAATCCTCAATGTTAAGTCTGTTCAGAAATGTTTGGAGAGGCAACATTAAAAAAAGCCCAACCAACCAAACAAAACATGTAACAAGACCAAAGGCAGAGCTTGTCAAATATATATCTGCAGGGGGAAAAAGACCCACATCCATTGCATATTGTAATGTTGGCAGCATATCCCTACTTCCTAACAATTTAATGACCTCAAAAGAAAAATAATTCATTTAGTTTTCCTTTATTGCCATGTGTTAGTTAATGTACAGTATGGCTTTCAGAACAGACTCTTTATAGTAGCTTATTGGTTTTTCCAGATTACAGCCAAAGGGATATATATGAGAGAAATAACCTTTCATGAAGCATTGCGGCATTTTCAGTTAATATTAAGTTAAGAAGGTTAAAAAAGACATACAAAATTTAAAGATATTTTTCTATTTATGCAGAATTATTTTGATCCATTTTGAAGCTGAAACACTTTTTAGTTTATCTCAGTCAGTTAATTCATGCCTATTATGATAATTTTCCCTTCTGAGTACTTATTTACATTTGGACCACTAGGGCACATAAACCAGATTTGTGATTGTTTTCCTTTAAGAGATAGTTTATTACAGCTTTACTGCACATGTTTTCATACTGAATTGACTGTAAGAAATCAAAGAAATCTGAAGAGTTTGGTTTGTTCATAAGAAGTGAAGAGTTGTTGACTGATATCCTAAAAAATAATCTGCATTTTTGGGGCATGTTTTATAATCAACTCTATGGAATAGAGCGATGGCTTCAAGTGGTGACATGTAAGACAAGTCTCATTAGGATCATGAGATTACCTAATATCAAGGATAACTCTTTTTTCTTTTTAAAGCACTGTAGATATGTTAAAGAATCAGTTAATTTCCCCAGAACCTTGTGAGACTACTCTGTATTTCATACCCCATTTTCCTGAAACAAAAGCTGCATCACCAACATTGAAAAGATTGATTTTCAATGTGACAGAGCTATCAAAGAAGGGTTCACTCATTCTCAGCCACTTCTAAAAAAAAATGTGAAAACCTCACACCGTTATCTGGTAACAATATAAGAAGGTGATCCCTGTGTGAGACGAGCATGTAGACAGCTGAGTCCAAGACAAGTTTTTTACTTGCTAGGCCTGTTCTTTAACTGTGCTACCTGTGTGCTGGCCATAACATAGCTGGCCTTCTGGGCATACTTTCTGACTGACAGACCTAACACGTCTCATGACTGTCAATATGGATGTAATGTGTGAAATACAAGATCAGAGAAAGCATGTATTGTGTCTTCCCAAGAATGTTCCAACTTCCAAAAATTTGCAGCTAAAACAACTCCCAGGGCCACAATTGGGTCTATTCAATTGCTAATAATGTCATATCTTTAAATTATCTTTTGTCTTTCACCTGAAAGGATCCTGCTGTACCATGCTAAATGAAAAATCCTGCCACTGGCCGAAGCTGAGGCTGTCAGCAGCACTGGTAGCACCTTTGTGGTAACAAATATACAAAAGATTGAAAACTGCTGCACAGCAGCTGTGAGAGAGGGCTGACACTGTGAGAGAAACAACCCCACAGACACCAAGGTCAGTGAAGAAGGAGAGGGAGGACTCCTTCATGAACTAGAGCTGAGGTTCACTTGCAGCCATAGAGCAGATATCCTGCAGGCTCTGGAGGGCCCCATGCCAGAGCAGACAGATGTGACCTGAGGGAAGATGCAGTCTGTGGAGAGGAGCCCATGCAGGAGCAGTTTTTCTGACAGAACCTGTGACCCGAAGAGAAACCCACATTGCAGCAGTCTGTTCCTGAAGGATTGCACCCTGTGGAGAGGACTCACACTGTAGCAGTTCCTCAGGAACTGCAGCCCACAGGAATGACCCATGTTGGAGAGGTCTGCAAAGGACTGTCTGCCATGGGAGGGATCCCATGCTGGAGCAGAAGAGCATGAGGAGAAAAGAGCAGCAGACACGAAACATGAACTGATCACGACCCTTCTTCTCCACTCTTCTGCACCACTCAGGGGAATGAGGAGGTAGAAGAGTTGGGAGTGAAGCTGAGCCTGGAAAGAAGGGAGTAAACAAACTCACTGTCCTTATCTTGACCTAGGTGTTTGTGTAGCATTTCCTCTCCTTGTCCTGTCGAGGAGGGGAGTGATTGGCTTGATGAGCACCTGGTTTCTAGTCAAGGTCAATCATGCCATCCCTTTCTTCATTGTCTCCACGTTAAATAACAGATGTTTTCTAGATGGTTCTATAGAAGCGGGGAAAATGAAGAAACTCAGAATAAACTCAATGTTTACAAAACCTTCTGGATACAATATCCAAGTTGCTTATGTGAGACTTAGACTTCATGGAGTTTTACAGAAATAGCAATGTAGTGGAGTGAGGAGGAAATGTTATCTGCAAACTCTTTGAGCTTGAAGATCCTTGGCTCTGGAGCAGGATGACAGAAACTACTACTTATAACTCAAGTAATCATGTATGAAAAATGAAATGTCAGCAGACATTGTTTCTTTCATGCTCACTTGAAAAACAAATGGCAGGATGGGGTTTCTGCCTGGAGTTTAACTCCTGACTTGTGTCTGTCTAGAATGATATGTAGAGCTCTTATGTGATTATTGACCTCCTGCCTCTAGCAAATCACAGATCAAACATTGGATTCATGTTTTAAATGAGTTAGAGATGAAAAGCATGGCATGAAACTTGTGGTGGGATGTAGGAGAAGACTAAACTTTGTGCAGACCCATCGCTCGCTCCCTGGGAGAGAGCCCAACTAACCAAGACACACAAGAGTAATAATCAATGTGTTTCTCCATTGCCCTAAATGTAAAGTATCACAGGGCCAGAGAATGAGAGAATAAGATGAAACTTCTATTCTAGCCTAACAGTGAGTATCCACAGCTGGGAGACTTTTCTTTGAGGGCCTGGTCTTTGTCATAGAAGTGTTAATATATTCTATGGACTAATACAGACAGTAATTGGATGAAAGTAGAAGCAGTCCAATAACCATAAATATCTCTCTTTGAGCTTAAGGACAACCAAAAGAGACTCCTTTTCACTTGTGCTCCAGCTGATGCCAGCAGTCTGTGCTTCAGGGTTTGCCACATTTGCCTTGGGTACCTGAACATATTTCCTGTATCTGGCCCTGATTTGCACACTGTCATATGTGAGAGCTCACTAAGTGAGTGAATCCAGCTAAGTCCTATAAGTATCACAGCAGGCTTTATGCAAGAGGTGCATGGATGAGATAAACCCTACACAAGCTATTTAAAGATGCTTTACAAAGCATTATCATACTGTAGAATTGATCCAGCACTGACAGTAGAAATTATTAAATTTCACATTTGTTCTACTCCTTTGTTGCCAGTTCTTTTTGGGGAGATATTAAGAAGATATTCTCACCTAGAAGAGGTACAGCCTGAAATCTTACTGCAACCATAAATTTATTTTCTACATGGCTGCAATCTTTACTGAGGAAAGCAGCTTAAATCAGTATGTCTTCCTGTAAGTCATGATCAAGCCATACCCTTACTCTGTGAAGAGGCAATCTGTCAGAAAAAAAAAATGTGAATAACATATATGAACTTTATTTTCCAAACATTCCTCTTATTCTTTGAATGTTCAAACCTAAAATAAACACTATGGCACCACCTTTCAGTTTGCTACTTCAAGGAACAGCCCTAATTGCAGTGACAAAATACCACATCAGAAAGCATAAGATTTGTTAAGGAAAAAACATAAATTCCCATTTTATTGTCTCTTCTGATAGCAAATCTAATAGAAGTCCTGGAGAAATTCTTAAAGCACCTAAATTTTATGTGTGCTCCAATAGCTTTTCTCTTCCCCCAGGGAGAAAAAACTACCTCAGTAAGAGATAGTTGTGGGTCTTGAGACTTATTGTTAGCCCAAATATAAATCACCTTTTTTTATATGAGACGAGAAATCAAGTTCTAGTCATTTTTATACGTGAAGTTTTGAATTTGATAAGTGCACAAACCAGAGTCCGAGGGTATTTTATAAACTCTTACTTTAATAAGTTGAATAAATTGCTTTGTACTTTTAAAACAGTAGAGAATTTTGATGTATCAAATATGTACTCTATCCTTCTTTTTCACCTCATCATTGCTTTCTTTCTTGAGTATTATGGTTTCTGTTGTCTTCAGTACACCAGTATTTGTTGGTGTACTCAAATTAGCAGTATTTTGGTTAAATGTATATTTTCCAACAAGCAAGCTTAATCACCTCACATGTTTATTTTTACATGCAGATCACAAAATACCTGTGATGGGTTTATCTGTACATGGTTTTGCTGGAAAGCTGAACATGAGTCAGCAGCGCCCTGGCAGCCAGGAGGGCCAAGCGTGTCCTGGGGGGCATCAGGCACAGCATCGCCAGCCAGGCAAGGGAGGGGATTGTCCCGCTCTGCTCTGCACTGGGGCGGCCTCACCTCGAGCGCTGGGGGCAGCTTTGGGTGCCACAATATAAAAAAGATATAAAGCTGTTAGAGAGTGTCCAAAGGAGGGACACGAAAATGGTGAAGAGGCTGGAAGGGAAGCTTTATGATGAGTGTTTGAGGTCACTTGGTCTGTTCAGCCTGGAGGAGACTGAGGGGAAACCCCGTTGCTGTCTACAACTTCCTCATGAGGGGAAGAGGAGGTGCAGACACTGATTTCTTCTCTCTGGTGACCAGTGACAGGACTCAAGGGAATGGCAGGAAGACTGTGTCAGGGGAGGTTTAGGTTGGATATTAGGAAAAAGTTCTTCACTGGAGGGTGTTTAGGCACTGGAACAGGTTCCCCAGGAAACTGGTCACAGCACCAAGCCTGACAGAGTTCAAGAAGTGTTTGTACAGTGCTCTCAGGCACATGGTGTGACTCTTGGGGATGGTCCTGTGCAGGACCAGGAGTTGGATGCAATTATCCTTGTGGTTCCTTTCCCACTCAGAGTATTCTATGATTCTATGATTATACTCACTTAAATTTTAGGGAACCTGTTGTCATTTAGTAATACAGATTATGCTAAAATAAAGAGGAATCCTTGTCTTCCGTTTGGTTTTGGTTGTTTGAGTTTTCTTTATATTTCCACCTCATTTCAGGAACAGAGGGAGGTATTCTGCACTTTCCTGGGTCCTGAATCTGGATATATTTTGTTTCGATCAAGGTACAGGATATTATCATGGTTATATAATGGTCCCATGGCCATTTCAGATAGTAGCAGAATCAGGCTGCTGTCACTGTGGAGGGAAGTCTGGATCTGACCAGCAGAAGCAGTAGAAGCAACAGACCCAAACTTTCATGGCTCACCAGTCCTTCTCTTCCCCTTCTATGCATATCACTCTTTTTCCTCTTCCTTGCTCCTTCTCATGGCAGAGGCAACTTCACTCCAGCTCCAGACCACCTCTTTATCCTTGTGTTATCACAATTTACCAACACTACCAAAAACGCTCAGAAGCAACTCTGTCAAACACAGCAATATATTCTATTTATCATGAAATGGACAATGAGCGGAGATGAAGAAGGTACCTTCTCAATGCTGTAGACACAGTGCTGCACCTCCAAAGTAATGCACCCACTCAGCACAGCTCTGTGCTCAGTTTGGGTCCTACAAGGTCTGACAACAGTCAGATGTACTTGCATCTCTCAAGGTAATTAACCTTTCTGTCAGACAGCACTATTTTGACTCAGCTATACAGGTCTGAGTAACAAACCTTTGTGGCTTACAGTTCTCTGCTGCCATTACATGGTGCAAGGGCAAGTGGCTGACAAGTACCCTTGCATGGTGCATGTCAGAGTGCTTGTAGATGGCACTACAAGGACAAGGTAGGGACAGGGATAATGAGACCCTTGGACTCCCACAAAATTACCTAACCCACAACCATGATCCTCTCCCTTTACAGTGTGCATGGCTTTTAGCTGATGCTACCCGTAACATGAGCCCCTCAAAGGAGGCTGATGAAGGAAAGGCAACCAGACAGAAGAATGACCAAAGAGAAAAAACTGTGGGAAGTTCTCCTTGTCAGGATCCTTTGTGTTTTATTTCTGGAAGAGGTTTGATGGACTTGACAGTCAGCCACAGCCATGGCTGACACTTGAGTACAGCCCTCTGTGTTTGTCTGTGCTTCCAAGGTGTAATCTGACATTCCTGTCTGGGGATGTACAGGTGGAGGTGGGACAAACATGCAGAAAATGTGCAGCTCTACATCCCTCTTCTACCAATCTTCCTCTATTTCTCTTGAAGGATAAAAAACAAGTAAAAATAATTAAACAAGAAAAAAATGTTTGTCTCAAATGACTAAATTATCTGATGTTCCCAAGTGAAGATAAAGTGGCTACCTAAGTGTGATTTACTTCCCCCACGTAGCCAGGGACCTCAGCCCTGACCTGCAAAGACCATCCTCCACAAAAGTAAAAGTATAATTATACTTTCATGCTACTTCGGTCACAGAATCTTTCGGAGGCTGTCACCTGTGCAGACATGTGTTTATTTTGACATTATATTTTTGTGATCTTGTCTGCTGTGTAGTTGGAAAGAAGGAAAAAAAAGTTAAAAAAAATAGAAGAAGTTTCAGTTCAGTTTATTCAACTGCCACAACAAAGTGTCTTGAAAAGCTTATCGTGGCTTAAGGTTTCCTGTGAATACTGTGCTGTCAGTAACCTTGCTTCTACACTTTGAGATATGGAATTATATACATGAATTGTGAACTTAAGGTGTTGCAAACAAGTGATAAACAGTTTAAATGAAGGGAGTAAAGATGGCACACAGATTCTGCTCTTTTCAAATGTGGAAAATATTGCAGCCCAAACTAGATCTGCCAGTCAGTGGCTCTAAGTCACTTGGTAAATCTGCAGCCTAAATATTCTGGCAGCTGGGCCACTTTTGCTGTGACCCTGTCAAATCTTACTATTTATAAATTTGACTGTTAAAATGTACAGGTGCACATTGGGCTTTGGGTCTCTCTTCTGCAATTAAAGACATAAATAAGTAAAGGACTTACAAAAGTTCTTTAGAAGCTACTATATTTATATGTATTTTTCATTTTCAGGTCATTGCAAGATGTAATGAACACCAATTATCTTTAGCAGTTCTGGAACAACAGGGCAGTCTGATATCAGCTGCAGTAATTCATGACTGGAGATAGATGATAACAGTCTCTGTATAAATAGTGAAACCAACCAATATCAAAACAAATTTTAAATTTTAGTGACTTAGTTATTTTCTTTATACATCAAACTCTTACAGGAAAAGGTTTTGCAAACCTCTTTTCAATCCTTGCTACAAAATATTTCAGACAGTTCTTCATTTGAACCCAGATACCCACCTAATCACAAACTGAAAAATACTTAATAGATTCACTAGTAGGCTGAGCTGGCCTTTTGCCACTTCAATAAAAAAAAAATCTCTTTTTAGGAAGAAAATCTCTTCCAATAGGATTTTTATTAAGATCTCCTAGAACTGGAGAGCACAGTTCACTCTAAAAACTGAGGTATGATCTGTAAACACTATCTGCTCCAAACTGAGCAGAAGATGTGTGTGTCGTAGGAGCCCATGATGGCTGGGAATTGCTTCCTAGGTGAGGAAACAGCTGCCAAGCAGATGAGTACGATTTAGCAGAAAGAACATTTTAGAAGGTGACTGAATTTAGAGACTTTAATCTGCACACAAACAGCTGAAACACAGGTGAGTTTATGGGCTGAAAGCCATTGTTATTACTTGGCCATACTACAGCTGTTATGATATGTAAAACAATTTTGGCAGCTCCAAATCAGTTCCTAACAGAAAATGTTACATTACAGGAACTACTAGTAATGTTGCTCTGTTGACACCACGCTACTTCTTGGCAGTCACTTCAGAGAGATGAAAGATGGAAGAGGGAATGTAAATTCAATATGTTGGCTTTCTTTTTATTTATTTATTTTTAATCAAAAGGTGCTTTATCCTCCTGGTCAGTGCTGAGGAAAGCTGCATGGGCATCTGGGAAATTCTGGTGACCTATTTCATAAGCTCACCTCTGAACCAACCATTGACTGAGTTTTTATACTGTCCTCATAGCCATCCTTTGATACACACTCTGTGCCTGCCAAATTAATGAGTATTCTTATTTTTTATTCCCATCTTACCTCTATCTCAACTCTTTATTGTTAACAAGAAACATGACTAATTTTCAGTGATACCTTAGTATACAAAGATTGTAATGACACATATTTTAACTTACAACTTTATGCTGTAATTTCAAAATCGTTGCTTTGCTTGCTACTCTTTCATAGCTCTTGTATTATTTGTACTATTATTGTGAAAGACTGACAATTTTCAGCTGAACATAATTATTAGTTAATGTTCATACACTATGTAAGTGAAAACATTTAGTCCTACAGATTCTTATATAAATAAAGTGTTTTCATCGCTGCAGTAAGTTTTTAAGTTTTAAAATGGGACTTTTTATTACATATGTGTGATTCAATTAGAGACTCATTCTGATAAGAAGGAAGCTGATGGTGGCAAAGGGTAAAGAGTTAAAGTGAAACAAGTTAAAGTGATTTCCCAGAAATCAAAGAAAGAAAATCCCAAACTCTTCAGCTTTGAAGCAAACAGGAAAAAATAGCACACACTACCTAACAATGCTCAAGCAGATTGGATGCACCTGTGAGTGATACTAAGAAAGATGTGTTTCTCTATTGACTAATGCTCTGCACCATGCCTATTCAGAACTGTACCTTCAAACCCACACTTAAACCTGGGACGCCACACTCATGTGTGAGAGAGAGACATTAATGCCATTTTTATATTAGGAACATAGGCTTTGAAACAGATATGCTTTATATGCTATTTGTATTGATGTTAAATTTAGGATAAAATATTTTATTTGTAGCTACAATTAAGTTATTTTCATCATATATTTGCTTAGTACAGTGTTGTTACTCTTCGTAAAAAGCAACAAGGAAGAGTTTCTCTGTATGACAACCACATTTCTGGCCTTTTTATTTTCTTCCCTCATTTTCCATTTTCCAACTTTTCTACTTCTTCTTGGACTTATATGTCTCCCTTTCATTTCTTTGGCATTTCCCAAAATATTTTCATATTTTCCTAATTCCTAACCACTTACCTAAACATACTTTATTTATATCGTCAATGTAAACATAGTAGAGAGGGTTCATTTTGTCTAAATTCCCATAAGTTGGTGTAAAGAAATTTATAAAAGAGTAGGATTGTCCCTTTCAACTCAGAAAATTCCCATTATAATCAATGGACAGAATCAGGCACTTTTAGGGAATTACAGGTACAGTTCAGTTGCCTGAACATAGGTGCCTGTTGCCAGACTGATTGAAATACTGAGACCTGCATCCTTCTGTAGGCACAACATAGAGCATGAAAAACTATGCCTAGGCATCTGAATTAGCCCAATTCAGTTCATCCCACAGTAAACATCCAAAATGAGACAGGTACATTGTGCCCCAGGTATCCCACCCAAATGCCTGTGCATGAGTTAATTGCCCAGGATACTTTTGCACTCCATTGAAACCTAAGTCAATCCATTCAGAACGCTATGGGGAGCTAGCCAGCTCACCTTCAAGTAGGCATGTACACTTGCTCAGCCAAATCACTCCAGAAACTCTTCAGGATGAATTAACTAGACTGAAGATAACTATAATCTGACTTCAGTTTGCTACATTTAGGCATTTGAAATTGCTCATTTGCAATACAGAGGACTAGTCCAGCATTACACTTAACTGAATCCCACGGTTGACTTTAAGTGATTTCAGCCAGGTAAGATAAATCACACCCTGCTCCATCATGACCAGCAATGGAGTCCAGGGAGATGCATGAAAGGTAGGGATATTCACATCTTTCAGAACAATTGATTCAGTCTTCTCCAGACCAGGAGAACAACACTGCATCAATAACATTGGATTCAATAAAGGAATTTGTTTTCAAAATCATAGAATCATGGAAAGGTTCGGGTTGGAAGGGATCTTAAAGATCATTTAGATCCAAACCCCCTCCACCAAAAGCAGAGAGGTTGTGCTGTTTCTTCTGAAATGACAACAAGTTTGACAGTATTGTGACCCAGCCAATGCATCATACACAGGGGCTTCAAAGGTCTACGTGTGACTAACAAGAGGGAGCCTTGTCAACAACTGGCACTGTGATCCCATTTTGTGATTGTCTAGGTCAGTCTGAAGAAGGTGTTGAATCTGTGAAATTTAGATATGGAAAGAAGTTCAAGGGGTTATCTAGTTCACCTTAAAGTGGATCAAGTTTTCCTTGGACATTCCTAATTTGTGTTTATCTAGCTTGATTTAAAAACCTCTAAAAGGAGACATTAATGAAACTTCATGGGCAGCCTTCTCTAGGACTTTGTCACAATAACAAGCTTTTCCCTAATATCTAGGCTGATATTTTTTTAAAATTAAGCCTTTTTTCTCTAAGTTTTTCCCACAACAAGGAAGAAAGTAACTTTATAACAACCTTTTACGTGGTAGAGTATGGCTGTCATGTTCTGCCTCAGTCTCTTTTTTTTCTAGACTAAATTAATTCTCTCAACCTTTTCTCATAGGTCATGTCTTCTAAACTTTATCTCATTTTTCATGCTCTCCTCTGGGTTTCTCCCATTTATCTTTCTTAAAGTGTGATGTACAAAAGCGGACACAGAACTCTAGTGTCACCAGGGTAGGCTGGACAGAGTTGTGTTCTGTATTTTATGTGTGACAACCCTGCTAATCCCCCACAAAATAAGAATATTTGGGGTAAGAAAATTGTGTTATCAATTTACATGTAATTTTCAACTCACTATGAGCCCCGCATTTCTGTCCTACTTCTGCATGGGCAGTCATTCCTCACTTTATAAGTGCACATAAAATTTTAGATTAAAAAGAAAAAAGTCCTTCCAAATCTTCAGACTTCAACTGATTTCAGAAATGAGTGGGCAGACATCCCCACAGGGTGCAAAATTTGCAAGTTTTCATTAAAAAAAAAAGTTTTTCACTCCTATTTTTCATCATGTAAAATTTTTCAGCATGCTAAACTACTTTCAGACTTATAATTAGTTCTGGAAAGAAAAGATGGGAGAGAATGGGATCATTTGACCACCTTAGGGACAGCAAATTTAAATAATTAATGGAGCATCCATTAAGAGACTAAAAATGGAGTCTTCCACTTCATACTGTTTTTCATTTTTTTGGGTATGGATCAAAATCGCAGCACACTATTCCAGAGCTCATCTGGACATGCAGCTTGGAAGATAAGAGCATTGGCTGATAACAGAGGCAATGAGCCTAATAATAGAAAACTAGGCAAAAAGAACAACAATAGGAGGTAGTAATGGGAAAGACAATATTCTAGATCATCACATTTCATTTAAAAAATCATTGAAATCTGAATATGGAGTGAAACTTCCAGACTTGCCCTTCTTTTTCAGAATTCTACATGTCTAACTATTAAAGAACCCTCTTAAGGTTCATTAGATATCCTGTGTGCACCAAAGTCAATGACTTTTTTTCATTTGACTTGAGGAGAGATAAGATTTTACTTCCTGATCCACAGCCTCAAAGTAGCACGAGGCTTTTTTCTACTGCAGGAACTTTACTAGAATTATAATGGTCACTGACTTTCTGTCATGCTGTCAGTTTCCTAAACCCTGTGAAACCCTCTCTCTTCCCATTCTTCCTCTCTTCTATCTTCTCCCTCTCAGCATCCTTCCTCCTTCTAACAGTCATCTTCTCAGAATGAAAGGACAAGGTCAGGTAGCTTTTGAAAACAAAAGAAAAATGAGTGGAAGGGAAAGTGGGGGTGAGCTGAGGTAGTTATTTTCCTGCATTAACACCACACCCTTAATGCGCAGCATGTAGTCAATAAGTGGATGTTTCAGCTTTGATTTTGAAGCTCCTATCCTCTGAGACATCTAGATCAACTTAAATCAACAAAAGATTGCTTTGAAACAGCAGAAATCTTCTGTCCCAGGATGAAGGAATAAAAAGTCAGGCAGGGACTTTTAAGAAGGAGTGACTTTGTACTGGAATTTTACAGTTATAGTGTGGCTCATTTTTCCAGTACTTGAATACTGTGAATTTCTCTCAAGCTGTGGATTTAGCTTGCGTATTTGAAATGCAGAGGACAAAGCTGCAGTGCAGGAGCAAGGACCTTTCCAGGCTTGATTGGTGCAGAACTGGGAGGAGCGGTGGGAAGTGCCACACAGATCAGTTGTCTCTGAGTTACCCCTCTGTGATTTTAACCAGAAGGACCAGTCTCATGCCAGTGCTCCAAAGCTACTTCCACTGCCAGAATTAGCAGGTAGGCTGCCGCTTCTCCTGAATAGTCTGCAACACTAGCAGCTATTAAAAGAAATATGGAAATTAGCAGTTAAAGTCAATGGAGTTGATAGCTCCTACTTACCAAGTTGGTGCCTCAGTGATCAGCTCTAACGAGGAAAAGCTGTACTCAACTCCTTATCAACAGCTTCAGACTTGGCAGAGCTGGATTTTGAAGTGAAACCAAAAATCATGAGAAAAGTGACACATAGTTTAGTGTGACTTTACTTGTACTTTAACCTGAATAGGGCTGAAAATAACTTGATGATTCAGTCATATTGTGGTCCTCTTCTTTCCCAAAGATGCTTTTTCAGTATAAAACACTGACAGGCTAGAGCCTAATACCAAGCTGCATTTAAAAATTGTTTCCTTGTATGTGTGTTTGTGCATGAGGGTTCACATGAATTTATTGTCATTCCATCATTCACAGTGACAGGCATTGTAACTTGCTGTCATGCCATGGCACCTTACAATGATGTGAACTTTAATTTTTTATTAAGATAGTAAGTTACAGTCAGTTAAAGATAAATGCCTTAGCTTAGTCAGAAGTGGAATAAAGGCTGGGATGCCTGCAGTACTAATAGGTTAGCAGGGTTGATAAGAGCTTTTTGGGATAATTCTCCACTGTCACTGATACAGTTTCACTGGCGGAAGTGCTCTTGTCCTTCCTGTTACTTTATCTAAAGCTAAGTGATATTAAGGATATTATGAATCAAGAAAAAAAATGTTCATTATAAAGCAGAAATTCAACCCAGATTAATGCAGATGTTTCAAATTCAGATATCTAGGTCTGCTCTTTATCTAGGTCTGCGTCTGTCTTTTATAATGTCTTTCTGAATTACTATTGAAGAATAATACATTATAATTACAAATATGCATTATAATTTTAGTGTGGAATGAATTGAGTACATTGCACACTGGAAATGCTTATTTTTCTCTGTTCAGTATAAAAGGGAACCTATGTTGAACCAATTCAGGCTTAAATGTCTAACTTTCAGAAAACTAAATAGATGAGTGCTTTTTTACATGTTTTAATAGAAGAATGCTCATTTTTTTCACCATTTTTTTCCTCTCCATGCCTTGAGCTCTTGGATTCATAGTCCTTTACATTTAACTAAGCAGATGATCTAGGATGGAAAACAGATTCTTAGACCCCAGACACACTCTAAAGGAAAATGTTTTTGTACACAAAAAATTTATTCACTCAATTTTTATTGCAACCCAAATTTTTTTCCTGTTTAAAAGCATCTTGATTTCCCTAAAACCATTGTTCTTTACATTAGAAATACGTTAGAAATAGGGTAAGTAGCTATTTCTTTACAAATGGTCCTCATAAAAAATTCTAAAAAACCCACGTCCCTAACTGAAATGCGAACTCAGCATTACTTAGGACAACAGCACCAGCAGTAAAGGCAAGCATGTGAAGCAGGGGAGGAAAAAAAGGAAAAAAAAAGGAAAAAACAAACCAGTCAAAAAACCAACTCCCTTTGCTATAAATCAACCTCAGATTGAATATGAATCATCAAATTTAATATTACCATGATCAGTATTCATGGAAAAAAAATGATGCCAAATATGCTTTAAGAAAAAAGAAATCTGTTTAAATGGTATTAATGGTAAGGCATACTACAGCAAGGTGAACAACACTGATAATATTAAATTAACCCAAGAGGCTCCCTAATCAGGATCCCTATGCAGAAATCTGCTTGCCAACTGTCGTTCTTTTTCCCATTGGTTTAGTTAAGGGTTGAAGTTCTTCTTGAAGTTTCTTTTTTAATCATTAGATCCCGACCTTACAGTTTTCTCTGACTACTTTCCTTCAGGCTGTCTTTGCTCCTGTCAATTTAGGATTTCCAGGGAATTATTCTTCTTTGAAATGCATATTCCAGGCTTGAAATACTGGCATATGTACACTGTAGAGTAATTGTGGAGGCCAAATGTTTAATTACACATGACAGCTGGAGCTGTAGGAGTCCGAGGCATGCTTGAAAACAACTTATGCCCTATGCAGTCTTAGCGAAAAGGAACAAAATAATATATATTTAGGTTTTGTGCCACATGGTAGCCGCTGTTCTCTCTCTTTTCACAACTGAGGGTGGTTTGCAAGAAGTTCAGCTGCTTTCACTTCTGTGCACCGTCTCTCTGAATATATACTTTTTTTCTCCTTCGTACAGTCTAGGCACAAACTTTCAGACCATGCGATCCTGCAAGAAATGTTTTGAATTTTTGCTTCAGTTTTTCCTGGGTGATAGAAAAAAGCTTTTCAGGAGCTTTTCTAACACCATAGATACAATTTCACAAAAGCACATTACTAGAAATGCCAGAGTCAATTATAATTTTAATTATAAAAGATATAAGCAGTATTTGTATTTTACCTTTAGTACATGTGATTTAATCAGAAATTAAACAAAAGAAATTTCCTGATTTCCAAGGCTTCAGAAAATATTTATTTCAACCAGCATAAATATTTTTCACATTTATAGACAGATTTAAAGGCACGTGAAAACAGTTATTTAATTCAGCTGCTAGAAATTTTCTGTTCTTAGTAAAACAGAAGTTAAAAGTTATTTCCTATTATCAATATATCTGTTCTCAATGTTCAGCTGTTAATTTGACAAGGAAAAATGCCTGTGTTGGTTTAAAGCAGTTGGGAGGTCTGACTCAATATTAGACACACCTTCTTCTAGATATGCACACATTTTAAATAATTATTACATTGAATTATTATTGTACTTACTGTGCAAAAGTGCCTAAAATTTGATTTTTAAATTTTGGCAAATAAGATTTTCTTTGTGCATTGTGTGACATAAGTACATCTTCATTAAATTATATTATGAAAGGGATATCCTTTTTATTTATTTATTTTTTTACTCTATCCTTCCTTTATAGAGGACCAAGGTAAGATTTAATTCAGTGGTGCTGCTGTTAGTGTTTGATGGGAAAATAGCATGTTCATTTCCATGGTGAGAAAAAGGTATCACCAGTGCCCAGTTGAAAAAGATATTTCACTCCTTGCAAGGAGGAGTTAATGAATATCTATAGCATTTAGATGTACAAACAAGCAAACAAAGAACATTACTATATTTTCCCAATGTCTTTTATGTAAGGAGAGTAATGAGATTGAATTGACAAATTAACTTTAAGGGGACATTGTTCAGTGGTGTTTGGAATTAACTGCTGTCTATGGTAGGTTACGAATGAACAATGTTGCAACTGAAGAAGTTAAAATGAAACTCCCACCAGCAAACAATTGAGCACTTGACTTCATTGCCATGAATCAGCAAAGCAACCAAACCTCTCTCAAAAATGTGAAGCAGAATTTTGGTTTTAAACTACTTTATATTTCTTGAACAAAGAAGGCTTTCTTTGAGATGAGCCTGCTTGCTTAAAACGTGAACCATTAAGCATCACATAAATTGTTTTTATTTTTAATGATTTGCTTGTCCCATTCTGAGACATTCTTGTGCCTTTATTCTGAGAATTTGAAACAAAGCAATTTTTTCAAATTGTTTTGAAATTATTTCAGGTTTTCATGGCCTGTGATTATCTCTATGTTTAGAAAATGAGATGGGAGATTTGACTCTTGAATTCCGATCTTGATAAGGAGAAAATTAGAAATACAGCCAACAAAAAGTGTCATCCATTACTCGAAAGCCCCAAAATGAGATATGTAAAAATTGGACTATAAAGCCTAAAAGTCAGCAGTGGGAGGGAGACAGGGAAAGGTACCATGGTAAACAAGAAAAATCATATTGCAAAAATGGCTGCTCCCAAGCCTCTGCAAATGCAGACACAGAGACATCCATCAGTCAGTAGTTTACACTTAGCAGGCAAAGCCATGGTCAGGCTCACCTGTACCTGCAGATCAGGAGACCTGCATAGGTGAACATACACATTTGCTTACACTCATAAATACCACAGCTTGTAGGGTTTCCAAAACAGCTCAGTGAGCTGACGTGCATCAAAGGGCACCAAAGTACACTTCAGAACATAATTGTGATGACTGATCTCTTAAAGCTCTATATGAGAAGCACTGCAGACAAGTGATCTTATTCCTTTCTGCACCATTTCTGTAAGTAAACCCTCCACTACTTATGCTGCAGAAACACCCATTTTACTAAGACTGCCCTTGTCTACTTGCTGCAGTGTGACTATTTTATTTTACTTATGTAGGAGGCCAAGGTACTTGTTGGAGCTGTGTCTCATACAGCTGAAAGATTTCAATCAAGATCAAACAACAGTTTTTGGCATTTTCAGCCTGACATATTAATACAGTAAGCTCACATAACACAGAATGCATGGTGTCAGACCAGAGTCTTTTCTCTCTTCAGGAAACTTGAATTTGAATCTAATTAGTTACAATAAAAAGTAATATTTTTTAGCTAGCTTTTGTGCTCTTTTAAGTTTTTACTTAATGAAGAATAACAACAAGACAGAAGGTTGTACAGTACAGAGAAAAATATCCAAGGCTGAAAACAAGGGAGATGGGAAATACTGCTTTCAAAGTTTGATAGAGGGAAAAATGCTTATATTGTTAGTGTTGGGAGGGGAAGGGAGGACGTGGCTGCATGTGACTGATGAACACATTTGATCAATTGGACTGATTTTCAATAGATATTTTATTTCACTGCAGTTTTCCAGACTCCATGAATAATACTTATTCCTTTGTAATACTCTTTTTCCACTTTTCTAAATAATTTGAATGTTATTCTAAGTTTCCTATTTTAAGAATCAAGAGCCACTTACTGATGTAAACAAAGCTCCTTGGGAAATATATGACAACATAAAGACACTGTGAAATGTTTTACTTCTAATAGGTAACATTATCTGGAGTTTGGGAGCGAGCAGCTCTAGACTGGCTTTTAATTCAAACCAGGCATAAGAATGCATGTGTTGACCTATGGGCATTGCCAGACCCAAGTAAGAACAGAGGAAGTGATGACTAGAAAGTGAGCTCAAACACCTGTACAGGTCACTGCTGGTCCATCATGCTTAACTAATTTTCCCCTGCCCTCTGACCTAGTTTTCCACAGTGCCATCGAGATTTATATCTTTCATCCTGAAAACCCTACAGCTGCCTGCAATTTATGAAACAAGCCTTAACTTTGTTATCTGATAAACTGAAGGAACAATTGTTTTATTATTGTATTGACAAATTATCCTATTAACGAGTGGCTACTGCAAAAATCAATTAAAATCTTGGCTGAAATACTTGGATATCACTGGAGAAGATACAAGGGGGAATTAACTACCGAGTCCATTAACTGTTATACTGTACAGTTCATAAATTAGGTGTGACCAGCACAAAATCTGTGATTTGTTTGATAATTAGAACACAAAATTATTGGATGAAATATCATGTAGCATGACATGGATTTAATTTTTTATTTTATAAGGGCTATGCCCATGTGAGTTACTTGTAATGTGTTTGAGATAAATTTCACTAGTTTCTCCTTCTTTCAGTTTCTTGCAGATATTTTCATGCATTTTGGATGGAAATGACAGCCTCTCATCCTTCAGACTCCGTGAGAAAGCAGGAGTGGTATCTTACATAGCCAGGATGATCTGCCTGAGTGTATACTAAACTGGGATCAGCTTGTTACATACTTTCTGCATGAACTGGGCTTAAACAAGCCTGCTTTTTTCAGAGATGTAAATTTCATTTTAAAAGGAGAGCTGGAAGATCAGACCAGTTTCTGAAATAAGGTCATGTGACCATGTGTTACTTAAAAAAATCTGATCTGCAGGCTTGTTGGGTTGTTAACAAGAGAGCTTGCCATTATATTAGAAAGAGTTACTTAAAATATTTTGCAGAGAGCAACACAAGCTTCTTTTGATGCAAGCAAGGACTTGCTGTTATACCCAGGGACAAAGATCCAACACCTTTTATTATAAGAAGAAGTAATACCTTTTTGAAGCTTTCTCAGTCGATAATCACTTCTATAATGTCTTGGGATTTAGTTCTGCCCTCTTGACACCCCTCACAAAGTATAGTTTAAGAAAAAGTAAGTAAAATTTTATGTACTGTATAAAGTATACATTATACTTCAAATAATCTGAAACTACACCTTAAACTGTGCTTTGGGGAAACATAATCAGAAAAGGCAGAACGAGAGAATGAGAGACTTCTAAGGTAAATCTATCCTTTCCTCAAGTATATTATACTTAATGGAGTTAAATACTTCTAAAACCTTTAAGTGAAATCTCTGGAAATAAAGGTTTTACTTTGACACTGAGCTACTGCACTTGAAGGTAGTGCAAGAAGGCATATATTTGGGTTATTTGGGGGAAAGAGAGAATGGGAGAGATGGAAGAAAATCTCCTCAGGCAAATTTGGATAGCTGAGTTGTTTTTAAAGCTTGTCTCTCTTGGAGGGTAGCGTGTGTGGCAGAAGCTGGGATTTGCTACTCTATATGGAGTGAGAGAGCTAGATGCACACATAAATATATTTATATACATGTGTACATATACACACACGTGTACACACATTTTTCTGTACATATAAATACACATAAAGTGGTCTAAAGAAACATACTGAATAAATTTTGTCCTGTTCTCCTATCTCAATTAAACAACAAAGACTGTTTCCTTAGGAAAAAAGGAACAAAGCAGTCCTGGCACTGAAATATCAGAAAATGGAAATGTTGAGAGACTGAAAACAGAAAGAGGAAATTAGAGCTATCGTGCATCAGTGAATCATTATAAGTCTCTCAGCTGCTCTTTGGCAATGGTTGCTGCAGGGAACTCTACATGAACATGTCTCATTCACCACCAACAGCTTATGGGGGCTAACACTACAAAGTAAGCAAGGGAGATGGGTGGGTGGAAAAATCTGCTTACTGACAATGCTCACCGTACAAATGACAAACTCTTCCACCTAGAAATGACAGTAGTCCTTAATGTCACAGGGCCATGGAGTCTGGATAGCTGCAAAGTTTTTTATACTCAGATGTCTGCTAAGATACTATTCACAAGATATTTTACTGTAAACTGTTTTTAGACCTTTTGTGCACTACAGCTCTTCTTATCATCACTTTACAAATGTGATTACAACCAGAAGCTCTAACTAAAACCAAACACCACTGTGCTAGGTGGTATCAAAATGAACATAAGTCTTTTTTTGAAGGTCTTGGAAAATTCTGTAGAGCAGATAGCATTTCTTTGAGGTTAAAATTAATAAGTGTAATTCATTAAAAAGTCAAAGTCTTTCCTTTTTTCTATCAAATGCTTTTCCTAAGAAGACTGTTATTTGAAAACTCATATATAAAATCTGTGCTAGATTTTAGTGATCTTTTCAGGCAAATATAATCTGCAATGGCATGGAAAATTGGCACAAAAATGTGTCCTGAAAATGAAGGAATGAAAGAAACTTCCAAAGCTAATACAGGGTAAGAAACTTTTGAGCCTGGAGAACAACACGGACAGAAAGTCAGCTAACATAAATCATGGTAGCTGCAGTCAGTTGCAATAATCCTCTGCATAAGGTCCTGTAGTTTGACCTCAGGAGCTTAGCAAAATCTCCTGACCAAACTAGTGCAATGCAACTACTACTAAATATACATATTTCATTGTGGTGGTGAGCCATACAAATTATAAAGAGCTGGTGTTCTTTTATAAAGTATAAAAAATATTGTCATTTCAGAGGATTTTGTATGTTTGAAGAAATCTGGTATGAACATTGTAGTATTGCTTCTGTAGTTGATCAAGTGCTTGCCTCCCAGCATCATTTCCTCTTTTTTTTAATGTACTTTTTAAGAATTTGTGAGAAAGTGGAAGTTCTTTTTGACAGAGTGAAGTGGAAGCTGTATACCTCTTTTTCTGTGAGGATATAGTTGTCATTGACTGGTAGCAGTAATAATGAATAGTTGAAATTGTAGAGAGCATTTTTTTTCACTACTGACATGTCTGAAGTAATTTGGAATATGCACAAGCACCCCAGTAAAGAATTGAGTGGATGGTTACACTCAGTTGCAGTCAACAGCTCTATGTCCAAGTGGACACCAGTGATGAATGACATTCCTCAGGGATCAGTATGGGGACCAAAACTGTTTAACATCTTTGTCAGCAACATGGACATTGGGACTGAGTGCACCTTCAGCAAACTGGGCAATTATTCAAGCTGCGTGGTGCTGTTTGTCATGCTGGAGGGAAGGGATGCCATACAGATGTGGGGTGGGCCCCTATAAACCTCGTGAAGTTCAACAAGGCCAAGTGCAAGGGCCTGCACCTGGGATGGGACAATCCCAAACAAAATACAGGCTGGGTGAAGAATGGATTGAGAGCAGCCCTAAGGAGAAACTTGGGAGTGGTGGTTGATAAGAAGCTTGACAAGGCCTGGAAATGTGCAGCCCAGAAAGCCAGCTGTGTCCTGGGCTGCATCCAAAGCAGTGTGGCCAGCAGGGTGAGGGAGGTGATCTTCTCCCTCTACTCTGCTCTCATGAGAACCCACCTGGAGCACTGTGTCCAGCTCTGGGGCTTCCAACATGTGGATCTGCTCCAGGAAGTCCAGAGGAGAATTGAGAAGATGTTCAGAAGGCTGGAGCATCCCTACCATGAAGACAGGTGGAGAGACTTAGGGTTGTTCATTTTGGAGAGCAGAAGGCTCTGGAGAGACCTTACTTCTGTAAGGTCTTTCAGTGCCTAAAGGGGACTTACAGGAAAGCTGGAGAAGAACTTTTTAAAAGGGCATGTAATGATAGGACATGGGGTAATGTCCTATCTGACATTTAAACTGAAAGAGTATAGATTTGGATTAGTTGTAAGAAAGAAATTCTTTACTATAAGGATCCTGAAACACTGGAACAGGCTGCCCAGAGAAGTTGTGGATGCTCCATCACTGAAAGTCTTCAAGCCAGGCTGGATGGGGTTTAGAGCAGCCTGATCCAGTGAAAGGTGTCCCTTGTCCATGGCAAGGGGTTTGGAACGAGATGATCTTTAAGGTCCCTTCCAACCCAAACGGTACTATGGTTCTGTGATTCTGTGATTCTACACTTAGCTCTCTGACTGGAATTGCCTGGCTAAGCACTTTTCATAATATCTTTGGTGGAAAATGAACATTTTATTGTACTGATCCCTATGCTTATTCTAAATGTGTTCCTCCATGGCTCTCCTCGTGCTGTCAGGAGTGTCCTTTATCACATGGATGCTAGAGAACATTTTATCCTTCATTACGACGCATCTAGGTTTTCACTGTTGGAGCCTGATCTAACCTTTTGCTTTTGAGCCCTAATGAAAAAAATCTTCTTTCATGTCTTTAACCAAACAGTAGTGTGGTGTTGTCATTGTCTAGAACAAAAGAAAGAACAAGGGATCTGTAACAGAGCAGAGCAGGCAATAATAATTAAAAACAACTTATGTATACACTTGCAAATGCATGAAATGATTCCGCTTTATCTACTGTTTCATACTAGACATTTCACATTAGTATCCAGGCAACAGAAAGTTAATTCAAGAAAAACTTTACAGATCTCATGATTCCTCCACCGTGCTCATAAGCAGATGGACTAGAAGTGTGTCATTCATTGTTTTGCACAAGCTACTTAATGCTTATCATTCTCCTTTCTCTGTTTCCAAAAGGTATTTCCCCCAGTCAGAGACCGAAAAAATATTTGGAAACCTAATGTGTTCCCAACACATGATTTAGTGAAGAGGATGACTTGAAAATCCCTCCTAGATGTTAGTGGAGGATGAAATCCACCCTGTGATTGTAACTACAGAGAGGCTTTTGTACTAGCTTTACACTGAAAAATACAGGTACAGAAGTACATTTGTGGATGCAACTAGGAAGAAATTAGTTAAGTTTTGGCCTCACACCTTCTGAAAGCATGTGTAAATATATCAAGAGAAATTCAAGTTAACCATAAAAAAAAAAATCAAGACAAATACTAATGTACTGGAAAATGAATTTATACCTTTAATTAAACATTTTTGCAGGCTTCCTCAGTTTAGGCATATTATTTATAAGTTTCTTCTTTGTGCCCAGTGTATGCTTGAAGAATCACCCTATGCCTGTATATTGGTCTCTAGATGTATTTCAAGTCAGATGCCTTTGTCCAATACATAGATCCAACTACAATTTGTGGTTCTGGTCACTGGGGAGAATGGTGGCATGTGCAGATATAATTTCATTTTTGCCATAAAACAGTAACAAGAAACAGCATAAATGCTTGTCTCCTTGCATTGTGTCCCTTTGCCATGTGGAAATGACTGTTGGCTAAGTCTGTTTGAGCAGTGTTGTCTCCAGAAATATACATACATGCTACAAAACTTTTAGGCCTTGTGTTTCACTTCTTCTCATGGATATTTCTTCTTTTTTGTTTCCTGCTGACCCTCTTTTTAATCACTTTGCTAGTATTTTTATAGCATGGATGTGTCTGTATTTGCTGACCTTTTACTGCATCAATCATTTTATATATACAATTGTGAATTACATATGGCATTGTACAATGCATATTTAATTTTCCTATAGGCACCATCAGCACCATAAGTGAAATTTACATTTCACAGCTGAAATTGCCATTCCCTACATACAACCAATCTGATAAAATATCAGAACAATTATATACTCTGTCCACAGAAAGAAATTCTGTGCATTTTCTACAGCTTTGGATAATGATGAGTTCAGGAACGCATAAGCAGTAAAACACACATATTTTTCATAATGTTTCCCCCTGTAACTCCAGAAAATTAAGGGTGATAACAAAAGTGGGCAAACTTTTGGAATTCCTTTGAGTTGTGATGATGGTATAACTAAACCTGCTGCCCCTTTGGTGGGAGCTCCTTATGTGGCTCTACTCAGCCCAGACTTCTTTGACCTCTGTATTTGGAATTTTTCAGATAATATCATCTGGCATCCATACTACTTTGGCATGCCAAAGAGTATCACTCTTATCTTATTCAATCAGTCTGTCTGTCATACTTTGCATTTATATAACATCTTTGTCCAGCAAATGCACCTTGCTTTGCAAACTTAAATTAAGTTAGGTATCTACCATCCTAAGGAAGCAGGGGAATATGATCTCTTTTTTGTACAGAGGAGGAAACTGAGAGAAATTATGAGTAGGAGTCATCTTGCCTAACTTTAGACAACTAAAAGACAAATGCTTAAGCTTTGGAAAATCACCCTAGGCTCTCCTTAAAGCTGTAGGAAATAATTCAACCAGCATCTTTCATACACTGATTTTAGGATGAGACTAGTTATCCTATGAAGGTTTTTTTTGAGGCAAGGGATGAAGTCTAGATGCCTCACTGCGTACTTCAAAATCTAAGCTAGAGAAGATGACGCCTATCCAAAATGACCTGTCCAAAGTCAGTGAAGAATACATGTGCACTGCTCAAATCAAACAAAGTTCTGAGAATATCATGCTTGAGCTTTGACTTTGGCAAAGAAGGGAGACTGAAAGATTTAGAAGGAATATTTTTATAGTTGAGGCCATGGCCTTTCTGCTATAACAAGAAAAATCTAAAAGGGCTCTGTTTCTAATCATGGAGAAAATTTTTTTTTACAATTGGTGAAATTCTTTTGAGAGGAAAAGTTCAAAAACTCAAAAAATTTTACTTGAAAATGTTAAATATTATTTTTGATTTTTCTGCTTTTCTGAACAACAAAACCATGTTCTATTCCCCCTCCCTCTTTTCTTATTTCTTATGTACTTTTGTCTTTTTCAATTTCCTATCCTTACCTTTCTTTCATTGACACACAGTCCAAAAGTGAAAATATGAATGAAAAATAATAGAAAGACCCAAAGGGAAAAAAAGTAAAAAAAGCAAGAAAAGTCTTTTTAAAAGTGACTTTGTAATTAAAGTTCATATGTTGTTCTGCACTGTTTTGTTTTCTCCCCTTGCTTTAACTCTTATTCCTGCTTGGCTTTCCGTGGAGATATTAACCCCAACTAGATATTGCCTTGAAAATTGCTTCCAAAGTTCCCATTCATTGCAGACTTGCTACAATGTCTCTGGAAGGAAGCCCACAGCCCTTTTGCCTCCCTTTTCTATACGCTAACATGGGACTGAAAGAAAGGTTCATTCAACCTCCTCCTGTTTGTGTCAGTGTGATTGTCCTTCAAGTACAGCTTCTTCTAGGGTCATCCAAGGAGGAAAATGCCCCCTTTTTAGTTATAAACTGTGAAAGCTTATAACTAATAGCTAATTTTCATGATGATGCAGGGCTCTTCCACTGTTTTTGCCTAAACATTTACCAGAGCTACCAGATTAAGCATGGCAGGACTGCCTTCAGAGCTTCCAAAGAATCTTTAGTATAAAAAAAAAATTTAAATTGAGATAGATGCCCAATGAGAAACAGGAGAGGCTGATACACTGTTTGGGGAAGGGAGGAAAACCTTTAGGAATTTTTGATGAAGAACAGAAAGAATTTTCCTGCCTTTCAGCTCTTACCCGAGTGTGGCAGTGTTCAACTTAGAGAATATGTGTGTTGTAGCTTTTAATCATAACAGAATAAATTAATTTTATATAATTCAAATAAATACAACATAAAAATTATGTTTTTAAAAAGAATGAGAAAAATTAGGGATACAAGGTACCTCACGGTGCATTTTAAATTTTTCAACTGCAGTTCAGTGGGAGGGGAGGACACAGGCAGGTCACTTTCTGCCCCCAGCCCCCGGTTTGAATTAATTTATGTCACTGGCAGAAAATCCAATACTAGGATGGTCTGGACATAGCAGAACACTGCCTTTTTTTCAGACATGCTTTCTCTTCAACCTAACCAAATTGCTCCTAGTCATCTCCCTACAGATTCTAGGATGCAAATGGAATTGATGCCATGTATAGCCTTGAACAGCAAAGGCTCATCTGGGCAGCAAGGGCCCTCTCAATCACCATGTTCCTTGAGTAGAAGATTATTTCCTCAGGTAACCCTTTCTAGGTGCTCTTGGAGTGCTTTTCCAAAGTACCTTGATACTAAAGAAATAAAATTACCCCTGGGAAGACCAGATTTTTTTCCAAATATGAATTCAAAGAACTCAACATGAACTCCTTTCCTTTTTCACTTTGAGAAAATTCAGTAATATTTAGCTTTTTGGTAAATATTAGCTTTTAAAAAATGGAAAGCCTCTGTCTGTCTTTCTCAAGTAAAGAAAATGCAGGAGAAATAATTGCTGAATGTGCATTGTAACTGCATACAATATAATATCATACACTGCACTCATTACAATTTAAGGAAAATGTTTTTTATTATTATTTTAAATAGTTTTTATTCATGAAATGTTTACAATATATGAAACAAATAATTATGACTAACACATTGTCTAACAAAGATGAAAAGGATGAAAATCCCTATGAATTTTTAATCAGAAAATAAAGAACATTAACAATCCTTAATTATATCATCAAATATTTAAAATTACCTTCCATAATAAATTCTACTTGTATTTAATATATTTATTTTTTAGATATCTGTAACATTTTTATGAGTAGGTACATAAAATATCATCAGCTGTTACAAGAGACATCTTGAATTAATGTATCCAACATCTTGATCAAAATTTCCATTTTGTTTATTTTTAAGATAAATCAACTTCTGTACACTATATAAAAATATTTTTCTCAGTGTAGCTGGATACATAATTAATACTGTTACTACTACAAAAATTAAATTGTACTTGTCAGGCAAAAACACCATGTAGGTCCACTTTTTCAGATCCCTTTTATGCAAAATGCTTGCACAGTTTCCATGTTTCTAATTAATGGAATATTTTTCTGATTTTAATGTTTATTTTCCATGCAATGATCCTCCTGTCACCTACCACTGCTGAGTCTTCTGCTAAAACAGGTAGAAACCAGAACGCCCCTACTGACCTTCAAACCTATTCCATTAACTCATTCTAAGACAAACTACCTATTTAGTTTCAGTTATTCCAAAATGAATTGTTCAATCTTTTATGAAAATCAGGTTCCCTTAGGGTCAAAAAAAAAAAAAAAAAGGGTATATAATTGGTACTAATTTTGGTCACTTTGTAACTTAAAGGTGGTTTTACTACATTGGATTGGAGAGTTTAGTACCACACTGGATGAATTTCTTTAATCTCTGTAGCATGATATCCTGGGAACATGAAAAATTGCACCACTGCCTTATTTCTTGTCTAGGTATAATATTGAGTTCTCTTCATGATCTTTTGTGTCAAAAAGAAAGTCTAGCATTGGACAGATGGCAGTGACTCGACTTTTCAGACTACTGCATCTGTAAACATCTCACGATCTTCTACAGTGGCCTCTCTTATTTGTTGAAGATGTCAGAATAAACATCACACTAGACAGCTAAGGATGAAATCTCCCTTTACTACCACTGAATAATACAAGGTTGTGGTTATACCGTTCTCATCTCCCAACAGGCAAATGTTACTATCTATGTAATGTTATTTTTTTCATTAAAATTAAAATGTAACTTTGCAAGTATGGTAAAGTTATTCTTGGTGCAGCGCCTTCTTTGCTCTATTTATATATTTCAAATGTATTTAATTTAAAATAACTTCATCTTTCTAACTATATTTAAGCTAAAAATAAAGATGAGAATTTTCTGAAATTGGGCTGGCACCGGGGTTTAGTGTGATAACACCTTATCGCTGAGAACTGGGTCAGAACACAGCTTAAATTATACAACTTCAATTGCTTTTTAGGCAGTCATTTTGTTGATCTTGCTCTGGTGTCACATAGAAGTCTCAGGCACAAATAAGGATCCTAAGGAGGAGGGACAGTTTCTGCCCCACACCCTGCAGGGTTGCATAATCGATAGCAGTTTGGCTCTGCTGTGTGTGTGCCCCAGCACAACTTCTAAATGGGTTAATGAGGGCAGGCTCCTTCAGAACAGGTACCTTGTCTGACAGACTTGCATGAGAAATAGGAGCTCTGTCTAATCAACACTGTGTCTAGTTTTAGGCAATGCTATTACTCTCTGACTTTCATAAGCATCCCTGATAATTTATTAATTAAAAAATGGAAAACATACAATTTGTGAAATTTAGAAAAAAGAAGTATATTAAAATATTGCTCCAGGCATGTTTTGCTGCATGTAAATCTGATTTGTTGACATCCCATATAACATACCAAACCAAGGTATGTCAGCCCAATACTTTGCTATCTTCCAGCATAATTAATTTCCAGTGATGTGTGTGCATCCAAATAAGAAGCAGAAAATGATCAGAAGGAATGAACTTGTCTGAGTGTATTCAGAGAGTGTACAGGAAAAACCATGAGCAATAACCTTATGCTTCCCTAGTACCAAAAGTTCATCAAGATTAGTAACTTTAGCAGAGCTTAATTAACAGCTAGGGAAAATGTAACCTGGGATGAGGGGAAGGCAAACTGATTAACAGAAACTTTTTGTTTCTTAATTATGCTTTGTATTAGATCCTTCTTACCTACTGACGGGCAAACTGAATGAAGTTTAGCATTCACATTGAGTTCAGATAAGTTTCAGGCATTCAGAAGCTTATTCCAAAACTGCCTTAACATTCCTACTCAGGCAAGACAGCAAACTCTGTAGAAGAAAATTTTATTTCCTGTAATTTTTTGTGTGGTTGGACAATTGAAGTACAGCTTTTTTCATCTCTTTTTGTGAGCCTTCTTCTATCTGATTTAGATTCCAAGAGCAAAGATGAAAAATTATAAAAACGGACAAAAAGCCATTTGAGATGTAAAAATGAGGGTGTTTCAATTGAAATTGGGGTAAATACTCACTAAAGATTTGAAGGCAGTTAGCTTATTTAAACTCTTTGAGGCTGTTATTCAGAGCTGACCTTCTGGCTTCCTTCACCCCTGGGTGTGTTGGCAGCACATGGCGAAATGCAGCCAAACACATGGAGATAGCAGGAGCTCAGCTTAGCACTTACTAACCATGGCTGAAAGAAGCAGCCAGGCAGAGTGACTCGTCTGTGGTGAATAAATGGAGAGGGTGATACTGCTTCTCCACAACTGGACCAAGATCTGAACCAGCACTAGGTCACTGCAGCTTTGTTTCAGGAAACATTAATTTGCTGGAGCAACCCCAGGTGATACTGGACAATGCAGTGACAACACCATCAGCAAGAGTGGCAGTTGCTGCTCCTTTTCCTGGCATCACAAGTCTAGTGAAATACTTGGAAAAGGATCTGTAAGGAAGGCATGCTCTCCCCCTTCTTCCTCAAGTTTTATCAGGGGAGGTTTAGATTGGGTATTAGAAATCATATCTTCATTGAAAGGGTTGTCAAACACTGGAACAGGCTTCCTAAGGAAGTGGTGGAGTCACCATGCCTGGGACCTTTTAAGGTCTTCATTAGACCAGTAGCTGAGGTGCTTAGGGAACACGGCTTAGTGGTGGGTTAACAGCTGTACTTGAGGTCTTAGAAGTCTTTTCCAACCTAAATTATTTTCTAAATCTATGATTCCATGATTCCATTCTGCTTAGCTGTGTATCTTATAGCTTTGTTTGATAGTAACTTTGCAATCCATCCTGTTTATACATATGTGCACTTCAACAAAGAAGTATCTCCAATCATGTGAGAAAAAAAGGGATACATTTGCGACTTTACCTCTCTCCCCCTTACCATGAATATCTCACAAAACAAAATATCTGCCAAAAAACTGCTCCAGTCCTTCCAGGTATGATGCACTGTGACCTTATTCCTGCAAAAACCAAACTTTTCTGTGGAGGAGTGTCATGACACATTTTATTACCTTTCCTAAAGTCAGTCCCAGCTGCCTTCTCTAAGTAGACCCAAATGACAATAGAGAACAAAAACAGCTCAAGGCTGAAGCTAATTCACATTCAGCAGGTTTGAATAACTAATAACTACATGAAAAACATGAAAACAGTCATAATAAAGAAAAACAACCCGGCTTGTTCCTAGTCTGGTTTTGGAAAGGAGAAACCCTAAATTCACTGTGTTAATGCAGAGGATTGAAATTTGCTCATTTCAACAATGAAAAGAGGTGTGGTGGTGATTCTGTGACAGCATTCTCTCTGGTTACATCTGGTCAATGCAGACAACCTGCATCTACTTTCCTCTTATACACTGAAATCTGACAATCATGTACAGATTAGAAAAAAATCTGATACTGTGGCTGTAGCGGTGCAGCTGGCTGCAGCTACTCTTTGTCATGAGGAGAACTCAGACAAGCAGCTGTGGTGGTCAGCAGCCCAAGTTTACCATGTAACAGTCATGGTGAGAATCCGTGATTCCCTTGTTTTGTCTTTTGCATGTTTTCCCCGATTGGTTAATATTTTGTCTTCCTGTTTTATGTATAAAGTTATGTATATTCATTTTCCTTCTTTAATATGTATTAGTTCTAGAAAGTTCCTTGTTCCTCGACGCCCCATTGGATCCTTCCCTGAGTCCCTCCTATGTGTTGGTCTCATTGGTTCCCTTCCTGTCAATCCCACCTGCTTGTCTCTATCCCATTGGCCGAGATCCCTTTCCCCACCTATTCTGTACCCAGTATAAGCTCTCTGGACCCTCCCACCAATTGGCTTCACAGGAACAAATCTGTGTGGAGCACATACGGAGAGTCCCCTCTCTTTACTTCTTGGCCTTCGCCTGCGTGCCTGCTGAACAGTGACAGGAAGATACAGCCCCTTTTGGGGTGAGGAGCTCTGCCCCTTTTTCACTGTGTGTTGGGCACTGAGGGCTGCCTTCCAGAGGGGTTTCAGCGTTGACCTCTGGGCGTCTTTGTGTCGGCACGCGAGGGGTAAAACCCCCTTCTGCCAGCTCCCAGTGGTTGCAAACCTCTCCATATGGCTATGGGTTTGTTTTCATTAGATGATTATTTTTAAAGGGAAATAGCTCAAATTTTCTAAAAAGTCTGTTTGCTTGTTTGTTGTTTTAAAATTAGGACGATTTTTTTTAGAGGAAAAAAGGTACCTTTAAATATACTCAATAGCTTATCTAACTAAGGTAACCAAATAGGTTTTCCATCCAAATAACCAAACTACTGTCTGAGAGCTGTAGCTTCCTAGGAGAGCAATGGAAGCTGTCTTTGCTGTATCAACTTAATTAAATGTCGGCAATGCTTTCACAAAATCAGGACCAGGATGGCAGCAGAGGCAGGCAGAGAATTCTGGATTAAAAACAGTCTCCACAGTTAATTAATGGGATCTGCCAAAAGCACTGAGCACTTAGCCTCTTGTTGCAGTAGAGCTGTAGCTTCTGTGAATGAAGGACTAAGCAAAATAAGGGACTAACTAAACCAACATTTAAAACGTGTGAAAAGTGTATTAATTATATTTAAGAAAACCCTAGCACAGTTCAGAACCCTGCCTGATGCCATTGTAGGTCTCTGAATAGAATGATCAAGGTCTCAGTTATTAACTTACTTCTGCTGGGGCGCTTTTAACCCAGGAAGACATATTTTAGGATGCCTTGTAAATTCCCTGGTGAGTCTGAAGGTGGGTATAGAAGGGAGAGACTCCCTATTAGAATTGCTACAACTTTCCTTTTCATGCCTCTCAGCCTAGAAGAAGAAGGAGCAGTTCAAAAAACTCTTCTCTGACTATTTTATTTCAGCACGTTTGTGACCGAGATAAGATCATTATCTAGCAGCTTGGAGTGAAGTTGAAGCTATAGAGTTGTTTTTATAAGAAAAAATAGTTATAATTTAATGTAATCTATGTTTGTGAAATAACTGTGATGTATTTCTCAGACTCTGAGCCAAAAGTCAGAAAGGACACTTTCAAGCAAATTATTCAACAGGTCAGATAAAATGGCTATTTTAAATTGCACTGCTTTAGGAGTGGCACTGCTACAGAAGGAACTTTAGTGTACTGAGAAGTGCTCATTTTGAGAGTAATTAAAAAGCTTGCTTAGGGTAGTCATGCACTTTCTATCAAGCAAAGTTTTTAAATCAACATTGAATATTTTTTCTTGAAGGCAGGTTCTAGGTCAAGCAATAATGCCCTTGGTGCCAAGAGTCTTTGGTAAGGATGATGAAAAAAATGATGTAGTCTCTTTGGGTTTTGCCTTAAAATTCCCAAATAGATCAGGAGACAATGACAACTGAAGCTGAAAACTTCATCTAAGAGTCCCACAGGTAAAATTTAGACCCTTTTGTAGCCTAAAACCAGAAAATATCATACTATCTGTATACTGAATGTAACCTTGACTGTGTAGATCTCACCATTGTGTCAATAAAGCAAAGC
Source organism: Corvus kubaryi (assembly GCF_017639235.1). NCBI lineage: Eukaryota > Metazoa > Chordata > Aves > Passeriformes > Corvidae > Corvus > Corvus kubaryi. The sequence goes on along the minus strand of NW_024580667.1, from coordinate 25,699,659 downwards.
TGTTTTTCACCTTGCAAAACACTCTCCTCTTGTCAAGAAGCGGGGAGAAGCACAAAATGGATAAGCCAGCAGACCAGGCTAGATTCCAGAAAGCTCATGATAGGTGTAACTGTGACCATGTCTGCATTAATTTTCTCACAGCTCTCCGTATGATCTTGTGAGTCTCTCTGCATGAGAGGCTTTGTGGCATCCTTGACTGTGCCTCACGAGAACCCTGTCAGTGTGACCTAGTACATGATCTCTATGATGCAGAACAAAAAGAGAGAGCATGAGTATTTGGGCAAAAATATTATCTTCCATGTCCTTCAGATGTTGGAACTTTTATAGTCTGATTTGGTGGTGTATTTGTGATTTACATGTGCTATAGAAGTGATGTGAGATTGCCCCAAACCCTAAATGCACCAAACTCAGGATTTAAAGACTGTTGCTTTTCTTTTCTTTTGTTCTTTTTCTGCAGGATTTTTTTTGCCCCCCAGGAGAGGAAAACATGGGTCTTGAGCATGAAAGCTAATGTATTCTTAGTTTTAGTGGACATTTTTTGTTTTGGGTTAGTATCCTACTCCATATATACCACAATTGCAAGCTCTCATGCTCAGACCTGGTGCTGAAGCACTAAAGTTTTGAGTCTTTTATTTGGGATTTCCCTTCCAGGAGTGAAGGGCTGCAAGTACTTAGTGCCCCCTGCTGTCTTCTGGTCTCATATATTGATTTTCTTTACTTTGTGACCTTAGGGTCTGCTTTGACCTTTTGCCCTTTCATATGGGAACTTCTCTGCAGAAAGGGTTGTGAGGGGAATGTGATTAGAAGGCAAGGCCAGTCACTCATTTTCTGGTTAAAGCTTCCTTTTTGGTGACTTGCAGCTATATCTTGACTCTATTGGTTTGGATATATGAACATTGGAAGTGATGGTGAATGTCCATAGGCAGATACTTGGATTACTGCTGGTTATTAATTTTTCCTCTGAAATGATTGTGAGTCAGAAGTATTGCTTTTGACTTTTACAGTCATGAATGTGAATGTTATCTGGCACCCCTCATTTCAGGTAGTAGTGATCTAAAGTACGGTAGGTGAGGTCCAGATGATGCCTGGTACAGGTTTTTTACTTGCTTGTACAGATTAAAGAGCAGCACTATGGAACATCTATTTAAAAGAGGAGCTTGCATGAATATATAAGCAAATGCTGCACTGTGCCAAGCCACACCCACCTCTCAGACACTGTCAAATAGTTTGGAGGGGACTGTTGGTTTTGGTTTTTTTTGAGAAACAACGCGTTTGTCTTTCCACATAAATCACCTGCAGAGAAATTAAGAAAAAGGAAGAAAAGGAAAAAGCATCTCTTAAACAAAGCAGCGTAAGCCCTATATTAGGTGTCAGACTGGCTAATTGCTGCTGAAGTATTTCCCTGTGATATATATATTTTGAGCAACCACCAGAAATATGAGGACTTAATAAGTAACGAGAAGAGAATTTATACAAAAAACAGACATAACAAGGCAAAGTTAATTCATCACAACTTTCACATAAGCCTTTGTTGGGCAGTTGGCCAGGCCCATCACATTATCTGTTTGACTCAGTGAGTCACTCCAGCTAATAGAATTTTGCCCCGTGTTTGTTGTTGCCATGGCAATGCAATATTATCAGGCATGTCATGTTCACAGATCAGTAGCAGCGGCGCTGCTGCAGACACACAACAGCTTTCAGCCTTTGACCATAAACAGGAATTCACTCCACAGTCAGTCTGTCAAAAAGGAAGTCGGCTGTGGTGAAGAAGCACTAGTTCCAGTACTACTAGCCTTTTCCTTTTTCCTTTGTGAGCGCGTTGCCATTATCATTAAAATAACCTTGAGTCGTCATGAATTCATTCATTCACAAACATTGTCAAAGAAGGTGCAATAGTTCAAGAGAATCCAGAGGGTCAAAGAGAGGACTAGTTTTAAATCTGTGCCTATTGAACCTGGAAATGACATAGTCTGTTAGATATAATCTTATTCTTACCATAGCAAATCAAGCTGTGTTGACTGGCACCAATGTCCAAGTCAATTCAGCACCATGAAAGGTTACTAGGAGTAAAGAGGTAATATCCTTTGTGGTATTGCTTTGAGAAATAAACTTAGGCATGTGTGGGAATATTTTACAAAGAATAGCTTTTTCAGCAAAAGTGAAAAACAAATCCTGTCAGGAATCTATAGAGATTGCAGGTATTTTCTGACATAGCCATATTTAGTGTTTAAACCAAAGATATAATTGCTAAGCTTTTTCAATATTTTAAATGTTTAATTGAGTCATAAATATTCCACCAGATATTTTAATTGCTTTCCAAAACAAAAAGGTTAAATATCTTTTTGAAATGCATTTTGAAGCTGAGAATGTACTCTGTCTTGGGGTTTTTACGGATTTTCATTTTCTTTCTAACAGACATATCAAGTAATAATACAGAATACATGGGAAAGTGTACATAGATGGTCTGAATTTGACTTGTTTGGTAGATTATGTGAGATTTACCCCCCAACATAACTTCTTTGATATCAGCTGAGTTGTTCTGATTTACCCTGCTTTGAAAGGAGAATTAAGATTCTTGGATTTAAAGTACAGGAGAGAATTTTTGAAAGGACATACTGTTTTTTAATGCCTCTGTTGAATGGAAAGACCTGCTTAAACATTTGTTGTCACATATGTCCCAAAATGTTGTTGACAAGCTATACTGGCATTGAGAGACCCTACACAAAGTTTAGGAATGCATTTGAAAATTATTATGAGCAATAAGGGGATGATTATGCTTTTCCTTCTGTGGCTTTAGACTGGTATAACTCTACATGTGATTTTAAAGCAGTTGCTGCTGAAATGTTAGGGGAAGTTGCTCCATTCTGGTAAGTACTGTTCCTCTTTACTGCAGCACTGATTCTTATGTGACGCAGCTGAGACCACCAAAGTGCTCACATTTACACTGGTGTAAACAAAAACAGTGTTTGGTGCCTAGTACTTAAAGTTGAATTTTGGGACCAGTCTTAGGCTGTGGTTGACAAATATAGAGCAGAAGTCCTGAGATGTAAAGCTTTTGCCCACAAGCCCTTTTCTGCTGAACAGAATGTTTCCGCTTAATGGAATGGATTTATACTTGCATTCATTGGCATGAATCTCCCTGTGTTCACACCATGGCACAGATCCTGCAGCCTGGATTTTCTTACAGTCATAAAATAGACTGTCTCTGCCATGTTGTCCAGAGAAACACTAAAATGACCAAGAGAAGTACCAGTACTGGAGATCATTAATGGCCATGCAATTAAATTAACCCTCCTGTTGAGCTCGAGACTTGAAATTGTTTCTGATAATCAGAAAGGAGTTATGGTAGAATTAAACATTTTCTCTCAACTCCTGACATGAAGGGGCAGGCATAGCTTGATGAAGTCCCAAAGATTTGAAATAAAGTGAGCTTTTAACTGAATTCCATTTGCTTTAATAGCATTAATCTTGTTTTACTCCAGTGAAGTAAAGATCAGAATGAAGTGCAAAGAGGAGATGATCTCCCCTAGTTTTGGGGAGGAATGAACAGGAAGACTTTTGAAATCATGAAATGGGACATGACCTCTGTTCATCTGCATAGGTGTTTTTCAGTCGGCCTGAAGCATACCCATATAAGGCAGAAGGAAAGCAAGGGAGGAGTAAGATACATGTATATTTATATTTCGTATAGTCATAAGAGTGATAATGTTAGACATATGTTGGCTAAAAGCTATCTCAGTGAAATTGATGCAGCTCCTCTGCGTGACCATCCTTTGATCAAGTCCAGAACAACAATTGTCAGTCTGGCTTGAAAGGGCTCTGAATGTCTCATGCAGACTCTGTACTAAGTAGAATAGAGTGTTAAACAGTGAAATGTCATCCAATTCAATAGCATTAATTAAACAGGTGCAGTTTTAGTGTGCTGAGAAGGAACGAAATACACAGTCTGCTCTAGTAGAAATCACAGAATAAACTAGTTATGGTTTGGATCATTACATCTTAGAGTAATGGCTGTTCTGTTTACCCCAAGGGTCAGCAGATTTCTGCCATTCAGTGGCAATCTGCAAATGCATTATAACTAATCATGTCAAACTGGCAAAGGAAAATAAGTCATTGACATTTTAAAAATGTGGTTTTAACACGTAACTTTTTTAAAGACTGTGTGATCTAGTTGTGAATAAAAAATTCCACTCTGTTTGCTAGTTTTCTTCTGTTGCAATGAAATACACATTTTCATGGAACTTGGCTCTACTGTAAACACCTTCAATTTTATTTCTTACATCTGCATGTCACTTTGTATTATTAATCCCATATTTTCAAAGAAAAATAATTTTTTTCCCCTTTTTTTCCCTTTGTCTCCAACAGAAAAGAGTCTTTCTGAAAAAGTAAGTCTAGAAGTACCACAAAGGGGGTGCATCCATTTCATGAAGGAAATTCTTGTTACACATTGTGAATAAGGACTTAGTGAAAAATATATGTGATATCTTATGGGTATTAGAATTTGCAATTGTATCATCCAGGTAGTGTGATGTATATTAAACATAATCATGACTTTGTGCTTTTATTGCTAGGCAGATCTGGTGGAGCTTTTATGTACATGCAGGCACTGAAAAATCATCAGTCAAAATTCAAAGTCATCTGCAATGGTTCATAAGTTTGTCATGATTATGACAAAAGATGTTGACTCCAAGGAAAGGAAAATATTCAGCAAGCACTGAGTCTTTATGTAGATCTACTTATACATCATGATTCCTATCCAGCACCTCTCCTTCCCTTTAGTCTTATCTTGAAAGAGAAGTTTCTTGGAATTCCCTCAAAAATAGGAATTGTAAAACATTTAGTTTTGGATGCAGCAAATGAAGTTTTTCAAATATCTTGTGGTAACAAAAGAGAAATGAGCTGAAAAAGTGGCTTTACAGAAAATGATAATTTGGGGTTTGCAGCTAATCTCAATATTATTATTTTGTATAATTTTTTGGAAACATTTGAATATGAAGAGACTTCTAGAACTGAAAGGAAACAAAATATTATCTCTTTAAAGGCTTTTCCATGAGACTTGGTGCTTTATGCATTTGAATCCTTACAGTAAGGTCATCTCTTTATAAGAAACTTAAATTTATGTAGGTAAAGAAAACTTCTCAAGACGCTTCCAGGAAATGCAGAAAAATTCAGATCCAATTATCTTAAAAGACAAAACAATGTGTATTGAGTACCCAGCTAAGTACAAAAAGTCACCTCTTTGTCTTAAGTAAAATAATGATACACTTATCTGATTAACTGTTACTTGGAAACATTTTCATGTATGTCTTTTGTCAGAGGTCAGTAAGAAAGTATCCTGAAAGGTATAAGAGGTGGAACCTTAGGTTAAGCTCCTACTTCATAAGTCTAATTATGCTGAGTTATTCAGATGTTTAGCATATGGTACGACAGAAAAAGATATATTTGTGATCTAGACTTCAAGGATCTTGACTGAAGTCAAAATGGTTATCATACCAAGTGAAATCAGCCTTATTGAAAACTATGGCAAAGTTCCCATTGACTCTTGTGATCCCACAGTTTTCAGCTGTGCATTTTAACCTTTGGAACTATGGTAGTGCCAAGCCCACATCTAATCATGCATGTGGAGTTCCTTATTTTTCTAGACTTGGTGTTCTTATGTTAAGAATAAACACCGCAAATCCCCAAGAAATGACAGAGGCAAATAGTAGGGGAAAGAAAGCATGGAAAATGATTGGAAACAAAGGATTTGAGAGAGAACAAACAATCCAAAATCTTTGGCAAAAAGATGCGTGAGAAGACAATAAAGAAAAGGAGAGGTGTCGTGAAAACAGGAAAGAGAAGATTGAACCCTGGAAGAAGGAAGGGACTCCAACTAACCCTTGCAAGCAGGCAGGGAAGGATAGGAGGTAGTTGAGCATTCAGTTCTCACGTTGTGTGTAGGCTGAGCATTTAAAAATTGTACCACTTTAGCAGGTAAAGCTATTGCAAAATTATAGTAAAGTTTATGTTCAACAGTTCTGAGTGCTTTTTAACATTCACAGGGGCACATCTAAACAAATCATCGCACTTTTAATGAAAATCACTGTGATGGCGATCTGTGCTTTGTTTCAAATGTTCTTGTTAGTTTCTCAATCAATGTACAAGACAGTATTTTCAAGTGCATTAAAATGATGCTGCTTACCACTGTTATGATAATGATGACTCTGTAATGTCTAACAAACATTTATCCAGTTTATCTAAATTGGTCATTACAGTGACATTTCTAAAAAAATTTGTAGCAATTTTATTAATAGGGCCTCGTATTGTATGCCATCTCTTTCAAACTTTCCTTTAAGCCTAAACTGGGGCCCAACTATTGCTCAAATTGACCTGAGGTACGCTTTTTTAATGGTTACTAGAGTGTGCTGTTATTGAACAGTTCAGCCTCATTTTATACCAGAATTTCGCAAGAAGATGCAGTTAATTCTATAGAAATAATGAACTGCAAGGTTCACAGGACATGTAGTACTCAATTTTGATGGCAGCACAGAAGACTTCATACTAATCAACCAAATAATTAGTCCTTTCACTTTATTGGCACTGAATTGAAAGCAAGAGAGATATTCGGTATCAGACACGAGGAACTAGAAGTGGAAGGAAATAGACATATGGACAACATCTTCATAAATCATAGCATCTTCATCTCCACAAAGAACTGTTGTCTTAACCCATGCATCTTGTGATTAATTTATCTGCACTTGAGGAATATGTTGGGGAAATAAGGTATGAGGTCTAACAGAATGATCCATTTTTAACAGAATTTCTTTTTTACCTCAATTGCTCTGTTTTATAGTATCTTTCTTTCCAACGTCTATAGAAAACAGTCTATTAGAAAAAGAAACAAATCTGTATTTACAATGTCATCAAGTATTATATCAGTTAAGTCAACACAATTATGGTTATAACATGGTGAACTGCCAGAGAAAAGCAGTCTACTTATTTACTACTAAATTTGTTGATTCAGTGAATGCTGAAGCTGTTCATTAATTGTTCAGGATAATATTTGTTGTGTACTCTGGAATATGACTGAGAGAGGGGAAAGACAGGAAAGAAATAACAAAGCTGAACATAACTGCTTCTCCAAAACATTTTAATCCTAAATAATATTTCACTGGAAACCAGGTACGTATGAAAGTTGTGTTCTTTACATGATTTGCCTACACAGAAATGATTCTTCATAATTTCATCTGCAGTCAAATGTTCTTCTATATATTTTATTATTCCTTCTATACCTTACCTTTCCAAACCTCTATGGTTCATCTATCAATAATAATTCTGAATTTCCCAACCCCTGTTCCATAACTGTCTTACTCGAAAAGAATCACCAACTTTTTCCAAAGTTCTTTTCATTCTCCAAAACAAATGGATTAAGGTTTAGATTAGAGAGACATAGGCAGTAGGTGTTCTGTCTGTCCTTGACTTTGATTTCATGTGGGTTGTTCCATGACTATTACCTGTCCTGAGCTGAGTCAGCACTCCCCTATCACATGCACTTTTCCATTGTAGCTCTAGACCGTTTTCCAGACCCTCATTTTAGCCCAAGAGTGAAAGCAGGGCTGCAGTCTGAGGTGGGTGAGCATACTGCTGCACTGTTTCACCAATGCCTCCTGGTATTCAGAGGTAGCAGTTTATCATGCTCTGTCTGATCTGAGTCACTGTCTTCAGGCAAAAGTAGTACCCTCAAGTACAGCCTGAATCCCCAGCAGCTTAGTCTAGGCTGGTACTCTGGCCAAGAAATCAAAGACCATGCATTCCTTTCCTAATCCTACAAGTTGGCTGGTCCCCTTACCAAAGAGGCCTTTAGAACAATACTTACACACCAAGGTGATTTTGTCTTTTTTGAAACCTTCATAAATTCTCTGACCTTTTTCTATTTTGTAAAATATCCCTGAGTGTAGTTTACTGTACATTGATTTTAATAAGCATTCTCTACAGACCAATATGTATAATGTTGGAAATGGTATAATACAATTTTCCCCCACTGAAATGCTACAGAAAATTGCGCATTTTATACTGACATGTGCCACATCAATAATACAGTTTTTATATCTTATTTGTAGCTATTGATCTCAACAACATAATGAAAAATTGATTGCAATGAAGTGCACTACTTCTTAAGTGTAAATTTCAATGTCAAATTATTTTTATCTATGCTTCCCAATTATAGATGAAGCTTATACATTTATATATGTTTGCTTTTACAAAACTCTGGATCAGTAAATTAGATATGACAAGAATCTACTGGGTCAATAGAAACCTTGTTGCTCTCACTAAAATATGATTCCAAAATTAAATACACTAGTTCCCTTTCTTCATTATAAAAAGAATTAAAGTTTCTGTATGTGGTATCACCTTCTGGGGCAATTTAGCAATTTGAAATAGGGTCCTAAATCCTAAGGGGATATGGGCACACACAGTATTTTATTGTGTGAGAAAACACTGAAATTCACACACTCACTCTGGAACCTACGTGGCAAAGTAAAAAAGGAACAACATATTCTTTTGTTATCTCTTGAGACCTTATTATTTTTGAAGAAAATGTTTGTGTTTGGGAAAACCTGATGTTATTAGAACTGACAAAAAGTGTGAATGGCTTCCATACTGGGCAAAGGGAAGGCACTGGTTTCTATTTCCTGCACTATAAAGACAGCGTAACTATTTCTGAACCTCCTTCCTACCCTTTTGGGAAGACTGGGAAATTCAGACCATTCTTCTACTGGGTTACAAGCAGAGGTTATCTCCAGAGAAAGACCCCTTACTCATTCTGTGTTCTGGGGCACTTAGCGCAAAATTACCTTTGCTTGTAGAACTGCTTAGAAAAATAGCAAGACCACTGCTGATTTAATTAAAAACACTGCATATTTCATAATCAACAAAAGAATTAGGTGTCCATCTAAGCTAGTCTGCCTGGTTTTTTCTGCTCAGTGAATAGGCATGGTAACTTCTGAGATAGTAAAACTCATCTCTTTCTAAGGTGATGAGATTGAATTACCTTTCAAAGTGTCTGTCTCTTTGCACTGATGATACAGGCAGCAGAGAGGATTAGTCCAGACTACAGGCCTTTAGGGCCTGTGGTTGGAGAGGATGGATCTCACCATAAGGGCCATGTAGTGGCAAGCAAATGTTGGCTTGCAATGATGCCATAGCGTTTTTCAACCACGGTAACATAATCAATAAGTTCAGTTATCTTACTGTCATAAAGGTCATATTGGAAACATCATATTGGAAATGTTTGTAGGACTTCAGGTGCAAAAAGGAGATGAGTGGTTTTGAGTGGTTTTTTGGATACCATTGAATAGTTCCCCAGTTCTTCAGTTTCTCAGTACAGAAAGAAAAGTGTCTTCCCAAGATGGCTGCAGATGTAATACTGAGTGTGGAATGAAGACAGCAGATAATTTATAGCAATCTGCCTTTTTTAGCACTGCCAGTAAAAGGAATTTGCCCAATACCCGGAGATCATCTCAGTCATAATCTAGTGTTCAAGATCTTTTTTTTTTTAATGTCCCTAGGAAACAATCTCTTCTCTCTTCTTCCATATTTGTTTCTCTTACAGGGGATTTACCTTTCTCAGGACAGGATAGTTGGTTACCTTTGTTATGACCAGTTGCTGTAAAGGGAGGAGTAAAAAGCCATTTCACATGCCATGGTACAAAGAAAATCCATTTTCTCATTTATTTGTGCTTTGTATGTCTCCAAATAAAATGTTTGACAGTTAGGACATCAACAGTACTGCTCTCCTATAAAGAATGTTTCGTTTTCATAAAGGTTGAATTCATGCTAAAGTCTGTTTTATAGTGGTAGTATTTATAAGGTCTCCTCCTGTTCAGCTGCCTATGTTCATGACATTTGTTGACATTTGATCCTATCCATCTTTCAAATTCGGTTTATATCTGTCACAGGTTCAAAATTGATTGGAAATCAAGTTGAAAATATGACTTGAGCATGGTGGCTATTGTTTGCAGGAAGGGCCTACATAAATATCTGGTCTGAGATGATGAGAGCTATTTTCCCCCTTCACTGCACAAGCCAAATTTTGTTACAAGCTGACACTGATGAAGTGACCACGCTCTCCCATGCTAGACCAGTATTCACTTTGACCCTGGCCTCAGGCAGGCAGCTGGTCCACAACTGTAGGATCTGCTGACGAAGAAAATGTCAAGCACTATTTAAATAAAGGCTGGATTTTATTGTTTCCCTGAATTTGTTTGAGAATGGAGTTTTACAACTTTGCAAATTCACTTCAGAACATACTGAAGAAAATGTCCTGAGAATTTGCATATTTCATGACTGATTTTTAAACACTGCCCACATAGGAACTTAAAAGCTATGCACATCTTTAAAGAGAAGATGATACTCTTACAAATTAGATAATTATTGTTATTATAGTTACGGACTAGCAATCAATGAAGGCTTCAGTGTGAGCTGGACTACATGAAGGATGCAGCAGCATACCCATGTAGAAAGAGAACTTTTTCATGCTACTTAGAGTCCTGTTCTTCTTCATCTAATTCCAGGACATGAATAGGCTCTGTGCACCTAAAAATCTTCCCAAGAAGTTAGTCTGAGCTGCATCACCACCCACAAATATATCAGCCAATAGGGAAAACTCAAAATAAATCACAATAATCATATAGTGAAAGCCAAGATAATTTTCACATGACTCTTTGAAACCTAAGTGTGTCATACTGAGACCAGGCTGAACAGTATTTTCATCACCCTAATTAACTTACTGATGTTTCAAAGCAAAGAGCATGTCAACACAGCTGTATGAGGGATGAGCACACATGAGTAGTTGAAAGAACTATAAATATTAAAACCAAATAAACTGAGGTGGAAACTGGAAAGCTCCAGAAAGAGGCCGAAGAAAACCTCCTAAACTTAACTGGGGAGGTGTCTTTTGTAATACTGCTCCATTGTCAGAAGGAGGCCTAGAAATTATCTAAAGCAAAATAAAAACAAGCCATCAAATAGTGAAATAACTGTTGAGATAACAGACATGATAAAATCATGTTTGCAAGAAGGTAGTTATTTAAATGGATGTTGCCCAATACAGGAAGTTTTAAAAGAGCCATTTTATTTAATTACTTATTATTTATTATTTAATGCAATTTACTTGCAGACTGAATCTTTCAAGAGAGCTGGCATTGGTGTCCTGCATTGCTTGACCAACTGAGATCGACCAAAGCCCAGCCACAAGGCCAACAACTGCAGCATCCAGATCCTCTGAAAAGACTGTTGCCCATGTAAGGTAAAAAGAAATAAGGAAAGACATATCCAAACCCTGTTAAATTCACAGTAAACACTGTCAAAGAGAAAAAACCTGCTAATTTATGCTTCTGGGAGAAGGTCTCATTTTAACTCCCTTAACATTTTTCTAAGATAAAAATATTGATAGTATGATACATGTCTCCTCACACTTCCTATTGTATGCCAAAAGCTAGTGACACAAAATGACCCACTAGAAGGGGTACAAAAGGTGTTGCCTTGCACATCATCAGACTACTTAGAGTTTGAGTTCAGTTCTCAATGAACATAGAAAAAATATACAGACAATTACTCTATTTCATCCACAGAAAAATATATTTGGCATACCCTGTCAGACACCAAAGAATTCAATTCCCTGTTCCCAGATCCTTAATGAAAAAAAAGACATAATTCCTACTAGAAAAAATCAAAGCTTTGTTGGTGTTTTTATTTCATGGACAACTGGGAATAGTACTGAGAAGTCTACAAACATTTTTTTAGCCTTCAAGAAATAACTGGGACAAGTTCACCAGAGAGGTTTTGGAGTCTCCTTCGCTGGAGATATTCAAAAGCTGTCTGGACACAACCCTATGCAACATGCTCCAGGGGACCCTGCTTGAGCAGAAAGGCTGGACTAGATTATCTCCAGTGGTCTCTTCCAGCCTTACCAGTTCTGTGATTGTGTGATTTTGTGTAATTAGAGTACTCTCGGTGTCCAATGGAGCAAGAAAGAGAAGGAATAACTATTTTGTTAACTGTGGTCTTGAGTTGGACATTTCAATTAGTTGCTTTTTCATTCTTTCCATGAATCCTTTTCAGTCCCTAAGGAGCATATTTACAACAATAAATTAAAAAATCAGTTAGAGGGAGTGCACCAGCTAGCAGTGGCGAGTGACAACTAGACCAGCATTTTGCACATTTAGGCAGACTGTACATTGCTCATATATTGGTTTATTGCACCATTTTACACAGATAACCACAGGGACTTGCTGATATATTTTGAATGTAGCCATGCTTCATTCTGCTTTCATAATAGAAGCAGTTAATCCATCCATGAAGTGATATAGCTCAAGCAGAAGCTGTGGCATAGGAGGACTGAGAAAATTATGTTGTGATGACTGAAGAAACAGAATGATTCTTTACCCAACTAGGGTATCCAGTAGTTACAGCAGAGTTGGTCTACACCAAATGTCTATAGCAACCTGTACAGCCAAGGGATGGAAAGCCTTAAAAATCATCCTATTTGTCACAAAGGGCTTCTTGATAGGTATTTGAGACTAGACACCTCATTATACCTATGCTTTAAGAAGCTGGACTCAGGCTTTAATAAAGGATGTTAATAGCCTTGATTTGAGATATGAATGATACTTCTAGGCTGGAAAATGGAAGTAAAATGTTATTTTTCACTGGCCTTACCTTTAACATTCACCGATGTGATCTATACAGCATGAATAGAGTTCTGCTAGTTCTCTGCTGCTTCAATAGTACCAAGGAAACCTTTTGGCATCATTGTTTCCCACTGACTTATTAAACAATTCAGCAATTCTTTTGTCTTTCCACATCAACATAAGTAGCAGGATAAGGGAAATACAGCAAGTTTCCAGTTTTAGGTTGTACATATAGGACTTGGTGAAAATTATTTCTGTTCTCTCTTGCTTCAATACATTCTTTAGAAGAGGGACTGTGTTGCTTTGTGGGACTGTGTGCAACTGTAGAAGGAAGCATTCAGTGATTTTATAGTTGTGTATCTGACCTAACTTGACTTAATTTAACTTGAAGAAGTAGGAAGTCACATAATGACCTTCTATCCTTATCCATAATTTGTTAAACAGGATTAAAAAGAGTCTTCTTGCTTCACAGCATGCTACAAAAACTAATTCATATTTCACAGAACTTTTAGCTGAACTTCCTACTTTTACTTCTAGAATTTCAGATCTCTCTTCACTTGTCCATTAACTGTCTTGCTGCCATACATTTTGATGAAGCAAATGCCATGCAAGTAAAAGAAAATGGACATTTATTAAGGTGGTCTGGAAACGTGACCAAGTATGTATCGGGAAAACACCTGTGAGTCTCTGAAGCCTCGTGCAACTCAAAAGCACTTTTTCCTCCCCTTGGGAATTCTCTTTAGCACCATTTTGTTTAGTCTGTAGAAGTTCAAGTTTCATCAAAGTAGTATTTATTTGTATAAAACTGTATACCAGATGTCTGCAACCACGAAGCCTATAAAGTATTTTGTTGCCAATGTGACCCTGATGGTTTCAACAATTATAAACTGAAGCAGGTCTGTTTACACAAGGCTTTAGTGTTAAACTATATGCAAACATAACTATGTGGACTCAGAGTCTCTAAGACAGACACATCGAGTTTCACAAATATTCCAGCAAATGAAATCTTGGAACTTGTAATCTACTAAGTATAGCACAAAGAACATGAAAATCACGATGCAGTAGTACTTAGCACTTATATATAGCACTTTACATCTTCAAAGTACTGTGCTAACAATATCTAATTAATCCTCCTCAACTAATTAATCCTTTCCAGATCAGGAAGCTGAGACACATTAATTACAATTATTATTTATGTACTTATATAGCACCATAGGTGTGCATGCCACTTTGCAGACTTATAGACCAGTCCCTCACTATTATAAGCAGCTAAAATTTGTCTTTAATACTAATAGGAGAAACTTTGCGGCATGCAATATTTGGAGGGAAGACTTTCCCTGGAAAAATTTACAGCCGTGTACCAGATTCTGCCATCAGATTTTTGCGTAAGAAAACATGGTAAAAGACAGCTGGATGTAAGGAGCTATGTTGACATTTTGGTTTTGGTGTCTTTTAAAGATTGTTTTTAATGAAAAAAATATTGTCATGTGGGAATTTGTTTTCAAGGGGTTCAGAACATGTCCAAGCCTCTCAACTCATGAATTATCAACAGCATCAACCATTACCAATGGTATGTATGATGTTGGTAGACTTTTATGTTGTGTGTCTTATCTGTTATGAAGGATGGAGAAAATCCTGAAATAATGAATGGATCCATTTTGTGGATAAAATATCTAAATGCTTATATTTGCAATTCCTTTTTAGAAGATAGTCTCAATTGTCTCAGATTTTGGGTTATTGTACTGAAGGCCTAGTTTTATTCATATTGGATAATTTCCCAGTGCAGTACAAAACAGAGTTTATAAAACAGATTATTAATCATGATGTTAAAAATTACTTAATCTCTAGCACTAGTTCTTTAGCAGAAGTAAGTCTAAAATTAATGCTACCCTGGTTTCCAGCCCTTAGATGAAGGAATGTTATGGGGAAAATAGAGAATGTTTTAATAATGATCAGAGTGTGACCTATATCTCAATTCAGCTTCTATCTTATCCAGACAGTCCTTTTTAATAGCAGGACACCACTCCAAGAAATTCAAGGCCTTTGTAAGAAGTAAGCTCTAGTAACAAAAACTTACTCAGGGAAAAATAATTGTTAGCAGCTTGCAAGCTGGTTCAAATCTGAGCAGATTGCTTCTTGTGGAGCAATAGGTTGTTCCATTAAATGTAGAGCAACGTAGGACAATCTCCCTTCAATGTATTATGGATGGTCTAGAAATATCTTCAAAAACAGACAGAAAAATACATGTAATGGAAAGTGGTTTTCAGTCTGAATATGTGTGCTTTTTTCATATCCTATGATATTTGCTGCATTTTAATCTCAGACTTCAAGTCTGTATTTGATGTTGTTCTATGAAATTCTTCATATCAAGTGGATGGAATAAATCTTCTCTTTTAGAATTTCCTAGACTGAGGGCCTTAGAAAGAATATGTCTCATTCCTCAGAGAATAAGTTGTAGCAAAAAACCAAAACTGGAAAAACTTTGGATTTTTATGTTTTTGTATTGAATATTCACTATTCTAAAATATTCACTGCAGTTCTTCTGACAACAATTCAGAAGCCACACATTTTGAATATAGATAAATGAGATTCAACTTTTGAGCCAGTTTGCTTAGCTGTGACTAGGTATACGGCTTCTATGTTATAGCTCTTGACCAGAAGTGAAGAACATATTTTGTCAGGCTTTTTCCCCACAGTTGAAGCTATAAAGCTTATTTAGGTAAGGAGAATGTAATTTCCTGAATTGGCATTTGTCCAGTACATGTGGTTTGACCTCCTTCTAATGAAGATTTGTTTATTTAAAGTAGCAGGCCACAATCAAAGACCGAGTGTATTTTCAGAGGAGTTGAGGAAGTGAAAACAGGGAGCAACAGTAAAGAATTCTAATCAGAAATAAAACACCTAAAAGTGTATTGAAACAGTGTTCTGCAGTGCTTCAATTAATCCCAGGCTGTTTTACCTCATGCAACTGGTACTTACAAGACAAATAATATGACCTGACGCCAACCAGTCTCATGTTTTCATTAGGATAAGCCATTATTATAGAGTGCTTCAGATGTATTGAGTGATGGCGAACTTTCTGCTCTCATGGTGTTGTGGTGCAGCTCTTCCCATGGGCTCAGGCACCCAGGATTAAGCCTTGCTTTAGGTTTGTGTGGAATCTCCACCAGACAAGTGATGCCGAATGAGTAGCAGTTTACTGAGGCTGGGAGTAAGTTTTGCTACTTCCTTTCTATCTTCCTTTCTGTGTCACTGGCTAGTTAAGTCAGAATGCTTTAAGTATTAGAGTGTAATTGGCAGCTTAGAGCTGGACTGAAGTTGACCTCTTCTCTAGGCTTCTAAAGGACCCAGTTTGGGGAGAAACAACTCAATGCCTGTGTTTTTACAACTACTACTTTAAACCCTAATGTTTCAACAGCCTCAGGTGAACCCTACCTTCCTCTGGCTTTTCATGGACCTAATTCAAAGCTCAGGGATGCTTTTACTTTCATGAACTTTCTGAATGACTGAAAAAGCCAATGCTAAGGAATGTACAAATGCTCCATCCCCACTTCTCTGTCCCCAGGAGCTGAACATACAAATAAGTTTCATCATTGGGAATGAAAGTCCTTATTATTTCCTTGAGTGTACATGTATTACTGCTATTGCATGCCATTACTGATGGTATTCGAATGTAGAATTCTCACCAGTCCTCATCATTGATCAGATTAATCTAGCTCTGAACTAATTATTGCTTTTTTATTTGCATCTTCTGAAAGCAACCGCCTAACACAAGATGAATTTCTCTGCAAAAATCTGAACAACCTGAAAGACAGACACAAAAGCAAATGTTGAATATAGATCAGTGCAGGAACTGAGAGACAGCTTCACCATAGTCACTGATTATCCAGGTACCTATCATGAATTTGGAGCAGTGTATCTAATAAAATGTGGAAATGGAAGAATTATACGGAGCATGACTGGAATTTGTAGGGGTCTGGAGGCCAAAGGAGTGTGCAGAAACAGGTATTGCCCTGGCATTAAGGCCAGCAACTGAAGGATGGATGCAGAAGACTGGGAGATGGAAAGTACAAGTGACCAATTTAGAATTGCAAGGAAGAGAAAAGCCACTACTGATTTGTATAATTAAAGGGGACATGGGGAACCATCAGAGAAGGAAGAAGTCCCTAACCATGTGTTTAGAGTTATGTAAGATTGATGGAATGAAAAGAAAAAGGCACATAAAGACAGGTCAGCTATAACTTATTCTTTAGACCAGCAGGAGACCCCAACAAGCACGTTCTTACATTTCATGGCAAAATACCTGAGAGTGGACCTCTCTTGCCGCAAGTCAAATGTCTGAATGAAGGCAATGCATTCATTTCAAAGGAGGATTTTATATCAATGACAAAGGAGAAATGATGAAAGAAAAGGAATTTCTGAGGATTGGATCTATTTTCTGAGGATCTGCTTGTTTTTTTCAGCTGTCAGTCACGAGCTATATATGAGAATTTTAAGAATATATGGGCAAGATGACTCTCTGAAGATGTCAAATGGAAGCTGGGGTTTAAGTGGTTGCTTTCTGCTTCCTTTTCCTCTCCTCTCTCTTCATTTCCATTCTTCCCTTTCTCCCCCTTCCTCCCTCTTCCCTTCTTGTCTTCCTTGTTTTCTTTCTCTTCCTCTCACTATAGGTTCACACCGTAGAGTTTTTGAACAGCATGGCAACACATCAAGAGCAGGAAGCTCAGAGACAGTGCTCAGGTCATTCTCCCAACCTGCTCCATGAAACCAGCTAGTTCCTGTGCACTGCTGGCTGATTGTAGCTGATTCTTTGTTGATAAAGAAGGGTCAACATATACAATCAGATTTGTGCTATTCCTTCCCATGATCAAAAGGAAGAGGTTCCATCTTCCCTCATTTGAAATCTTTGCTGAAGTACACAGTCAGCAAACCTCCCTACTAAGTGCCTCTACAATTATTACAGGTTTGCAGATTTTTTTCTTTCCTCAC
Source organism: Corvus kubaryi (assembly GCF_017639235.1). Taxonomy (NCBI): domain Eukaryota; kingdom Metazoa; phylum Chordata; class Aves; order Passeriformes; family Corvidae; genus Corvus; species Corvus kubaryi. The sequence goes on along the minus strand of NW_024580667.1, from coordinate 25,681,999 downwards.
TCACCTCTGCCACCCTTGATAAAAACAGAAACTGTGGATTTCTATCAAAGCTCATGAAGGAATGTAGCTGAAAGGAAGAATCTTTCTCTGCATAATTCCAATATTGATGAATTAAGGCCTAAAATGCCTTTTTGAATTTCAAAAAACACTCAGAGTCCACGCTTAAAATTGAGATTAGCTCCATCAAGAAGCAGTAAATTCAGCAATAAGATTTAATCTCTGTGACACTCAAAAGACAAGATTCAATTATATTCTGTGATCTTAATTGAATTACAAAACCCCCCCTCAAAAGTAATGACATTATTTTAAATTTTCCCCAAGCCCGGTTTACTTGGATTGAAAAGAATTAAATAAGCCATGGTTTGAGAAAAATATGTTTGTTTTTGCTGCCTAATAATTCACAGCTTTGAGGAGAAGCTAATATCCTTTAAGTAAAAGACTAATATCTATCTCTGGAAGTGCTTTTTTTGACCCATCTGGTTTGTCAGAAAAGTCTCCTACCTCTGATATTTATACAATATCATGCAAATGTCAAAATCTGAATGTCATCTTCAAAGACCCTTTTATGTCAGGCAACCCCTTTATAGGGAAAAAATAAACAATTTTATGTATGCATGCTTGATGCCAGTCCAATTAATAAAAGCCTTTTTTGCTATGCTTGGCTACAAGCAGGTTTCTCTTTTGAAAATGAACAGAGGGAGAATGAGATAAAAGGTCTGTATTGTTTCCTTGCAAATTTTACAGTTTCATTTTTAATTTGTGTTTGGATGTGAGGATCTTGGTGCAGATGGTGTGATAGTCCACAGTATGTTCTGAGAACCTGAAATGATAACAAAGATATGCAAATTGAGAGGGTGCTTTGGATGAAAGCCAGGATATCCAATTTCACAATAGCTGAAAACAAATTGATGTGCCCAGCAAACTACACAGAGTAGCACTAGGAAATGTAACAGTGCCAAAACAAATTATATTAATGACCTGAGCAGTTTGTTGAACTCTATTGGCTAGCTTAATGTTGGTTACATTTGTCTGCGTTGGCACTTCATTTACTGCACAAAACAACTTTTGTAAATGAAAAAAAAAAAAACCCAACAACAAAAAAGCACTTAATGAAAAATCAATCTTGGTAATTGCAAAATAAAGTTATACAGGAATTATTTTTGCATCTGAGAAATGTCCACCATAGTTCATGTGAAACAAATTGAAAAAAGTAGGTACTCTTGAAATTCAGAAATAAGATTTGAAATTATTTCTATGAGGAAACACAAATCTCATCCTATTTAATGTTTCAGTCTAGATCAACATTACATTTAATATTAGCAAAACAAATTATAACATTTATATTGTTTGATAGCAAAACATAAAGGAGTTGCCTTCAAAGATAATATATCGGTGTAAAGCCACTGTCTGAAGTAATTCTGAAACAGTAACATGATTCACATTATTGCCAATGTTAAAATGAGAACCTGAGCCCTTGGCTGTCATTTCTGTCTTCCCCTCCTCTCTCCTTTAAATGAAAGATTCCTGTCTCCAAGTGAATCACATTAAACAGACTTTAAAAAATTGTTCTTCCCCTAAACTATGCTTAAATAGATGAGAAAAAAATTCTGCCATGAATAGTTGTAGATTGACTGTCCCTTAACAGTTCATATATTTTTACGTGAATATCTTTCTTCCATTTAGAATAGAAAGTCAAAGACACTTTCAGTTTTCATAAAATCATACATTCACAATGCAGTGAATTGAATGCACCTTTCATATATTTCAGTACTCCATATTGAGTAACATATTTGAACTACTCAGATCTATAATCTGAATCTTTCTAAAGCCTAATTTTGAACTCTGTTCTAAAGAGAAGAAAAAATTTTATTTGCAAATACCATTACTAAGTTGGGCCTACTAGTGGATAAAGTAAACTGAGTTTTGCTGTGCTGCCCCTTCAGTCAATAGGCTGCCTCCCCAGCTGGCATAAGAATACTAGAGTTTCAGTAGGGAGATACTGGTCTAAGGCACTCAGACTCCAGTGAACTGCATATTTTGCTTTAACTTCCAGAAATACCAATGATCCTTTGTCCATCTAAAAAAGTAAGAACATTTTATAACATATTAAATAAAAATAGTGGTAGATGCACATCCCATCTCCCCCACTTTGTGTACAACTGTAAGTTAGAGTTGTTGTAAATTAGTGTCATATATTAAAATGAGAAACTCTTAATTATTGCTTGTAACTGTATTTTAATCTCTTACAAGAATGAAAACAAATACTGGCAGGGAATTCATCGACCGTTCAGTATGAAGACAATGTGCCTCAACTTTTAAATGCCTCCTATTGCAGATACACTTAGATTTGTCCTACTGCCACAAAACTGTTCTTGCAAAAAGCACTTGGAGTTGTATTTTGCACTTTTGTTGACTTTAGCCTTCCCTGTAATGAAAAAGTAGGTAGTTCAAGATAATGTCAATACCCTAATTTCAGTTTTTGCAATTTCATAGATAAGCATAAAAAAGATCTGCAAAAAAACAAACCCGTAAACAAAGACCCCCAATCTTCCACCCCCTCAAAAAAAAAAAAGTCCCAACGCCCCAAGACCCTTTGCTGCAAGTTTTTTTCTCTCATATTTTGTTTCTTCTTCAGAGATCTTGACCTTGAATCCAGAAGGATCCTTCTCCACAAATGAATTTGCCCTGGCTATCAGATAGCAATGTCTCACTAACTCCTGCACCACCAATCCTGCACTGGTCCTGAGTCTAGAGGTGCTCCCCATGGGTGATTTGCCATGGGAGAAAATTGATGGGGAGTTATAGTAATTTGAGGGGGATTGAGGTGGATTGGGTAAATAGAACAGAGAAAAAGGGAGAAGAGCAAGTAATTTTCTCTCTCTTGGTCCCAAGGGACTTAGAAAATGTAGCCCAGATGTACAGCTCCTAGATCAACACTTTCGGGGAGTCTGTGGTTGAAGTTGATAGTTACAGGTTGAATGCTTCTTTTTACATGAATAAACAACACGCTTAAAAGGCTTCATGACCTCCCCCTCAGAAAACAAACCCCATCCCTTTGACAGGGTAGCAATCACATATGTCTTCAAAAAAAACATGGGAACGACCCACACCATTCCTTAAGCCTTCTCCTCTGCTTGTGATAACAGGAGGAGGTGATCTGGCTCTGTGGTTTTTACCTCATCCAGCATTCAGAATGATTCATTGAGTGAACACGGAAGATTTAAAAGGTAGGATAAAGGTTTCTTTACTTGCTGGTATGCACTGCATGAAAATGTGAAAGTTTCCTCAGCTGGTTGGATGGAGGGAGATAACACAAGTCAGCCTGGGAAGTCCCTATAGGCTCACACGACTGATCTGGAGAGATGAAAGATAAATTAAGGTCTGTGGTTTTTTTGAAAACCACCTCAAGAAAAATGCCCATACTCTATTTAGAATTTTTTTGCTTTTTTAAGGCTCATGTCTCCATTTATTTTGCTTTTCCCCTTATCACACCTGAGTGTGATAGCCTGTTGAGAGCCTGGATTCTCCTGAATGTATCTGTGCAAAAGAAGACATGGAATAAAGGGAATAGAGAGGTAAGAGACTTGTGGAGTTTATAAGCTTTGATGTTTTTCACCACTTTTTATATGAATTGTGGGTTTTAGTTAAGAAAGTCCCAAAGTGTAAATTCACTCCTTGCTTACAAAAGTAGTTGGGTTACCTGGCAGTGGCACCAATGCAGTGAGTTCCACATGCTGCTCCAGGATCGGTTTGGTAAAGTGAGGCTGCACTGAAGCTGTAGGCACTGCCTGGAGGGCAGGTCTGCAAGACCTCCCCGTGCAGCAGGTTACATCTAAGTGCTACTGGGACCTGCCCTTGTTGCAGAAGGTGCACATCAACGGGCAGGTCCCACCGCAGCTAGTGGAGAAATGTCTGCTCCCCACCTCAGGCATGAAATGAGGTCAGAGAGTGACAACCCCAGCTGAGACAGTCCTTGCTCTGCAGCGGTGGGTTGCAAAACGTAGACTTTCAGTGGAAAACTGGGATCAGCTCCTTCTTGCATGAAATGTGTAATGTCTCTTTTTAGCCGTGTGCTCTCAAGCTTGAGGTGCTTGTTCCAAACACTCTCATCTCCCACTGACTTCATTCCTCTGCGTTACTCCCACACTCCCCTCAGTAGGTGTGCAGTGCTGTGCCATTTATATGTTGCATACAATGTGTCTGAGAGAAGTTTAGCTTTTCTAATTAGGCACCGTGCTATTTTAAAAACCTTTTTTTCATAGCAAGTTGAAGGTGTAAGTGCAAATTTGACACACATTTGTCAAAGGAAATAATAATAATAATAATAAAATCCTCACAAAGCAATTAATAGCTTTTATTAATTGATGTATCTATGTAAAAGCAAAGTATAGGTTTTAGATGAGCCTCAAAAATGACCCTTGGTAAAGAGCTTGCTAAAAGGAATACCTTCGAGCTGTCCATCAGTTGCACAGACGCACACAAATCCTGAGCAACGAGGCAATGTACTCTCTGTCTTCATGCATAATACATACAAAATAGGTGAAGTGGTATGTAAAGTGAATTTTAATTGGTTATAATTGTCATTTCATTTAGTAAAGTATTGTCTGGAGACCAGGATATCAATTAGCACTCTATGGACTCTGTTACTTATGAAAATATGCATATATAGAGATGATGTGCTCTAGCAGCAGATATACTTTAATTAAGAAAGTGGTACAGTAAATTAAAGACCTTTAAAGTATTAATTAATTGGTGTATAGATCAGTTCTGAGTTTCAACTTGGTAAAGTTAGATAACTGTATCTGATTTAAATGAGATAAGGAATAAATGTGCATTCTGTGTTGTTACTAGCTTTTTAAAGGTGTTTGTTGCCACAACCACGTTAGCTTAAAGATGAAATAAATGTACCACTTCCCTATACAGCACCTAAGTTTTATCATAAACTGGAGATGCTTAAAGTTATCATTTTTTCATACTAAAACATCAACATGAAGTGTTTTGTCAGGAGTCTTTATCCTGCTCTTTGTGTATATGTCCTTCATATCCCTTGGTATTAATAAACATCCCAGCATTAATAAGCTAAAGAGAAGTGACTGATGTATTCCACACTATTATTAAATTGTTGGTAACCAAGGCAGGTATGTTGGTTAGGATTTTTTACCTTCTTCTTCTTTTCCATGGGGGATGAAGAGGGACCTGTCCCTTTTTAACCACTTGCTCTGAATGACTTTTATACCCAGTATAAGTGAGAAAAGAGGATGAATGTCACCTCTCTTCCCTTTCTCCTCCTGTCGATGCATACTCCTTCTTTTGATTGACAGCTACTAATAACCTTCCTGCCCTAAGTGCCATGGAGACACTTTATTAGGACAAACAGCCAAGGAAATCTAGGAATGAAGCCAAGCCTGCAGTGAGTTATTATCGGGCTTGTATTTATCTCAGCTTTGTAATTTTTTTCAGTGATATGCAAATCCTGAAATAGATCTTCTTCTGTTGAAGGACAGGTCCCTCTGTTAATTGATCCACTGAGATTCAGCTTAACCTCTTTTAGCTATCAGCCAGGGAAACAGGCTACATAAAAGAGTCTCAGTGCTGTATACAGTTCACATAAATTCACTGTGCATTCTACAAGGAAAACTTGCACACAGAAAAAGCATTTTTAGTTCCTGAACATATTTTACATATCAGTGTTATCTGCATAACAGATCAAACTGATTTGTTTATTTGTTTATTAGATATGTATGAGGGTACATACTCATAATCAAATGCGATTTTAGATGGAGCTTACTTTCTTTCTGGAATGATACACCACAAACATGTATTGTAAAAACACATTAAATGAAATTCAGACATAATGAAAATGCATTTGTTCAAAATCACCATTAAAAAAAGAAAAGCTACATTACAGAAACACTTTATTACTGAGCAATTTGACTGTTTGGGAATTAGCAACACAGGTGCATCTCCCACATGCCTTAAGATTCTGCAAATATTTTTTGTTTGTGTGTGGAGATTTGCAGCAAAGAGGTAACATTGATTCAAATAGGTTTTTAATAGCATATTAATAACAGCAGCAGGATAGATTTACTTCTGTTTTGTCTTTCTATAGGGATAGGTTCATTTAGTAAGCAATCTATTTGAGTAAACAATCTATTTGACAGAGAACAGAACTGGTAACAATGGAAAATATCCATGGATACACCAATAGTAATAATCATTACAATCACAGTAATATCAAAGAGTCCAGAATGAAAAGGGATCAGCACTAGAAGTGGCATTATTTTTAGATTTACATAGCATATCTTGTCCATATGATGAAGATCTTCATCAAGCCCTAGCATAGTGGCGTCAGTACAAGTGCGGCTATTGCTGAGACAGGAAAGAGGGCCCAAGAGGGGGCAAATTGGGAGCTGAGTTCAAACTCTGCTGAAGAGTGAACAGGCATCAATAATGCTCACACAGTGTGGACCAGCTTTCATTCTGACACCTCATCTAAACCATGAAAACATGAAGTACACGGGAAATCTATTACCAAAACCTTCCTGGTTTCTCAACCTGAGAGACAGAACGATGTGCAGTAATGAGGTGTGAGGCATGAAAGCCTGTGCTCTAATCCCAGTTCTGCCCGCCAAATTATGTTATGGCCTTGAGCAAGTCATTTCACCTCTACTACTTTAAAATGAGGATGATAAGCCTTACAAGGCTCAGTCTATGATTCTAACTCAGTACGTGTTTGTAAAATGCTTTCAATATGAGAAATACATATGCAGGTATGAATAATTTTTGTGAGTAAAACAATACTACCTGGAGTGAGGAGCTCCTGAAGAGGCAGCATTATTAATGTTGGCAAGGATGCAAGAGAATCTGAACTTCAACTTAAAACTTAGATTAGAACACAGACCTCTCCTAACATTGAAAATTATAAATTCCATAGACAAATTTCATGCCTCGTTCTTATGTCTCCAGTAAGGTAATGGTAGAACCTGGACAGGAATTCTTTTACATGTTTGGGAGCTGAGATCTAGAACTAATGTGCAACTACAGCACTTTTGGACAGGTTTGATTCCTGCTAATTTTAGTCACATTATGACCCATGTTTATAGCCGATGTATTTAGGGCTGACAATCATGAAAATCAAAACTGAACTTCTAAATTACTGGGTTGTTTTGTGGGTTTCAGATGCAATGTATCTTTGAACTTTAACATGCTGTTGAAAATCTAGCTTTTCTGAATGAGGTGATTTAGAGATGGATTTTATAAGTTGAGATAGCTTGTACTCAAGTCCTTTATTCTTTCCATCTGTCCTCAAAGAATTTTCCATCAATTATTGTGTAGAAGTCAATTCACCAGGCAAACCTTTGGTTTTCAAAGCTCATTGCATGTTGCTCATATATCTCATGGTGCCTTGGCAGTCCTAGATAAAATGTCTGTGTTACATTAAACATGGCACTACAGCTTGAGAGATTTTAACAATAATGGATTGTGCAGATGACTACCAAACTGACATTGCAGGAGTTTATTCCTTTGTATTTTTCTGGCTGAGGTCATTCCTGAGTAATGAAGATGTGAAATAAACTTATTGCTCAGCCCTCTTCAGATTTCTTCCTCTTTTTCTTCTCTGCAATTTCACTCTTCCATTTCCTGTCTGGTCGTTTGCATGCTGGTGTGTTAATAGCTTGAAGGAAACGTCTAGCAAATTACATCACTCGAGGGGCTAGGGCTCTGCAGAGGAGTAAATGCATCAATAGGAGATTTATATAGATTTTTTTTAAAAGTGTAGAGGGGGGTATTTCAGTAAAATTTTTGTGTGACATTAATCACTAAGTATAAAGATTTAAGAGATTTTATCTTCAAGAAAAAACAGGAGTCTTGAAAGCAGATTTTCAATCTACTGGTTTTAGCAGAAAAATTAAATCTAGAGAAGAGAGCACAGAATTTCTGTGAAGAAGTGTGTTTTGAAAACAAACTTTTCTTTCTGTGACTTCTGTTTTGTTTGAGTGAAATTTTACCAGCTGAAATTAGCAATGTTTTTGTGCCTAAACCCAGAAATTTCACAGAATTTTTTGGAAGCAATTCTTTTTCAAGCATGAGATGACAGTAAAAGGCAAGCATCTCACATTCCAAAGAATTTATAATGTAACTGGAGGGTTCTGTACAGATACATGAGGACAAGTGAATAAGAAAAAGGGTATACAACTGGAAAGTCGGCAGCTTAGTATACAAAGACATTATAGTCTATGTACTAAAACAGCACTAAAAGGGTAATGTAGGAACGTATACTTTGTTATGTTAGACACTAGAAAAACAAGGAATTAATTAGTAGACTTTACAAACCTGATTCTCTGGGAAAGGTGATTTTTGTATGGAATCCTTGTGAGAGTGAGTAGGGCTTATTCCTGTATTTCTCTTTTTAGTATTTGATTTGTTGTAAACTAAGCCACATAACATGTGATAGTTTTAAAGGACAGAGAGTAATTTTCTCCTTCCTTCCCTCCCTCTCCATTTTGTATATAAAATGACCTTCTCTATATAAACATATACACATATATATGCATTTATTTGTATATAAACACACATATTTGTGCAGATTATATTTACTAGCTTATTGCCAATATCAAATGGGAAACATATTCGGTCTTTAATAATACAGTGAGGTTTTCTTGAAAACAATTGGCAAGGCTCTCCTTACTTCTCTGGGATCACAATTAAGCCAGTGGTAAGTGTTTTGGGAACAGCTTCTTAAGTAGTGAATAAATGAAAGAATATTATGACAAAACAGTGCTGTCTTTAGAAACCTACTAATAAATAAGACATCCTAATTTTGATTAATCAGGTCAGTTAGAAGCTATAAGTATAACAACTTTTAGGAGAGATTAACATCTGAAAATCCCTTTTTCTGGAAATGATAAGCCTCACTAATTTTACATTTATTTTAGTTGACACATAGACAGCCGGGCAGGGATCCATCATAACACCATCTGAACAGGCCTGTGAGGGTAGTTTTATTGGTATTGGTTTCAAACCTAAGGCAGTGCTAAAAGGTAGCACAATTTAATCCAACCAATGCAAAACATAGTGGGATTTTTTATTGATACTGCCTTTTAGTTTTTATCTACTCACAATAATCTGAGAACAAAGAAACTGACAAAAAAATAAAGGCCCTTTTAAAACCTGGGACATCAGAATAAGGCTAGTCAGTTTTCCTTAGTGGACAAAGTGAAAGAGAATGTTCTATTCCTTAAAGTGTGAGGAAGTAAAGGTTTCTCAAAGTCAGGGCAATACAGCAGGTGACAGAGAGCACATAGCCTACAGGCACGTCTACAGGCCATTCACGTTTTCCTCACACATGCTGTTAAAAGGATGTTTTGTCCTGAGGCAAAGTTACACTGAAAGAGTTAAAAACCACTTTAGAACATCATGTGTCATGTCACAGTGCTTCAGAAAAACTGCTGAAGTGTTGCAATGCATATAATTCTTTTTCTTCATTTCATTTATTTTACCTAAGAAATTGTGCTTAAGCCTGAGCCAATGCTTGGTCAATCCTCAGCACTTTTTTTGTTGTATTTTATTTTTTAGTATTATTTTCTTTTAGCACTTATATCAACAAACTGTAGACTAAGCCAAATAAATTTAGTATCCCAAGCTGAAAAACATTGAAAATATTAAAATTGCCCCCCAGGTTAGGAATAACTTTGGCCAGTTATCTAGAAGTTGAAGATTGGCATAGGTCCATGAAACCAACAGTACTACACTGATTTACTTCATTAGAGATGCTGTCAAAAGTTATTTGGGGGGTAAAGAAAGAAAAAACTAAACCTAAAAAATAAGCACATAAGGCAAAATGAAAATGACCAGCACTTTCACAAAATTTATAACATATAAAAAGACAGATTCTCATGATTTGAAACAGCAGGGAAATTACAAACATTAACGTTCAAGCTGCTATAACCGATGACAGTGCTAAAAAAAGAAAGTGAACAAAAAATCTTGTTTATATCAGGATAGTATGACCCCAGACCTTTCTCTGCCCTTTGAGAGCATCTCTGTATGAGCAGCTAGTCAGGAGTCCAGCTGAAAGACTTGTGAGGAAACAGGCTACTGTTATAGACCATTTCTCACAAATAGGCAGAAACAAGTTTTGGATCTAAAATACAATAGAATCTGTCAGAGGGGAAACTAAAAAAAAAAAAGCATTTAGTCTCTGCACATGCATTTTACAATCTCATGCAAGCTGGCAAAGAAAAAAAGGAGTGTTCTAACTGTCTGAGTCTGGGAGCAGGCTTAGGGGGAGTTGCTCTTGCAAGAAAAAGGCAGCACTGAGTGCTGTCACTGTTCACCATCTGAGAACAGAGGAAATCAGGTTGCAAGAGGACAGGCTGTGTAGGAAAGGCTATCTGAAGTGACTGCTCTTGTTTAGACCTGACCCCGAAGAAATTAGGACTCTTTCCAGGCTGAGTGGTCCCTGACCCTAAAGATTTTTTTTGAGGTAGTCCAGAGCTTGTAGATATGTATAGAATGCACTATCACACCTACTTAGCCAAATCATAGTGGTCAAGCTGAACCCTTCTGGGCAAAGAGCCTATCTGTTTGTTACCTTATGGCTTTTGCCACTCAGAGCTTTCAGCCCGGAGAGGAGAAAGGAGGAACATCCACCCTTAGCTATGTGGCCTTTGGAGTCATGGAATCGTTCAGGGTAGAAGAGGCTTATAAGACCTTTGAGCTGAACTGTAAACGTAACAGTGTATGGGAGTTGCATTCACCAGAGGTTATTCAATATTTCCTCTTTAGTCTTTGTGCACAGGTCCTCTAGTTGCCTATATACAGACAGAAAATGAGCACAAGGATCTTTGAAAATATTTGAAGGTGGTCTAACTTAGATAAATATTGTTATCTTTGCTGACACCACCAACATAGTTAATGTCAGCTCTAAAAGCCCTATTTAATGCGAACATCTGGCAACATTATGCAGATGTTAACTGGAGTGAAACCATCGTGCATGTTCTGTATAAATGGCTACCTTTTCACCTAGTAACAGCATTTGACTCTTAATAGTGTGTGTGCTTTCGAGCTGACCCTTATCTCAGAACTTTTTCCCAAATATTAACAATCCCTTTGGCTTGTACAGTTCCCAAGAGTATCTCTTTTGTATGGTATATAGCTTGTTTAGTTTAAGATTTTGCACTCTACACAGCAACCTTAAATTGCTTTCTCATCTGCTGCTGAACCCATCTTGTTCGTCTCAGTGGCCAGAAACAACATAAACTGAAATACAAGTATGTTTCTACAGAAAAGTAAGAATCCCTCTGGCTAATCTGACATGTTCCATGCTGGATCTTCCTAGATATCATGTACTGAAACTGTCAGAAATTACAGTTATGGCCCAAATATATACAGCTTCTCCTATGCTGGACCGCTTATCAAGCCATGATTACTGTTTTGACTTGGATGAGTAATAGAAAAGAGGAAGGGTTGTTGGGTTTTGTTACAAATAACATACCTGTCAGTGAAGTGAAAGGCATGCCACATCCAAAAATGTAATGTATGACATGCTTTTCACTTCACCAGGAGGGATAGAGGAACAAATAAACTACATGTTCCAAATGTCTCATCTTCCACTCACAATTTGTCTAAGCAATTTCCTTGCTATTGTTTTCCACAAAGTGCTTCAATCAACAAAGAAATTGTGTTTTAGTCTATCTAAAAAATGCAATGTGTTGACTGATATGCAGTTCTCACCTTTGAAAAATACAAGTGAGTAAAAGCCAATATAAACAAATGCGCCTCTTCTTGTTAATGGTCTACAATGAAGTCCAACCCTAAAGCTGAGCACTGCAAATCTACATGAGGAACCTGGAGTTTTTGGAAGATTGAAGCATGGTTGGACATTGCAGACACTGCAGGCAGCAGGAAAAAAATCTCTGAGTCCTCTGATAAGAAAGCTGTGTTGTCTCAAGGGCTGCTACATGTATGGACAGTTTCTTCATGACTCACCATCTCCCTTTCATTTCCACCTTCCTTAACGCAGTTTCCATTGTTTTCTTTTAACTGCTGCTATAAGTCTATGAAAAACAATTTGGTTAACTTCAGTACCTTAGGTGTGTTACTAACTTCCGCAAAATATTCTGTACAATTGTGTTCATAATTGAATAACCTAGATTTTACTTGAGGTGACCAGAAACAGATGGTTTGTTTTTAAATCCTTCCTGAAATACAAATGCTACTGTGGACAGAGAGCTATGATTCAGAAGCTGCAGAAACCCAGTTCTGATCCCTGGTTTGTCTGCTCTCTTTGGTAACTGTCTTGCTGTTTGCTGCAGCATATTAATTCTGAAAGTGATATAGTGCTTTCCAGTCAAAGGAAGTTAGAAAATGATCCGGAAATGTAGTAGCTCAATAATACCTCCATAATAAATGTTTCACACTGGATTCCATTATAAGTGTCATATTCAGTCTTACGGCTTTGCACAGGAACAAATTTCATGATTACTGCCAGGGTACAAGGAGAAAATTTTCTGGCAAACATGCAAGCCATTTATCACAGCATACTCAAGGTATGGAGGACTAAAAAACTGTGACACAACTCTGGGTTGCTAATTATTAGAAAAGGTTTAAAAGCAAGGAAAGAAAAAAAACCGATTTCGAAAAAAATATATTTTTTAGAAGTATTGTCCTTATAGGTAGCTTTTCCTAGGTAATTACTTTGATCATCCATCAACCCAGGCATGCTTTTTTTTTTATAGGGGAATTTATTTAACTGAACACTATAAAAGTTCAATGTGGGGTCTTTAATCTTTAAGCACATTAAAAAGAACTAGAAATCCAAGATAGGCAATTAATCTAATCCCAAGGCAGACATCTACAACAGGTCAGATGACTCACCACACCCATCTCTAATCTGGGTAGCCAGATCAATTCAACAGGGATTTCTGCCCCAAGGGAGTACCAGGTGAGAGCGTTTGGTGTATACAGCTATGGAGAGCCCCCATGTCCATGGGGGCTTTCCTCACCACAGTACAAATCAGCCTACATTATAAGTAATAACCAGTACATTTTTCTCCCTTCATCACCCTACAATTTCTATGCACTTGCACTTCAAATGTCTAATCATCATTTATGGTCAAACATCCTCAGAGCAACAGGTACCAGGAGAACCTTGTACATGGCAGGGAACTCCCAACAGGCAGCCAAAAAAGACAAAGGAGCACATATGAGGTATGAGAAATCTGTTACCTTGGGAGCAATCAGTACTAGAAAGTTTGAAGTTACCAGATCTGTGTCATTTATTCCCTTTCTCACACCCCCAGGCTAGGAAATAACTAGTAGTGTTGGCAACACTCCTGAAAACTGCTGGCTGACTAGTGATGATATAAGTGTTTAAGCATCAGTTTCTGCTTAATGAGTGTCCAGTTACTCTGGTTGCACCTGGTAACTATGTAAAAACACCTGTATTCAGCCAGAGTGAATTAAATCTTCCTGATTTAGACAAGTACGTCTTAGGCATTTCAGGTAGGATTCATATGCCCATCTGTAGACACCTAGAGTGTACGCAGACTCAGTGTGTAGCAGCTTTACCCTCCTTCATCTATAAGTGGAGGGAGAGAGATAAAGAGATTTTTAGTGCTTGATTTGTTATCCTAGAAAACTACCTTGATATGGGATAAATTGCTTTCGTGTCATTGACAGTAAAAAGGACTTGGATACTCACTTCAGCTGGTGCCTGCAGCTGGCCACAAATCAGAGGCCAGTGTCAGAGAGTAGAATCCCACCCCAGAAATGCTGATGACCTCTCAAAACTCTTAGGAAGACAAAGGATTCCCACAGAAAATAATATTGCCCCCTGGAGCTGTTTTCTCATTTAAAATGAAGCACCATGTGCCGAAAAAATTTTTTTTACCCTACTGTGCACAAACCTGATAATTTTCATTAAAATATAACCCTGATCAAGGTTATTATTAACCTGTGTAGCACATGTGAGTAGTGGTCAAAAAAGTTAGCTTAACCTAATCACCTCAAGTCTCAGAAGGATCTATTAGTCATTGCATTTTTTCATAATTCTCAGTTTTTATGCTTTCCTCATTTTTACTATTTTTACATTTTATTTTGTCGTTGTCTTGTTTGCATTTTCTCCCTTCCATGCAACAGTCATTTGCAAGCTGATACCTGTGGGTTTGAATAGCACCTCTTAATATAAGTTATATGAATAAGATGTGCTGCATGATTTGTCAGTGTACCTTACTCAATAATTGACCTCCCATAGATTATCAGTTATTCATGGCCCTTTGCCTTAAAAAGGGTCCTAAACAGCCAGTCACAATTTAAAACCATATTTTTCTGCCTTAAACACATCTATTCACAGCACCTTTCACAAGTTATTGGCCATTTTCTTTCTCAGAATTAAGGATTATAGAAGCTTGTGCAATGAGAACTTTGTTCTTCATAACTCATCCTCTTGCTTATGCAATGAAGCATTATAATGTGCAGGTAGTTGTTTCAAAGGACTTATGACTTCACTAGCTGTATAAAGGGGAGGACAAAGACAAGAGGAAGGAAAACATTTACAACACAATGAGAAGGTAAATCAACTTACATTTGCTGCAAATAGGTTGATGGAAAATACCAGTAATGTTCCTTTCCAGCTGTGAAGATGAAGTGCTTCTACTGGTCCTTTTTAAATTATAATACAGTACTTTATGTGGTCTTTTTGCTTAGGTTGGAGAGCGCAGACTTTGCATACATCTTTCCTTATCTTTGGACAACTGTTAGAAGTTGAAAAAAACACCAGGGTAGGGAATGGACTTCATGAGAATTCCTCCTAGAGCTGTGGAGGGCTCCACCACTAGAAGCTTTGTTTGGAGGTTGAAAACTGTGCAGACCATCTGCTAACGTACCTGGAGTTATGCATATCATTGTTTTGCATCCTATTTTCCTAATGGAAGAGAGTGGAAACAGTACCAACATTCTATGGGCATATCCAGGATGGCAAAGGAGGTGTGAAACAATAGACTACATTCGGGGAATCATCCTTGTCCAGTCAAAAATAGTGTTGGTTTTGCCATCAGAACATTTTTGATATCTCCAGCTAAAAAAAGGCATGAGAAATTGCAGTGCACATTGATATGTTCTGGAGTTAACACTCAGTGTGCTTATTAATTTCATCCCACTTACTCCCTTGTGTTTATGGGCTTTTTCATCCTGGGCTTTAGTAGAGCTCTTTGAGATCTGCAAAAGGAAAGGAGCAAGAATTGCTAATTATTATTGTTACTATGGAAGATTGCAATAGGCTTTAGCAATTTTTGGATCAAGACTTGAATTACTGAGTATACTTTAAAGGTTTTTTTTCACTCTCTCTCAATTTAGAAGTATATGCATGCATACATAAACAACTCCACAAAGACAAAGGTATGAACTAAAGCCTGAGCAAAACTAGCAACTTCTCTTGTTGTGTGTGTCTCATATCCTTGGCTTTTTTTGTTTAAATGACCCTTGTGTGGTAGGATAAGAAAGAATAATATATGATTAATTTCTATTCTGAAGCCTTGTTTGAAAGGTGCTTTATTTGCATTAGCATTCATAATTACTTAATGACAAATCAGATATGGTTCATTGCTAGTAAGTGTAGAAACATGTTGTCTGAAGGATGTAGTTTAATTAGTATACTCCTAAAAACATGTCCCTCATGACCATTGGATGTAATCATTATTTTATGTATTTAACTGTGAAATTTATGTTTACTCAGCAGGCTAGAAACCATCCTTTTTTTTTTTTTTCAAAGCCATTTAATGCAATACATTTAGACTTTAAAGAAACCCAGAAAATTTCCCCAGCAGCAGGTACCAAATAAACAACAACAACAAAAAAATTAAAACAACTATTATTGCAATGAAGCTGATATATTTTTTTTAAAAAATATAACCCACATAATATTGCATCCATAAAACATATCAGGAGGAATAAATATGCAGAGAAGCTCATTTTAATTCCTCAGTTAATAACTTAGATGGAAGAGATGCACAGTCTCCTAGATCAATGAGACAATTTGGGCATTCTTTTATTGTTGATTAGTGAACGTGAAAATGACCTCATTTCAAGGGCATCGAGCGATTCCTTTTTCTCTGCACTGGTATAACACAAACGAATACTGTGAAGACTTTTTCTACCCAGACTGCTATAGATGCACCTTTCCTCTGTGACACACAAACAGTGACATCAATCAAAAATCATCAGGACTTTGTGAAGAGGTCTCTAAAAGTTACATAGACTCTTTAACAGTAATCTAATTTTTCTTTAAAATTCACCCTGGAAAAGACCTTGTTCATTGAACATTTCCAGTGAGCTACTGGAAAGCAGTTAGGGAGTCAGGTGTTACTCAAGCTGGAATCAGTCTCACTTTCACCTGCAAAGAGGCTACTGTTAAAAGAGAGAATAATTTTCTTTCACTCCCCTGCAATGCATATTTCTAGAATATTCATATTTTTGGTATAATTTGTATAATTTAAGGATTTTAGCATACAACTATTCATAGTTTAAAATACTATCCAATACAATTTCTACTTTATTATTTCTACTCTGATTATTCATTGACTTGAGGCTAGGACTGGTGACAGAGATAGGTGCCTTTTGCCCCTGTAAGTACCAGACTGTTAGGTTTTAAAGTCCTTTACCTTTACTAGGGTTTGCCTGTATGACTAGGCACAGACACTGTAACAGGGTTGGGGGTGTCTCTGTGCTTCTGCTACCCCAGCTTTGCAACTGCAGCGCTCATAGTATCTGACTGTGAGTGCAGTGCCTGCAGTAATCTTCACATTGTTAGTATCACTTGCCTAGGAAAAGCATGGGTGCTAGGCAGGGATGAGAAGCAAGCGCCTTCTGCCTGAACATCCCCCACAGCTGGAATAACTGTGCGCCCCTTGACAAGTTACGGGATATGAAAAGAGGAGAAACATGGCTCCTCTCTTTTGCAGATTGTCACTGGGTCCGTGGCTGCACTTATTTTTACATTAATTTTTTACATTAAAAAGCAAGTAATAAATGGGCCCATTAAGCTTGGGTGGCAGTGAAGAACACAGAAAACTTTTGAAGCAATAATATTGTAAACATGACAGGATGTTTTAGTAGTTCCTTGGTCCATGGTGACCTGCTTTCTCTAGGGTTTGCTGGAGGATGCGGAATGCTTTTCTTCCCCATTCTCCAAGCAGGCCCTGCACCCATCTGTGTCTCCCAGAGGATATAGATGTTCCCCCAGAGGGTATAGAGGTTCTCCCAGACTACTCAGTAGTTCAGACCAAGGCAGAAATGCATGTGTTTTCTAATGCCAGCAAACAACAAATATGATAAATGAAATATAAATGAAAACTAATGTAAGGATTCCCTCAAAATCACTCCAACTGAAAAATGTAAAACACAGTCATAATCCAAAATAAAAGGTGGTCTGTTATTTTGTTTTCCTTTTTAATGTTCAGGAAATGTGTCCTTCTGCTTTGCTTTTTACAATATGTACCTGAAGTATCATGTAGCAAAATAGGGCATCTTAAACAAAATCTCCACAAAGAAAATTCTGTTGGGAATGACACTGGGGCATTTTCTGAAGGACACTTCTTTTTATGAAGAAAACAGAATTTCAAATGCAAGAAAGAGCATTTCCCTAACTGAAAAACAGATTGAATAGCTGAAGCAGGGGTGTGTGGATGAAGACTGTAGCTAGGAATGTACAGAGAGCCTGTTGAAGGGGTGGAGGGCAGGTGGTACAGATTGGCAAGATTGTTGGATGTGGGCTGGTAGAAATGCGTATTGGGACTAGTCATGAAGGAGACAAGAAGTGTTGCTCACACCAGAAAAACTTTTTGAGGTACAGGATGAATATCATGAAGATTCAGAGAAATATTTTGCCATAAAACTTCGTGCTTTTATCTCAGCACTCAGGACATTTTCATATTCATTCATTCCTCCTTTCTTTTTTCTTTTAGCTTACTAAAATAAAACCAAAAAAGTAAGCTTTAACAAGTCCTCTTTTTTTCAGGAGAAAAATTAGGAGAAAAAATAGAAGTGTGTTGAAAGGCACTTAACCTTGTGTCTTTCTTTGTGTTCCTACATGTTTTGTTTTTCTTTAGTTCTGAAGTAGAGGAGTAGGGTTCATCCCACACAACAGGAAATGTACATTGAAACTTTTATGAGTCTGTATGTCATATGAGTTCAACAAGTCCAAATCCTTAATGACAAAGCATCAACTGCCTTGCCATGGAAAATTGCCTGTTGTTGGAACTGCAGGTTGCTTTTCGTTATTTAAAGAAGAAAACATTTTGTTTTCGAACTTCTCATATGTCACTAACAATAAGGGAAATATTTTAAAGACAACAACCAAAATAAAATTAACACAATAACACAGCTTTATGCCACTCAGGGTTTCATAGCAAAGAACAGTGAAAGACGTATTTTTAACAAATAAAAATTCAGAACTCAGTATTAATACCATGTTATCTGTTCAGAATTATATGATTGTATTGAAGAAAACAAACTAGCTTAGATCAAGGACTGTATTTAATACTATATTGAATATGAAATAGAAAATTTCTAAGACAAATTACCAGACAATGAAGGCATTACATCCATTGCAAAGTTTTTATCAATATTGATGGATACTGAATACCCTGTCAAATTAACCCAAAGCTGTCATATGACTGATAACATTTGCAAAAGAAACTAATGTAATTATAGTCAGTCTTTCTTTTATTTAATGAAAACTTCAAATCCTCCATAATCTATCAATAGGATATTCTGTTTAGCTTCATCAGAGGTGCCTGTTCTAAAGATGAACTCCCTGAAACTGAAAATCATCCACAAATTTCACAGATTTTATCCTCTGTCAACACTGAAAGATAGCAAGGCTGTCTGTTGTACAAAACAGATGTGGTTGCCAGCCATGGTCCTGCCACTGGCATGTAATGAGATGAGCTTCAGGAACATAAAGGAATTGTATTTTTTCTACTACTGCTGAAGACAATCAGCATACACCAATGCAAAAACCATGCAAAAGAAGAGATTTGGGGTTGTAGGTTACACGAAAATTCTGTGCAGTCTCACCTTGGCTGGTGGCCAATAGCAGATCCAACAGGAAAATTTCACAAATGAGACTTCTGCTCCTAAATCTCCATACATGCAGCAACTTGTGTTTCGGGCATCTCCTGACAGAGATTGCATTTTCAGCCTGTATTTAATGGCTCCTCACAGCCTTTTCCACCATTAAATTAAATTCCATTTGTATCCCTATGATGTTAATACCTGTAACACAAGTTGCATGACACACTGCCTGTTCATTGTTCTGACCAACCCAGGCAACATGTCCACTCATTCATGTTGTTTCCTGTCCATCATTAATTCCAACAAGGTAATTATCTGTAGAGTTTTGTGGGACCCAGATGGGATCCAGTGCCTTTTAGGATTGTTGTTCTTTCAGATCAGGGATTTAGGTGCAAAATATGAAGGGAAGGCCTTGTATAGTTGTACAGCTCCTAGTGCAATGATAGTAAGTAGCATGAACAGCCTCTGGCAGTGATTTCACTCTCCTTTGGTTTGCAAGAGCTTGTATCCCTTACCAACTTGTTCTACCTAGTTCCACTGCAGATGCTATTTTATTAACATAATTGCTTTATCTTTCTTGAAATTCTCCAAGCAGCCCTCAATTATTATTCAATAATAACATACAGTGGTCAGTTCAACAGGCTAATTATAAGATGCAATGCCATAAAAAGTTTTTCATTTTATCACTTCTACATTTGTTGCCTTTTCCTTTCACTCAATGCCCTCTGTGTCTTACTGTAGAACAGAGTAGTGAGGACTACCCACTGTTTTCTCTGTACCACTCATTATTATATATGTCATCTCCTATTCTTTTTGCTTCACACTAAATAATCTTTTCAATTTCTTTTCATATGAATACTCCCTCTCCAACTAATATGTATTTTCTGCCCTTTTTCAGACCTTTCTTCTTCTACTGTATCATTCTGAAATGTGACTGAAACCCGGTAGAGTATTCAACATGAGTATGAAACCTCCATTTATAGAATGACATTATAATAATTCCTGTATTAGTCTCCATCCCCTTCTTAATATAGCCTAACATCTGAGAACCTTATCAAAAAGTGAAATGTGAAGCAATTAAATCTACAATATGTAAATCTGAACCTGACAGGCCTATAAGAAAGATATCCTTTATGTGTAAAAAATAAAACTCACTCTGAATTAAGGGAACAAACAAAAGATGATGCATGGGGAGTGTTAAAGAGGATTAATAACAAGAAATGGCTGTAAGACCTTCATCACAAAATCCATGAGCTAAATTCTGCTCCCCATTACAACCTCAATGGATACTATGAACATTAGTAACCTGCAATTATGTTGTATAAAGGCTGCTGAGTCGCATTGTAATTAACATCCTTTAGGGTGACCACAGTAATTTTAAATGTTATCATTGAATATACAAATGAAAGTGGAAGGTGTTGAATATTCTATAGCAAAGTTGAAGCGGATGTCAGTTTTATATATATTTCTTTTTCATATCACATTGTGATAAGCAGGCCCCCACAGAAGGATTTTTCCCTTGCAGAAGTGCAGTGAACCACAACTTGAAAATTATCCAAAATTATTTTCAGTCTTGTCCAGATTTATTAAATAATATCAGCTTTAGATTTTGAAATTAAGATGGTGATAAATACTGTTATAACTGCAGAAGTAACCCCTACTTACACTGTTGAAGTGGGACACTTCATCCCTAAGGAAAGCCTCAAGGCTGACGTAAAACTACATCTTCTAGTGCTGCCTGTTGGCAGGGGTTACCAGAAGACTCATTGCAGTGGGTTTAAAGAAGAGAGATTGTAGTCCACCTATACTACCTTTCCTCTTTACAGGGATTCATGATTCTGGACAAAATTCCTGCTGATGATTTGGGGACAGCAGTTTCCCTTTGCAGTTATCAAATATTTAAAGCAAAACCTGTGAAAGCACATTGTGAGAGTAAGAAGTGCATCACAAGTTACTTACATGGTTGCAGTTCCAAGCTCTGTCTAACTGTTTCAGTGGCTGAAAATAAGAAAAGCAACTAAAAACTGCAGTAAATTAGGAATTTTAATACAGGTATGAGGTTTAGCTCAAATGTACTTCAGCCAGTAACATTTATAGTCTTCAGAAGGGCCCAGATATCTATGAATATCTGACTTTTGGTGCTGATATTAAGACTGTTTAGAGAGCCAGAGAAGATTGTTTGAATTTATATAAGGCTTTTTCAGCCTTATGAGCTCTGTAGTGTTCCTACAAGCACATCAGAAATAATAATAAAAAAAAATCTCCTAAAAGGAAAAATGCACGTCTGGGAGACTAATGCTGCCTAAAACACAAAAATCTTCACAATTTTGCCTACAGTAATCTGAAGAGCTGCAGATTAATTTTCACTCTTTTTTTTTTACATTGTTATTTGGTCTTTCTGTCTCTCTTCTGCTTATCTGTACTTTTCTCTTCTTGTTTCTCTCATGAGAACTTTGGTCTGTGGATCTGTGGTCTTTTTTGGAGACCATTTCTGTGCAGTGGTGAATAACCTGCTCCTCAGCTCACTGCTCTGCAGTACTGAGGGTTTTTGCTGCTCCACGAACAGCTTGAACCTCAGCTCTTAGACCTCAGTGAAGTTTGTAAAACGAATTTGGGTTGTCCTATAAACATTCCTTTACTTCTTGTTAGCTCTTGATTTCGTCCTTTTACACTTACATGGAAAAGAAAATAATTCCTTCAGTATATAAACATAGAAGTTGTTTCACTGCTTGACAGAGCAAAGCAGTGCTGCTCAACAAATGAAGAGGTGAATATTTTATCTAATGGAAACATGACAGTGAATTCTTCCAGTAGACAAAGTATAGTTTTTAAGGGATTCTTTTTAGGCATTGGACTTTGGCATTGGTACTGTCTAAAAATTCCAAACTTGTAAGAAGTTCCATAGGACTTATAAACTCTTCAGGCTGTCAAAATGGTCTCTTTTCAACAATTTTCCCAAATATGAAAGCTACTTGGGCAGACTAAAGATTAAATTTTTTTCCCAGATGGAGATGAAATAAACCTTTTATCTGAAAAATCCTTAAATATGTGCTCAGCTTAAACATGTGAGTAGGTAATTTGAAGCAGGATGTGTCATATGTAACTGTAGTGAAAGACTGGAGTTCTAGACTGTAGATAACTCTGCTTCTGCCTTTTTCAGGTAATAGAAATAAATTCTAAATTCATGCCATATCATTTGTTACCATTAAGGAAAAAATAAAAATGGGAGAATTCCTAAGTAAAAATAAAGGAAGGTTCCTTACATATAGCCTTTGAGTAAAACTGCTGACGTTTTAGATTGATAACTCTTTAAATTAATGATACATTTAAATAAATACCTAAATTGCAATGGAATTTCATGTTACATCTACATTAATATTACCAAATGAATTAGTCATGATTAATGCTATAAAGAATATCAAATGAATTAATAATGATTGGCCCCTTATTGCAAAATGGGCAACACTTTATAATAAGTGGCAAATCATTCTTACTTCCTTTGGTATTTCTTGCAATAATTTTAATCATGATGAATCCTTTTGGTATTCAGGCATATATAATGCAAGATTCCATAGGAATTCCATTGTAATTGAACATAATCTTACTAAAAGTATTCATTTTTAAGCCTGCCACTATATTTGGGGCCAGATCCAGGGTGAATTTAGGTGCTTTGAGGTTTTTCCATCTGGCACAATATAGCTGTCATGGGATGTCCCTCAGAGTCATGGATACTGGTGAAGAAGTGGGTAGGTGAGTAAGTCTCATGAGTGACTGAGGCAGTGTGTTCATGATAAATGCCTTCTACCAAATCAAGCTTCTGATTAAAAATCACATTGTTATGGTACCTTTAAAGGTATCAGTTTTTTAAAATATATTTATAAATTAATAATTAATACTAATTTATTTCAGTCTTAAGATCATATCTAATAAGTGTTGACAGTCTTGTAATGCCAATTCTTATGTGAGGGAATTCTGTTTCCTGGGATCCCTCATCTTCCCATAGAAAATCTCTGCTATGAGTTGATTTTTACGAATATTTGATCTGTGGTCGTGAACCTGTTGTGAGTGGGCACATCACAAGGCCAGCAAAACAATGCTGGAGTGGACTTAAAGGAGAGGAGGACTTGGTAAACTTAAAGAATGTTTTATTTTTGGTAACAGAAGGGGAAAGAAGAAGGTGTGAGCAAAACTAGAGGTGACTGTATACTAGACATGCCCTAAGTCTGCACGTATGCACAAATGGACCCACAAACATTACACTCTCTAGAGAAAATTTTTCTAGTAGAGATGTTTGTGGTGCTTTTAAAAAATACAAATAAAGCAAGGAAACTCTCAGATCAACATGTACATTGTGCTGCCATGTAGGAAAAGCCAAGAATGTTTTCTTGGTGGATAGTTTGGTTTGTTTTGAGGCTGTAGGCAGTCAACACAGGCAATGTTTAGAGCTGGGAGTCTTTCCCTGGTCTGCATGCACTAGTGTGGTAACAGGCTCCAGCCTAACAAACAGCAGAGCACAGATTTCCCTTCACATAACATAAAACTTACCAGTTAAACATCTTTGTTTGTTTGTTTGCACTGCACTTCTTTTATTTTTTTTTTTTTGTTTAAAAATGTCATTTAGGTACTTTCAAATACACATAATTTCTGAGTTCATAAGAAAAAGTGTTGTTGTCAGATAGTCCCCATCTGAGTACAGCAGAACATTGCCTCCGTGGTGATGCCTCCCAAATGGTATATCAGAGAAAATACCTCTTCCATCATGGGAAATGTCTTTATTTCTGTATCTCCTGAGTTTGGACTTATTTGGTTAATTAACCTTGTTCCCATATGAGGTGGGTTGACCTTGGCTGGATGCCAGGTGTCCACCAAGCTGCTCCATCATTCTCCTTTGCAGCTGAACAGGGAAGAGAAAATAAGATGGAAAGGACTTGTAGGTTGAGATAAGGCAGTTTACTAAAGGAAAAGTGAAAGTTTGCATGTGTACAAGCAAAGAGAAAAAATTAGGTTTATTGTTTACTTCCCATGGCAAGCAATGTTCAGCCACTTCCTGGGAAGCAGAGTTTCAGCAGGTGTAGTGGTTGCTCTGGAAAGCAAACATTGTCAATAACAATGACCCCCTCTTCCTTCTCCTTTCCTTAGCTTTTATATCAGATGTCATAAGGTACAGAATATCCCTTTGTTTAATTTGGGTCAGCTGGCCATGTTGTGTCCCCTCCCAGGACCTTGCCCACCCCCAGCAGGTTCATGGGGGGAATATCAGAGAGACAGTGCTGATACTGTGACAGTTCTCCTCAGAAATAACCAAAACACTGATGTGTTATCAACACCTTTCCAGCTACCAGTGTAACGCACAGCACTGTGAGGGCTGCTAAGGGGAAAATGAACTCCAGATCAGCCAGACCCAATACACCTTCACAGCTTCTATCTTTCACAATGGCATCTAAAAATGCATTTCTTGAGCAGCTTTACAACTTCTTGCTGCTGGACTGCTTTTGTTCCAGTTTGGCTCTGCACAGACTGAAATCTGCATTAAGATCAGCATTCTTAGTAGACCGATTTCAGATGTCCTATATGTCTAAGAAGGCCATATTGCTGGCTTTGGTTTCCTCCCATTTACTTTGGTAAGTTGGATGAAACCACAAATAACTTCGATCCTTATTTTACTACTCAAGACCCCCATCCAAACATCTGGGGTTCTTTTCTGGATGTAGGAATGGAATGCATTAGAGATAAAAGCTGAAGCTAAAGTGAATCCCTCAAATATAACAGCAGATGAGATGGAGTCTTTTGAGATTTTCTTAACCAGCAAACCTATAATTTCCTTAGAGGAATTTTGATCTCTGCTTTTCCCAAGGGACAAACTGCCTACAAACTCTGTCATAACATCTTTGAGTTGAAGGCTTAATAGGTTTTGCAGGTAAGTCAATAGTTTTTTTCTTAAAATACTTAAGAAACAAAAGAAAGGGGAGGGGAGGAAAGAGGAGAGAAGTGGATGCAAGGCAAGGCAAGGCAAAGCAAAGCAAGGGAAATAAAGGCAAGGGACCACCAGTGCAAACCACCCTTTTTTTTTTTGACACTGATACTGTAATCGGGTTTGCATTCATTGTGGGAATTTTTGTTACTGGGATTCAAGAACTGACGCTTCATAAAATTATATTTTCCACCCCGAAAATTTATGTTAAACTCTGAAAGATATGCATGACATCATGATGCTACCAAACTTAGTCATTATATATAGATTTCCTGGCAAGTATATAAAAAACAGATATAAATGCTCCCAAATTCTGTGTTACCTATATGAAGGTAATAAAATGCTCCTTTATTTTTTAAGCTTTTGGTTTTTCATCCACAAGGCTAAAAATCAGAGGTAAGTACAGATCAACCGCCAGGTGTATGACTTTTTACCCACGTTTTATGCATACAATAATAATCACTTAACATGAATAAAAATTACATTAGTTCCTATACAAATGACATTTCCTAAAGACAGATTATTTTTAAACAGATTCCTAATAAAAACATGTGCACCTGCAAGCTTAAAGGACCACTGTAAGCTATCAGCATGTAAAGCATCACCTACAAACAGTCTGTTTAAAACAGGACTGCATTTAACACCTGTAATATATTTAATTTTGTATTTTAGCAGTTCTATTTGTTTTCTGTCAGTAGCATGTAGCTTTTTTTTCTTCAATTGACTATTTCCATATTATATATATAGACCACCACTAAATATTCATACGTGTTAGCTTAGGTTGATCCAGCCTAGCAGGAAAAGTCAGTCAAACCAATTATTCGATAGCTGAAATAAACAATTTCTATTAAAAAATCAAGATAGGAGATGATGAGATACAGACAAACACACAAGTTTGGCTGGCATTTCCAAATCAGGTTAAACTCTTTCATTCTTATAACCAAGGTATTTCTACCTTTCCTCAGCACTGATGAAGTTTAACCTTCTGCCATAATGGTATCTGCTCGTCCAGTTCTTATTGGAATAAGATAGAGGTATTTGTGTAAAATGCGTTAACCCATTTCAGATTTTTACTTTAAGATTAAAGAAATTACTCAGACTGCTACATAATCATTTTAAGGAACATTTCTTTGCCTTCTTAGTCAAAACAAAATAGCAAGATAAAACATAAAACCCACTAATTGTATGTTCGTGTTCTGCCTTAATAGATACCATGGCTCTTTTCAAGAACTTTGGGAGGTTAATTTTTTAAACACTTTAGATGAAAACTCAGTATTTCTTAAACCAAGAACACTAGTTTGTTGATAATATTTAAACTAGGATTGTGTCTGTTTCTTTACAATATAGGCCAAGAAATTTTAAACTTTCTTCAATTTACCACAATCTTTCAATAAATTGTAAAATACAGATGTTTTTCCTGCCACTGTGTAGTACTTATTTTGATATATTTTTTCTGCCTAGATTGTTATATTTAATATGAAAAGGGTTTTGTTTGCTTTTATTTTTTTAAAGTTGAACATTACAGAAAGTTTCTTTCTTCCACCCTAATTTTTTAGAATCCAACTGAAGGCTAAAAACTGAGGATTTATTCCTCTGCATAACTTAAGCAAAAATGTGTCCTGCTTCAATGGAACATAGGTGATCTGACAGGGCAGCAGAATAATTTATCATGAAGATTTTAGAAAGGAAATTCTTAAAGGGAATATACCCAGAAACTCTGAAAATGTTAATAAAAGGTTCTTCACTCTAAACCACTGGTGACATTTGCGGGCAAAACTTTTTGAGTTTTGATCTGCCAAGGTCAGGAAATACAGACTCACTTCCACATATTTCTCACATATCTGGAAGGAGAGTCTAAGAAATTAAAATGCTCTTGTAGATATATCCGTTTCTATTCATTCTTATTGCAATTCTTATGACAAAAACAATCTTTATTAGTAATTAACTTTACCTGGGTCTGTGAAACCAACTGGTTATATCTTGCTATTGTTCTGTAGTCTGAAAAGCCTTTCCATCTGTGTGCATTTATATTTATTGTCCAACAGTGATTGGGGCCATTCATTTAGAGAAGTATCTTTATCACTTTGACAAAAAGGTGATAACCTCGCCTTATTCTGGCCCAGGTATTTATTAATGACTCCCAGATACCATTTTCCAGTTCTATGCACTGCAGTATTTTAATATGATGGTACAAATGGGATAATACAAATGTCCTCGAACCATTCTTACGTCTCCCAGTGATAGTGATGACAATGCCCACAATGCTCTGTTATATTGTTCTTGATTGCTGCTCCAGCCAGCCTGCTTCATTTGGAGGCACTTTTGCAGCCTTTCAGGGTCTCTGGACTCCTTCAGTCAAGCTGTGTTTCCTGCTGGAGGGGATGCATTGCCACACAGCCTAAACCTTTCCAATACCCATCCTGCACAGGATTTGTCTGCAGGAGAGTCACCCCTGTCTTCATAGATCCTTATGTGAGTGACCCAGGTTGGCACAGCCTGGTGGCATCCAAAAAGTTCCAAACTTAGACAATATCATCTACAGCAGCCCGAGTTCAAGGAAGGATAGTTGAGAAATTAGGAGCTTCAGATGCTTCAGTTAAAGGCATAAAAAGTTGCCACCAAGTGGGCAGTGGTCCTTTCCACAGTGCTGGTTATCTAGCCTACCTAAAGGGCTGTGATCTTAAGATGGGAATTCATGCATATCTTCCCTAGTTATGAGTTAAAATTATACTTTGCTGCACTCTTCTCCGATCTGAAAGAACAAATTTCCTGAATGCTTGTTTTGATGGGAATCTTGAATCTGTTAAAAATGTTGATGCTGCTTTTCTCCCTGAGATTTTTTCCTTTAAAATATCTGGTGCTAGCTTAAGAATACAGATGTGAGGAGTTAGCTTTCCTTAGCTGGCAGGAAGCTGTATCTGCGCTTAGTTAGTATTTTCTTTTCAATCATACTTTATATACATTTCTTTGAAGACAGACTGGCACTTTGGTCATAGAACTCTATCACTGAAGTCAGCCTCTTTGCCTTAGAAGGCACCATCATGATATTAAACTTTGACAATAATGGGTATAAATATTAAAAGCAAAAAGAAAAATGAAAGAAAAATGAAGAGAGATCTGAAGATGCAAACTGTACTAATGCTGTTTCTTTCTCTAAGTTTATGTGATGGTTTCTTGGGGTAGGAATCACTTGCACATTCTACTGACATATCCTTACTGATAGTGTATGAAATTACTGAGGTATTTTTGAAAATTAAAAGAATTTAAAATATTCCCTCAATAAGATTGTATTTTCAATTCTTTATTGTTGTGCTAGTGTCAGGGGAAAACCCACGTTATGTGATTTCTTTTCAATATCAGCCAAACCTTATTTTCCTTTATTTTCCTTTTTTTTTTTTTTTATTTTCATGGATTAAATCAAAGAAAGATTTAAAAATGCTGGAGAGTATGTTGATGAGAATCTTACTGCCCTTAATGCATTAAGAAGTTAATGTTTTCTTACAAATAAAGGATCATAATAGGCCAATTAGGCTTGATAATAAGACTGAAATCTTTTGTAAAGCTTCCTTATATACTGTACCTATACCCCTGTTCAAGATGTAACTCAGATTCACATAAAGATGTGTAATCTAGAAAGCTTGTAAGAAGTTTGAAATTTCTTGCTTCTCATAGCAATTACTAAAAATGAAAGAAGTGAATTTATGTTCTTGTGGGATGGTATCAATCAATATGAGCTAATTCCTGGAACACACCATTACAGAATGCACTACAATAGTACAAGATAAAATGCAATGAAATAACAGTTATTTTATGGATATACACCATTACAGAATGCACTACAATAGTACAAGATAAAATGCAATGAAATGACTGTTATTTTATTGATATATGATCTAAAGTTTTTTATACTGGGTTTCCACTCCAGTTTCAGACACCGAAATGTATTGTCTAAATGTATTTTTCACATTGATCCTACATATCTAAGCTACAATTACAGTCACTGGAAATATGTAGTTTGACTTAGCAATCCACACATATACATCCGGCAACATCATGTTTTCCTTGTACAGCCTGTCTGTGAGTAGAAATAGACTTTTTCCAATTTGACAAATAGTTCTAAAATTATGTTTAACTGGAATCTCTTTGACGTCAGGTCCATTTTAAGGATATGTACTGTTTTTCACTTGGATGTTTTACAAGTTTTGCTTCTATATTAGCAGAAGAGCCTCAGTATGAGGAAAGATGTTTCTTTGCTGAATATTTTGTCTACCTTAAGGTAAATGCAAAATTTTGAATTACATTTCTTATTCATCTGATATGCTCATAGTGCGGAAGTTAAAAAGGCACATGTAAAGCACAAATAGAGTTCTTTATGGGAAGAGGTAGTCAGTGAATCCCTCTTGGCAAAATTTTGAGAGTCAAAACACTTAGATAATTTTAAACACCTGTGAACTAGGCAGAAGCTATGATGTCACATCTCTCCCTGTTCTGTGACAAAAATACTGTCTTTTGACAGCCTGTTGGCATCAGCGGAGATGATCAGAATCATATGGGCTCTAGTGTAAAAAACAGCGTCAAGATATTTATTTTCTGTCCCAATGGTGTACTTTCATATGAACTCTGTCTCCCTTATATTTATTCATCTCTTTGGGCCACTGAAATTGAATACTGAATACCCAAGTCAGGTCTCTTTGTGCACCAGGAAGGTCAGACAACTTGATTACACCAGCTATAATCAAAGTGTATTCATTTTTTTCATATCGGCTCACCATTTCTGTGAGAACTGAACTTTGCCAGAAACAGCAGGATGGATGAACAAATCTTTGGAAAAGAGTAGTGCAGCACTGGGTATTTGCAGCATTTGAGGAAAAAAAATAATCTCTATTACTTAAAAAAAAAAAAAATATTGAAAAGATTAAAGTGCATGTGGATATGTTTATTAACTATAAAATAAATGAATTTTTACCCTATGCAGAAACAAAGTGAGAAAGCTAGTGCAGAGACAGGTCATCATGTGTGAAAAAAAGTTAAAGCTCATACCAAGCAAAGCTGAGCTTTCTTGTTGGTTTTCATTCAGCTGCACTCATCTATAAAAGAGCTATTAAAAACATCCATTAGCTGTTAATTTAGAATACTTCAGACAGTGATCCCTAAACCTTCATTGATATCTTTCCAGCAACCTCCTAATCTCTGAAAATTGTTGGCAAGAGCTTCACTGAATCAGCCAATCATCAATCCTGGCTTTCATGATTTGAGTTAACACAGATGCACGACCTGCAAACACTTAGAAGAAATACAGATCTTCCTTTTTCTTGAAAGGCTTACTTACAAGCAGAATTTGATTTCATGAATGGAACTGCTTCTCTTATCCACGTAATCTCAAATTAATGTCAGAAAACCAGCATATAACAGCAGTAAAGTCAGAAACCATCTATGTGCAGTTTAGAAAGATAAACTCAGGAATTATTTCTAAAACACTGCTAAAATCTTTAATTTGCCTCTACTCTGGATATTGCTACTCACAAAAGAAAGCAAAAAACCAAACAAAAACCAAAACCAAACTAAAAAACCTCTCTGACAAACTAAGTAAAATTTTTATGTATTGTGACGTTAATTACCATTTTTTCCAGTTCAGAAAAGTTCTTTATCCTACATGCACAGAGCTCAGTACAAAATTTAAAATGCACCCTCCTTCTTTTTTCTTTCCTGTGGGTTTTACAATTTTTGCAGCAAAAAGCTATGCTACAATACGATTAAACAAACAGAAAAAGGAATGATGTGATATTTTACTTTCTCTAAGGTAATAGATGAAAAGTACACTGTGATGACAAATCAACATCTACTGAGTTGCTAATGATGTAAACAAGGTTGGGACGGAGCTGGATATTTAACTTTCTTTTTGAATTTAGAAACCTTGTAAATGGATAATTCAAGTAATTGAAAGACAAAAATCAACTACTAGCATCCTTTGTGATTTTTTTCTGCTACTGTCTCATTTTTATATAATATTTGTAATATACATTTGTAATATGTATTGCAATATGCATTGATCACTATTGGTAAAAGAGTGGATTGGAAAATATTTTACCACCAATTGGAGGAACATTAGTAAGAGAGAGGTTTTAAGGAATATTAACATTAAGAGAGTGTCATTTAATTACTTTCAGTTATCAAATATAAAATTGCCCCCATTTTTAAAGGATAAGTCCATCCTTATACACCCTGGAAACTGGAATTTCTTCCAGCTTTTGCTTCTGGGAGATAGACTCCGTAGTACTATTTATAAATTGTTCTTAGTACAAACCACAGAGTGCTCTAAACGATGTCATTTACCATCCAGTCTACTGTCATGCCTGTTTCTCTCTATTTTTCTATTTGCTACATTACTAATCTGCAAATGTATTATCTGTACTTCCTCTGCTTGATCTTCTTTTGGGACAATGTAGAGGTAGTTTTCTAAATTGGACTAAGGAGGACTTTTTCACTGTCATTTCCTAGACAGACCAACATCTTTCCATGGATTCAACTGGGAATACAGACATTGGCTTTAAAATGGGTTATCTATTGACAGGGGCATAATGTTTCAAATATTTTTGGGGGTCTACTTAAATTAAGTACAAACATTGACTTTGTTTAATCTGGGCCATATCTTTTTTATGTTAATAATGGGTAATACATTAGCAATGCAATTCATGCATCAATCTGAGCATTTATTAGTTTAAAATGTTTCCTTATACCCTAATAGCTATTTCTTATTTAAAAGGACATGTTTTCCTTCATAAATTCTAGCTATCTGCAAAGAAAATTTTAGCACAAAATCCCATCTGGTGGAGGATAATTTGCTAGTTGCCTCAAGAGCCCACCTTCCCTCATATGAGGTAATTTTTTTTGATACAACATTTGTATGGGTATTGCAGGTACTAAAGTGGTTGTCTTTGTAACCAGTACTGCTGCCTTTTGCTTCAGCAAACAGCCCCCAATACACTCTCAATTTGATTAGTTTTGGAATCTTAGAACTTCTGAATACAGAAAAGTATGGAAAAAGTGGAAAAAGTAAACTTCTCTTGCTAATTCAAAATATTAAAATTGGGAGAAAGCAAAATATTTAGAAGAGCATTTAAAAATATGTGGGAAACTATGAATTCAGAGACAGAATTCTAATTAACAAATGAGAAATCTTTCCAAGAGACTCAACCATGACTTAGATTTTAAGATGAAAGTTCAAAGAGGTTTTATTTGCTTTGAAAAAATGACGTACATTCATGCAGAATTTCATCTTTCACATTATAATGTAGGAACACCGTATCTTGAACCTGAGAGGCTTTAAAAAAAAAAAAAAAAGATCAACTTGGAATGCTTTTTTAAGCTCAGCAACTTTGGAAAGACAGAAGCACAAGCACACATTTATATTTGAAAATAGTTTTGGACTTCAATCAGCATGGACTTTTTTCATTGCATTACAAAACTAAGCATAGTTGTTGGTGTCCTCCAAGCTAAATTTACAGAGCCAAGTATGAGAAATTCATGCAGAGCTATAAATATTAATCTGAATTATACACAGAGGATGTCCACTAACACAGATTCAACAAACTAATGTGAATTTATTGCTTGTTTTTGTAGTCAACTGTACTAATGTAATTACTTATTGTTCTAAGTAAGAAGATATGCAATAATTTTAAATAATCCATGTATTATCTCCCTACTTTTCACTACCGAGTGGGTATTAAAAAATGCTACATCTTGGTAAGATAAAATGGAGTTTCTTTGCTCTCTCCCAGTTTAACTTTTGTTTGTTTGTTTTCTTTTAGAATAGCAGTTTAAAACACAAAGAACAGACACATACTATTGAGGTTTGAATGCACATGAATATGTTGGAGCTGCGTTCAGGGCATTCTTTTTACGGCATTCACCATATTCCCCAGCTTTAAAATTAAAATATGTCCCAGAGGTAGCTGCAGATTAATTTATTAAGCAGACATTAAAGTGTAACATGATTCCCTGTTTCTATTTGCACTCTTGCTCTGGCTTCCAGCCTATCAGAGGTAGAGGATCTCATTTTTCTTAAATCCTATTGATATAGGGTACCAAGTTAGTTGATTTTCCCTAGAAATCTGCACATGGAAGATGAACAAACTCATTCTTAGACACAGGGGAATCCCTCTAGACTAGGAGCAGCTGAGTTCACTTGGTCTGTTAACCTGGAGGAGACTGAGGGGAGACCTAATCGCAGTCTACAGCTCCTCATGGGGGGCAGCGCAGGGGCAGGCACTGATCTCTTCTCTCGGGTGACCAGTGACAGGACCCAAGAGAATGGCCTGAAACAGTGTCAGGGGAGGCTTAGGTTAAGCATTAGGAAAAGATCTTCACCCAGAGGGTGGCTGGGACTGGAACAGGATCCCCAGGGAAGTGGTCACGGAACCAAGCCTGAGTTCAAGAAACATTTGGACAACGCTCTCAGGCACATGGTGTGACTCTTAGGACTGCCCTGTGCAGGGCCAGAAGTTAAACTTGATAATCCTTGTGGGTCCCTTTCATCTCAGGATATTCCATGGTTCTATGATTCTCATTACATGCTTTTAGGATAAATTGCAAGCCTTAAATTCATGAAGTCAAATAAAAAAGAAAGTAGTAATAGTACAATGAAAAAACCTCACCACTGAACATTGCAATGGCACTGAATAATGGCTACTAGGCAGCACCTTAATATTGTCTGAGATGAATGGAAGAATAAAAAAAAAAAAGAAAGAGAAAGTCTTTGGAATACAACTGGTGCAATCCGAGACAGTTTGGTATTTCTTGTATGCACATAATTATGTATTACTTTGGATTGTCTTCTTACCCTTTCTTCATAACCTACCTTGCATTTTATATATCCAAATATGGGTGATCAGGAAGCTAAAAATGGCACTGAACATCTTCGAAACATCATGAAATCTATGGCCTTTAATATCAGATAAAAAATAATATGGAAATTACAAGATAGTTAGGTGCAAGATGTAATTGTTTGAAATCCAAATGTGTTAGTAACATATATTTTATGCTCAGTTCTGTGCCTATTTGTGGGTGCAGTTACTGTGACACTGGTGATAACACCTTTTTCCTGAAATCATATTTTGTTTCTATTACTTAGTAAGATTTGGAAACAGGTCATGATCTTCCATGAGATATGAAATCATGGCAAATTTATATAGATTTGACAGTGTGACCTTTTTTTTTAGATTCTAATGTGTGTCTAATTGAAAAATCAGATCCAATGTGCATTTTTTTATATCTCATATGCATAAAAATGCATAAATACATGCATGTGTTTTAATCAAGACTTTTATTTAAAGTTGACTCAATAATAGAGAAATGCAATAATAGATAATGTCTTATTATTTACTTCTTTAACTGGAATGGAGAAAGTTCTAACTTAGGAAAGCAGTTTGTTTCCTTGTCTCTCATTTTTCCTTCACAGTATGTTATGCCAAGTGAAAACCATCTTCTACATAAATCTGTTTCTCCAAGATATATGGATATAAAATCTCAGAGGATATAAAATCTCTTGGGTCTCATCTTCAGATGGCACAATCCTGATGAAATCAAAAAAACTATAGCAAATTATGTCTGTAAAAGATCTGGTTCAATTGCACCTGAAGATAAAAAGGAAGAAGTGGTTTAAAATATTACACAGACATTCACAGATACATACAGGAATTGCAAAGCAGTTGCTCCAGGTCTTATTAAAATGGCATTAAACACTTAATGCTGCAGAAATCTTTCTGACAGATCACCTTTCCAGGCCTTGACAGCCCCCATGTGCTCAGTGAAACTCCTTGATGAAATATGGGCTTTAGAGACTGTAGTTCATATGCTGCAGTTATCAGTGTGACATAACAACATGGACTGACATGCTATGGAATTTAACTTCTAATGATTCCTTTATCAGTATCAGTATTTACTGAACTTTTATATTTGATTTCTAAGCCATACAATATTACTGCCTTCTACCTTTTTCTGCTTCTTTGTTTCTTTCATTTTCTCATCCAAATTGCCAGTTACTCCATAACTGCCACAACCTATTAATTGACGTTAACCTCGGGTGATCCCTGATGTTTGTCATACTAAAAATGTTCAGATCATAATTGCCCTAAGTTTAATAAGGGATACCAAGGTGGAGACAGGCAAGTAGAGGCTACATTAATTTTCTTGGAGTGATAAGAGGTAAAAACCACTTTCTCTTCAATTGAAGGCATGATCTGAATCTCTACAGAACATTACATTATTTTATGATTTGTTCTTAAAACCAATACCAGGTGAGTTCAGCATCCACATGTATCACCCTCTAACATGCGATAAAGTGATAGAAAAAAATAAAAATAAAAATCAGCATGAAGAATACTTGAGATGAACACAAGCAACAAAGATCAAATACAGAGACAGATGGACAGGAGAAAATAAACTTATTTATTAGAGGAAAAAAAAGGGGAATGATGTTCTTTGGCTCAGCTCCTTATGCTCCTTAAGCATATACAAAAATTTATCTATATTAACAAGCACACTTGAACTTGTGACTTCAATAGAACCTAAGCTTGGGTTTCACTCCAGCAGCATCCTGACCATAAAGATGCCTTACATTGTCAGGTTCTCCACAAAGCACAGCTGTCCATAAGCCAAACACTGTCTGGGATGACCTCTGCCTCCAGAACAAAGTTGCTCTGGCCTCTGTATATGTGTGTTTCACTGCAGCAGACAGTGAGTGAGACCTGGGGCATGCTTCAGTACTGGAGTCAAGAGGTCTCAGATGATGAAGGAAGAACTAAAGCATCTGTATTACCAGAGTTTATGTGAAACCAGAGAGAAAGAATATCTTTGCATTCGGAACCTGCTGACTGCATGAAGGGGACTGTTGTGTCCTTTGGCACAGCAGTATAGGGCTGTAAACTGCTAAAGGTTGTGACTTTTGAAAGTGAAACACTGTTCAGAAAATAATTTCATGGAATTACATGGCTATCTTAGGAAAGGCAAGGTTCAGCCAGTGTGGTTAAGCTTGTCTGACAAATGAATGTGTAATCAACTGCAGAAGATACAGGTGATGTGGTGAAGGAGAGAAAATGAGCTGTGGTAGAGTGGTAGAGTGCCCTCAAGGTAGAGTGCCCTGAAAAAGAAAAAAAATCAGAGTCAGAAAGGATGGCAGTATTCAGCTCACATGAGTTATGTTTGAGAAAAAGGCAAGACCAGCTATTAGAAAAATCATCAACATTATCCTATTCATTGTTTACAAGGTTGAACTTGCAAAGAAGGCTTGGATCTCCAAACTTGAAAAGATGCTAGGAGCTGGTTTGCATTGCCAGGAGCTCAGCCTGCATTGTGTTAGGTTGTGGGAGAATTGGGTGCTGTTCTTATCCTTCAGAGCTGGAAGGGAACCTGGTGGGAAGAAAGGGACAGTGAAGAAAAATAACACTTAGGAAATCCACAAGTGTAAAATCAGCTGGGATTTGCTCTTTCTGATACATATCACAAAGGAGCCAGCAGTTTTCTCCAAAGATGCTGTATGTCCAGAATGACACAGTTTCATGCTCCCAAAGTGGAACTCTTGAGGGATACCCACACCACTGGCACTGGCCATGGCTGGGAATCAGAGACCTTAGGAGTACCCAAATGTGCAGATGCTGAGAGTCAGGAAGTCAGTGCTTTCATGCAAAAAAGGCACCTAGGAAAAAATTGAAGCACCAACTTAATATACTGTGGCAATGACTGGGTGGCAAAAGGGACCAATCCCTGCAAACAGTTGAAATGTTGAGGAAAAAAGATATCAGCAAGAGATGAAAACAAGTTGCTGGGATCAGTGGACCCCAAAGCCTGCATATGCAAAGAAATAAGGTTTATGTAAAGTGTAATTCCAAATGTATTACATTGTACAATTAATTTTTTTAGTAAATAGATCCTGGAAAGAGAATCCCAGTTCAACTCAGTTCACATGAATTTCTCCTCTGTATCTCTGACATAGTAAAAGCTAAGGTTGTGTTAGGAATCGAAAGCTCCTTGAAAACTTTTTTTACCACTGGCATACTAAGCTTTAAATGCCTCTAAAAATGTTGAAAGAAGACAGCAAAATGAAGACAAAAACTGGGTTTTCATTTTGCTTGTTCTGCATCTGCTTTTAATTTATGATTAGAGTATTAAAGATATGTAATTTTTCAGACTTCTATTCTAAAGCTTATTTAATATAAGAATTGACGTGAGTAGATCACTTCCATCCTCCTGTTGTTCCTCCAAGGACCATTCACTTTGTTCCATCAAAAGAAGTTGCACAGATTGCCTTCCAGATTTTTAAAGCAGCATTTTTTGTAATAGTTACATGATTTCTCTTATACTCTTCCCAACAGAGAGATATATTATTTTAGAAATACCTATTGCAACTTTCAAAATTATTTTCAGCAACTCTGTGAAAGTACTGAATTTAATTTAATCAGTTTCAATTTATTAATCAGGTCTGAAAAAAGCTGTTGTTACAAACCAGGCAGCAGCAGCTAACTATCCTAGCAGTCTCTGCTGTCTGTTGTTGCATAGAATGAAGATGCAATTAATAATGAGCCTGACTTCAGGAGAACAGATATTCACCTAAGCTGGGAGGATAGAATCACAGCTTCAGTGATTTAAATATATGTACTGTAATGTCACAAGGACACTGAGTAGGAAGATTGCTTCTGTTGGGATCACAGCTGTTTTTCTTGGAATAGTATTTTTAAATTGTGGCCCACCAGAAGAAACATCCTACAAACGTTCTCAGTCTCTGCCCCAAGCCGCACAAGAAAAGGATGCGTAGGATGCATTATCTGTTGGTACCTCAGGCATTCTGAAAGGAAACTTCTGACGTGGGAAAGACTGACCCTCATCCCCCTCTTTACTCACAGGCTCTTCCTCTAGCCTCTGGCAGTTTTTTCCCAAGATTTCCATCCTGAGTACCTCCTTTAAAATTTGGTGCTGCAATTCTGAAACTTGCAAAGTAGACCTTGAAGTGGAATAAAACTAACCTTTACTCCCTCCACAAGTGGGTGGTCACCAGGCTAATGATATTTGGCTCATTTAAAAGTTCATTAAAAGTGAAAGATTACCAGCTAAATAAATTTCCATTCCTCCTTATCTAGAAGAATATGGCTTTACACAGATTTTAGAGCATTTGAAAAAACTTCATTTAGGACTTGCACTAGAAATAGTCACAGACCTGGAAAAGGGTAGGGGAATGGATGTGCAAAGAGGGAAAAAGTAGCTGCACAACCTGCTTCTGCAGCACTTGGTCTGTCAGAATAACTTCTTGGGGCAATGGGGCACTGGGAGGGCTGGAGCCTCTGTTTCGGTACTGGTGACGCTGCGTCACATGGGGCATGTGAGGAGTGCACACAACTGATGTGGCACCCAGGGCTGGTCACTTACAGAGGGGCTGGATAGTGTAATATCCAATACTCTTTTTGAACAGCTCAAGCAGACATACAGATTTTCCTGATGTATTTTTGTCTACCGCAACTACCAAAGTGCAGAGCTGATAACTCTCTGACCCTGTACCATACTACATTCGACTCTAAATCACAAAGGCAAACTCAAAACTGGTTCTTTCACGCGCTGGCAAATGAGTAAATACAGAGTAAATTGCAACTACAGGAAGTAAGGATATTTTTGTATCATTCTGGAACAATTCAAAGACAAATATAAAAGGAGGCATATATGGCTCTTGTAACCATGTGTTAATGATGAAATACAACATCAAGAATTTTAATTTTACTGAAATTACAGTTGTCAAAATAATTGCATTAGTTAATTTAAAATTCTTCATTGGAGAATGGCCCAGGCTATATCTCTGTTGCTTGAAATGTTTTATTGTGTAATCACTGCGCTTTTTTTGATGAGCAATTTCTTTAATGTTATGCTATATATATGTATGGCAAAACTGTGAGTGATCTTTGTTTTTATACTGTACTGTGTTTTGCATATAAAATACATTATGCATATTCTCTCTCCCTGTCTCCAACTCCTACCTTCATACAGCAGAGAATGGAGATCCAGTGTTCCCTAGTGTCTGTGATTGTTTTTGTTTTTTTCAAGCCTTTGAACTTCTTTGTTTCCCAAACTATCCACCTGTAAAATAACTGTAACAATCTCAAACATGCAGCTACTTCAGATGCCTGGACTGAGGACTGACACAGTGCATTAGGTACAACAGCCCCCACCTCCTCCCTTTGCTTCTGCTCTTTTCCTCTGTTACACTGGCAGCTTGGAGACTAAGCAGGAATTATTTCTTGCAGGGGAATAATCTGTCCTGGACTGCTTAAATTAACTTTATGCAGAAAATGGCCATGCTACATCACAGCCAGGCCCATAATGTCTTGACAGAAAAGGATGATAAGTAGTCCCTTTTCTCTGATGGCATCTTTCCCTATCTCTGGATGCTGATCTGTGTCTGCCTGCCTGCTTTATTCACACCAAATGGTAGATTCACTTTCACTGAGCTTCCTCAGAAAATACACTGACTTACTCTTTTCAAAATACACAATTTATTGGTTTGTGTGTCCAAGGATGATCTGGATGATGTTGGCAATGGTTTTGCATTCCAGTAAGCTCAAGGATGGTGAAAACAGATACAGTAGAGGTAATGGCTAATCAGGAAATGCTGTTTTGCTGCTCTGCAATCAGCTTGTTCGATGCCAGACGTCATTTGAGGATGAGGACATGGAGCTGACATAGCATGGTTCAGAAGAAAATCCATGGTTTAGAATATTTTTTCTGGTGTAGTTTCTTCCTCTGATTAACACAGCAGACCATTGCTACTCTGTTTGGCTGTGTGTTGCAGATCAGGTGGAGCAGAAATTATAACCTACAATGGGAGGTGTAGGGAATGACAGAGAGGCAGATACAGACACAAAAAAGGATAAAGTTCTGTCTGGGAAATCACACATAACCTGAAATTGTGTGTTAAGTAGTGGACCTGATGGTGTTGTGATGCAAACTGTGATGCCATGTGGATTTTTACTAACTTACATCCTCTGAAGATTTAATCCCCAGACTATCAAACTGTTCACACTGGAATGCCAGTATTAAACTAACCTTGGACAGCTACAAAACCTGCATTAACAAAACAGCCCACAGAAACCTGGAGGGCAAAGTAGTACAGCAATTCTCAGCAACACACTATGATGTACACAGTCTGAGTGTGCTGGAAATAGTTAATTGATAAATAAAGCTACTAAATACTGCCTGTGCATTTAGACAGTGCATTGAAGGGTTTCTCATTGTGCAGGGGAAATAGGTACACTTCCAGCCACCCTGATTCACCCTTGGACATTTCATGACTATGTCTTATCGCTCAGTTGAGCATAAATTCATAGATTTTACGGTTAAGGGAGCTTGAGATGGGCTGCTATATTTTCAGCACTTAGTTCTGCCACTTCTTATTGGACCATCTGCTGTCACCTTAAAGAGACAAGTGTATATTATAAAGGTAAACATACAAATCATCCCAATATTTGATATTAAAAAAAAGAGAAACCTTTAAAAGTATTGATCCAAATGTGTCAATAATGTTACAGAGATAACTCCTGAAAAAAGAAAATAACATAAATATGCTCTGTACAGATTCAAACAGGATATTTTCATTGCAAAAAATGTTTGCTGTTTACAGAGCTTTAAAATTTATTTATTTCAATGAAAATGTGAGATTCTTTCTATTTCCAGTAGAATAATTTTAAAAGGTAGGAAAAGAGAGAAAATGATAAGTTTATCACAATTATTTTAGAATTGAATGGTATTATCTAACACTATGATTAAAAGTCAATCTTTCAGGGTCTGAGTGCATCTGAAAACAGATGAAGACACTGTAACATTAATCTGTGTTCACACAAAAGAGATTTATATACACAAATATATGTGCACACTTGTAGGCAGGCTTAATACATGCCATAGTTTCAAATTCTAGAGAGATGCACATGACATTTATTGTTAGGGGAAGGATCATTGAACTTTGAAGCAAAACTCAATCTTGTCACTGTTTATATACATATTGCTACATAAGACTCTGACAGTGCTATGAAACAATAATTATTGTCTGTAAGGCCTACGGCATGAGTAAATCTTCTGACACACTCCCTTCTGTATTTTCCATCATTAACACCTTGACCTCTTACACACACACACACACACACACACGTACATGTATGCACAAATATATATATTTATCTGCAATCGTTGTGTTGGGTTTTTTTCCCATAGAAAATACACTTAACTGTAAGATGGGTACACTGAGTCTGCTTCTTTCATAGATGCCCAATTCAATGGACACCTAGTATAAGATATGTGATTGGCAGATGACAGAACTGGTGGAAAAATAATTGTAAATAATAGAAATAAAATAAATAATGCTAAAATAAATAAATGTAAAAACTATATTTGTACATAGCATGCTGTAATTCAGCAAATGTATTTGAAATTAATTCCCTTTTATTGTCTAGACCAATACCATTGTGATTAGTACTGATTAAAATGGAAACATTTATAAACAAAATACACTAAAGTTTCTCAAATTAATTTCCCCACCCCCTAAACATTTAAAAAATAATCCACAAAAGAGTTTGAGCATCTTGTTTCTTTTGAGGCAGTGTAATCATACATATTTTTATTCATATCTGATACTACAAAAGCTGCAGAAAGATTCTATTGTTAGTATGTACCATATTATTGGTATTAACACACTCTAAATATGTGAAAATCTCATTCCAGCGGGGTTTTCTGTTTAATTTGTTCCCCTGTGATAATTACAGTTTTTGTCTGAGATGAGAGTCTTTTTTGTTAAGCTCCAGTGCTTCTGTGCAGTCCAACTGTTATGCTGAGAAGTAAATGAAAAAGCCTGTGCTCGAAAGCAACGGAAATAGGCCTCAGTACATTCATTTTCAGGTCTCAGCTCTGTGCAGAACAAAAAGACACAGTGTGATTTTGAAAGATTATGTCCTATTGCTGTGTCAGAAATTATGGGAATTTTCCATTGAAATATAGGAGTCCCTCCAAAGAGTTAATTTTATTTTATTAGTTTATTTGGCTCCCTTATTTATTATTTGTTTGTATTAGGAACAGTTTAAGCAACAAATACATACGTATATACATACACATGCATGCACACTTAGGTATATTTATATATTAGAATGTATGTAAATATGTATGTATTGCTCTTTACCCTAGTTTCATTTTACCAAGGTAACATGAAGTAGGGTGTTAGGTATTAAGATTACCAACACTAATCAAAAATTTTCCCATGAACGAAGGTCAAAATCAGTACTGTCCAGGGGGGTAAAACCTTTCAAAACAGGCAGAGAAATATTCTCTGCATTCTAGGTTCCCACAATCAATAATCAATGCACTGGTTTCCTCAAGTATGATCCATTTCAGTGAGTGAAAAAATGGTGCAGAGCAACATTGTCACCTAGACGACATCTGTCATCTCATTCTGCTTCTAACACATAAACCAACATCAGACATACAAAGGTTATGCTCCTCCCATTTTCTTCTTTCATACAGGTACATGGATACCAACACACACAAAGAGTGATGGAATGGAGAAATATCCTTAGTGACCATGCTAATGGCAGGAAGGTAGGAAGAACTACAGCACACTGCAAGAAAGGCTGAGAATTCAAAATGACCTTGACAGATTTGCAAAATGGTCTGGAAAAGAATACAGGGTGGGAGTATGAAATTCAAGAAGGACAAGTGCAAGTCACTACGTAAAAGATAAATGTTCAATAAATACAGGATACAGTGTAGCTGATCAGACAGAAATTTTTATTAGAAATTGGTAGCTATATGGGTCATCCCTACTTCAGGCTTGATGTGTTATGAGCATCAAATTCCTGAAGAAAAAATAAAATTTATTCTGTGATGCAAATGCAAGAGAAAATATACATAATATTTAAAACAAAACAATTCTTTCTATTTTCTTCGTGTTTGTGAAGGCATTAATAAAAGTTCCTGAATATCACACTTCAGAACTGACATGTATCTTTTTTGACAAGAATGATCAGACGCCTGCAAAGACCTTTTAGTTCATCTAAAGATGCTAAAGAAGGGAATTACGATTTGTTTTTCCAAGAACAAGGGAAAAGCCTGTTACTCATATTCCTGCTCAGTCTGAAAAGAAGGTCTGGACTCAAAATCCAACAAGAAAGATTCTGCTTAAGGATCAGAATTTTTTGTAGGCAAGTTGTTTTGGTTCATGGAGAGACAGTTTTGTGGATACAGGTTCTCATGGAAGGACACGGTCAACAAGAAGACTTGAACACCCTCCAGCCCCACTTTCATGACATTTGCACAGAACAGAGTCTGCTCCAATGTCTTATTTCACTGCCTTTACTTCAAATATCCACTACATGTCGCTCCCCTTATTCCTTTTTTTTTAAACAGGGGGTGCATCCCTTCCTTTTTCCATGACACTGATTCTATCTTGCTCTCTTGCTTTTCTTCTCTGTCCATTTATTTGCCCCACTCTAAGACATCCAGTCTTTCTGTGTTTCTTCAGTCACAGCACATCTCTTTCCCTTCTCTCTTAGCTCCTTTCTGTCTCCTCTCCCTTTAACTCTCTCCTGCCTTGTCCTCTCCTGTCTTTCAAGAAGGAGGAAAAGCCTCGAGCTAGAGACTCCCAAAGTCAGTTATTCCTCTTCTGGGATTTCAGAGATGGAATGCAAGGGGTCAGACCTGCTGGTCTTCCCAGTTCTCGGGTTGCAAGGTGGACAAGTGGCATCAGTCACAGAGCAGCAGGATCTGCTGTGGAGGGAAACGCAAAGAGGAGCCCACTGAGCCCCAGATGTTGCTGTGGACAGCCTCTTTCTGCCCCAGCATGGGGGTGGTAGCTTAACCATGGATTATTTTTTATTGGAGAATCTAGACAACACTTATTTTCACTCCTGCTGGATTTCATCCCCTTTACTACCTCAGGGCAAAGAACTTGGTTTCAACCTTCAGCCTCTCAGGAGTACTGCAAGGGAACAACATTTGTCTTTTAAGGCGTTTTTGGGGAAAACCTTTCTTTTTTGGCAGGTTGAGGGGGAAGATTTTTCTTCTCTTCTCTAGTTTATTAATTCCTCCTAGTCTTGATT
The DNA here is from genome assembly GCF_017639235.1 of Corvus kubaryi. Taxonomy (NCBI): domain Eukaryota; kingdom Metazoa; phylum Chordata; class Aves; order Passeriformes; family Corvidae; genus Corvus; species Corvus kubaryi. The sequence goes on along the minus strand of NW_024580667.1, from coordinate 25,637,839 downwards.
TAGTCTAGAGTGTGTTTTTGCAAGCTCCTGAGATGGTCTCTTCCCCTGGGACAAAGCACGGGTCCTGCTGATCAGACTACAGGAAAGCCCTATCTTAGCATATTTGATTCTTCTTTTCCTGTTTCATAATTGATATTGGTTTTACAGTAGTTTATACAAAAACTCCCATACTCTGTTTGAGCATGTACTTGGCTCCAAACAGCCAGCATTTCCTCAGCAGGCATACAGGATTGGATGTCACAGCCCTTCCTCTCATCTCTCCACTGAGACTCTGTGAGAACGCCCTGACTGCACTGCTGCTCCCCTATCCCTTCTCACAAGGGCTTTTGCTTGCCAGTTGGTGCCAGGAACTGGTTTAACTGGTCCTGAAAGATTAATCCACTCTGGAAGTGTGTTAACAACATGGTGTTCTCCTTACTGCAGCGTGTCCTCTCTGCACAGTCACTTGGATGTTGCAAGCTGGGAATCCTGACACCAAGAAAATCAAAGACCATGCATGTATGTAGTCTCTTTGCTGCTCAGAGTATGTGTGGTATGATGTCCACTCACCAATTAGCAAGGAGCATTCAGGGGGTAAAGCTGCCAAACAACAGTGAAGGTTCAGTAGGTCCCTTACTAGCTGCTATAGAAAATATCATCTCCATCGTGGGAGCTCCCCTCTCTGTGCTTGTACTGCCACGTTGGTGCCAGGACCTTAGTCCCAAAAACCTGCCAAAGAAACTGGCAAAACGTTTCCCACTGCTGGCCCTGTCCTCGGGCCCTGTGCTGCAGACAGGCTGGAGCAGCCCTGCAGGGTGGCAGGGCTAGCCCCTCAGACCTGCCAGCTGCCAGCACAGCCTGACAGGCAAACAAACAAACAGAAATCCCAAAATAAATAAGAGCATTTGAACCCACCCACACCAATAAAAGAGGCCTGAAGGGTTTTAGGAAATATATTTGTCACTCAAAAAAAGAAAGAAAAAAGCAGACAGCAACAAAAACTAGGCATAGCAGATTCACCACATCACAGCACCAGCCCATTTTAAACAGACTGTGGTTACCTTGGTTATGTAGTGGGTACCCTTTGTGAAAACCAAATAAACAAACAACACACACTCCAGTAATGCAGGAGCTGCTCTCAGACTGCATATTGGCTCTGAGCCACATCTCCCGCAGTAAGGGGAGTGTGGAAATGCACAGCCTTGGCAGCAGCTTCCAGTGCCTCAGGCTCTCACAGTTTATTTTATTTATTTATAGGATTTTCTGTGGCACTCGTCACCCTCATATCTAAGCATCTTAGAGGTATTAGCAGACTTACCCTCACAACCCCTCTTTGTGATACAAAAGTTATTATCCCCATTTTATAGATACTGAACTAATAGGTCACTAACTTGCTCAGATTCAGAAGGCGAATCTGGCAGAATTTGGGACTAGACAAGCCCCTGAGTTCCATTCCTGAACTTTAACCACAGAAATTTCCCTCCAGGGGCATTAATGAGATTGAAGAAATACAGAAAGCAGACTGTCATGGATATATTTGACTCCTGATTTTTTTTTTTTTTCGGTGTTGGGTCTAGCAGCTGTTAAGTACATAGAAAAAAAGGTAAAATTCTATTTTCACTTTTCTTCATTGCTGAGATCTAAATGGGGTTATCAATACAGCACACCTTTTTCATTAGTGTTTCTAATAAAAGCAACTGATATACTTTAGACTTGCATGCAGCCAAAGTCTAACACGTTTTTGGCATGACAGTAATCCTAAATTAGTTGCTCTATGTTTATTTTTATTTTTTGATTCTGTTTGTGGTTAATTTTTCTAATTTGAGGACAATCTGGTGCTGCTCTCAAGTAAGATTCTTTTTTCATTCCATTTTTTCCCAAACTCCTCTCAGTCGATGATTTCAAGAATTAAACTGCCTGTCATGCAGCTATTTTGGTGTTCAAACTGGCCACTGCTATAAAGAGTTGTGCCTCTCGCTCTCCATCACTGTACAGAGAAGCAGCAGATACTTGTGTGTGTCAAGAAACCAGGAGGATCCCATGTCACTGCAAATGAACCATGAATTTCCAGGGTTCAAAGGACAACGAGAAAGACAGGATGAGTCATGTGACTTTTGTGTTGCACCCTGATAAATGGCAGGTCAAGGAGGGTTGTGTTTAATAGTATATTCCTCAATGAAATGTCACTTTTTCCTCAATGTGTCCTCTGTGTGAGCTAATTAAAATCATGTTTTACTGCAATGTCAGCACATGAAGTTGCTGACTTTCTTGTTGTCTTCTACATAGTACAAAATGAATGTTGTCATTTGATAAATTCAGGATCTTAAAGGTTCTGTCCGATGGGGTCTAATGTATGCCGCTCTATATATGTTTAATGCTTTCAAACTGCCTCTCTTCCTTTGTTCAAGTCACAGCATTCATAACCTGTACATAATGTTATCTCCTGGCATACATAAGCCTCACCCTCCTCAAAATTAACAGAATTTTTAAAAATATCTCAAGCAAATATTGGCATTGTTTCCCTTCCAGACTGTTTTAAATTAGTTTTTAAACCATGTGTCCAAAAGCCACACTCATATGCTTCCAATGAGAATTGGCTGTACAGGTGCAATTTTCTTACAGGTTACTTTTATATTGATATCACGGCGTGTTTGTTATGTTCATTTGGAAATAAACTCTACCACCTTACACCACATCTATAATAAGCAGTAGTTAAAGAGTATGATTATAGAAAGCATGATATTAATTTCTCTAACCAATAGCAATTGCAGGATTAGCACCAGGATTCTTCTTTATAAAGCCCTTGGAAACTGCTGTATGGAAATATGAATGAGAAAAATAAACAACCTGCTATTGCATTAACTTTCACTTTTACTATTTCTATCCTTGTATCCTGTAAAATTCCTTTTAACAAAAGCAGTCAGTATCTCTGTATGTTTTGCAGTAAATGACAAAGAGCAAAGTTTCCAGCTTTGGCCTGGAGCTGTATTACCTTGTGCTGTGATCCACACACTTCTCGTAAGTTAGTTTGGGACTGAGTCATTTCTTCAGTGAGAATTGTCCACATATTAATTTATGGATAGGTGCTACAGCAGTGAGTGGTGGAAGTTGAAGCCACTGCTCAGTACAAGGTGTACTTTCACCCTCTTCCCCGCCCCCATGCTCATCCAGCTCGCTTCCCTAGCAGAAGCTGTGCTATGCTGACTTCTGGCTGAGATACAAAACACAGATCTCAAAGAAATTCTCTCACCTCCTAAAGACCTTATCCGAAGCCCATTAAAGCTGATGAGAGCCTTACCATTGACTTCAGAAGGCCTCAGATCCAGTCCCCCAGGGAAAAGATGTTAACACTTGTGCGTCCTTAAACCAGCCAGGAGAACTTCTTGAAATCAATATCTCTCTATCAATATTGGTACCTAAAACCCCTAAAACACAACAGAGACACTTCATGTGAGTCCTGCCAGCTGCAGGGGGAAAAAAAAATAATTAGAAAACAAGCCCTTGGGAGACACCATTACCTGAAATAAGCAGCTGAGTCTGAGCAGTGACCACAACAGCTACAAAACTGTATCCTAACCTTTCTGTGTTTGTACTCACTCAGCTTTGCTTTACTGTACTCCCAGCTCCACACTGAATGCACTAAATGACTCACATTACACACACTGCAGCAAAGGCAGTTATACCCCAATCTTCATTAAGGTCTTAATGCAGCAAGGTACTTAAGCACATGCCTAACTTTAAGTACAAGGGAAGTCTAATTAACTTCAATGGGACTGCTTGCTTGCTTTAAGCCAGGCATGTGGTTAAGTACCTTGCTGAAACTGAGGCGAAGACTCCAGGTGCTACCATTTATACAAGTGTCATTAAACACAGAGTTAGTGTACTTAGATACACAAGTTTCCTAACCCCTAAAACCACATCATTAATTATAGCACTTACTAGAAAACAGCAAAGGTGAGCATGTTGATGAAGCATCACACACATCAATACACATACATAAGCATTAAAGAGATCAAAAATACAATATCCCATGCACATTTTCAGCACTCCACATGTGGTTTGTACATGTGTACCTGTCCCTTCAGATTTCCGGTTTCTATAGCCAGAGACTGCAGACTTATGAAAGGCCTGAGAAAAAGACCCTGATCTGAAAATAATACCATTTGTGACTTAGGTATAAAAGAACAAGGAACTGAAACTGGAAATGGTTAGTATCTCAGGGGCAAAGCAAAAACTGTTTAGGTTCCTTAGCAGTCCTTTTTTGTACTTTCAAGCATTTATGTTATTTTTCAGCTGTCTGAATTTCTTGTATTTTCAGTGCCCATTTAGTTGTCATCAGATAGAAGTTAAGCCACTTACTTGCTGTGTGACTGCAAGCAAGTTGCTTGACCTTCTTTTTAGTCCTCTTATCTGGGTTTATAATCCAGCACAAATGGGAGTTCACTAAAATCTAGAAGCTGTGTGTGTGCTGAGCAGAAGAAGTTGGCTAGTCTGCTGGTTAGTTCATTGACAATTTTGTCAGGGTCAGGAAAAATTTACTGGGAAAGGACAACTTGTCTCAGACCAGGAGGTTTTAATTCTGCCCATTCCCCATGACATTTTTTTGAGCTGTGTTTCTTCATTAGTGGTTAGACTCCATGATCTTAGAGGTGTTTTCAAACCTAAATGAGTCTATAATTTGTTAATTCTATAATTAAGAGTTGGAGCAGAAACCCATGAACTGCATATTTGGAGCTGCACAGGGGTTCCTACTTAGAAACCTAGGATCTCAAAAAATTAGGTCTCCTTTCTCCATTCTCAGTGCAGCTCACAGCTTGACTAAGGGACTGGCATCATTTCCCTGTGAGTATGTGGTTAAGAACCCAAAACTATGCACAGATTGTGGATTATTCTTGGATATCTCTATTTGGTAAACACAATTGTTAAATAAAGTTTGCCTCATGCTCAGGACAATATGGAGTGACTCTCTCAGACTGAACATGAAGGATTTAGCCCACAGGGAATAGTGCACCTGAAGGAGATCAGGGAAATTTGGTCTTTAGGATGAGGGGAGAGAGATAATAGACAAAGCTAATTGGTGTGACTCTCATTTTATATATGACGGTTAAATACTATGGTGATGAGTATAGAACTGAGTTTTTCTCCTTTCAATTGATTATCTGATTTTTTTGCTGAGGTCAGTAGCAAGTGTCTCTGACCTCATTGTTTGCTGAAGCAACTGTATTGTCACCAGCACTGGAGTGGAACATTGCTAACTGAATGGATTAAGAAAAGTGCTCATAAAAATGCTGAAATGCACTCAGTCTTTGGTAACCAAGATCATTACTATATAAAAGGAGATACTGAAAAGAGCATTACACTGGACAATTGCTTCAAATAATCATTTGTTAAATATCAATTTACCCACCTGTTATTCTACCTACTGCTCAGTGTTGAACTGTTGGATGCTCTAAAAAAATCTTCAAACACTTGAAATTAAGATTTATTTGAGGAAAAATGACAGGGAAAGCATTTCTAGAGGGTATTTCACTGCAAAGAAAGCTATGTATTTACAAAGTTATGCAATTACTCAAACAGTATTCAAGTATGCTTTGAAAACTGTTAAAAGAGAAGAGGAGAAAAACCTGCTGTCTTAGTTCTTTTCAAACAGAAAAGTGCTTTGCTTGATTTTATAAGCAACATGCTGTTCTGTTGTCAGCTTTTCTGCATCTGTTATATCATGGGTCTTGACAACATCATGGGCCAATGTCCCTTGTGATTGAAGTAAAGTATTAAATTTTAGTATCCAGAACAAGGTGATATTTCAAAGGCCAGACCACTATTGAGCTTGCAGGTGATAAGTCTCAAATTCTGAAATTCTGCATTTTATAGAGAAGCACAACTGCTGACTTCAAAAATAAGTTTATAAGAAATTGCCAAGCACAAATAAACAACGTTCCCAATGCTCTGGACCTGATTAGAGCCAGAGGGTTCCAGGGCAGAGTGCAAATTACTTTTCTTGAGCTTCTCTGTGGCTTCTTCACTTTACAGAATGCGAAACACCTGCTGGTAGTGGTGTTAGAGAAGATTACACTAAAATCAGGCCTCAGCCTTACTTGAGGTCACAGAATAAAATTCCTGTAACTGAAATCTATTTTGCACCAGTAATAAAGCCTCAGCAGCACAGCTGAAATAATTGTATAATGCCATTGTAAAACAGGGTAGAGAAGAAATATGAGAAACTCCACCTGGATTCCATCTCTGGGGCACCCAACATAAGAAGGAGCTGCTGGACTGAGACACGAGGAGGCCAGTAAGATGATCAGAGGGCTGGAGAACCTCTCCTGTTCAGCCTGGAGAAGACCAGGCTTCAGGGAGAGCTTACAGCATCTTCCAGTACCTAAAGGGGACTAGAAGAGAGCTGGGGAGGTTCTTTTTGAAGGTTACATAGTGATAGGACAAAAAACAATGGCTGTAAACTAAAAGAGAGGAGGTTTAGGTACAAGGAAGAAATTCTTTGCAGTGAGGATGGTGAGACACTGGAACAGGTTGCCCAGAGAAACTGTGTGTCCCCCATTCCTGGCAGCGTTCAAGGCCAGGTTGCATGGCACTCTGAGTAATCTGGTCCAGTGGAAGGTGTCCCTGCCCATGGCATGAAGCTTGGAACTAGGCCATCTTTAAGGTCCCTTCCAACCCAAACCATTGTATGAATCTGTGATTCTATGAAGTTTGATGATTTCCTGAGGAATATTCTGCTTGAGTAGATTATGTGAGTGCAAACACCTCTCGGTGTCATTAGGACAGAATTGTCCCATTTTCAGGCTGTAAACTGTGAATGCAAACACATTAACCTTAGGAATCATTAAGTTGCAGATGTTGGTCTTTCCTGCAGGGAATCACCAAACTAAGAAGTGTCATACCTGTCCCTTAGAATGGATGTACGTTTGATCTGAATGGTGAAGTCTGCATTTTTTTCCCCAAAAGTATGGAACTGGCTAGTGCTGTCAGGAGAAATAATGTGAATTGCAAAAGGTGGATACGAAAGGTAGGTGTTTGGGTAAGCAGCCAACACAAAATGCTGTGGTGTTCACTTCAGCTATGGAATAAACCAAAATCCTCTATTCTACAATAAGGATTTATAATAAGAAAGAGAGCACCTAAAATAAGCTTTCACACTTGGTCCTCAGAAAGGGTGATAGAGCCCTTGACTGACATCACAGTAAAATCACAGGTAAACACCATTTCCTTTCCTAAGCAAGATTCATGACATCAGGGTCATTCTGTTCTATGTCACCCACTATCGGACAGCAATTACCTTCTCATGAACCATTTCATTCATTCCATCTTCCATCCAACGGCTCCCATAAAAATTCTGTTTCTATGATGAAGATAGAGGGGGTTGTAAAAGACAAGAGAACATAGAAAGAGAAAAACAACTTGACACTGAAAATTAAGGAGGTAAATAATTTAACAATGAATTTCTGCAGAACTGAGCTGAAGTCAGAAAAAAGCCAACCTTTTACAGAGTAAAGCCAACCTTTTTGTCTGCTCTTACTACAACTAATGAAACATTAACTATAATACATAACCATTGGTGATCATATTTCATTTGATAATCCATTAGGGCCTCACATAGTTCTCTGCTTTTTCATATAAAGCATAATACTTTAAGGGGAGGGAAGCTGGCAGACAGAGGCGGAAGAGGATTTGTACTCACACTGTGTGCTGGCACAATAATGTTCTTCCTGCTGAACTAATGGCTCTTCATAGGGTTTAGGTCAAAGAGTTTAATGGAGCTTAGCTCGGGATGTCTCAGTAACTTCTTAGATTCTAAAACTAAACTACTTTAGACTTAAAATACAAATGATGATAGTCCTAATAAGAAGACACATTCCCAACTAGACTTGAGAGTGAAATATATGACAAGAATGCTAAAACAGATGATATCTTTCTACCAACTAATGCTGAAAATGATGTCGGTTCCTTACCACAGATGAATTCACTATCTTCCTGCAGTTCTCCAAGGCAGAGGAGAAGGAGAGGATGTTTGCACTGAGAATGTTTGTAACATTTTGTTTAGCCCCTGCAATTGAAATACATATATATATTTTAAAAAATACTGAGCTCTCATATCTGCATATATTTTGCTCTTTTTGTTATGCGGCAGCATGTGGAGAGAATGCAAGGATCCCCTCACCACATTGTACTCCAAGATGCAACATAAAATACCTTACTTCTATGTCAGCCACAAATGTGACATTGAAAAAAGTAAGAGGTCTCTATCAAGCAGTTTCATTTTTTCAGACTTTCCACTGTTACCTTTTTCTACCTCTCAAAAAGTTTCTCCTCATGACATAGAACTGATATTACAGACAAATCTACTTGACCGTCCAGATTTCTTTAGTAACATAAATCTTCTTCTTCCTCCTGATTTTACTGAACACTGGAGTCTCCTTATATATGTCCTACAATTGTACTTGAATCCACTAAAAATTCCCTATTAAAGATATATTGTTGTTCCCAAACAGAAATATCCTGCATTTTCTTTCAATAGAAAGAAAAATTTATTTCATCTGAAATTGGGAAGGAACGAAGAAAACTTGTAATTCTCTTTCACAAAATTGATTGGGTTTTGGTGTTTTTTTTTTTTTTTCACCTGGGTTGGCAATATCTGTCCTGACAGATCTGTGTAGTCTCCTTGGTCAATAGATATAGATATGAAGAAGAATAGATATGAAGGATAAGGAGAGCAGCTGCCCTGACTTCAGAGAAGAGAAAGAAGTCTGTAACATACCTTACCAATTATATGTTATAGCATTTGTGCAGGAATGAAAATGCAAAAAAAATTATTCTAGACAGCTTTTGAAAATTCAGAGTGTAAGCAGGGAAAAGAGTCAGATTTTCATACTACTGGACTTTTTTTAGGCAGTTGCATCTTGGTAAAGAAGCCTAAAGTAAGGTTAAGGCCTTATCATGTTTCTCCACTAGTAGCTATCACTTTGTGCAGAGGAAGTGCCGTTGCAGTTGTGCTGTCTGGTTTGATGGAGACTAGTCAGAGCTCCAAGAGGCTGAGGTTGAAGCAATGTCCAGCAATGTGCAGCAATGCTGCAGAAGTTTGATACAGCCCTTCCACTGCTCCAAAGAAGCACTGAAGAACGACTGAGCTAGGTAAAGGGAGCCCACAAGTGCTCTGATCTAAGGAAAAACTGCCTTTGCAGCCTCTTCCATGCAACACCACTGTTTAAATAGAACACACTAGTTTAGTGATTCCTGTTACTTCTCTGAGGATAGTTACTTCTCTTCTCCTTTCTATACTGCCTCATGTGTAGAAGATCACTGCCTGACAGGTAAAAAGAGGGTCATTTTGCCATTTTACAATGTTGAGAATGAGCTGCGAGAATGTGCTGGCCACCAATCCGTGTATAGGAGGCACTGAAGGCCTGTGTGGAAAGAGGAGACACTGATAGCTGGGGTAATTATTAGCTGGAGCCCCTAATATCTAGCTAGTGCTTGTATGCTAAATTGTAAGCACAGGCTTGAGGTAGATTTTCAGGAACTCTTGAACAGGAGTGAGAGATTTTCTACTTTTTCTCTACAGGTATATGCTCAGCTTCAGGGGTGTCTTGTGCCAGCTTTCATGCACAGTCACCTAAGATCCTGCCAGCCCTTTTGTTTCTCTTGAACGTCCTCAAACAGCAACAGGGGGACTTGGAGACTGTAACATCCTTGTGAACTGCTGTGAGTAGAGAGAGAGAGCCTGATTCCCTTCTTCTTTAAAGGGTGTAAATTGGGAATGTAGTCTTTCAACTGCATCTTGAATGAAACTGCCTCATCAGCCTCATAAATCCAAGGAGAGAATTGGGTGCAAAAGGATAAACAGAAGGAAAGAGACGAGGGAAGATGGGGAAGCCCATCCTTCCAGTTCCTGCCTTAACTCCTTTCTGCGGCTAGGAACAGTTGATGAGCAGTTGATCTGCATTTTCTAAAAGGGAATTATCCACTGAGTTGGATACCAGGGTTCATTTAGTATACATAAAACCTAGAGTGAAGTTTATGCATGTAACCTTTAGAGTAAAAAAAACCTCTTTCTCTCTCTTTGAAAATGCTGTTGTTTTGAAGGACCTCAAAAGTATGCTAGGTACATTACAGACATATTAGACTGCTGTGCGTCACATCTAAAGCAATATTTATGGCTTTGGATTTTGTTTTACTTTGTTTGGTTTTGATTTTATCTACCAGTCTATGTAGGACACAAAAGGTCTCCATAGCAGCATGATGTAAGGATACCTTGATCTTCTTGAATTAAATATTTGCTTTCAGGTTTCACTTTCAGTTGTCCATTGTGCAGGGAATCTGAAGCCCAATTTTGTGTGTGATGAGAAAACTGAGTAATTTTAATGATACAATATAGGTAGGTTCTATTCCTCCTCATGCTTTGGTTGTAAGTTATTGTCAATTTTGATAATGTTTTCTACCACTGCTCAATTAATAGAAACAGTTCTTTAAAAATACTTAAGTTTGCCATATTTTGCTTTAGTTTGACACCTGTGTTTGTTGGGGACTTTTTCATTCCCTAGGGGAAAGAAAAAAAACACATTAAAAGAGGTAAAAACCTCCTTAACTATACAGAATTTTGTACTGAGTCATCATGGTTGAGATTTCTGAAGAAAGCAACATTTTGCGGTATTGGAAATTACCATAGCTCTTGTAAACAGGTGATAAAAGTGTCTGTCTCGGTGGTTATCAGGTTGTTCATGTGCATAATTACTTCTTACAATGCACTAACCCTCTATGGCCTGACAAAATTGGTAAGGATGTTGCATTTAATTTATATTTTCAAGAATATATTCGAAGATGAGTTTTATGTGTGTGTGTGTGTGTGTGTGTGTAAATCTACCATATAGATGCAGCACTGAGATTTCCTTTCCTGAAAGCTAGAAAGAAATAAAGAAGAAAATGGTTGCTAATAGACAATAGGGACAAAAATAGGAGGGCAAAATAATAGCAAAAAAAAAAGAAAAAAAGATATAGGGATTGGATGCTGGGAGAAAGTACTGAGCTACCTATAATACCTCCAGAAAATAGAAGAAAATATCAAGAAAGTCCATGATGCAGAAATCCATTAAAAAGTGAAAAGAATCAATTTCATTTATCAAATTAAATAAATGAAAAAAAAAACCAATGCCAGACCTAACACAGATGTTTTGCAGTATAGTGGGAAAATGAAGACATTTTCAAGCAGCAAGGCTTGCAAGTCATCGTCTTGAAATGCTTAGATCAGGTGGCACTCTCTGTTAGAAAAGTAAGCTCTGTAATGATATTGATTGCTTCCAAGGCCATATTAGAGATGAAGACAAGTCCCAGGAGACAGGTTGTTGTCACCTTGACCTTGGGTCGGAGCTGGACCACTGACCCCCGACACTCAGGACTTCTGCATTGCATCGTGATATCTTTCATGCCTACAGACAAAGTCAACAGGGGACATGTGTCGATGTGGCCCTTGCCAAATCAGAATTGACTGGCCTGTAGGAAGCTGGAGAGCAGCGGGAAATGTGGGTTAAAGTATGTCAATAATGTTTCACAAGAACAATTTCTCCCAAGAATTGTAGCTGTTGGAATGTTTTGACATTTATTCGGTAGAGAAATGTAGCATGTTTTGTGAAGCACTTCAAGAGAGCTGCTGCTAACTGCCGTGGTGTATTGATCTTCCTGTTAAATTGCATGGGCACACTTGGGAGATCATTGAGATTCAGGCAACAGGACAGAAAGGATCGGCTGCACCCGATGGTCACTAATGGTAATTGGTTTCGATCCTTGCACTTGAAGAAGCCGTGATTTACTTGGTTCACAGATGAATTGTAGACACTAAATATTTTGAAAAGAAAATATACCGTGATTTCTTTTTCTCATGTCATTTACAAATTATTGCCTCCACTTCGAATGTTTCATATAAAGTATAGAAATCCACATGACTCAATGTAAGAACATGCTAAGCAAAATTTCAAGGAATTCCCCGTTATCTGTAAAGCTTGTATTAGTGCAGAGCAAAAGAACTTTCTGATCCTAGTATAAATGAGTTAATTAAAAAATTATAAAAAAATTTAGCAGAATCTTAAGATTCCATCAACACTCTTAAGCCTCCCTATCATCACAATAGATCTTTTTTACACTATGCACATTCTTCTCTCTATCCCATTTGGTGGTGTATCATCACAGTCTTAACATAATGAATGTTAAAAAGAAGTGTATTGAAGGCAACTACAAAAGTAGAACAATGTAGGTAGGTATGGCTGGCAATGTGATATTGCAGTAGATTATACTGGGATAAAGAATCTGATGTGAAAATTGGATACTAACATTAATATCAGAGTAAATTATTGCTACAATACAGGAGCTGATATAAAAATTGGAGTATACTTCCAAAAATGAATGTGATGATAATGCTGCCAAAATTCATGCCACACATGATTTTCAAAGCTGATTTTAAAGGGCTTCTGTAGCTTTCTGCTTTATACAAGATACTTTGCTAAGTATATGTACATAATTACATGAAAGCAAAAACATTCAGTAAATGAAGGCTGCTTTAATACAAAGAAATTCATCTATACTAAGATTCTGGGAAGGAACCAGTTCTGTACTTCTTTTAATCTGTTTCAAGTACGTGCGTCCTTTATGATACATACTACATTCCTACGGGTTTTTAAACGACAAAAGGGTTTTCAGGTTTTGTTTTGTGGTTTTTTTCCCTTCAATGGAGAGGTCAGCAGTTTCTACAAACAGCTTAGTTTCATGCATAAACTTGCATAAAATATCCATAAAATCTATATAGCACCTTGACAAATAGAAAATAGCACAATATAAGGTAAAAACCTATATTGTTTCTTTGTTAACTGAGATCAAAATTATGCTTATCTGTATACTTTTGGTTAAAATGACTGTAAATAGATTCCAAATTCAATTACAGCTAAATCATGCATTGTACAATTTGTATCATCCAGAACTAAAATAGATAAAATAGAGAAAAATGAATGTCTGAATGCTACTGAAGGTTCAGTATAACAGCAATATGGCATTTTCAATTGCTGTACAAGTCTCAAATTTCTGAAATATTTACAAACCTTAGATAATGACAACCTCAGGAGAAAATCAAGAAAACAGACGGTATACAGGAGATAGCCTGAGGCAACCAGTGATGAGGTCAGATCTATACAGTATGTGTGCTTTACATGAAAAACGCTCTACTAAAAAGTCTTTGCGTACTGCGTAGAGCTTTGGGATGTAGCAGGTATTCACTAGGGGAAGGTAAGGATTATTTACTAGGATCAGTAACATGGAATTCAATATTAAAACCGACAAAGGTTATCATCTATTACACATTAAATTCACCACAGTTGTTTGACAACTCTCATAACAACAGATTCCATCCTTAACAATTCAAAGCAATCTTTCAGATTAAAGTTCATGTGATCACTTTAAAGAACTATTCATTGTTAATCAAGCAATATTGCTTCGGGCATCATGTTTGTCTTTCACTTCAGGCTATTTGGTTGATTGCAGAAAATGCTGAGTTTCTCTGTGTGTGTGTGTGCAGAGCTGTGTGCCTGCTAGGTGGAAGTGACAGGTGAGGCAGTGGGGAAAGGGGGATATGGGAACTGATTGAATAGACTCTGCAACAGTGATAAATAAAGTCCCACTGGCTGACTGTTTTGGTGGGTAGGATGAGAAGTATATTCTGCCTTAATAATTGCACAATTTAATTTTTCAGGATATTAACCAATGATGGTGTCTTTGAAATACAAAATATTTCTTTAGAACACCTAATTCTACATGTATAAATAATATATACACATTCATATGTGCTTCTAACATTGCCCACATCTTGATCATGTAGTACTTTACATATTTTCTAGTCAGAGCTGTTACTCAAAGAAAGGTACTTCTCAGAGGGATTAAGAAAACCCAATTCCAACATTTCACGGCATAGAAACCCTTTTTATTTCTCCCCAGTTGTTCAGCATCTGCTCCAGCCATGTCTTATTCTTGATCTAACTATACTCCAAAGGTCTAACAGATGCAATACCCACAACAATAACATTGTAGAGAGGAAAGACTGAAGATGCTGAGACTGTTACATGCTCTGACATCACTGTTGGAGACCCCAGAATATTTACTCAAGTGACCTAACACCTGTGACAGTGTTCAGCATCCTCAAAAAGTTTGTCCATTTGAGGAAAGCTTTCATTCTACAATGCTGCCCTAACATCTAACCAGGTGCTGGATCCAAGATCAAGGTGGGAAACTGCTTGCTATCAGTCAGTGCAAGTGGCCCATCATAGGTTTGTGCAGATAACAGTAGTAACCACTGCCATCAGCACTGAAGGCAACACAAGTGCTAGAACAAATCCTCTATCGATGTCCATTAAGAGTCCTGCTTGCAGGTCACAACATGACCCTTAAATAGGAATGAAAGATAAATAAGTCATACTGCAGCCTTGTAAACACTGGAAGTGGCTGTCTCATCAAGATCTCTTCAAGAAACAAGGTTGAAACCCTATGGCAGTGTCTGAAGTAACTTGTATTTCTTGACTTAAAGAAATTCTGCATTCAGAAACCATCTTTAACAATAATTTTTTCATTAGAAAATGTCAATTTGTTTGAAGTGGAACTGCGTGTAGGAAAAAAGTTGTTTTGAACAACTTTCTGATTCAAAAGTCTTAGACACAAAGACTTTTTAAGTGGTCAAATATCCCATTTAGACATTTTTAATAAAAAGTTCCAAATTTGGCTCCTGTTCAAAATAATCTTCCATTAGACACTGTGCTGAATAAGAACTGTTTATAACCAACTAAACCCTAAAAAAATGCTGTGAAATTACTGGCATTATACTTGGTATTTTACCCAACCACATTTTTCCCCACAGTTCATCACTTTGCATAAGTTGCTCAATCCTGAGAGAAACCAGCCATTGGAAATTCGTACTGTTGGGTTAATACTGTGTTACTCAGCTATCCCTACCATGACGGTTTCCAGGAGAAAAGATTTCATTAGGAAAGCCCTCATATTTTTATTTTGGAAGGTTACTCACAAAATCATCTTTTTCTTCTGTCCTTCTCAACATTTTTAGTTGTAGTTTCTGAGATCTGAGAAAGGGTGATCTTATTTCAGAATTAAGTGAAACATCAAAAATGAATACTAAGCAAAACTTTTTGAATCTTTGCCATCTGCTTAAAGTGTGCAAAATAGATATCTGCCTCATAATCTTCCAGAGTGTTTACTCCTAGTTAAAGATATTCTTACAGTGAAAACTCTTTAAACATGAGAAAATTAAATAATAACAATTCATTACTACTAAAGCATCATGATGTATACTTATTTTACTCTTTCCTCCTTTAGACTAGGCAAAATAAACAAGGAAGCTGCTGACCTTGCCCTCTAGAAATGTTTTCTAATTGTCAAAATCATTCTAGAAGAATTAAGTTTTGTTATTTTGTTGTTGGTTGGGTTTTTTTTTGTTTTGTTTTGTTTTTTTTTTTTTTGTTTTGTTTTGGTTTTTTTTTTGGTATTTTTTTTCAATAGGATGGTGTTTTATTTTAATGATGCTTTGAAATTCTTTTTTAGCCAAAAAGAAATCCTGTTAACTGTGGAAGAAAATTCAAATCCTGATGATAATATCCTTGACAAGTCTATGCTTCTCCGGAGTAAATGAGATTTTACTGTGTTTTCTTTCATTTTCTCTTTTCATATTTCAGAAGAATGAAAAATAGTTTCTAATGAATCACTGATCCTTCTTTTTCCCCCCTTGTTATATTATTACCCTTACTAAGAAATATTCCCATAAATGTATATCTTCTTTTTCATATCTTCCTAGGAAAGAAAAAAGCATTTTACAAAGATTTCTACGGTCATCTTTTCAGTTTGAATTACTGCCTGTTTTCACAATATGCAGATTAATTCATGACATTTGGATTTTATTCTTTAAGCTTCTTTAAAGTGCACCTATTTATTTCATATGTGTGTATGTGTTCTAGCACAAACTCTATCTAAAATAAATAAATACACATCAATAAAGCTAAAAGTAGAAAGATGCTTTGTATCAAAGAGCTCAGCACGGAGTGGCAGCAGTGCAGTAGGTATGACAGAAGGATAGCAACAAAGGAGAAACTCATGGCTCTAGTTAACAAAAACATGCAGTTGTACACGTGCGAGTGCATAAGTCAAATATCATAAATACCTTTCACGTTCTTTTGGGAAATGCAGGTCATTTAATAGCTCAACTGGGTACAATGCTCACACCCTCAGGAGCCCCAGGCAAAAGCTTCCAAATAAGTGAGCAGTATTCAGTCTGCTAGAGGAGTGAGGCTTTTCTGGTCAATGTTTTTGGATTTAGCTGAAGAAAATGTTGCCAGTCAAGAAGTAATGAGATGTATCTGTAATTAGAGATCTCAGAATCATAAACTGAGGCTGTTTAAAGCTTAGATGAACAAAAATAAAGACAGAGCAGGTAGCTCAGTATGCAAGGAATTTCTGTATTTGTAATTTTTTGGGTTTTTTTGAAGAGAGTGCAGAGGAAGTCTCAGTAAGGGTTTATTACAAATATTACCCTTGTGGGTTGTGTCTTCATGGATAATTTTGTCTATAATACTACAGAAGGGAAGGAGACAAGAAACAAATACGGGTAAGAAGGATCTTCTAATACTTCCAACCTAGCTGCAGGCACAGGGAGTACTCGCTATTCTCTTAACTTATGAGCATGGATAAAACATTGCTGTTTTACAGGCAATGATGAAGGACATGTTCTCTTGTGACCATTGTCAGGCTTGTGGTAACAACAAAGACACCACTGTCATAATGTTGTCACACAGAGCTCCTAAAGATGTGCATTAAAACTCCTAAAAGGAGTGTGCAGGGTGTGTGAGCTCCTTCTCATTCTCTAGCAGAGATACAATGACTATAGGATACAGTATATTGTATACTGTGAAAAAACTATACCATTTTCTTCAGGCTCCTAGACTCAAAATCTCCCCTTGTGGTGATAGATTGCTCTGCATGCTCTGTATGTTTCCATTAATTACTTCCTGCAAGATCTGGACAGATAGATTGCTCACTACAAAACATGGAATGAAAATGTGACTTCCCAACAGAATGGCTTAAAATAGTTATTCTAAATTGTCATGTCCAAAGCACTCCCTTTCAAGGGAAAAGAGATTTCCAGAGCAAAGGACAAGGGGAAAGCCATACAACCTTTTTTTCTAACTCCCATCATTAATACTGCTATGCAGAGAATTTTATGGTTTTGGTTTTTTTTAACTGTAAGCTTCCTGATAAGACTAAGGTATGTGAAGATGGCAGATGAGCTCTGACAGTGTCTTCAAAATTCATATATTTGATATTGTTAATGCTATTCCTAGATGCTTTCAGTACTACTGATTTCATAAGTTCTATTCTCTTTATTCATTATGGGCAATTCTTGCTTCAATTTTATCTTCTGTTGAATATTTTGTTCTTATTTTTAACAGTACACATGTGCCTAGAGGAAAGAAAGAGTACAAGGGGTTTTGACGGATTTCTTGAGATGAATAGTCACCCTTCATGATACATTGTTACCTTTTGTGAAGAATTTAGCCTAAAGTTGATGCAATTTACTTTCCTAGGCTCTGAAAAGGAACACTCCAACAATACTGTTTAATTAATAATGGGGTTATGGATAAGGAATTCATATTTAGCTTCATTTTAAGGATGTTAATATTTGAAAGACTTTAGAATAATTTTCTTACTAGATTGTCAAAATGTGGCCTTTAATCTATGACTGTTCCCTAAAATGGTACCACTAACATGGGAAAAAAAACCCAGCTGAAAAAACATTAATATTTATGAGCAATCTATTGGGCAAACACTACAGGAAATTGGTATCACTGAATATATTTGTACCATACACGTGACCCAGCCTTTCCCCACCCCTAGTTAGTCAGAGAACAAGAAAAACTTCTGAATTCAGTTTTTATTGTGTCTATTTACAGTATTTATATCTTGCTCAGTCTTAAGACAACATAGAAGGCAGTTCCCCTAATGGAAAATTTATGTGCAATTTTTGGAAGCAGGAGAGTTTGTATGAATTTCTGAAGCAATAGTGATTTTAGTGGAAGCAGACCTCTGCAGGAAACATTTGAAAATTCTGCCCTGATGCTCTTGGATAGGAACAGGTAAATAAATACCGTCTGCTTGCACAAATATCTCCAAAGAAAATGTAATTTATCTATTGCTCTGACTTGGATTAACTCATGATATTGGTGGAAAGATGACAGAGCTAATAATATTGTATTTTTATATATAAACACATAGAAGAAAAATGGATGATAAAAGAGAATTCAGTTCAAAGGAAAAGACATGCTGACTTTGATGTTTCCCACAGGTGCAGATCCATTTACCACAACGGGCCTTTCTGAAGGGTTTCTGTATTACTTAGACTTCCAGCATCAGGATATTTTTTCAGTAGAAACCATTCAGATTGGAGTACTGAATCTTGATATTGTTTTAATATCTATTTAGCAAGAACAGGATTCTCTGATCAATTGATATAGCTAGTGATCCTTTTATCCATGTCTATCTGGGACAAGTTCAGCAATTTTAAGGGGTGTAACTTATCCATAAATTGTTCATGTGAGGATCAGAGAAGAAGAAGCTCAAGTTCATATACACACACATATATAAAAATATTTATATATGATTATACACATATATGTCAGAATACACATACTTGTTCACATATCAGTGGATCAGAAGGGGGGTACTCAGAAAATGATTGGTAAGGAAGAGGTATGAAAGTGCACATTTAAACTTCCATTATCACTCGGACACATACACATCTGCATCCCTTGTATCAAAGAATCTTTAGGCATCTAAGTACATGTGTTACCCCATAAACCCCATATCTCATGGACTAACAGCATGAATGTACTTTTAGGCTTTCCCGGAGTGCTCACACAGTGGAAAACAGCTTCTGGGCTGCAGGTAACCTGTCCCACTTGCGACAATAAGGAAAAACCTGTAGCTTGTGACTGTGCTGGAGGGTATATACACATGGAGTCTGGAAAGATCTCAGAGCTGTGAAGATCCCTGTCTGAAGTTCCTGTCTCCAAAAGCAAATGCCTCACCAGGCAGTGTGGCCTGATCCATGTTCCACCACTCATGTTCTCCATGTGCTCCATCCCTCATCTACAGGAACCCTTGCTACAAACTGGAAGAGTTTCTCAACAAGGAGGCTGGGAACCATCTTTGTAGGAGGGGGAGGAGACTATTCCAGGAGACATGCGCAAGGGAGCCAGTTCATGACAGTGAGCTGAAACATGACCCTATGGATGAAAGAAGGACATGACAAATATAAAAAAGAATGCTCTTCTCATGTCCTTGAGGGTATGATGGTGATAACCTGATGTGGTTGCAGAGCTGAAGGTTTTCTCTCAGTGCAGAGCACCAACTCTTCATGGACTTCCATCATTCTCTTCCACATCTTGAGCTTGGGAAGATGTGCACTTTGCCTGGGAATTGTGCCCAATATGTAGGAAGCTATCTGACACCTAAGCTTCTTTTTGTGGCAGAGCTATTTGCACCACCAGTTGCTCTGAAATTTTGGGATAAAGCCTCTTCTGTGCAGAAAGGTTTACCTTTTTGGATATTTACACCTACAGGTTTTAATCAAGTTGCTGAGGAACGTCCTGTGTACATATGCAACAGTGACTGAGCGCTTTCAGAACTGAACGTTTTCTCATCTTTGTTGACATTTTCACCCCATTTAGACCTTTTGTCTTGTGCAGCCACACCTCAGTTGTGGTTCTGTGCAGTCCCTATTGCTGCAGAAAGGACTTACAGCTGTCTCTGAGTCACCCAAAACCAGTCCTCTGTGTTCTTGTGTTTGATTAACTGGTGAAGGAAGTTGTACTACCTAAAGGCTTCTGAACATTTCTGCTCTTCTTTATACCCCTCCAGCCTCACAAGTGTCAGCAATCACAGCATGCTTATCCACAGCTTGCAAATCTTTCACACAGATGCAGTGTGTTGGGCTTAAGGGATGTTTTTCTGGAGCGAATGAAATGCACATGCTGAAATGTGTTTTTTAAGGGTGATGCAAGTTTTTGGGGATCAGAGGGTTTGTGAGGTGATGCATGAAATGCAGTGTGGACATAGGCTGCTGCTCAGGTACCTAAAATGCCTAATTGCTTTTATTGGAACAGCTTTAATGAAAACTCAAAAAATTGAATTTTGAATTTAATTTTTGAAAACAATTTTTTATTCTTTTAAAAATATTTAAATCTCCTTGGAAAATTATCATTTCAAACCAATCACTTTTATGTTTAGCCCTTGGAGAACGAACTTAGCTTGAATTGGCTCTGCTACCCTCTCTAAGCCTGGGTCTTTACCCCTTATATGGCAGTAAGATAGTGGTTAGTTAATGTATGGCAAAATGTCAGACAATGCATGTGTATATCCATAAGCAGAGACAGAACTGTTAAAAGGGAAAAAGAATAATGAACAATAAATGAAAGCCCAGAGCACTAAATTCTGCACTTTTACTTACAACAATTAATGTATTACCTCAGAGATAGATTAACTGTTCCATTAGACCCCGCATATACTTGGGTGTCATTATCATCAGTGTAAAAGAAAAAGTCTGGCCTGAAAGACTATTTTTTTGTTTAAACAAATGAACAAAAAAAGCATATCCATATCACAGTGTTGCACATGGAAACAAACGCAAGTGTATCTGTTACCTCTCTCTTTTTTTTAATATGTATTTTCTCTGCTCATTCCTCTTTCACACACTTTTTGAAACAGCGACTCTGTTTTTGCCTTTCATTCAACTCAGCTTTTAGAGGAGATTTCAGAAGTAAATGGAAATGTAGTGTATTAAAAACAAAGTCTAGTTATAGGAAAGATAAAACGTAAGTACTGCTTGCCAAAATTGTTGTGAAGAATTAAGTGTGTAAATGTATTCCACTACTTGCATATGTATGATTTCTTAATATGGCAATACCTAGCCATTGATACTGGAGTGTCAACCACTGTAGTAAATAAAAAAAAAAAAAAAAAAAGGAGTAGAGCAGCAACAACCCTTTAATAACTTCTCAAATACAACAATAGCAACAATAAGAAGGAAGAAATTACATTTCTATTTCTTTTCTCCACAGCAGAGATAGCTGGCAGTAGCTCAGGCTGAGCAAAGGACTGTCTTCCATTTGGACATATAATCCCGCATTCCCTGTCAAGAACAAGGTAAATATCTAGTCATATATTATTGGTGTCACTATATCCCAATATAGCTAAAATATTATCAGTGTACTAGATATTTAATATAGAACCACATTTTTGTGCTATTCCATGGTGTCAGTCCAAATGAAATTCACAAAATCAATGTAAAATTTGAAACAGCAAGCCTAGTGAAAATATGGGTCAGATTTAACACATCTGGGAACAGGGAATATCAGAAAGTAAATAAACTACTGTATGAAGTGAATCCCATTAGTGGGGATAATGTTTGGGAAACTTTGTGGAAGCACTGAGTTTAGAACTTATTTATTGAGACTTTAGGAGCCAAAGGACACAAAACTTAGATTTGCGATATACTTGGATATGAAGAAATCTTCAATCAATCAGAACACAAACATGAACTGAATTGTAAACACCTTTCTTTGAATACTTCAGCTCGCTGATTTATTTTCTGTTTTGTACCTGCAAGTCACTAAACTAGGCCCTGAACCCTCCTAACAGATGGGAGTTTGCAACTGACACTGCTTTCCTTTCCCTCATTTCTCTGATCACAGAGACAGCTTTCCAGTGACACCATCAGCCAGTGAGCAAAAGATTTTGGTAGCGAGCCTGGATCTGGATGTTTATACTTTTAACCAGCACTACATTATTCTCAAGAAGGTCCTACAGTCTTGGTGGGAGAAAATGTTGGACAATGACAACTCATTAGAATGGAGCATTTGCTGGCATTGCCCAGTTGTCAAAATCACCAGAAACTTGTAGCAAATATGATGAGTGTATTTTTGTTCCTCAAAAGGGGAAGAAAAAGGACTGCTCATATTTATGACTTTCTGCAGTCTCAAGCAAGATACTTCATAAAAAATGAATATCCTTAATATGCGAGATGGTGAGAAAAGAGACTGATCTTTGAATTTTTGAAATTCAGATAAAAACCAATTTATACATCCAGAACCAGTATACTATGTAGTACAGTTTTTCCTCTCTCAAATATAAGGGCAACTTAATTCATGAAATATCCACTATTCTAAAGTATTCCAAGTTAGTGAATCAGCTACTTATCAGTGGAGCCTGAATAAAAAGTGACAAGATTAGTTGACATCACAAGACATTATCTGCAAACTGTAGAGAATGTAGTTCTTAACGATACGTGTCATTAACTTTTGTCAGTCATCTCTTCTACTGCCACCTTTATTATGGAATCATAGTCTCATAAAACAAACATTCTATCCCAGTTCCAGCAATTATAGCCTCTTAATAAGGAATTCCTATAACATTCTACTATAAAACTGCAATAGAAAATCCTGGCTCCAAACTTTACTCAATATAATCATAACTACTTTTTGTTTATAACTTGCTGCTGTGTGTTCCTGAAATACTTGGCTTTGGGTGGTGATAGTTATGTGACTGCACTGTATATAGTTCAAGGCCTTAGAATACTGATGGTACTGAGTTACCCAGGAAGAAAATAGGAAGAGATAATACTGTTATGTTTGTTGCCTAATATAGCACAGGCATATTTATTACATTAATTAACTTTGCAGAGTTTAATAGAATTTTATTTGGAAAGTTACACTTTCTTCTACTTTCAGAGCTATAACAGTATTTACGTTTGCAGATTAGAAAACAAGAACAGTTTGTCTGGATTTGATTCAAGTCTTTGTAATCCTGTTATACATGTTTTTCTCCCCTGCGTTCATAAAAAGCTGCAAGTTGATAAACATCACTTACTTGGCACAGATCAGCCATTTTCCAGGCCATATACCTGAGAAAAGTACAATCCACAAGCCAAGTGCAGCAGGTATTTTAGTTCATAAAATGGAATATGTGTCTCCAACCTCCTCTAATCAAAACCGAGCAACATCCCTTGCTATGTGTATTGGGTTTAATACCATATGGTAGCTGATTGGGAAAGTGGTAAACTTCTGGAAGTTCATCAGCACAACCCCTAAGCAGCTCTGGTCAGCTCCATGGGATGAAACAGGGGAGCTCTGCTGTAGTACTCCCAGCACTTCATCTACTCGATACCCTCAAACTTTGAATGTTTGTGCTGGGAACACAGAAGGCATGAAAAGATTATCTATAAGATGCTAGTGGCTTATTTTCTTCATGGAACAAGTTGCCCAGCCATGTCTTTTTTCTTTTGATGCTTGTTGACAAAAACTAATACACAAAGCAGACAGAGGTATCTCTATTTCTGGCACTCTCAGCACAAGCATGATGAAAGGGTGTTTAAGAGGCATCTAAGACAGTTATTTTAAACAACAGAACTACAAGTGGACATTTCTGTGCCTGTCATGTTACCTAGGGCTTTAAACTAACTTGAAATATCAATTTCCATGTACTGAAGAGAAACTGAGAGTGTCCATTATGCCAGCTTGCAGAAAAAAATGGGGTTTTAAAATTAAAATACATTGCAAATACTATAAGCTCTCTTTTCACTTCTTCCACGTATTACTCACTCAGACATATAATGAATTGGATGGAAACTACTCATGTATGATGTTCTATAGGGAATATATTGTCCAGTAGGATTTATCAGCTGATGGCATAGTGTGTAATGTCATATCTTAGATAATGTACCACTGGCTAAAATTTCTGATGCTGAGCACTTACATGCCTTACTGTGTCCTTCTCCACTGTTCACTTGAAGAACTAGTGTGGCAAAGATTTACTGAATACCTAGATTCTGTGTGCTCAGTAGGAGATGCTTTTCTATCCCCTGCTCCAAGCCTCCAAACTAATTTGCGAGTGTGAATCACTCCTGATCTACTGTTTCTCAGATTTCTGGACAGTGTAAAATATCAGTCTCAAAGCATCTGCATCTCTAAACTCTAAATACCAAACTTTTCTTAATTAACTTTCATTACCTCACTGCTTAAATTGATACTGAAAGAGGGAATATAAAAGCTAGGGAACTGTTCATAACATAAATCAACATACTTTCTGTACTGAACACCTTCTGTTAAAGCTCACATTCTGTACTTAGAGACTTAAGCATTTTTAGTCTTCTTTCAGGACAAATTTCATGAAAATAGATAGAGTGACATTTAAACTTCTAAAATCATTAATCTACATTTTAACCAGTTGAAGTTTCACTTCTCTTCTGTTTGTCTTCTTTTTTAGTTTCAGTTCTCAAGGTCATATTCATTGGTTTCCAAAGGCTTGGCTTTTTGTGCAGCAAGTTAGATGAAGAGCTAAATGATTATTTTGTAGTAAGAAGATGAAAGTTAGATGCACCTTGACATATCACTCAGGGTATAATTCAGCAGTGAATTCATATCATCAGGATATATCTACTTTAGAAACTAAACAGTTAACCTAATCATCTCTTTTTATTGCTAATTTAGAAAAGCTTTTTTTCCTAAGTACACTCTCACTTTTCTGAATTCACTGCATGTGACCTGCATCTTTTGTCCCTTGCACCATTACCAGCAGCTAATCCCTCTTATTTATTGATAATTGGACAAAACTGAACAACATGCCAAGTCCTGAAAACTGAACACCACTAAGACCTCTATTCAGGTTTTCCCCCAAAACCACATTAGTTTCCAAGTTCACTTCCTTTGTGGAATATCAATGGGAAAAGAGTTTGCAATTCTCTCATGGGTTAGGAATTCCACTAATTCTAACCTGCACATTGCATAACTGTGTGAGATGTAGGAATACGATGTACTGGGGCTCAAAAATGAACACAGGAATGGGAAAGTGAGAACTCATTTAATGTTTTGTTAATCAGTTTGGAACTTGCCATGTTTCCTTGAAAACAAATGTTCATTGTTAGAGTCATATTGGTCAATAGGTAAGTGGTGATTAAGCAATCAGTATTTGTGAAATGTGGCCCAGTTCTTAAAGTTTGAATCACATTTTTCATCATTATTGTTTTTGTCAAACACAACCTGAATTACTAATGCTTTGTCAAACAATCATCACAACATATTCAAGGTAATGTTGAACTCCTTACAACCATGTGTCACTGGCAAGCATGTTTCTCTACAGGTTTGTGTAGGTCAATTGCTTGGTGCACAGTACATGGGTAGACACTCGGTAGAAAAACATAAAAACAAACAAAACCTTTTGAAAAAAATCGGAGTTATCATCAGTTTTCAAGCCTCCTAAATAAGAACTCCCCATGGGAAAGATTGCAATTTAGAAGCAGTAGCAACAGCGAGCCGTGCTGAACTTCCCCCTTCAGAAAAATTTATTTTATGCTTTTCTTGATTTGCCCCATCTCTGTACAGCCTTTCAAATACCCAGCTATACTGATCTAAAGACTAAAGATGAAGCCATAAGCCTCCCCTTGCAGAAACCAGGGAAGAGAATAGAATTCCTGTGTGGCATTTGACAAGACTGTCTGTGTGTGAAGTCCCACACTGCAGTACCCAAGCAATTTGGGAGTGGGTTATCTTTGGAGCAGGAGGTACTGCATATGGGCTTATTAGTCCTGTCTGTCAGGGCTATGCTACTTTAATGTGGTTTTATGGCTTCTGCGTCACATGCTTGTATCCTCACTATACAGACACGGCAGCTTGCTCCGAGCACGCCAGAGTACGTCCAACACAGCCTTTCATTGTGAAGCGCAGACATATTCCAAGAATCTCTGCTTGCCATTAATCAATTTGGGAAATGGATATGAGTAATTTTTCTGTAGTGAGGCTGGCTTTTAGCTAGGGAATTTAGGAAGCAGCATCACACAGTGATCATTCAGAAGCAGATGAAAAGAATCTTCTCCATCACCATTTTTTTTCCTCTGTCAGCTTCCCTGGCAGGAAATCATGTCTCATTTTTAAAAAATAGATTTTTTTTAAAGAAAAAGTGACTGTTCCTAAACATACAGTCTTGTATGAAGGGGCAGAAAGAAACATTATTTACACATGGTGTGAAATGGAGTAATTTATGTGTTTTAATCTTGCAAATAATTTCAATCATATGTTCAGAGCATATCGCCATTGTCTGTCAACTTTAATTTCAGAAATTGGAAAGTATAATGGCTTTTCTTTTCATTTACAGGGGGGATAAATTGTGTTGTTAGGGTTTATTTAAGGAGAAGCTGGAGTGTCTCTGTAACACAGCATGCATATCTGCAAAAGCCAAGAATGGGCCCTTGCCCTCTAGCTCTGAGAGGAGAGATGTTGCCAACAAAGATAAAAAAAAAAGCAGTAATAATCTCACAGGGCAAAAGACACAAATATGATCAAATCCTTGACTTATTTTATACTGACAGGCTTACAGATACCAGTATGGAGTTTCATTAATTTACATAAGCAGAAATAGTAATTCACATTCCTCTCAATGAAGTCAATGGTAAAAGAGAGAACTTTCTATCATATACCTAAGAGGAAAACTAAATTCAAAACTATGTCACAGTGAACTTAATAACTTTCTTTTTTTTACAGTGTGATTTTTTTTTTCAAATATGTTCAGCAAATATGTGTTTAAATTTGCAGAAAAATCAAAAGCTTAGAAGCAAAAGCTATTGCTGGAGTAAGAGCGTGCAAAGAGTAATTATATCATACTCCCAAGTCAAATAAACTGCATGATAATTATCTCTAATTTTAAAATGGAATTTTGTTCCAACCTTGCAGAACTTGGCCCTTACCCTGACATGAAATATGAGAATTAAAGTAAGTAGTTCTTGCAACAGGAAAAATTACACTGGTAGATATTCATCTTCCTATTTCTTTAACCTCTTGAGCTGCCATTGCATCTTGTCAATAGGAAGGGAAGAAAAGGTAGAAGGAAGATGTCACTATGTGGCTTTGGAGAGTGGCCTCCCCAGACTACCTCTAATCTGGTACCTAAAAGCACTGAAAAGATCCAGTTTCTGTGAAAAGGCTAAGAGCCATTTTAACAATGATACATTTAAATTAATAATAAAAAAATACATGAGACATCATGATCCTATTTGTGGGTGCATTGGTAATGTGTGTAGAGAGCATGAGCATGGGATTTTGTTTGAAACAGTAAAATAAAACATTGTTGACATGTGCTGTGTTGTCCATGGGGAGTACTTTCTACCACAGCTAGAAGGGAATAAGTAACCCATATTCAGTGGTTATTATCCTTACATGTACAGTGTTCGCCAGTGATGAGCCAGGATCTTACTTTCAAGTAAAGAAAATGGTTAGTGGTAGAAATTTTTCTGGTATTGTTAACATCAGCCAGAACAGATTTGCAGGCTTAGTCACATTCAGAAAGAATCCTATGTTGTACAGTTAAAAAAATAATGCTGTTTTCTGCCTTGTTTGACTGAAGAATGCTGCTCTCAGAGCAATCCCTGTATATCTAGGAGATATGGAGAATAACAGTGTGTTGTATAAACTCAGAAATTAGGTATATAAAGTGTCATTGACCAAACACTAGCCACTCTGGAGGGCTACAGTATAGTAAACTGATTTGGCATGATACCAACTGCCAAAATTTGAACTAAAGCTTCTCAAACCCTACATCTTAAATATAGGTTTCTAAATCCATAATTGGCCAGACAGGCAATTTTCATATTGTGTAGGTTCAAACACCTAATTTTAGTCCCCAGCATAGACAATGAGTCTTCCTATAGTCCATGGAGAAACCTGACAGTCTGAGTTAGGAGCGTGGCAATGTCCAGTAATGGTTGGCTTTGGTTTAGCAAGAGTTTAAAACTTCAGTACGTTGAATAAGCCACCTTAAATGCACCACTGTGAAAAATCTCCCTTGCACCTAGGTAAGTTCATCAGGAGAAGATGAATACTCACAACCCTTGGTTAGGAACAGAAGGGATCAGTTCTAACACAGGAGAAGTAAGAGAAAAAAATGAAGCACTAAAATAGTTGACCACTCCCTAAACATACATGCCTTTGCTTTTATAAGGATTGTAATTGTACTAGGTTTCTTGGTGCAGTTTCTTATATCCATGAGAAGAAGCCACTGACACTGAAAAATTCAAGAATTTTTTTCTTTTCTCAGATGCAAAGTTTAGGTAATGGGAAAATACTGTAGTGCAACTACCAAAAATGTTTTTCATCCTGACAATGGAAAGACAAAAGGTTCATTAATCACGTAACATTTATCATCAATTCAATCAATTCCTGACAGAGAATGAAGGTGGACTGTTTGATATTTAAAGGCACTGTATGCTCAGGGGATATTGAATTATCCAAAGATCACTTCTAAGGAAAAAAACAGAAAAAAGCCCAGACAATAACATACCTTTTATGGAGATGGAAAGCTTCATGTATGTAGCTCCTAGATGTAACATACCTTTAACCTTGAGTGTCTCTTATTTCCTTTCCCCCTAGCCATGAAGTCAAGAAAAATGAGCAAAAAAATCCAAACTAGGGTCACAGCAGCTAACAGAGAAGGAAACCAAAAATTACTTTAAATTCAGAGTTTAAAGAGTTAAAGAAGTAATACTATTTAAACAGGGTTGCAGAACTCCTATTAAAAATGGCAGTACTATAAATGTTCTAGTATTGTCAGGAATGTTCTGTTGGATGACACTATACTGTGATTTGTACACACAGCGGACCAGAGCTGATGGGTGAATGAAATGATCCATAACCCTCACTGACACATTTAGAGCAGTTCAGCTGCACACAGAGAACAGTCCATCATTTGCACCCTTCTGTGAAAGCTGGCTTTACCAAGTGTTTCAATGAAATATGTGCAACTTCCCATTTAAATTAGTACCACATGAACCATGAAGAGCACCACAGGTATCTGTTGTAGTACCAGCCTAATGCAAAAGTGGCCTGTCTTGTAATGCTCTAACAGGAAAGACATACAACCATTCATCTGTAACATATTAAAACCAGAAGAAATAAATTACTCTATAGATGAAGAATTATTGCTTGTGAAGAAAATGTGCAAAGGTAGTTCTAAAAAGCAGCTTTTACTAAAAAATTATTGCAACAGCATTTGAATTCCTAATGCATATTAAACCTAGTTCGCATAATCATAAATCATCATTTTTAAATCAAGAAAATCTGCTTGAAACTTTTTAAAGGTTTATTTTACTAGTTCAGAACTATTTTAGCATTACCACTGAGGGAAGCACAGTAGGAGTAACTATAAGGGTGAAATATAAAACTTAACCATTTGCCAAGAAAAATCTCTTTAGTCCTGAGTTTTTCAAATTTACCAGTAAGAGCTGCATAAGTAACTAAAAATTTCTTGTGAACATACAGGTGACTAAAAAGAATTGAATTCCTATGGGTGGATTTGCTCTCCCATGCAATAGCTTTTCTTAAATTGTCTCATGCATTCAAGCCAGTTAGGGAGAAGATTTAGAAAAAGCAATGAATTTGCCCAAATGCTGCTAAGTGTTTATATTAAATTAATTTTAATGGGAAAATTAATCTCCAAAAGCTCATTCTAAGCAATGTACCTAATGCTTGATAAATCCTGAGCTGAACAAAAACTAGTGTTCAGGGTAGTGGATACTTAGTATTTTCAGAGTGGTGTGCAGGAGCTGATGTACACATATCTTTTGCTTTTGGATTAGCAAACAGTACCAGTATGAATAAAGAAGCATCTCTATACCTGCCCACCAGGCTAGGTACATGTTGCTCACTGATATTTCCAAATATAAAAACAGGGACAAATGGGGTTAGTATCCTCCAGTCAAAATTTTCAAAAGTGTGCCTTGAATATCAACTATGGGATGCTAAGTAGCCTCTGGGAAATCAGTGCTGCTCCAGCTGCATCTGGTTAGAAAAGTTCTGTCATTTCTAAAAATGAGACCTTTGTCTTCATTTCTAGAACTGCCTAGAAAGAGGCAATCAGGTCCAGCCTTTCAATAAATCAGGATATTTTGTACTGGTATCTGGCCTGTATACAGTAGCAATGTACTTCACATTAATGAATACTCTTATATTCAAATAGTCATATCGTGACTTTTAAAACCAAATAGATACTCTGCTTTATTAAGCTGATATTAATTTCTAACTGAGAAAATGTTGCACTGGGATGCTTGATCTGAAACACATTTTGCAAAGCCACCTTTGTCCTAAACTGATGGAGGCATTGCTTCTCACTTGTAGTTGTCCACAACTGAAAGTACAAGTCACTCCTTTGACTTTGGGCACCAGGTGAAGAACAGCAAATGATCAGATACTGGAGCTGCACATCCATTTAGGGAAAAAGTGATTTAGGGGGATGCAAGGAGTGAGCACATAGAAGAATCAAAAAACCTAAATCAGTCCTATGTAACAAGTAGACTGCTTGTGCTAAATGCTACTGTAAGTTCCGCACCTATTTAATGAATTCATTTTCCCCATGAATGTCAGGCATTACCAGTGAAACTCAGATGACAGCAGAAGTAAGATTGCCTCCTGCAATTTTCCTCAAGTCTTGTTCACTGCCCTTTTGCTCATGTCTCTGTGGTCCCTCAGATGCCAAAGTAAAGTGAAATAAAAAGGAATTTTGCAAAACTTCCACTTTTAGGCTGTGTACAGTCAATTAAATAGAATACTATCATAAGATATTCAAACAGCACAAGTCTGGAACTGCTGCAATTTTGTGAATGATATCTAAATAATCTTGATGATTGAGAGTCATTTATACCACTAATCTCGCTTTAGCAGATACAAAATACAACTCCATGTGTCATGAATTCTCTATGGTATTTCTGTCTTTGCTTAACATAACAGAATTTCAAATACTAACATGTTTACAGTAGTTGTTTTTAGCCTCAGTTGTTGTTTGATTACTATGTGAGCTCATATCTGTATTTGATCTAAATGGTCTAAATGACTGCAGTGGTGAGTTGACCCAGCCAGCAGAGAAGTCCCCATACAGTTGCTCTTTCACTTTCGCCCAGCAGGGTGGGGGTGGGAATTGGAAGGCAAAGCCAAGAAAAACTTGTGGATTGAGATAAAGACAGCTTAATTAGCAAAACTATAACACTGAAGTGATACCACCATTGTTTTATCACAAAAAAGCACCCCCAAACACAGCACCATATAGGTCACCCTGAAGAAAAAATAATCTATCCCAACTAGATTCGTTACAATGATTTTTGTTACGGTAATTATCTAAGAAATCTCCCAAACGAAATTTCCTTTGCACTAACTGGAAATTTTCACATCAAAATTTCAGAATAAAACCCTTGTATTTCAGATAAAGAAATGCAATGTATGTTGCTTTCTGTATTTCTTTCTCTTTTGTTTAGGACAATAATAATGAGATATATAAGTTTTATAATTAAAATTTAACATCAGTATGATCACAGAATCAAAAAATAGCTGAGTTTGGAAGGCACCTCTGGAGATCATCTAGTCCAAGATCCCTGCTCAGGCATGTTGCTCAGGGCTATGCTCAGTTTGGTTTAGAATATTTCCAAGGATGAAGACTACAACTTTGCTGAGAATTCTGTTTTAGTCTTTGATCACTCTCAAAGTAAAAAAAAGCTTTCCCTTATGTTTCGACGGAATTTCCTAAATTACAGTTTGTCCACGTCAGCCCTCATCCTGTTACTGAGCACCACTGAGAAAATCCTGGCTCCATCGTCTTTACTCCTCCTTCAGGTATTTAAATACATGTATAAAATCCCTCTAAACCATCTCTGCTCCAAGCTGAACAGTCCCAGCTCTCAGGGAGAGATTCTCCAGTTCCTTAAATATCTTCATGGCACTTTGCTGGAGAGGCTATGGCATGTCCATGCCTCTCTTGTAGTTCAAAGCCCAGACCCAGACCCAGCACTCCAGATGTGCCTCACCAGGGCTGAGAAGAGGGAGTCTCTTCTTCCAGCCTTCAGATGATATTTTTCCAGCCCATGAGGCAGCTGGCCTTCTTTGCCACAAGGGCACACACTACTGGGTTTTGTGTTTCTGTAGAGCTGCTTTCCAGAGAGTGAGCCCCCAGCATGTACCGATGCCTGGGGTTACTCCTCCCCAGAAGTGAGACTGGTTATTTTCCTTTGCTGAACTTCAGCAGATTCCTGTCAGCCCATTTCTCCAGCCTTTTGAGGTCCTTCTGAATGGCAGCACAGCCATCTGGTATATGAAGCACTCCTCTCAGTTTCATATCATCAGCAAATTTGCTGAGGGTGCACTGTTGCCCATCACCCTGGTCATTAATTAAGACGTTAGTGCCCTAGGGGTTCATATACCTAGCTCAGCCCCTTTACTGCCTGGCTGAAATGGTCATCCTGTGCTCAGCTGGTGCCAGATGGTTCAAAAAAATACACATACACACACGCCCAACTCACAGGTAGTAAATATGAAATTATTTGATCCCCATACAATATCTAATTGCTGACAGTCTGATATTGTCCAAAACCCTAGAGTAGGAATTTAAATTAATGCAATTTATTTTACATTAAGCTACTAGAATCAGACCTTCCTGCTATCCTATAAATACATAATTTATCTGTAAATCAGTGATGTCTAATCACAAATTACATATAGGTGAAGACAAATTCTAAATAAATGTGGGGTTTTTTCTTAAGAATGGGGATCTTTTGTTTTTATTTTCTGGGGTTTTTTGTCTTTCCTTTTTTTTTTTTTAATTTATCTCTATAATAATTACAGCTGTCTGTAACCACGCTGTGGCAATTAGATGCATGCTCTCTCCAAAGTGCTTAGGATTGGACTGAACTGACACCTTCCTTATGGTATGGACAGTATCATCATCCTCTTTTGGGATTGGAGCAACGGTCTTTTCACCCCATGCCATAACTTCCCCACACCATTATGCATCACCAAGGAGATGAAAAAGTCTGGAACATGAGGTAACTAAGAGGAAAAGCGAGAAAGAGACATTTCCTTCCCTTATTTTGAGGGATGCTTCCAGATTACGCAACACTAGAGTTCACTGGTTGTATTTTCATGTGCCATCAGCCTGAATTGTGCTCAGTTTGGGTCAAACTCAAGTCTCTGAAAAAGTCTTCTTAAAGTATTAGAACCTGAAAGAATAGTGAATTACTACATTGAACTTAAAACTAAATTAGTATGTTCTTTTGAAAACTAAATTAATATGTTCCTTGACATATACTTACTGTGTATTATGGAAACAGAGTAACACATCATTACAAATTGCAATCTACATTCAAATAAACTAAAGTGGATTTGGGGTATTTTTTTTCCAAATTGCCTGTTGAATTCTCAATTATATGTTACATAGAGGTGAAGAGGAATTATTGATACACCTTTCTAATTGTTTAGAAAAGTGTCAGTTTAATGTATTCTTATAATTTCTTTCTTCTGCACACAATTTTAATGACTTTCTATGTTTTCTACACTGTTAACTACGTTTCTACGCTGTCCCATTAGCTGGGACTTGCCACAAGATATGTGCCCATCTGTAGTCCAGTAAGCAAATCACAAGTCTGGTCTTGTACATGAGTTGCTTGTATCACAATCAAAAGCTGTTCAAGAATTGGTTTTCATTCTTATTAACTTGCAAGCTATTTTGGACTGATGATGGCTACACTGCTGAATATTCTTTGGTTTGGAGTTAAGTCCATCTAATTATTTTTAAAAGGGGTCCTAACAGGACTCTCACAGGAAACATTGCTGGAAGACATTACATATTTTTCACTTGGCTAGATCAGAGCACATTTTTATATCAATGAAGTCTGTTCAAAAGGCACAATGCCATAATGATAATTCACTACAAACAAAATAAACAAGATGTAAGATTGGAGATCAAATATTGGCAGCTAAGTGGCAAGTTTGCAAAGGATGAGTGAGCTTTCCCTGGGCTCTTCTATTTTTCAGTATGCCAAAACAAACAGACAAATACACATAAACTGCATGCAAGGG
Source organism: Corvus kubaryi (assembly GCF_017639235.1). Lineage (NCBI taxonomy): Eukaryota > Metazoa > Chordata > Aves > Passeriformes > Corvidae > Corvus > Corvus kubaryi. Next base: position 25,603,880 of record NW_024580667.1, on the reverse strand, counting down.
GTCCTTTTTTTTTAAATTTTTATTATTAAATGTTTTAAAATACACATGAGGTTAGTAAGTTAAGCATTGTGGCTGTATGTATAAAAGTCAAATATGAGTGAATGTGTTATTAGATAATTAGCATTAAATTAGAAATAGATAGCTCATCTGTGGTTTAAGCAGTAAATAATATTGATAAAACAGGGAAAATCCTTAACTTTCCAGAACTTAGTCAACTTGCACTTTCATGTTCAAATAGTTTTCCTAAATATAAATTTTCAGTGGAATAAAATAGGCACTTGGTTGCCTAATTGTTATCATCTTAGAGTTACTACCTAAAGCAAATCCATGAACCCCTTTTTAAAAATCCCTGCCTTCCTACACTGACTATAAAGTGAGGCAAAGATGTCACTTCGTATCTACACTGAAAATTTTGAACTTCAAGCAAAAGGATCACAGCTATAGTCATTTTTTTGGGAAAGATATGAACAACAGAAAAATAGGAGGAAACAAAAGCAGATTAAGAGAAAAGAAGATCAGTATTTAGGTTTATGATAAATTAATGTGAGGGGAAATAGAATTAAAAGATTATTTGCCAAGGGTGGAAAAGGTTATAAAAAAAATATCAGAAGAAAAAAGAAACAAACAGCACAGGTGAGATTCAATTTGCCTGTGTCTATTCACAGTCATCATTATGTGCCCTAGGAATCTTAAGCATCCACTGCAGTCAGTGGAGAGCTGGTCAATACCACCAGCAGGACTTAAAGAGCTTTTAGTTCCTTGTACCAGATATCTTGTTTCATTCAGCTGAACTGCTTTATGACTCCAATGCTTAAATCAAACAGGAACCAATCTCAGTCACCTAAACGTGAGTACTATTTGATATGCTCTTGCAAATCCTTTCTGGCATAGAATCATAGATTTTTTTAAGGTTGGAAAAGATCATTGAGTCGTACTATTAACCCAGAACTGCCAAGTTCACCACTTAACTATGTCCCCACATAGGCGACATAGAGAGCCACATCCACATGTGTTTAAAATACCTTGAGGGATGTTTATTTGACCACTTCACTAGGCAGCCAGTTCCAGTGCTTGACAACTCTTTCTGTGAAGAAATTTCTCCTAATGTCCCACCTGAAGCTCTCCTGGCACAGCTTGAGGCTGTGTCCTCTTGTCCTGTCAGTGGTTGCCTGGGACAAAAGGGCAACCCCCACCTGGCTACAGCCTCCTTTTAGGCAATTATAGAGAGCAGTAAAGGCTGCCCTGAGCCTCCTTTTCTCCAGGCCAAACAAACCCAGATCCCTCAGCTACTCCTCATAACACTTGTGCTCCAGACCCTTCACCAACTCTGTTGCCCTTCTCTGGACTTGCTTCAGAGAGTTTTTCTTGTAGTAAGGGCCCAGAAGGGAGCAGCAGAAGAGCATCAGTTTTCATATCACTGTATTACACACCTGGGTTTCTAATCATGTCTACCATGTAAATACTTTGGTTACCACAGAGTATTTAAAAGGCTTTAGAAAGATCTCCATGATCAATCAAATTGAGATACAGCTTTCCGGGGACTGAACTAGGAAACCCCACTACCCGGAAACATCTGCATTTAGGTGTCTGACTCTGGAACTAAATCCCTTTTCTTAAGTCAGGGCAAGTAGAATTCCATCCCATGAATTGAGAAAGGTTAAGGAGTTGTAGGATTGAAAAAAGTATGTCAGAAAGGACATTTGAATTACTGACAAACTTGTATCTAAAGAGGAAACAAGCTTAGGTGCTTAAGAAAAATATGACAGTAAAAGATGTGACTAGACACATTAAGAAAGAACAGCACTATTTTCACACAGTAGCACGTTTAGATATAGTTGCATGTTTAGATATAAAACATATCTATTTTTAAGATGTAGATTTTGTAGAGTTGTATGGCATTATAAAATGACAAACTAGAACTTCTGTGGCAGAATGCATTACTGAAGAATAGAAGATTTTGACTAATCATATAGAAAGTGCTTCATAGCAATGTAAATAGTAATATCAGTATCAAGCAAAAATAGAAGCACTGTTATTTATGTTATTATTTTGTTCAGTTTAAATTATACTCTTCCATAATTTCATATATTTAAGATCATTATGTTTACAACATATTACATTAAGAAGGCCATCAAGAAAGCTAGATATTTTGGCAGATGTGATTGGCCGTCTGGAATGAGTGACTATAAGAATCAGATTTTCTGATAAAATGATCATCAGAAGGAAAGTTAAAGATATTGACAAGTGAGGCTCTAGGTATAAAGGTTAATAGCCTCCTTTGATGAATGGATCTCACTTGGCGTTATGTCTGGAAATAGGACACTGCTCCATTTAATACCCTTTTCACATCACAAATAATTTCTTTGCAACCATAACAGCTACAAAACATTCTACTAAATAAAACAGCAATTTCTAAAAGACAGTTCTGCAAGGAGAGTAGATTGGTGACCTGTCACAATGCTGAGAAACTGACTTGCAATTATTGTCCTTTCACACACACCCAAAAATTTGAACTTCACGTTAATTTTGTTGATAGTTTGACAACATTTTTAAAAACATATGTGTCTGTATTTTTTAAGTTCAAATTACATATATCTAATTGTCAACAGGACAAATTCTATGGAAATGTTGAAGTATTGGTAATAGCATCTAAGACATGGGGCTCCTTTTGTCCTTTCTATTTCTTCCCATTTGAAAGTGTTTGCAATATCATTTGGAGAGCAGGTATGGCATATTAGTATATAACCTGTTTCTGAATACTACAAGAATAATTTTAATTTTATTGTTCCATTGTGTTGGGTGTTTTGGTTATCTTTTTTTTTACCCCGTGATTTAATTTCCTTATTTATTTATATTTCTAATCTAACATAAGTTGGAATATGTATGTCTGTTTTTTATGAGGCATATTTATCTCAGGATAGTTCGACTCATATGGTAGAATAACATTATCACATGCTTAACTTTAATTCAAGGAAAAAAACTATTAAACACAAATATAACCATGAAATTGTCATACAAGCAAAATAACAAGACTGCTGAGCTGCCTAGCAGTAATAGTTTCAATACATATCTGTGTGGTTTCACGAGTTAGGTTAACCTGTATCTGATATATTGTTGTAGAATAGAGGAAAAAGAGAAAACATAGGAGAATTTCAAGATTTTGTGAAACACAAAAGAATTGAGGACTGTACATAATTACTTTAAGAATACATGTAATCGAAAAAAGTCTTCTGTTATAGAGCTGTTCAATGTCCTGCACTGTGATGTTGCCTGCTCTAAGCAGTCTTGGACATGAACTTATGACAGTAGAGGAGGCTTTAAAATATAATTTAGGTTTCTGTATGTCCTCATTGTGCAGTTTGTTATTTAATGGCTTAAGAATTATTCATTTTCAACATATGGGAAGGCTTTTGAAAAGAGTTGAACAGTACAACTGGTGTTTCTAAAAAATTTAGGTTCAGGTCTGTATGCTTTGTTAGGAAAACTGGAATGTCAGATTTTCTGTAGAAAACTCCTATATAATCATATTTCCTCTAAGAAATTGCCATCAATACAACTATGTAACTTACAAAATCCATATACCAATGGAGGCAGAAGAAAGGGAGACTCCTCCTTTTCGTTCTTTGCTGGAACTTGCAAAAAAATGTAGCAGTTTAAATATCTAGGACAATTTCAGAGACCAGTGTTTGGTCTCTTCGTACAGTTTGAGTGGCTGAGGGCCAGAAACATTCTTCAATATGTTGTCTGGTATGTTTAGAAAAGTGTTAATGAGGGTAGTTTCTGTAGATCACTGTAAAAGTGTTATGGCTAGAGGTAAACCTGTTCTCAGACATGTTCACTGCACATTTACTGGAAGCGAAAGTATCTTGTTTTATGCCTTTATGAGCTTTCATTAACAGATCATCTACATCTGGGTTTAAGTTCATTTTCTGAATGGACCTTAAATCTGAGCTTTTTTATTCTGCTAACAGTGACATAGTTGTGATTTTAATTGGCCCTTTCATTTTCTTAATTTGCTGATAATAAAGACTAAGTAACATGAAATAATGAATATATAAAATATTTGTATAAGATTACATGGTAATAATTTAATCCCAGGACTTCAAAATAGTCTACAGTAATAAATCTATTTCAGATTTGCTAGAATTCACAAAAGTATAAATGTATTCATTAATAGACAGATTATTATTTATTATAAATTTTAAATATTTTTCCTTAAGTAAATCCCATGTAAATATTCATCCTCTTTCAAAATACTAACTGAAGAAATATAAATCATAGATTTTGAAAGTTTAATAAATATAAAACAAAACAGATCAAACCATTATGTCTTCTTCAAAGCCATCTCTAATTCAATAATGAAAGTAACATTATAGCAATATTCATTAAACACTTACAAGTTATTGACCTCCATAGTTGAACAGAACAGAGGCAGTCAGCCTTAAAGGACAAATATATCTTAATTTTTGTCATGGGTGGATTAATGGCTTGCCTTTATTGATAACATTTTCTATTCAGCTGTACGGAGGACTTACAAAATGAAGCACAACAAAAGGATTAGAAAACAAAGAAATAATATGCCTAGCTGGACACACCATTTATTCAATTTTTGATTGCTCCATTATCAAGTACAAGGCATCGCTTTTAATATATTTACTCAATGATATTTAAGACTCAAAGTAAAACATAGTTTAGGGATGCTGTGAAAACCAGTTATGATGCATTTCCATAAAAATGACTAAACTGGCAGAGTGGATTAAATACCAGAGCATTTTGGAAGATGACACTCTAGCAAGATTTTTCATTTACATGAACTGGATAGTGTCAGAAATTTGTTTGCATTTTGGGATTTTCTACTAAAAGGAAATAGTAAACAAACATGTTACCAGTTGGATTACATGGTGTGCCAGCATATATTTTTTGTAGTTTGAAGGAACATCCTATAGAATCCTTACTTTTACGAAGCAAACTTTTAAAATTTTAAGGTAGACCAAGACTAATTTCATTTATCATAATATTATTTCCTTCACTTAATTGTTAATTGTAAAAATTTGTCTGTTACAGTGAATATATTCAAAGCTGTACGTCTGTAGGTAATTTTTGAATAAGCATATTGTTTATTTTTTTTAAATACACAGCTTAAGAAAAGTTTTCATTTCTAATTGCTTCTCATTCAGAGTGGTTACTCCAGAATGAAGTTGTTGCCTTCAGAGCTTCACCCTATTTCTGTCACTTCCATGTCAGAAAGAATTTTTTTTTCAATACTTTATACTGTTCACTGCATTACTGACCTCAGAAGCCTTTATCTTCAGAATTGTGTTTCTTTTCATTTATAAGCATGAGGAGAAAGAAAAATAGCACATAGAAAGCTGTGATTTTCGTATATAGATACTATGCTGGTGAATGATAGATCACATCAGTATCCAGTGTTTGCTTCACTTTACATCAGTGAATACTCAGTGTTTACCAAGGAATTTGATGATCCGAAAACCAGAAAACCCTGTCATAAATACATTTGCTAAAGAGATGGAGGGAATTGTGTAATGGCAGCATCTTTTTGATCTGATTCTTCCTTAAAATCACAGTGAAATGTTTTGACATAACTGTTTGATGTTGAAAAGCAAGGAAGCGATGAACAACAAGCTTTAACTGGAGTATCCTTGATTTGGTCTCCAAAGGCAAATTCTTTAATTTACCTGAACAAGATTTCTTAGATACTGCATGCCTATATTTTAAAATAACTTCTGAAATTTTTATAAATTATTTTCATTCTTGTGTGCAATATACTGAGAAATATTTCCAAAGGAGCTCTTCAGTACATAAAACATAGTGTTTGCTACCAGTGGTAGATAAGGTAATGCTAAATCATTCTGAAGTTCTTAGGATAAATCAAATCTATTAGTACCTCACAGAGAAACTTCAAAAAGTAGGTTAATACTGATGCAGCACCCCACGGTTCTGGAGCTTCTACAATAATCATGACAGTATATTCAGTCATGTTTCCAAAATCATAAGCACGTAGATTCTCCTTCCACTCCACTCACTTCCACTTGAAATTAATAGAGCTGGTTTATTTCAGTATAAATCCACATTAAAAATTATTTTTAATTCTTCTATTGTAGGTAGTGTATGCCATGGAGGAACAGTCTCAGAATTAGCTTGACTTTGCTGGCTTCTCAGAAGCAGCTCATTGGGCAGTTAGCTCCACAGAGCTCAGAGAGGAAGGAGCAGGTCCAGATTCAACCCAAATGGAAGATCACAGTGTGAGCAACACAGACACAGATTACTCATGGTCACCAGTCACTGGAATACAAAGACCTCTACAACTCCCATCGTTTAATTTGTTTGTTTGTTTGTTTTGAAAAAGCAACTAAATTACTGTTTCCATTCTTAAAAGGCAAGCTATGGCCTCTTGGAAGTTGCACTTGTAAGAAGAAATTCTTCCCAACTATTCACCAGAGCTGTGTTACTTCATATAGTGATAATCAATAGGTCTTGATATTAATGCTTTTAAATGCTATTGCAATGCAGTTCTGAAACAGAGGGCATTTAAAACCAATGTCATTGCCAGTGAAGTAGAAAGCTGGTGCACAACAGCTTGCATAAGAAAATAAAGACCAGCATTGAAAAATTTAATACTGTGAATATAAGAGTTCTCTAATGATCAATAATCCTCTATGTAGTTTTCTACACTGAGATTTTCTTTTAAAAACAATTACAATTATGATTTTTATAGTCATATTTAAATTAAAATCACTTATTGTTTTGGGACACGTAGATTAATAGACATGAATAAACTCAGTGAATTTAATGAAATATAATCACATGATTCAGAAATCATTACAAATAAGGTGTGTGCAGATAAAGCAGAGTGCAATCATTATATTTGTTTCATAAAATTCAACTAGGCTACCTAAAAGTAATAAATGTTGCTAAACCCTGATAGAACAACTTAATAGACTCTCTTTTCTTTTTCTTGTGTGATTTTTTTTTCTTTTTTTGTAAATCAATACAGGTGTGTTGATGTAATTTATTCAGATATGAGCTGGGTTTTAACGCTGTGTGTGAATTTCATACAAAGACTTCATCTTTAGGTACCCGTAAGGCACACTGCTTTTCAGTACACATCAGTCAATGCCATGGTATGATGTTCATCCTATCTTTTTCCTTAAAAACCAATCTGTTTTTACTGATCACAAAAACTTATTTGCTTAGAGATATTCATATTTACATTTTTAGGTCCCAAGAACTACTGCCCACTAAGTGTAAAGACCAGCTAAGATTATTAATTAGGATGTATACAGTTCCATGGTAAAACAACTGTGCTTAATCAGATGAGCATCCCACTTACAGGCTATTTGAAAAACTGCCATTCAATGTGGAATATACTAATTTTCTCTTACTTATTCATCGAAGCTACTAGAAGTGAATTAGTTAGATGAGATACAACGTCTATGCTGACAAATATAGAAGAAGATACCAGTGTGAAGGGCCTGATGACAGCAGAGGCAATATATCAAGATAAATTATTCTTTCATCTCATTCTGCCAATCAGTGTTGATCATGGCCAAAAAGAATATTTGAGAATGGGAGATGATATATTTTACAGCAGCCAGGTAATATGGTATTATGGCTGGTAGTACAGATATTTCTTTATTGAAGAAATAACATGAAGAAATTACCAGCATAGGCATTGAAAGAGTCACATTAGTGATGTTTATTCCTCTGGGATATCATATTAGAAGGTATTAGAAGGGGAGAAAATACTTGGAGGAAGGGATTTTGAAGATGGAAAGCAAACTAGAGAACTAACATTTTGGCATTAACTTACCCTGTATGTAACCAGTCACTGATTTCCTCAGACACACTTCATAAAAGTTTGACATGGGAAAGCAGAAGGCACTGATAGAAAGATACAAAAAAGTATAAGAACTTCTTTTAGCAAGACATTTTAAATTTGTACCAGCAGTTTAAGCCCACTATTTACTTGAAAAAAATAATCTAATATTCTTTCAGTTACTCTGTAAATACAAAAAAATTATGACAAGGTTATTAAAGAAAAAGACAAAATATGTAAAAATGTGAAAGTCTTCAGTTGGTTTGGAAAAGTTAATTTAGAGGGGTAATATTTTTCACATAATTCAACAAATTTTTGTACTTTTTTTTTTATAGATGGTACTTGCCTACCATAAATATTCTTCAATAGTAAGGCCAAACTTAACAAAATATTCATAAAATAGCACTACTTTTAGGAGTTTAGTTATATGTCTCAGTTTGTCCAGAATATATTAGTTTATGATCAGCTCTTGGACAGCAGTGGGGTTTCCCCTTCACCACTCTTGTAATCTTTTTTTATTTGCTCCATTACTAGTTAGGGTTAGATTTCAAAAGTACACTGATTGCTGCATATAGGACATTATGTATACAGTATGTATTTGTGTTTCCCACATGACAGGCACTACTCAGATTGAAACCTTCAGGATGAGAACCAAACAGAACTTGTTAAAAGTAAAATAAATACATGAATAAATCTAATTCTAAATGCACATTTAGCCTGGTTGAAGTGATTGACTGAACTTGAAGGTGGTTTCCTGATTTTAGAAATAGTTGTGGGGTCTTTTCTTGTATCAGGAAACCAACTTGACCATTATCTTTGTTGCTACACAATAGTAATTTTAATAATTTTCATTTTTTAAAAGCAGTAATTTCATTGTAATAATTTGTGACTGAGTATATGAGAGAGAGGAAGACCTAGAGAGAGGTTTTTCTTGAGAATTTCAGCACTAGAAGCACATATTTTTACAGTTTAAGCCCAGAGAAAGCTATGTGAGCTGTGCAGCCATCTCTTGCTGTAGCTTGGACTTGGACTAATCAGCGAGATTCAAAGACAACAGCGGATAGCACAGCAAGCTGCATCCAATGACTTTGCTGGTAAATGTAAATGATCCAAATACATAATTATTGACCAAGAGCCATTGTGATAGCTCTCTAAGAACATCAGTATTGCATGGTATGATACATAAATATTAATATACGTTAGGATGTTTTAGAAAAAAAGGATTAAGAATTAAACAGGAAGCTGGATTACATAGTATCTAAATTAATTACACAAGCATATCTACAGTGTTCTTTACAACCTACCCCTCAGAAAAGGGATCCTGTAGAGCTGAAAATGCATCACAGAAGTTGAACAAAGATCATTGCTTCCATATGAAGAGATACTAAATCCATTTTTTCTTTCAATGCTTTCACTTGAGGATGGATTTAAGAGGAGAATAGATATGCTATGACGTTTTTGCTTGGAAAGGAGGCACAAGCAGAGGATTTAAAGATTTATGTAAAGGGTCTGTCCAGTTTATAAATTGTTTCAATACCCATTACTAATGATAGTATGTATATGTAATATATACGTATAATATGTAATGTATGACAGAACAGAGAGCCAATAAAATAAAAAACCCCCTCAACCAAAACAATGAAACAAAGAAGCCATAACAGATTCTTAAATCTACAGGTGAAATTAAGGTGAGAATGTCTGAAGTAGATAGGATTCAGACCTAGAATCTAGAATCATGGAATCACAAAACAGTCTGTGTTGGAAGGGAGCTTAAAGACAATTTAGTTCCAACCCTCCTGCCATGTGCAGGGCCACTTCCCCTAGACTGGGTTGCTCAAAGCCCCACCCAATCCAGCCCTGAACATTTCCAGGGATGCAGCACCCACAGCTACTCTGGTCAGAATTTATTCCCACTGTCTAATCTACACGTACCCTTTTCAGTTTAAAGCTATTCTGCTTTGTCCTGTGACTACATGCCCTTGTAAATGTTCCTCTCCAGCATTCCTGTAGACCCTCTTTAGGTACTGGGAGGTGCTATATGGTCTCCCTGAAACTTTCTCTTCTCCAGGCTGAACAGCCCCAAATCCCTCAGCCTATCTACCTAGGAGAGGTGCTCAGCCCTCTGATCATCTTTGTGGCCTTCCTCTGGACCCACTCCAACAGGTTCACATCCTTCTTATATTGGGAGCTCCAGAGCTGGATGCAGCACTGCAGGCGAGGTCTCACCGGAGAGGAGTAGAGGGCATGGTCATTAGAAATTAGAGAAAAGGTCTCGGAAAACTGGTCTGAACCCGACAGGGACAAGTGTGAGATATTAAAAATGGGTAAGAATAATCAACTTTACAAACATAGGATGGGGAACAGCTAGCTAGATAGCAGTTTTTGGAAAGAGATCCAAGGAATTAACTAGACTACAGTCTGAACATGATCAAAAATATCATGCTGTTCTGAAGATGGCAAATATCATACTGAGATGTGTAAGTGGAATATAGCTTGCAAAAAATATGAGGAAATCTTTCAGCTTTGCACCACTTTGTAGATCCTCAGCTGGAGTACTGTGTCCAGCTCTGGTCAACATTCTTGCTGAACCACATCAGAGAGAGAACAGGGAAGAAAGAAAGAAAGGTAAGAAATCTACAAAGAGGACCACTGAAAAAATGAATGACAGATTCAAGCTATTTAAATTAAGGAAAACTAAAAGGGTGAATGCTGAGGTATACAAAAGGTTTCAGAAAGAGAAAAAAAAGGATGAGGATTAGTGGCCTCAACAGTAAGTAACTGGTTTTCTGTGATTACTTGACAATGACCATCAGGAAAGCTATGAACATGGTATGACTGTCCACAATAGACAAATGGACCAAGCAGCAAATTTAACAGGAAAAGCATGCCTGATTACTGGTGGTGGAATTAAACAGAAAAAATCCTAGCCATAGTGAGCCAAAAAGTAACTTGGCACATTCGTGACAAATGAATATACAAACACTTATGCTAAGAAACCTTGATGCAATCTCCCTCATGGAAGTTTGAAAATCACTGGTTTACTAAGAGAAGAATCTCAGTGAGAAGTTCATGTTACTTCCTTATACTCTAACATTCTTATGGAGACCACTGATACAACACTGACCCAGATGAACCATGTGACTGACCCAGAGGGATAACATTACTACAAAATACCTTTCGGGAAGCATCTTTGATTTGCACAAAGACTCTGGTGAACATTTCCAAATAAGGAATACATTAGCAGAAGAAAAGGTCTGTTCACAAGCCATTCACAAACAAACAAAAAGCAGTGTGTGGGGAGTACATCTGCTGGATAATTTATTCACAATGAATTATTCAGCCAACTCTAGCAAAGGACCTATTTTTTTTTCTAGTTATATAAAGATATTTTCTTATGACAGCCATAGACACAAATGTTATCTTTGACTGATGCTTTCCTTACTGTCATCTTTTCTGTTTGGCCCATAGAGTCAGTTCAGGAAGTACTTTGTCTTCTCACTGATCTTTTGATTCAGGGGTGAATGACAACTTTAACCACACAGCTAGACCAGATGCCTCAGGATGGCAAGGGTAAAAGGAAAATAATATTTTTAAATTAGAAGGACAAAAATTGCCCACAGCCAAGTAATAGACTATCACATAAACAGAAACTTTGTCACGTGAAGTAGTAGCAGTCCAATTTCAAGACGAAAGCAAGATAAAGTTAAGGACATTTGAAAACAAAGGTTTGAGGAAAGTGACTCATGCACTGATAAACCAGATAAAAAAGATAAAACACTGTGCAAAAAAATAAAATGCATCTAATCCATACAATACCACATTTTATTGGCATTTATCTTTTCAAAAGTAATTTTCTCTTTCTTTCCTTTGTTTCACCCTCACTTTCCCTTCTAGCTTGAAGTCCTTTGTTCTTTCCTTTTTAATGATGACTAGCACTGATTTAGTTATCTAGGTCATTCATTTACCTTGAATTGTTTGCTGTGGTACAATAAAAACATTCAAACCTAGGAACTCCTATTACTTTTGCTCATATTATTGAAGTTGGTTTTATTTTGAAAATGCCTTAAATATTTTCAATTTCTTAAAAGGTTTCAACTCTAAAATTTGAAGTAAATTTGATATGAATTGTAAGAACCTGAACTGCTAAAATGTATGCAGTCTTTCTCTTCATTAGGCAGTGTGTTTTCACATTTCTCTGTTAGCATAAGAAAACCCTGAAAATTCAATTAGTTGAATTAATGCAGTGTGCAACACAGCACACAGAAAAATTCCCCATCCTTGATAGCACATATCACTTTTGCCCTATTATGTGACAGAGTCAAACTATGACACAGCTTTTCTTATGCATCCATTTTCAAATCTCTGTAAGCAGAGTGATGCTTGACAGCAGATACAAAGCAATAGGTAGGTAAGTGACTTGCATTTTGTTTAACAGGATTGAAGAGCAAAGATGTTTGAAGAAGTGCTGTAGACAAGCCCATATGTTAATATTAGCCGTATTTTTGTACGACTCATATGGAGAAGTCACCTCATCATTTTGCACCAGGGATGAGGTTATTTTCTTGCTGAGCAAGAAACACACAATCTTTCAGATGTGGATTACTACCATACAATATAGATGAGATCACCATTAATTACCATCCTTATGTTTAGGTGACCATCAAGAAAACCATCAACAGCCAGAGACCTGGTGTGATGTGTCTTAAAATACTTATCTCTTTTCCCATATCTGTATCATTGCCTTGTGGTCTCCTTTTGTTTGTGGACTTCAGCTGTTCTATGTTATCATTCTGATATGACTACAGACACACACACGTATAAGCTAACATATCTCCATGCACACTCACATATAAAATGGAGCTGAATAGATAGACAGCACCTGTTTTGTTTTTGTACAACTCCTAACACGATGACATCTGCATGTAAAACCAGTCGAAATGGTAAATGTTTCTGTTCCTTCACTCAGTTCCCACTCTGTATAGAACTTGTTATTGCAGCGACCAGTAGGTGAGAGAGAGTTTCTGGTTCCATTTCCTGCTCCATATTTCATCACTTCTAGTCAGGCTCTTGTATATGTTTAAGTTGACTTTCTGGGAAATATTAATTGCTTTAGTATTAAAATAATATTTAATAAAATTTCTCTTGATCTTCCAGACTATTTCATGAGCTCAGGACTGTGAAAATAATTGTTTTTAAAGTTCAGCATTGTGGTTCTAAACCCTGTGTGTGCTTTGTCCTTCAGTTTCAGGTAAGCACATTTATCACTGGATGGTAGGTGAGATATATCTATACAAGCTGCAGACAGCTAGAAATCTCAGATGTCTGTAAATGCATCTGTCTGCAGTGCATGATGAAGCTCAACAATTTCAAATAGTGCTGAAATGCTTTTACTGTGCTACAGTTGATATGCACAAGAGCAATAAGACCAAACCTTTGTGTTTTCAACAGATCAGCAGGCCAGTTTTTGCTAAAATGGACATGGACTTTGTTTCTGGAACTCATGCCAGGAGACACGAAACAGCTCTATAGGCTTTGTAATACATGGTACCCTGACATTGAGTCGGTTTGTTAATTTTTTCCTGGGAAGAGGGGGTTGTTGGCTAGAGATCTCTGAGCTTTTCTTATATGTATGAACCTCAATTTTTTTCGTCAGCCAATTCCTCTCAAGTGTCTATGGCTTCTCTGGGTGTACATAGTTGCATCAAATGGAGGTTAGAAACATCTTTTATGTTAGACAAACATTATTCTCTGTTCTGCAGCCACTAAATGCCATCAAATTTGTGCTCATAACAATGGTAAAAACTGGTAATTGTTATTGTTCTCAGATATAGGGGTGATACCTCTTTCTAAGGGGTTCTAGAAGTCCCTAGCACACTTCTGTCATTACAAGATAGGTTTTTCCCCTATACTCACTTCATTTTCCATCAGCATATTTATTAGTTTCTAATGCCTCACCTTTTACCCAAACAGGTAGCAGTGACACAATGTTGTCTTTGTGGCTCCCCTTGCCTTTAGCGTATAGATTACAAGATGCATTCTGCTTTATTTTGTTTCCCTTAGATATGTTCCTCTACTCTGTTGCACTAATTCACAGGCAGCTTGAAAGCATACTGTCTTACATATAACACTCTCAACCAAATACCTGAATAAAATGTGAGTTACCCAGGAACAAAAAATGGTGAAATGACACCAGAAACTCTCAGTAAGTTGTTTGTCTTTGATACCACCTCTCATTCCACAGATGTCCTCTGCTTCCATTGCACTCTTCTCTATTGCAGCTCCTGCCTATATTCCCAGATATATATATCCCCAATTCTTTGCCTTGCACAAACACTAGATTGAATTGCTGTCCTCCTGTGTTAAACAGAAGAACAATGCTGCTTTTCTTTGATGATGACTTGTTAATATGGGCATGTGCTTGCCTCTCCTTTTTACCCAATCCATTAGTAATACCTCCCAAAGATAATTTTCCCTCCAGCTGCAGTGGGGTTCTCGGGAATCAGCTTGCACTAGAAGTCCCACTGAACGAAAGCTGCAGGGGAATGAAATACACACACAAACAAAAATGCACACACATACAAAGAGAAGTGAAAGCCCAAATATATCAACTTAGTTGATGTCTATTGTTTCCAAGGCCTCAGAAGTCTGGTCAGCTGGAGTTTATTTGAATGATGTTTGGTCATGTTAAGTGACAGTTTTACACCAGGATGTTTTATTTAAATTAATCCAAATCTCAAAGGATAAGATTTTATCTTTAGCCATATATCAGCAACTAACAACACCACAAGAAGTAATTGGCACATCAATAACTTCAGATTTTTTTAATTGATTGCTATACATAAAAATCTGCTGTCTAATGAAATCCCAACTAAATTCAGTCTGTGTACTTGAATATAGTTAATAAATGTGGCTACTTGGATTCTAGAATGAGTAGTGTTACTCATGTTCTCCAGGGTCAATACAGGTCCCAGATCAAAAGTACAGTGGAATGAAAATGGCATGTTGCAGTATTGGGACTTTAACATACCATATAGATGAGGGGGGAAAAAAATTAAAATTCTCTGTTTTTTGAAGAATAAAGATTTGTTTGATAGCTCAGTTGAGTAGTGGATTGACTATGTCAAAAGGCTGGTACAGTATGAAATAACTAATGTTGTTGGGAAAAGCTGCAAAAAGTGTTTAGTGTAATGGGAACTGAAACCTGTAACTTGTTGACTGTCAAAACAAGCCTTTTTACACCAGCAGACAAACCTTTTGATGTGATAGTTGATACTTCTATGAAATTGTGTATTCTCAAACCACTGGTCATTCTATCCTGCCTTCTGCTGATGCTTCTGAAGGGATATGGAACGCAGAAAAGTAAATGAGAAACCTAAGAAAATTAGCAATTCTTTGTCATTTTGACGGGAGAGTAAGTGATTAAGAACAGGACTTGTGAGCATGTTGTATGCAAAGTGAGAGGATCCAGAAATAAACACTGTTTGAGGCCAATTTCAACCTCAAAATATACAATATAAGTGCTTTTTCAAAAGAGATCCCAGAACCATTCAAGAGCTGCAATAAAAACATGATGCATCAGTCTGCAGGAAGCAAATGGGTTCAGGTAGACAGAAAAACGCAGAAGGCATTTAAAAACTGTGCTTTTACTGCCCTAAGAGGCAAGTGATTGTTTATTCTTCAAGAAATTCGGCACATGCAGATGTCCCTTTTTCCTTATTTTTTCTTTTTTTTTTTTTGCAAAACATCCACATTAGAAAGACGATTCAAGAGAATTTCAGATTCATGAGTTTACAGAAATGCCCAAGGAGTATGCTGTAACATCTTTAAAACTGTTCACTTCAGAGAACAATTGAGAAGTGTCATTTGCATGTTTTTACAAGTGAAAGGGATGAGCCCTAAAATGGAGTCTGATTCAGAACCTCAGAACAAATAGGAAAAATTACTTCAGAATTAAAACTTGGAAAAATTCAGCTGTTCTAAGAAAATGTAGTGTGGAGATTCTTGATAAATCCTAGATGATACTGAGGTACTGAGAACAAATAAATACGTGTCCTATGCAGAAAAGTTTGCTAATTTTAAGAAAGAGAGCCTTACATTTCTTAACAAAGAAAGATTCAGACCAATTAGAAGAGCACTAAGCCACCTAAACCCAGTCTTCCACAATGTGAAAGGCCATCTAAGAAGTAGTTTCCACAGATGCAGTTCTGTTGAAAAGAAAGAAATAAACACTTGCAGGACAACATGAAGCTGAACAAATACATAAATCAATTACAGAATCCGATTAACTGTGCTGGATCGGAGACTCCATCAGTGAAAGACCAATAAAACAACCCAGCTCACATAGGGATCACTACATTCTACATTTCTTTAGATGAACAGCCTCTTAGGAATTTCAAAATCCTAAAAATTTTTATTACCTCCACCCTAATGTATGAATCTGGTTATTTTTCATGAAACTCTACCTTTACTTTGATTAAGTCACATTTACTGCATGATAACAATATGCAAATAAAATTTTATCATGACTGAATTTCTGCATGATGCATTTTTTTATTCAAAACCAGCTCGTTCCTGTGTTAGTGATCTAACACAGGACAAAGCAAACGAGCGTCAGGGACACCACAAAGCACCATGAAGAAAATGTCCATCTTGAGAATGGAGGTGCTGAGCTACTACTGAGCAAAAAAGACTGTCAATGCACCCACAGAAGGAAATGGAAATATTATTCTAGATACTCTTATAAAAGCTGTAGAATGTTATTTGAATGGAAAATATATATTATTTCCCAGATTTACTTACTGTGAAGCACTGCAGCATAGTTTGGCAACACAGTTGTAATTTTTGTACGCTTCATTTCAGAGGGAAAAGAGAAAGTGGTGAAAGGGAATTTGGCAATACAGCTTTAAATATTGTATAATCCTTGTAGTCAGCTATCTCTGTTGGCAGCCAAACAGAAGTGCCTAGAGTCAGAAACCTCAGCAAAGGGCATTTACAAATATTTAAAAAATGCAGTTACTTGGAATACAACTCCGCTCTTGTGCTGTCCCCACAGACTTCAGATTACAAAGGCAAGGGAAGGGAAGTGCCCCATCTCCCAGACTGTGACCCATACCTCCTTTCTTCTTCTTGGGAATATAATTAGCTCCCTCTTCTCTAAACTTCCAGCCCAGTCTTTTGGACTGGGCAGCTTTGCACTGTGTTTTTTTATTCATCTGAAGCTTCTTGACTTCTTTCTCTCTGTACTCGATCCTCAACAGGCCTAGCTACTTTGATGATATTATGGGTTGACAGCCAGAACTGAAAATAAGAAGAAGGAAGCCTACTGACAAACTGGCTAGGTTTTGTTTTTTAGCTTTTTCTCCCTAAAAAAAAGTGTCATCAGTGGTTTTGATGCCAAAATTCTTGTGCAATGAACACAACTGGCATGAACACTTGGATGCCTCCCAAATGCAGATGGAAATGTCAAAGAAATGATGAAGGTAATATTGTCATGAACTGAATTATTCCATAATCAATATCTGCCCCAGAAGGGGAAAAAAAAAAAAAGTCTCTACTAACTATAAAATAAAATATGACATAGGTAGATCATGACCCTGACAAGTACTCAAAGTCAGCTGGTGAAAAGAGGTTTTAAAACAACAACAACAAGTCAGCAAGCAAGCTGAGAAATGATAAAAGCATTCAGTAAAATGTATGGATAGAGCAGGGAAGTAACTTGAAAGCCAGGTGTCACAAATATCAGAATAGTTGTAAGGCACAGGAAAAGGAGTCAAGGATGATTGTTCTATTCTTGACTGTGCTGGAGACTTCTTGTGTGACTCTTGGACCAAACAGGGTCATCTCAGCCTGGAAGAACATAATAAATGACAAGCAAACACAGAAATAATCCTGCTTTGAAAATTAACCATTAAATGGTTTTCTGAAAGGATTAATGCATAATGCTATCTTTACTTGGTAAATCAGTTATTTATTTGGCTTTAACTCTACTAAATGGCACAAATAGATTTCTTATCGGTACTGTACCTGACATGTGAAGATGGGATCTGTATAAAATTATGGTGAACATGAAAAGTAAACCTACAGACTTACTTGAAAGCTGGAGATCATAGTCCTAGAATTATATGCTGGATGTAACAGAAGATGCATGGTATGGAATTATGAATCTTGGCATAAGCAGCAGAAATTGGGAAGTGGACAAATTTTAAAACTTCTCTGTCTGAACGTGAGGACACAGCAGAAGAATAAGACTGAAAGATATGGAAAGATTTTTCATTTTTTGTTTCTACAAAATAGGAAATCATTATGAAAATTTGCAGACTCTGATGAAAAATATGTTCTGTGCCTGATTAAGAAAATTGTAGAAGATTATGTTACACAAATCAAAAACATGCTCCTATAAATCTCATAACTCTAATGTGAAATCAGTTTTTCTGTCCCTGTATCCACTTAAGAGAGATGTGCCAGTGATCACTACAGTCTCAGACCTTACTGTCATATTGCTTAATTTTACTTTTTTTAAGAACTTGAATGGCATCAATGTTAAGCCTAGGCAGGAATTTAAAAAAAAAAAAAAAAAAAAAAAAAAAAAAAAGATAAAAAAAAGATTTAAAAAAAGAGATTCAAAGCAATTAGGTGCAGAGGAGTAAAAATAACAGTGGCTTGTATCTTTGGTTGGGAGATATAAGAAACAGAAAAAAAAGTGAGTATTTGAATGGTCTGAATGACAAATGTATGTGGGAGAAGCTGTTACCAAACAAATATGGTTTATTTTATTTTTAGGATGCATGCTATCAGGTAAAAAATTAACAGGACTAAAAATAGACTGATGCATGTATACAGCTCCACTTAGACGTACAGGTAATGGCACATAGTGCAGATGGCTGGATGGATATAAGGTGTATGTAAAGGTGGATGAGGTGTAACTCAGCTTCAGAAAAGCCCTCTATTGCCTATAACAAAGCAGATATTCTAGCTCATGTCACCCAAAGGCAGACATCATATTTAGGTGTTTAATCTGTGAAGAAAATTCCAGCCTTCCAGACTGGTGTTCTTCTGCTCCAGCAGCTGAAAGGTAGTCAGGAGAGTTTTGTAATAACTGTGTTAAAAACACATTGCTCTGAACAGTTTATTAAGGCATGAAGAATTTGTTATGGGCAGAATTTAAGCAATGATGGAAGGACACAAAGAACGGGTCGTGAGAACCAGCTCCTGTTTTTTGGCTCCAGCAGAAGGGTTTGGAAAGAAAATGAGAGTTTTATGTTGTTTTCTACCTTCTTTTTGAATGTGAAGAGAGACCAGCCAAGATAACAGTGATATTCATTTGTATTTGTAACAGTTTTAATCAGTTACCAGTGTGACAGTTTGTCAGTCTTTAGCCAGCACACGCTGTGCTGTAAATTCAGACATTAGCCCTGGAAAAACATCCTCAGTGTTTGGCAGCACCATGGGTGTATTGGGATGCCAAAAGTCATGTGGATGAATGAGGTAAGGATAGGACATGCATGAATAAATTGGTGCTGTAATAAGCTGTACCTGGGTTCTGCTCTGCAGGCCACTTTCAGCAGCAAGCAGTGCACTTCCTCTCCTTCTCTGAGAGTGAGATAGTGTATTTCTGACCATGTTTTAGAGTTGTAGTGTATTACAAGTTTTGCTGGAATATAATTTTAAGGGGCTTTTAAAAATGTTTCTCTTAAATCATTTTGTTGCTATCCATTGGTTTTTCTTTTATCACATGTCCACAGTTAAACAGTAATATCTCCTCAAACATAAAAATAAGAGGCCAGTTGTCAGGACTTGCTGGAACTGTTGTCCAGGTTAGGCTGCCGCAGCTCCATGCATCCTGGTCCCACCAGCAACAAGGCTGAGCAGGTATTCCCAATGGGCAGCCTCACACCACAATTCAGTGCATGGGTACACACAGCCAGTCACAGAGAGCAGCACAGACAGGACACAGTGCTCACACATAAGCAAACAGCACCAATGGTCTTATCCTGGTCGCCTCTCTGGCTGATCAGAATAGGCTCTTAGTGGAAATCCCTCCAACAGTTAGCCTTAGACTCATACTTTATCCGTTAGCTGGCCTTAGACTTGTACTTTATCCTAGTTTTCCTACTTGGTGGGACTCAAGCCTGTGAACCCAGAGGGACAGAGCCCAGAGCAGCTGCTGGAACTCAGAATTATGTGAGCACAGATGCACACACACACACAGACATGTGCTCTAAGGGCCCCCATGGCAGCAGACTTATAGACATCTAGATTGCCAGTAGCTGGCCCCTTTATATTCTGGTCTCCTCTGGTTACCTCATGAGCAGGCATGCAAAACAGTCTCTCTGGTATCTGGTCCAGACTGTGGTCTTACCTGTAGCCAACCCCAGGTTCCAAAGTCCCTTCAGCTCTGGACCTACTGGACCATGCAGACACTTGATTTCCCCAGTCTGTCCCCAACTTGTGGTCACTCCGATACTTGGTTCCTAAGCCTCTTATACTGCTCAGCATCTAGGCCAGCTTGATGTTTGCTAGTGACTGCTCACTGACACATCCACTTTGCTCACACACACCCACATCCACCCTTGGTTTCTCCAGCTGCTGGCACACAACTCCCTCTGACTTGTGGTCTTACAGCCATTACTGATACTCAGACTCCCATACACCCTCACATGTACACAGAACAGAGTCTCCTCACTCAGGAAAATAGTCAGAAGTGGAGTTTAATGAGAAAACAGGAGAAACTGTGCTGATCAGGCACAGGGCATTAACAGACTTATGTACGGACCAGCCCCAGTTTACAGGAGGCCAGCCTCTTTTATCCTCTTTTTACCTCTATTTTCCCATGCTTCCCACTCCCTGATCCTTTCCTTTCCTTACCTTTGGTTCCTGACCTAAACTTCACATCATAAATCAGGTACAATCCCAAAATGCTCTCCACTGGCATCCCACAGGGAGCTCCATACTCAGCGACCATCCCCTCCCAGTTCATGAGGTGCTATGGTGTGCTGGTTTTGGCTAAGGTAGAGGTAATTTTCCTCACAGTGGAAATTGTGGCTGGTATGGGGCTGTGTTCTGGATTTGTGCTGAACACAGAGTCGCTAATATACAGATGTTTTTGTTATTGCTGAGCAGGGCTTACACAGGGCCAAAGCCTTTTCTGCTTTTTGTACTGCCATGCTGGCAAGGAAGCTGGGGGTGCATGGGAGCTTGGGAGGAACCACATCCAGGACAGCTGATCCAAACTGACCAAAGGGATATTCCATATGACATCATGCTCATTATATAAAGTGGGGGAAAGAAGGAGGAAGGGGAGGAAATTTGGAATGATGACATTTGTATTCCCAAGTAACCATTACATGTGATGGGGCCCTGCTCTCCTGGGGATGGTATGGGAAGCAGAGAATTTCTTGGTTTTCTTTGCTTGTGTGCATGGCTTTCACTTTCCCTATTAATTATTTATCTCAACCAATGAGTTTTCCAGCTTTTACCCTTTTGATTCTCTCCTTGATCCTGTTGGTGGGGGAGTGAGGGAGCAGCTGTGTGGGGTTAAACCACAACACCTGGGTAGACAGTGTCCATTAGTTCACCATGGTGGGCTTCACCCTGCCTTGTGTATCTGATCACCCTGGTGATGGACCAGGGCAGGGCCTTATGTTTCTTCCTTTTGCCAGGGTACTGGGGACTTTTTCACTTGCCCCTGTGCCTCAGAGGATCCTCTTTGTTGAGACAAGCTTCTAATCACATAACCTAACACTAGTAATATTCATCTTTTTGTTTGTCTGGTTTTGTTAAATAACTTGCAGGTTGCAGCATTCTGGCTGCTGACTGATTTGAAATTGTGGCTGCTCCTAACTCTGTAATGCAGCCCTTATTTCACTGAAATGTAAAGAACTTTGGCCACTGAACTGAGTGGAGACAGACTTTTGAATAAGTGTGCACCAGTTTGCTCTAGAGTATCCACTGGCTCAGACCTCACCTCCTCTGCGAAAGCTGATGCGCAGAATTATAGGAGAAAATAACTCCCACAGAAAATTCCTTTCCCTGCATTTTTAAATCAGGCAGGAAAACCTGCCATTCCAACTTCACAGTTTCTCAACTAGACCCACTATTTTTTATTAGTAATCTCCACCATTCCACCCATTTTCTTAATCTTCTACAAGCGTTACCTTTTCAATTACCTATGCATTTCAGGATAAGGAAAAATGTTATTATGAGTTTTTGCATGTGGCTATGTATCACTTAGCATTCCAATAGCTCTTCATGCCCCTGCAGTATCCAAACAATTAGAAAAGCTGGCATGCAAAAGTTCCAGAAAAGTTTTTAGCTGCTGAAATTAGCAAAATTACCGATTGACTTTATTGTAAATAAACAGTTGAGAGTCATAGTGGCAGGCAATTTCTCAGTCCTTTATTGCTATTTAGACTATGTCCCTTCATGCTGAAAAGATATGAGAAAGAAATCCACAGCACATTTTATTAGTAAGTCTCTTTTATTCTCCAGGAAATCTATCAAGAGACTAGGTCTACTGTATAAGTCTATCCAAATATTTTAATAAGACCCTGCTCAGCATTTTCATAAATGAAGATGGATTTTGGCTGAGCGCAAATTATGATCAGGAAGTTCTTCCATGAACATAAGCAAGGGTGCTGATAGAGGCTATGACTGACTGAGACTGGAGGTTCACAATTGTGCAGCGATTTCTGGCTCTTCTCCAGCTTCAAGGATGGAGTCTGCCAACTTGGCAGGCTGGAGAACTCACTATGGCAATTTTTCAAATGGGAGAAATGGTCCAAGGAGGAGCTGTAATTCCATATAAACTGTCCAGAACTGATGACAGGGGCCTCTGCTTCCAACAATCTGGCCAAGAACTGAGTGAATCACTGTGTCCAACTGAAGATGGACAGTGTATTTATGGAATTCCTGTGGGCATTCACTGTGCAACTACAGCCAAATTGCTAATGTAACTGCAGCTTACAGTTGGAGAGTGTGATGTCTGGGATTTTCTGGATGTCAGAGCCCGGAAGTTCCTTTGAATTCTCATAAGTGTGAGGTCATGGAACTATGTTTCCAAAAGCAACAGTTTTAGGCTGCTTCATTTTGGTTCACTTTAAATGGGGTTTTAATTCCCAGAAATTTTCCCTGCAATTTATAACACTATCACTTACCTTAAAATCATTAGTAAGTTTTTTGAGAGCCTGGAGAACATCCTTTCTCAGCTCTCTAAGTAAGAAAAACTCCTTTAGAGGGGCTGTCAGAGGTTTTATTCTATCTAAAGCTGTGAGGAGAACCTGAGGTCACTTGGTCTGTTCAGCCTGGAGGAGACTGAGGGGACACCTAATCGCAGTCTACAGCTCCTCATGGGGGGCAGCGCAGGGGCAGGCACTGATCTCTTCTCTCGGGTGACCAGTGACAGGACCCAAGAGAATGGCCTGAAACAGTGTCAGGGGAGGCTTAGGTTGGATATTAGAAGAACGTTCTTCACCCAGAGGGTGGTTGGGCACTGGAACAGGCTGCCCAGGGAAGAGGTCACAACACCAAGCCTGGCAGAGTTCAAGAAGCATTTGGACTTCACTCCCAGGCACATGGTGTGATTCTTGGGGATGTCCTGTTCAGGGCTAAGATTTAGACTCAATGATCTTTGTGGGTCCCTTCCAACTCAGAATATTCTGTGATTTTGTGATTCTGTAAATCTTTCTGAAGTTTACCCCTGTTCTTTCTCAAGCTGTGAGATGGATTTGATGCATCCAGAAAAATTTTCATTCTTGAACAAGCATGATAACCTTGACAAATTTGCCCTGTTGAATTTAGTTAGAGTAACATGACTTGGTCATAAATCCTATGGACACTCTGGACAGATTCCAAATATGAGACAAAAGAACTTACTTTTGTTGTTTCTTGAAGTTTCACAGGGAGGAGGGAAAAAATCATCACAAAAAGGAGGAAAAAAACGTGCACAACAGTTACTGTTTAATGAAACAGAAAATAATGCAATTAATGCCTTACTGGCTGTAGAGAGTCAGAAGGTCAATATTCAACATCAGCTTTGTCTGCCAGTTAGACTAAATTGGTCTCACCCACACAATCAACAAGTCTTCTATAACAGTGAAACCTCATGGCATGTACCATGGAACTTGTAAATTTGGAAGTGTTCAAGTGTTCTTCTAAATTTGGAAGTGTTCGAGAATATTTTTTTTTTTTCTTAATTCTTTCGTGTGTTTTCTAGACTTGCTTGTCTCACAGGAATTTAAATCTGTAGCTTCCAACTCTGGGCTGCTGAGAGTTTGATACACAACTTTTCTTAATAGAGTAGCGTTCACAAAAGTTCTACATCATTTATATTAAAGAAGAAAATAAAATACTGCTATTATCACTTACAACACTTTCAAACAGCACTGAAGAGATTGATGCATGTGTTCACTCAGGCTGTTAAACGTAGCACATCCTAATCCAGTCAAATTTCTTTATACATATTTTTCTTACTTGTAGTATGCTCAGTTTCTCATAGGACCTCAAGGTCACTTTTGTCACTGTTTATTTATTTCTTTCCAGAGAGCAAGATTATTCTGTAATATATTTTCTGATTATGTACAAGCTCACTGTTATAAAAAGTTGTTGTTATATTTTTCTGTAGCCTAGAAATAGTGAGAAATAGAAAGTCCTGCTGGAAGTGAGTATCTGACATTCCAGCACCTTCAGCTGGAGAGAATTTGAGATGTAAAGGCAACCTGCACAGGCCCTTGTTAAAAGCAAAATAGTAACATCCAGAGGGAGAGAGAATGAAGGAGAGCACATCCAAAGCATTCTGAAGAGGTTTAGCACACTTACCAATCCTATATACATAATTTAATTTCCCCACAGGACCATATAACTCACCATGGTATACTGTATAACAAAAGAAGCACCAACCAACCAATCTTCCACCCTGTCAAAAAAAAATCCTAACTTTATAGGTATCTGTGTGTTTATAATACAACTATCTGCAGTGGTAGGGAGATAAAAAATGCAAGTGTTACCTGAACACAGGATACCTTGCTACAGCTGTAGGGTTGAGCTATGGCAAGGGCAAACTAGCACAAGCTGTTTCAAAGCAAACAGGAGGCATAGAGCGGAGTCAATATGCCCAGTTACTGCTGAATGTTGAAACTTGTAAGAAAAAGGATTGTGAGCATGTGATGAGCAAGTCAGGAAGTAGCAGCAGACAAAAAGAGCAAGGAAGAGAGGCTCAGCATGGTCTGGCATCAAAATGTATCATTATATCTCCAATGTATTGCATTATATATAATTATTATAAAAAATGTTCCAGGACAGAAGAACTTAAGTTCTGATAGCTCTGTGTTCTACGTGGCTCAGCATAACTATATTGGAAGAATTTATAGCTTTTTAAGATGGTGCTAATCTTTTTTCCTGCAGAAGCAGCATGTGATGGGTCTTTTTTCCCTCCCATATCAGGTACTGTTTAATGTTATTCCAGCTAATTGTTTATTTTGCCCCATTAACTTGGAATAGACCTGAGGCTGAGGCTTCTCACATCTTATGTGCAACATAAACATACATTTATTTCTTTGCAAGTCCACAAATAAATAATCTGTTGGGAGAGACTGGAGGAAAGAACTTTTACTAAGAGATCAGGTTCGCACCTAAAAAGTGTGATTGCAGAGCTCTACTACCTAAGACACTGGGACATTCATTCCCAAAAGGAAGACTTTGCCATGACTTATCCCACCCTCAAATCTTCCTTTAAACCCTGACTTAGCTGTGAGCAAAGTTGTAAAGAGTTCTTGGCTGCTTTTGAATGAAAATCTGTGATGTCCACTGTTCGGAAGCTGGCAACAATGAAAGCAATCATGCAGTTTTTCATCTGAGTGCAGGTTTCCCGGACATTCTTTATGTTCCCTTTAAAAAGCAATCCTATAAATATGACTTCAGTGGCAGATGAATACACACAGCAGACAAATGTGTCCCCTCACTAATGGTCTGATATATTTGCAAGATTTTTTAGTGACATAATTACAGCTTGGTCAGCCCCTGGTATTATGCATCACTGTTTGTGATAAACAATGCTTTACCTTGCATGTTTTAGCAAAGTCTTTGAGAAAACTGCAGGACAGTAAATCACCTGCTAACAAGGGTTGTAGCAAATTTTTCCCCAGAGTTCTCAACTCCAGCAAATCAGAGTACCAAAGATCATGAGAGATTCCAGATTCTAGGTCCGCTTGTCTGGGACAGATTGAGGAATAGCTGCATGCAGAACAAATAAAGCTGAAAAAAAAGATGAACAGATAAAGATAAAAAGCTGGTGCATGTATTCACTTACTTAACTAAACCTTTACAGGTTATAATATTCAATAAAAACACACTCCCATATAAAATTCATTGTAAGGGTTGTTTTAATGAGGAAGGTCTACATAAAATAATGCACTGGCTGACATAAAAAAAGTATAAAATCATGTTTAATTTTTCATGATAATGCCTTTTTCTTTTTTTTTTTTTGAGATCCAGAGCAATACCTGAAAGAACTTTGAGGACTGTTTGTTTTATTTCTGAAAACAATCACATTTGCAATGCTGTTTAAGGGGAAACATTTCAGGTTTGCTAACTTTTTGTGCAAAAGGAGAATGATTGGCTATTTTAAGGTCAAATATTAAACCATTTTTGAAAAGCTCAGTGCAGTTCCCTCAATAGATTGGTGGGCTACACTAGCAGTGTGGTTGGGTTTGCCTTACATGCATTACACAATTTATGTATTGGGTCAAAGTAGCTGAATATGGATGACATATAATGAGAATTTCCACCTATTTCCCACTAGTACTGTTTCCCTAGCTTTCTTCTCACTAAACTGGAGCATGCCTTTCTCACACAGGTCCTGAATAAAACACAGTCCAAAGTCCTTCCAAAAGTAGCGATGGAAAGATTTTTCCTTAAAACCTCTGCTGTTTCTTTCAAAACAATGTTTGTAGTTGCATCCCATCCCTCCAGTGGCCCCTCATCAGGAATGGCATCTACTTCCCCAGCACAGGAGACTTATGCAGAAGAGCTTTCGCCTGTGCTCTTTACACTCTTTCATAGCTAATCAACAACCACTCACTGCCTAGCTATTTGTGTTAGATGTGCTATATAACTCTGGCACGAAGCCTTTCATTTGTGTTCTTACTAATGCTATTTGTAGACTGTGGATTGTAGCTGCTGCCTCTGATCTTCCACTGTCTTTTAAAAATGAATAAAAAAAAAAGAGAAGCAATTATTGGCACTGTTCAAAGAGCTTTCCCTGTTCTGCTCTCAGGAAGGCAGCCTTTGTACAAAGCCAGTGGAGTTGTGCCCATTCACAGCAGGGCTGAATTTGGCCTGAAATGCTGCCCTAGTAAACAGCACAGGCATCCCCCTATGAATCAGGAAAGGTGGTGGTATGGCTAGTCTCCGCATATGAGACAAGTCAAGCTTGCAGTGCCCATGACTCACCTCTCATTCCTCATATAGCCATTTTTTTGAATGTGCAAATATTGTCCTTCAGATGCACAGAGTCAGGCCCAGCCTTCCCATGGAGTGCAAATAGGTCCTGCCAAAAGAGCTGTAGACAATACAGGCTTACATGCCTTGATTTTTATATGCACAATGAATTTGTTACTGTGCTGATGGCTTTCTCAGGGACGCTTGTAACATCTAGAAGAGCTTGAGTATTAAGTTAGAACAGGTCCTCAACAAGAAGCTGCAAATTAGTCTTCCTTGCAAGTAAGAAAAATGAAATGAAAGAATGGGAGGACAAGAGGGTCTCTGTATCCTCAAGAGGAGCAGAAAGCAAACAGGGAGAGTGACTAGAACTAATAAGAAAGAGGAGAAATGAGAGAATGTGTTGGGTAGAGTTTGATCAATATGAAAGAATTACTGGACCTATTTTCTTAATCCTTCGCTTTTTTGGCATTGTAGGGTTAATGATTTTTGAGTGGAGATGATAAAGGGTGAGAGAAGAAGGAAGTGCTTTCTGATCTCCTTGCAGGTTGGTTTTCCCAAGCTGATATATTAATTCCAAGACTGACTCCAGAATGCCTTTGCTGAAGGCTTTCTTTCAGCAGACTCTACCTATTCATCTCTGACTAGTCATCTCTAAGTAGTACATCCACCCTTGTGATGGCTAGCTGGAAAATACCTAGAATCATTAAAATACAATTAACATGCATTTAACAGGAGATTCATTACCTGATTAAAAGATACACTTTTGGGGGGGGACAAAGCTATCACTTCCAGCATCTCTCTGTTTCTCAGAGAAGAGTTTTGTGTTAGCAGGCCTATGACCTGTCAGAAGATACTTTTAATATCAAATGTCAGTTGTGAGAATCCATGTTGAACAGAAAAAGTGTTAAATATGGTTCACCTACCTCTTTGGATTATCTCACACCAAAATCCTTTCAGTAAAAGACAGCAAGGTGAACAGGAATGCAGTTGAAACCACACTCACTGAAGAGTTCTTCTCTGACTTAGGGAACTGTAATTGGTATAGAAAAGTGGTATAGAAACTGTATAAACTTATTATAAACTTATTATAAACTGTAAGTGGTATATAAGTGGTATAGACAGTCACATTGCATCAGATTGAACTGCATCAGATTGTGGTTGCTAATTGAATTTGAACACGACTTTTTGAAAATTCAAAGTAACCATTGCAACCATCAATTTTGAGTAGGCACCCATGACCAATATTCACACACTCTAGGTAGAGAAATATCTTCAATGTAGCACAAGGACTGTACAACTGTCTTGTGCCTCTCCTTTTCTGTATACTTACAGATCCGTACGACCTTGAAGATGCCAAGCTTATAATGATGGAAGGTTGGTTGAAAGCCCCATACAGCCCTGACAAATTTGTCTCACGCTACAACCAGAGCTTATTGTGGTCTTTATCATCCTCCAGATGATCCAGTTGCTTCCTCAGAATGGAAAAAAAGAAGCAATCATAATCCTAATAATAATATTATATTCTATTCATGGTTATGCAAGTTTCTCAACATTCAACAAAAACCAGCCTGAGTCATCCCCAGTGTAGCTTTAACTTGTGCCCTTCTGTGACTACTTTTGTAAAAGGCTGGATCCAATGCTGCCTTCTACCAATCTGTGGGAAACGTCCTGAAGGTTAGAGATGGAATAAGACATTCTTCATATTCCTTGAGAAGGTACAACAGCAGAGATCAGTCATGTTGACCTAGTCAAGACATGGTGTTCTTTCTCCCTTTACCATCCACACTGTGTTATCTGGACCACTGGATCCTTTGGTTTTGGCTTTGGTATGATTCTGTACAAACATGGAGTGCCCATATAATGCAGTTGCAATGGATATCTTTGCATAGCAAAGACAAATGAGAAATCATTGTGGCATTGTTGATGAGTGTCTTCTAGCATTCACTTTGTATCTCAGTTTTCTGTCCTTGTTGCCTAATTAGCACTGCATGGAGATTCAAATAAATTATACTCTAGCTGTAATGCATCTCTCTCAGAGAGAAAGGGCTGTATAGCATCCATCAGATCACTGTGTTAGCAGCTTTCCACACACTACTGTGTCTTTCTTCACATGGAAGACAATTTAGTGCAACATTTCTTGTGGTCAGCCTGCCTAAATGTGCCTACAGTGAAAAACAATTCAAACTTCAAAGTTTTCAAATTAAACCTCCAGTGCAAGGCAAAGTAATGCGTTGGAAGTTACTAGTAAAGTTACGTGATCCTACAATTTTCCTTTCTCATGACAAGAACATGGATGTTGCCCTACTTGGGGAGTACTCTGTACATGAAAAAACAAAAGAGACACAAGAAGATGGAAGGCTAATACAGCATTTTGTGGAAAGCTTTTAGATCTCTTGTATATCTCTATGTGTAGTGGCCAATGATGATCTAGACTGAGGAAAGTGGCTTTCCACTTTCAGTGGAAAGATGAAGATATATCTCAAGACATATTTCATCAGATAAATTACTCCAGATGAAGACTTTTTTGTATGGATATAGTCTTGTATGCCTACAATCTCCAGGCTGGTGTGACTCTTGCAAGCCCCCTACTTTTTGATTTTCTTCACTATCTAAGAATAAGCATTTGAGATGTATTTGTGTGTGGTTTTTCTGGCTATAATAGGTGCAAGCAGACTGAGATTACCGTTTATCATAGGAAGAAATTTCACTTGTAATCACATTCTCATGATCTATTTACATAAGTGTTTCATAGACAGTTACCTGTAGTTAATTTTCCCTCTTGAATTTTCAGGATATATTATAAGATACCTAGCAAAAACATTTCCATGCAGTCACATAACTATTTTTATGGAGAATTTTGAAGCTGGCAGTTCATATTCTTCTAATTAGAAGACTTTTGGTTTACTTGGATGGGTGATTGAGTTTTTCAATTGAAAACAAAACAGAAAATCCACAACACAGACTATATTTTCTAAAATATATAACTTCAAAAAGACCTTAGGTGTTAGTCTACAATGGTGCTACTTAGTGCCACTGTGGTCACATTTTTAACAAATGAGAAAATTTCAAGACAAACTCCAGGCTATTTGTGAATAATGAGTCATAGAGAACCGTGGAACACAAGCATTTTTCTTTGTTTGTCATCAAAGTAAACTCACTTAAAAAGTAGCTAATACAGAAAGAGGACTGACTAGTGATCAGTCTGTGAGGCACTTGAGTACTCAACATGTTAGGAAGGTAAATTAGTAATACAAGGAAACCGTGAGTTTTGATCTTCCCCCCACCCCCTGCAGCTACAGGGAAATTTATAATCTATCACATCTCCAGGATGAAAAAATTGTCATTTCTTTAAAATGGCCATGGTCAGACAACAGGGAATTAATTAATTCCATTCTAACCTAAATTATTTTACATTTCCATTCTTTTATATTGGTTTATTAATGGCTTTGTTTCCTTTTGCAATAGAAATTCTATTTCAGATGAGAGCAAGTGTATTCTTTCACAGTGAGAGTTCAAGTAAACTAAGATTATATATGAAAAATCCAAAATCCAGCTAGTGGTTGAGGGGTAAGTTTCATCAGAGCCAAAGATGGATGTAGAAAAATACTCAAATTCATCACATAAGGAGAAATGAAATTAAAAATATACATTTGTCTTGCTTAAAATAAGTGCCTTTTTATTAATTTAGCCAAGCATCCTCAAGATATCTACATTTTTTTCCCACTTCAGAGTTGACAGAGGCTAGTTTCTTCTGGCTTCTGCACAGTTTCTCTAGCTGCTTGTCTTTCCAGAGCTATGTTAAGCAGTCCTGACCAGTGCCTACATACATATGGCATTGTCCCATCATTTTCAAATCAAAATATTACAGTTTTTAAATAGAAAGGTAAACAGAGAGGCAAAGAATTGAAGAAGAAAAAAATTGTTGAGAAGGTTCTTAGTAAGAAAATTGAAACAGGAGGGAATGGCATACAGAGAAAAATGCAAGTTCACACACCAAAGTTAGAGGATTTGGGATTAATTGAAATCCTCAAGTGGTGCATGGTAAGTGACTGCCTATTTAGAGCCAATAGATAGGTTTCCGTGAGGTTAAGGAAGCGAAAAATCCCATACGAAGCTAGTGAGATGTTAAATTCTAATTAGAAGTGTTAATTAAAAAAAAACATTTCCAATTTCATCAGTGAGAGTGCTTTTGTTGTTCTGATTCTCTTTGCTACAGTGAATCCTAAGTATCCTAACTCATTTTGTCCCAATATTATTTACCACTTCTATAGGGTATAAAAAAGTTGACTATGACTATAGAAGCAGGGATTATTACAGTGGCACCTTCTACAGTGTCTGTGATAAGAGGACTATCAGCACTTCCACTGGATGAGACTTTTCTGGGCTTGAAAACTGAAGTCATATAATTCACACTGGACTGAAATTTGGGTACATAACTTCCCAGCCTGTAAGAAAATACCCTATAAACTTTATGCATATTAAATCGATTGAGCATTTTTAAATTAACTGCATAAAACCAGTTTGTTTCCTCTAGGTTCAAATGTTGCTCTGTGCAATGCCAACTAAAAAGTGCAGTTATTTAGCTTGACATTTTGCAGGTCATTAGCCCATGGCATGGAGTAAGTACATGGCACACAAAGAAACAGGATGTTAGTGGCAACTACTTCTTTACCAAGAGCTCTCAGTACTCACACTTCCAGAAAAAGAGCTTCTCTTCCCCTATACTGTGTATAAAAACTGCTTGCTGCCCATGCAGGATCTATGCCATGCTCCTACAGGAAGGTGGGATGGTAAAAATCCAGCAAAGAGACTGCCTACATTTAGACAGGCAGTAAATTGCAACCCCCAGATTACTGGCCTGTGTCAGGTAACTGTCCTGAAGAGAGGGATCCTTACAATTCTTTGATGAGCCCGTTGAGTTATGAACAGAGTCAACATCTTCCCTTTCAGATCTACAGTAACATTTCTACAGTATATGTTGGTGCTTATTAGCAAAGTAAACTACACAAGCTCCTACAAAGCCCAATACATACTTATTTTAAAACACATACTTAAAAAGAAATAATAATGGGATATAGCTAAGAGCACAAATCTTTATTGGTTTAGATGTTGATACACACATTCCTGTATGCTTCAAGTGCTTTGAAAAGGGGGAGACATTTTAAATACAGAGAACTCTGAAAACTACAAAGGTTAGGGAACCACAAGGTATGGTTCCTTTTGGAATGCTGGTTTTACAACTCAATATGGGATTAAATTTAAATCTTTTGAAGTACTTTGCAAAAGGAATACAAAGCCCAGTAGAAAATAAAAAAAAAAAACAAAAAACCAGACACCAAAACACAAAAAAACCAACCAACCAACCAACCAATTAAAAAAATACCCAAAAACCAACTCAAAAACCAACCCCCCAAAAAAATAGCAAACTAACAACCAACCAACACTGAAATCACTATAGCTTTGCATTAGAGAGTCTCCATTTATGTCTAATGATGAAGGAAGATCAGAAATGAGATAACTTGATCTATCTCTGAGTAGAAGAACATGAGATGCTTTCCTTTTGCATGGCTTAGCCAGAAGGCTCTTACAAAGATGATGATTTTTTTCACTAAAATGTGTACTCTGGGCATGGAAAAGTACTTCCCAGTAGAAATTTTGATAAAAATAAATTTTCTAGCAAAAACCTTAATCTCAATACTTCAAGAACAGAGAATGAAGAAAACCATTTTAATGAAAGATCTCTGTCCAGTTTAATCTAGCATAGTTGGCCTTGTTTAGCTTAGGAGGGTAGTCTTGCATATTAACAAAAGACCACAGCCGCTACAGAAAGGTAAAGCAGCAAATAACTGACTTGATTTTTATGACTTAACGCATGTAAATGTATTTAATCTAATGCTTTGTCATGTATAATTCAGTAAGTTAAGGCTAGCTTCTGGTGGCAGATCAAAACTATGACAAATATATATACAATTCCCCTTAGAAAACATAAGATCAAATTCTGTATTTCACTTCATCTGGAAAGGAAAGATCATTAGAGAAGAACATTTCAAATGTGTAAAGAGTATTTAGAATTTTATGTTTTATATCACATAAAGGTGAGGTACCTTTTCAGCCTATCTCTTTCCTAAAATAATTCTGCATAATTGGAAATTATGTATTTTTTAAAAAACCTCTGCCATTCTACATTCCCTCTCATTTCATTACATAATTAGAAATTGTTATTCTCTGTATAGCAGGCAGTTTTTTTTCTTGGCACAATTACTGGACTGTATCTTGTAGATTTTTCTCTGAAGTACTGAAATGGAAGGATACCCCCATTAGCCCTTGCCCCCAGCTCCCTTAACTCTCCAGGCAAGTTTGATGAGTCACACTTTTTTCCTTTAAAGCTTTAGGATCTTGTGCCAAATTCAAGCAGTGTTGCCAACTCCAGTGATTTTATCATAAGTCTCCTGATATTTAAAGCCCTAGCTCCAGTACTCATTTGGTACCATTAGAATCTCTGCTTTCATTAAAAATAAATAAATACACAAAATCAAAGCTTTAAGACTTGAGAAGTGTGACAAAAGAACAAAAAAAGCCCCATTCAACAGCAAAACAAAACAAAACCCCACAGAATATATAAGGCTCAAAGAAACCCAGATGGGAAATGAAAACAGAATCCTGCTTAATAGAAATGTCTTGCAATCTGTACGGTCTTTTATACAAATTGTAAAAAAACCAAACCCATCCCCATTAACAGAAAAATCTTGCAATTTGTAGTGTAATTTACAGGATGTAAGGGTTCTCCTGGTCCTGAAACAGCTAAGGCTGGAAATACTGTAATCACTGCTCATGGTAAGGAAGCACCACCAGCCTCAGGCAAAGTTCGACCTAAAAATAGTTTGATAGTCTTAATCATGTTACTTACCTAGTTCCTGGCTTCTGAGCATAAGCACAGGCAAGAGTGCAAGAGGACCTTACAGGTTTGTAGTACACTGCTGTTCCTTGGTCACTGGGACAAGAGAAGGACAGATCAAGGTACAGGGCATAGCTGTGTTTGGAGTCCCAGAAAACTGCTGGGAAAATCATAAATTTTCTGACACCACCCACTGTGAAACGTAGTTCATCTTTCAACCATGTGGTTCTCTGATGGCCATGGAAGAGTGGGGGGAATAATCCAAATAGACACTTGTATTACTTCTAACCTTGAGAAATTACAAGTTCTTGTGTTTGTGAGATCCTTTACACACTTACAGGGAACACATCCTGGCTTACATACCTTAAAGAACATCTTTCCAAAGTCTGTCTACTACCTTCTGGAATATAATTTTTCCTCAGATAAAAAACTCAATGTTCTCAGCTTTCAATATTGTTAAACTGTTTGATTGCCTATGAGACAATGCCACAAGTTTAGTTAGAGCATTTGCAACTTTCTCCACATGAGCAATTCTTCATATTTGCTGACACAATGTTTTATCATCTGACAACTTTTCAAATTGCCTCTACTTTCTTTCTAGGCTGCCTATTTTTTCCTTCAGAGAAAAGAAAAGAAAAAAGAAAAGAAAAGAAAAGAAAAGAAAAGAAAAGAAAAGAAAAGAA